>NC_041366.1:3588432-4200932 GCF_900634415.1 Cottoperca gobio
GCACAAATGTTTAACGTAAACATTGAAAACATAGCTTTAGCATGAGCTCTTACCAGATATAAAGTGAATTGGGTTTTTTCTTCTGTTAAATCCTCACGAGTTATGTTGCTAAACCAGCGTACGGCGTTCGGTAGACAGCAATTCATCCCTCTTTTGTGGATCGTTGTTTTTGATAATTTTAGGAAATCTAAAGAACCATTTATCTGGGTCACGAGTAGCGTTATTACCACAATTATACACTGCGCACAAAATTGGCATTTTCTTTCAATCTTAGACGTTTAAATACAAAGAAAATTACGAAGCGTTGCATCAACTCACACGTGAACAGGCGCCGTCTTGGTTGTGTATATCATCCAACATGGCTGATTTATGGGTTGGGACGTAAGCGTGACGTCACATGCACACGATCTATAGGAATTTTATGGTCAGCCTATAGGAGAAAGAAATGTAAAATATGACTCTTGTATTGTCTTGTCATTGTTACCGTTGTTTCAGATCTTACGTTCGCGTTAAACTCCAACTGACTGCAACAGAAAATCTGTGCAGGACCAAACTCCTGGCAAATAATTACCCTTTGACAATGAAACTTGTCACAATGATGAAATATATTGTTTGTGTTTTCCCAAAGTGCAGTTCTGTGCTCAGTTAAAGGGCGAGTCTGACTGTACTCTGCACTGTGCTCCGATAAGAGGGCTGCAGAAAGGAGACCTTATCTTTATTTTAGCAAGGCGGGTGGCGGTAATGTCTCTTGCACCGGCTCCACATGCAGCCACCATGTCAGATACCAGTTAATTAATGACAACAATAATAACAACAACACTAACTGACCAGGTTATCTGCAGTGAACGTTTAACCATGGCAGGGTTACAGCCTTGATGTGTTTGGACGAAACAGGAAGTGGGGTCATTTGTTAGTGATGGTTGGTGTTCTGTTGGACTGTTTGATACAGTTGTTCCACTCAGTCATTATATATACAAACAGATGATGGAACTGTTGTTATTGCTCCATTAATCAAATATTATTTTATGAGAAACGGGTCACTTCATAATCTGCAAAGATAAGTCAATTAGTCGACTAATATAAAAGTCGATCGATAGAAAAATAATTTCCAACTATTTGATAATCGATTAATCGTTTAACTAATCTTTCATACAAAAATGATAGGAATTGCTGTTTTCAGCCTCAGAAATATGGACATTTCCTATTAAATTCGACATCACTTTGACTTTGATGAACTGGAATGGACATTTTTCACTATTTTCTGATCATTTTTAGACCAAACCATTAATCGATTAATCTAGAAAAAAGAAAATAATCGTTAGTTGCAGTCTCAAGGAAAGTAAATCCGACTTTTTCAGTCCTGACACCGATAACTGGGCTTTGGACTGTGTTTATTTTAAAACTTTTAAGCCTCGCTGTCTAACTTGTCTAGCTATGTCACAATTACATACGTAGATTTAAATCAAACAAATTGTTATTCATTAAATGAATGGTATCTGAAAGCAGATTGGCCCATTGTCACTGGTACAGGATGAAGCCATTAAGTATAGGACCGATATCCAATAGTAGTATTTGTAAAAGTGCATCTCTAGTAGAGGCCAAAGTAGAGCTAAATGGAGAGCGAACATTAGACTTGGACATCAGGTGGACACATAAAGCAACTTTATAAGATAATGTGTCAGCTTGTTGTGGAGTTGTTCAGCTCCCGAGTTAGCGAGCTTGTTGCTAATGTTGCTAATTGTACTAGATTGACAGCTAGCTTCTCGAAGAGTGGCACTAGGGAAACTATCGGCCACTTTATAGCAGTACACGTATCTGTTTAGTTTTATTTGTCTCTCCAAAATGTACGAGTTATAAAACCCTAGCCTCTTGTTGTAGTGCAGGGTGCTATTGACTTGTGGCTGTGTGTGTCGAGTTAATAGACTGTCCCTGAGCTGTTAACCTGCATTCTGCATGGGAACATTGTTGTGATGCTGATGTCTTACTGACTTCTAAAGTCAACAAAGAAGTTGTCAGTCATGCATGTTTAAATGTTTTTGTTGGCTGAGGAATGCTGAAACTCCGAGATATCAGCTGCTATCATCTCTGACTCTCTGCCTTTGGCTTTCTTCAGTCTGTCGCAATTTGTCCTCCCCTTTCTCTTTCTGTCCATCTTTTTCTGCTCTAATCGTCTTTCTCTCCTCTCACTTTCTCCTTCTCTTTCCGTTCGAGCATGTCTCTTGATTTTCACTTTTCCATTTCTCTTGTCTCTAATGTGTCTTCTGTCTTCTGTTGTTGCCTCTTTCTCCTTGACTTTCCACTCTTGATTTCTTCACACCTTTCATTGCCTTTGAATAGTCCCCTGTCATTCTTTTAAATTCAAATAATCTTTATTTACAGGACGAGAGGACTTTCTGAACAGTTAGAACATTATGAGAGTAGACCCAACTGAGCAGTACAAGACTGTATATCTGCTTATCCTCATCCAGATCTCTCATACTGACCCCCCCCCCCCGCCCTCCATCTCTTTAATGTGTTTTAATGGTACTACATTCCTTCCCTTGACTCGGGTCCAGGCAGTTAACCAACCGATCCAACGAGAAAACCCAACTGTTCTCTTTCACACACCCACCTCTCTGTGTCCTTCTCCTCCTCACGGTCTCTCTCACACACACCAAGGTTTCCTGCCTTCTACTGACCTTGCATATAAAAGTAAATGCATGACAAAGGTTGGGGTATTTTCCTCTAACTGAGTCACTGAGTATCACTGTTTTTAGATAACTGCTGATACAATACCTGATTTTCAGTACTGTTACTAAATCAAGACTTTTTTTGAGACCATACTACAGTTATAAAGACTTGGTGACTACTTATCTCTATACGTAAAACTATTTTTGTATCACCTTACGAGGTTAAACTGTTGAGTGCTAAATTGTCCGCAGTACAGTGGAGGATGTGACTGTACAGTAAATTGTTGGCATTGTGTCCAGTATCACTCAACATCCTGAATGGTAAGATGTTAGCATGAAAAGTCATCACTAAAGTCTACCATGCAGCCTACTGACTCATCAAAAGGGTTATGTGGGTCATGATTTCTTCTTCTAACAATGATAATAAATGTGATTTAAAAACCATCCTAAAAACATGTGTTCTATTCCAGCTAGCATTGCACGTGTTGGTTTTTTTCTTTTCGGCCAGATATGTGAATCACATAAGATTCTGACTGAGTGTGTCATAATGTCACAAACTGCATCTCAACAGTGAATCATGGGAAAGTATGAAGTCTGATAGAGATGGCAGGTATGTTAGGAACGAGGGTGTGAGCCTTGATTGGTAGGCCAACACACGCACCTAAAATAGTTTGGAATGGTAACATCGCATACTTCTGAACATAGTGGACTCACCCTGTACATGACAGCTCCTTGTTAAACTCTTTGATGTGATTTGTGGTTATATGTGCAGTTCCAATATGAGAATAGAGGCTGAGACTCTACTTTGTTTCAAGGCACCTACATAATGTAGGATAACAGCATTCAGTCAGTCATCAACTTGCATCATCCATTTGCGCTGTTCCCATGTTTAGAGGAAGCAATATCTCACTTAATTCAAAATTAATTAAGTGAGTCAACAAAGTTATAAATCACTCCACTCCATTTATTACCACATTTTCCTGACAAGTTTTTTGTCTTAGTCGCTAGTTTCAAGTCTTCAACACAGCATGATGTACACTTTGTAAATGATGGTCCCATTTAGAGTAAAATAGACGGTAAAGCAGGGCATGCTTTAGAGCGGGGCTGCCTTGTGATTGACAGGTCACTACCATGGTGTTGTCCGGTTTGGGTGTTATCCCCTGTTTTCATCTTAACCCCTTTCGGTGAGTTTTCAGTTCATGAAAGTAAATTTGAGCATTTTGGTCGACACTGCAACAACAGAACGTCCTAACAGAGAATAGTGCAGCCCCGCTAGGTTTGATTGACAAGTGATCTCAGGGCAGCTTGGCAACAAAAGTAGAGATTTCACAGATTTAAGCCAGTTTAACACACATACGAGGTCCTCTCGGTTGCTTGTACACACCCGAGTACGGTTGTTTTGTGTTGCCATTGGTTTTAGGTGTAAGAGACAATCTGTCCACAGGAAGTGGATCTGGTCAGCTCTGATCACATGGTGTGTCATAATCATCACACAAGTCAAATTTTGAGGAAGACCATACAAAATGAATAAATGAAAGCATGACATGCGATACATCTACAGTTCAGAAATACATTCCAGGGATTTATAGTTGATTAGCTCTGAATGAACTAAATCTCCGGAGCTACCTTCTGTTACTGAGATGCAGCATCTTCTGCAAAAATCACTGTGGAGTCAAAGTTTAAAAAACCTTTTCAACCCTCTCTAAATTAGTTTATGTTAATTATGCCCAGATAAGATCTTTCATGACCTTTTTTGAAACATACAGCTGGCGTGAAGGTCAGAGGGAATACTAACGCTCACAAAATAGCTGTTGTTGAAGTACTTTTCTAACCAGAAACAGGAGCATGTCTACATGAAATAACTCTGAGAATGCATTAAAATGTACAGATTTATGGTACTTAATTGATGTATAATTGAATACATCAATCTTCTCAAAACTCTTGGCAAGAAAGCAAAGAAGCGTATTTCCCCAAACCGTAACCGTTCTCTTAAGGTCCGAACATAATTAGAATTTGGGGCTAATTGTAGTTATGATTTGGACACATCACATCTGTTCCTGGTTCAGTTGGTGTTGAGCAGGACATACAGTTTGTCCTGCTCAACGATTCTAATCATTCGCCTTATCCGGTCACTGGACATTGTAATGATTTAAAAATATTTTTTACTACTGGAATTAGGACCTTTTTAGTGGAAAAGATATATGTGTTTTTGTTGTCAACTTATTTTAATTTATTTTACAAGATAATGTGACATGGATTTTGATGTATATAAAATTTAAAAGTAAATATCCAGAAAATACAGATTCAATGCAGTATAACTCTGGGGACAGGATGGAGTCTAGTTGAATTTACACTTCTTAAATTCTCTTTTCCGAAACACATACACTTATTCCTGACTTAAACTGCAAAGTGAGATATTATCTCACTGAACTCATCTGAACGCTTCTCAATATGTTTCTGCAATGAGAGCCTTTCATCCTATTTCGTCAGCCTTTCCAAAGCTCACATTCCCCACCTTAACATAATGTTCGGGCCAAACGGTTTAGATTTTAGGGTCATGAGTGTGTTTTGGAATCCATTTTCAACGTCTTGTAATTTCTCCTGCTAATGGATGCCTGAGAGTCCTAATTATTCATCTCAGTCATTTCAAAACTGCCACCGAGCTTCTCCTGAAATGCATCTGAGTGCATTTTTGCATTTTATAGCTCCTTGTTTTTTTTCCTCCAAGTTTTAATGAGTGTTGTTTTGCATTATGCAGTACCTCCAGGCTTCAATTTGGCATCTGGGAAAGTTGGCTTGACTCCAAGACTGTGGTCACCCAGTGCTTATTACTCATTAAGCCTCGTCGGAGGGCCAAGTGGGTGCAGGCTTGGTGGGTGCTGGGTGGGAGCTGCAGTGCTCGGAGAGTAGATGTTGCTGCTGCTGTTGTTTTTCTCAATGTTCTAGTTATGGAAGTGGAAGTGAACTTAGAGATGAGAAAGTGAAGGATGTTGAAAGTCTTCATCACGTGCAAATCTTTCTCCTCCTGTCTGTCTAGGGCTGGAGGACTATTAAAACGATCATAATGGTCATAGTATTTGCCTATACAGTTAATTAAACTTAAAACATGACATTTTGCTTTAGACCTTCTGCCTAATATCAGAGCAGACAGATTCATTACTCGGTCATATTACGCTGATGCTGTCCTTCTGGTGAAGACAATTGTGCATTCAATAGCATGATTGGCTACGATTAAGGCATAGTGATGAAGTGCTACAGTATACCTGTCTGCTTTATGGAGCTGTAACAGTTCTTGTATTTGTGCCGTCGCAATCAGGTGCCTGCAGAATACATGGTATGTAGATCTGATACACGTAACGCAGAACCAAAGTTCCCAAGCGCAAGTTCCACCGAAGGAACGCTGTGAAAAACACATGCTGAGGTTAGCACAGCAAGCTGATTGCTGTGTCACACTATGGTGAGCGCAAATAAAAGAGAAAGAGAGTTGTGTATAAGATGAGGACGATGATGGACAAACATCCGACATGTTAACACCCGGATGTACCGATCACCAGGACCATACATGTTTGGGTCATGGGTTCAATGTCATAGAATAAGAGATTATTTTCAGTTGTATAGCCTACTGTAATCTGTGTGTTTTGAAATGTTCCGAATATTTATCATGAAAATAATTTGCCAAAGTTGCTAGTGAGCAAAATCCTACTTACTACTTCTTTCCACCGTACCGAACTCACACAGACTCCTAAACCAGGGTATGAACCCAACTGTGACTTTTGCGTACCGTTACACCCATACTGCTTGAATATCTATTTCCCTCTACACGTGTAGTTGTAGTCATGTCTGCCTGCTCTGTCCTCCTGATATTCTACCTGTCTGTCTCAAGAAGTACAGCTCAGAGACGTTTTATCATTTTTTTGGGAGGAGCTCAATGTAGGTTGCAAAGCGTGTGTGTGTGTGTGTGTGTGTGTGGTGTGTGGTGTGTGTCTGTGTGTGTCTGTGTGTGCCTGTATGCACATGGCATTAAAGAGTCCAGTATACATAATGTGCGAGCGACAAAGAGAAGTTCCCGGAACACCTCCATTGTTTTTAATAACTGCGCTTTATCGGTTATGTAGTAAATCTGCCGTGCCTGTCGCATATGACAGCATTTCTCATTTCTGGCATAGTTGACCTTACATATTTTGAAGACGGCATTACAAATGAAAATCCTGAGAATCTTTAACTTTTAACGTTCTCTTTCTCTTCCTCCAGATAGCCTCTAGCTGTAATGACAAAGAAAGGCACTTTAGAAAGTGATACAGGGTGACAGAACAAGACATGAAGAATTCAACACACTTCCTGTATGAGTGGCTCTTCAGGAAACACAAAGGCTGCATAAACTGGTTGTTTTGTTCTGTTTCACAGACAAATGATGGAGTAAAGAGATGTGATCTTAAAACGGTGTAATTGTTAAATACAGGAGAACTGGTTTGGCTCGGCATTAATTAACAAGGGAGGAGCAAACTGGTTCTACTCTTTTATATAGTTGGTGTGTTTATTGAGAGACCGAGAGTGCTGCATGCTCCACTGCGCAATCCATTTTGGATTAGGTCTAGGATTAACCTAATCCTTGTTCTTATAATGTAGCAAGGGACAGCAAATGTAGGGTTAACTGCATTTAACTTCAAGTGGAGATCTCAATGTGTCCAAAGAGAACAAATACACTATATTGTCCAAAGTCTGTGTACTTTTGTTTTTGAGCCCCTTAGTTCCAATGTGGGGAAAACGTAATGATATGCAACATGACAAAGCCTCTGTGCACAAAGACAGATCCATAAAGAAATGGTTCTCGCACTTGACTGCGCTGCACAGAGCTCTGGCATCAACCCCTGTTTCTCTCCTGTGTTAATGACATAAGAACAGATGGAGAAAAAAGGAAATAATTCATTTTTATTTAGTAATTTAGAACGTGGGGTAGTGCTGCACCTCAGCTTCTTGTGGCCACACTGAGTATTACAACAACAAACACTTAGAACAAGTGATCCTCACAGAAATGCTACAGTAAATTGAACATCATTTGAGTTGCACAAATGTTTTTCATCTTACGTTTAATATTTTTCTTGTAACAATAAGGGAAAAAGTAGTAGTCATAATATGTGTTATTCAGCCTGATGAAGATGACATTTTTACAGAAGGAAGGGACAGGCTCTATGTTGCCTTAACTTTAAATCGACCAGCCAGAAGCAAAGATCTATTATATTCACAACTAAGCTGACATCCCTTTCTTTTTATTCAAGTGCTAAATTGTCTATTGTATTGCTAAAAAACAAGATTGACCACCTTTGGTCATTGTTGTATGTCCCTGCAGTACCAGATAACAATAATGATAGTGTGTAAAATGGTGACTGTGTTACATTTATTAATGGGTTTTAGCTTTTAGCAAAGTTTGAAGTATATAGTAATATCATACCTAGTGGAACGTCACTGTAAAATGAGCAACACAACATATTTTTAAGTCAGAGCGATAGTTAAAAGGTTGTTCCATCGTGATGAAACATTCCTATTTCACTTAATGAGCCTGCAGGGCGTCTTCTGCCGTTCACTCCCAATTTAAAGCTGCTACTGGATCAAAGTTTGCAAGCACACAAGGTGACATACCACAGCTGTGAGTCATATTCAAGGCATGCTGGGTAGGGGGGGGGGGTGGTTTCCCTGATGTACTTCACCACACAAACATCTGTTTGCTGAGTAACGACTTGTGTCAGTATCACAACTCATAACAGTGCAGATCAATAAACCTCTGATCAGATACTGGATACAGATAATGAGAACGGGACAGCTGAAGCATTCTGATGTGTATTAAATGTAATATTGGAAACAGAATTGGATTGACCAAACTGTTTATATATATATAACAAATTATATGTGTGTATACATATATATGTGTGTGTGTGTGTGTGTGTGTGTGTGTGTGTGTGTTTTAGTGGGTGGATGTGTACATGGAGATGACCCTAACTACAACCTCTCCACTGACCAGAATGGACAAGCAGTGGGAGAGAGTTTGTTAGTTAATATCTACTATATAACTATTAATATAGTTAATATGTGTGTATATTAATAATTATTATTATTATTAGTATTATTATTATTTATTTTTTGCCCATTTCTCTTTTCTTTCTGGGAATTCAATTCACTTCACTGCCCATACATACATGCAAATGCATTTCTATACAATGGTATCAATGGATATATTATGAAGAAAAGTGAACTCATTAATAAAAAAGGAGAAAAGAAAAACATTAACAAAACATCGAGAAATAAAAATGATTTTAAAAAGATAGATAGGAAGCAAATAGAGTACAGTGTAAAAACTGGCTGTGTAACTGACAAAGGTGATAGAGTGATTCATAACTTCCTGCTGGCTGAGAAGCAACCTCACCTGACTGCATTATGTTATTTGTTCAAACAGGGAGCGTCTGCAGTTTGTCATCTGAAAAGAATGGGCACTCCTCTGAGCTGCAAGTTTTTTCAGGAAGAGAGCTCTTACCTGTATCATTTCACTTTTACTGTAATAGATCTGTGATTAAATACTGACGGAGCGCTTCCATAAGAAGAAAGTTTGATGGCAAAGCAAATAAAACAAGATCCACTTGAGTTCACTGAGTTCTTGAGCAGCACAGCACTGCACTGCAGATTGGTTAATTGTGTTTGTTGTCCTGAAATATTTTAGTTGGGACACTTTGGCTTCTTTTGTACTGCGATCATGTGGAACTAAACTAACAAACTAAAACTTAGATCAAATGTTTATAAGAGCTTTACATAACAATATGTTAAATAAATCTGTGTAATGTGAAATTGCTCGCTCATAGTAACAAAATAAATTCACACATTTTACAAAAGAGCTTTTTAGCCTCTTTTACGTCATTGTTTTGTCATACAGCGCATTAACCTCTTAGCGTGTCGGGCCCACACGCTCTGACTGTGCACCACCTAGACCACCATTGTAAAAGAGACGTCTGTAAAACTGTGAATAGACATCCTTATAACTAAAAAAGTCAACTATTTTTAACCCATGGAGGTTTTATGTTTGTAAAACTTTCCTTAAACCGAGAAAAGCGATTTTAAAATATGTGATGTCATCACAATGTAAAGTCTAAAGGCTGACCGTGAGCTGGTGAGTTAGAGAAACACAGTTGCACATATTCAGTTGGGTCGCATAGCCAAGAAGTAAACCCGGAAGCTACGAAACCTTTTTGGCATATGCGCCAGGTTAGCAATTCTCATTGGATTGAATATGTGCTATCTTTGGGTCCTGTATCCAGTTCTTATAATACATCTATGGTAGTGTGTCAAATGTGTCTGGGATGTTCAGCGTGTTGTGAAGTTTAGCAAAAGAAAGTGTTTAATGAAGCTTTAAATAGTTTTCAACAAAAGTAATCTCACCTCCACCTAGAGTAACAGATCTCCATAAAATCCGCTGTGAATATTCATGGTCCCCAGAGGAAGAATCCTAATACATTAAGTCACCTGGCTTTAGCTCCACCATGATGACAAAATCAAAAATGTTAGATAAGAAATATCTTAAGTAATGTGCCACTTTTCTTGAAATTAGCTGATGTCATTCCTGCTCCCCAGAGGGTAAACCCTTCACATCTCCACGTCACCCTCAAGACAAACGGCATGTTTGTTTCTTCTATCCAACACTTTTCATATTTGGAGTGTAACAACCGTTGCGTTATTTGGCAGGTTTTTAGATTTTTAATGTTGTTACATAAGTGTGTGTGTGTGTGTGTGTGCGTGTGTGTGTGTGTGTGTGTGTGATAAAGAGACATAAACAAGGCCTGAAAAGAACAAAGTCAACAAAAAGGCAGAGAGCTGCAGACATGCCTCCTCATACCTGCCTGCTTATCAAGGTGTGTCTGACTTGGTGACCTGCCACAGTCATCAGGCTCCACCCAGACACACCCTGGGGTGGGAATTAGCAATCTTTGGGCCTTGGGTGGGGGGATGAGGACTTGGACCAGCCCAACCTCAGGTTTAGTCAAACAGTAGTTTATCATTCCTGGGCACTAACTAGACTGGACTTGATGGCTGGTTTCCCAAAAGGTTAGTGTGTTTATATGGAATTTTGTATTTATAATTGGGGCAGTAATGAACTTAATATGGACAATTTTGAATGTAGGCTAGAATTGAAACACGTTCTTCGTCCACATATGTAGTTCATCCTGTTTTCTTTAGTTTGGGGTTTACTTACTTCAATTTTAAGCTGTTACTTATTGTAGAAGTTTAGGACTCCTCCCTTCATTAATAGCTTATGTCACACACACACACACACACACACACACACACACACACACACACACACACACACACACACACACACACACGCGCACACACACACACACACACACACACACACACACACACACACACACACACTAACTGATCAATCAGGCACAGAAACCCCCCTGACAAGCTCTGGACGGATATTAACTAACAAACTCTCTCCCACTGCTTGTCCATTCTGGTCAGTGGAGAGGTTGTAGTTAGGGTCATCTCCATGTACACATCCACCCACTAAAACACACACACACACACACACACACACACACACACACACACACACACACACACACACACACACACACACACACACACACACAGGAACCCCCTGTGTTCTGAGCTCAGTCAGGAAATGAGTTTTGCGTCTGTCTGTCATCATGAACACTTCTCTCTCTCCAAGTCCTGCAGTGAGTATTTTAGAAACCTTTTACAGCTCAGAAGCTATTAAACAGCATCAGAACAGTGAGATAAAGTGTCTTTTTAAAGCTTTACTGCTGAAATAATGTGCTTAGCAGGTAACAAGTGTTTGAAAAGTTAGCTAAAGCTTTTAAAGTTTGATGAACTTGACTGATTTAAGGCAAATAATGTTTCTGATTGAATCATTTGGAATGACTTTGGATAGTAAGTAACAATAGCGTTGGTTGTAGCCCAAATACTGGGTGAGTTATAGCTAAAACAATATTTAAAAATATTTTTTAAGGCTAGGATTATTTGCTTTTTTAGCTGCGACCAGATTCTCCATAGGTCGGTCAGGCCACGAACATTTCCCCACTAGTTGACAGCTTCAGTTTTCACATTTAAAACCTTGGACAGTGGCAGGTTATTTTATTCTGACAGTGCAACCCTGTCCCAGAGAAATCACGTTCATATACTACTAATTTGTTTTTCCATTTAGGTTTTGCTGCGAAATGTAATTAAGAAAACAAATGAGCAGTAGATTGACATAATTTAAAGGAGACCGGGTTGGAGAGAATCACAGCATCCTGCATTCATCAGGCACTATTTTACTTTATAGTGAGATCTTTTTTTTAAAGAATTGACTTTGTTGGGTCCAGAATGTCACATGCTACTTAAATGCTGTATATTCAGACATTTTTTGTCTTACCTCCATCATCCTTTTAACAACTAGACATTCCTCTCTGTCGAGGCATGTAATCTTTCTCAGAGGGATTAAAACACAATGGACTTGTTTTGATTGCATTTAATCAGACAACACAGACTCACTGTGTCACAAACACTCATCCCACTCATGTTGTGAATGCATCCACTCATATGGCAAGTAAGGGAATTAATTGCCTGCTGTCGATCTGTAGTTATTATATATATATATATATATATATATATATGTGTGTGTGTGTGTGTGTGTATGTATGTATGAAGATTGATTTCCTCCTTCAAGATAAAAACATGCACATGAGCCACTTCAGCACAGTCTCACAATGGCTCTCTGTGGTGGGTTTTAAACAGTGGTGGGTGGGAGGCTTCTCTCAGCTGAGAGTCTGTTCAGTAGGCAGACTTGTGTTGTGCTTTTCAACACCTCAGAACAATATTGAACATTTATGATTGCATACTATAGAGCCATTTGACATTTAACAGCTGAAACCAATTAAAAATATGGAAAATGTAGGTTTTCTAGTTTTACTTTACTTTAAGTCAGCCCGGTCACTGAAGATATCAGATTTTCTGGTTCTACCTTATTTGCTGCTTCAGATTTGAACAGTGATTTCCACAGAGCAAGGTAATCCAACACTAACAGAGGTTCATATGTTTACATCACCCCCGCTGACACGCTGACATGTAGGAATGGAAAGTCTCCTGCAGGACACAATCCCTCTAAAGAACACATCACCTGACAAACTACCTCCAATCATATTCCTCTGTTTGTCTGATTCTGACTGAACTACTGGCAAACTTTAGTCCACTTAGATGGGAACCAGTTGTGTGCTGGTATTCAGGAAATTGACTGTACTGGCGTGAGCTGCTCACTGGAGCATAATTCAGTCTGGAGGGCAATCCTTCCTGTTTCTCTCCATTCCACACCAATGGAAAGGTTTGTTTGAGAATCAGAGGAGGATTTCTGCCATTTGGGTGTTGCCTTTAGTTCTGCTTGACTATGGTATTCACACAGTCAAAAACAATGTGCATAACGTCCTTCAGATGAATGTCTAAAACCAAAAGGCACATTGCGAATAGAGATTGAGTTTATATATCTTTAAGCAGCCAATAGGATCAGACTCAGTGGTGTGTGGCTGCTGCCAGAGCTGCTGGTTGTGAAACGTAAGGCAGATTTACTGTATGAGGGTTACTGTGTGAAAGGTAATAAAATACTCGGTTGGTATTTCTTTCTTTAAAGTCTCCAGAGCTCCAGAGAAACAGAGAGGACTTCCCTGCTTCACTAGACAAACTACGACAGCTGATAGAAGGCAAAGTGCTCGTCCTACGATCCCCCTTCACTGAGGAACAACAGGTAAATGATGAATAATCATTACAAACTGAACTCTATATAATCCCTGGTGTAAAGTTACTTTGTTCTTACAAACCACTTAAAGTTACAGCAGGGGAAATTAAGTTCCATCACAATATTCCTGTATATTACAATTATTTAATGTTATGTTGATTAGCCGCTAGAAAACCAGTGACATGTAATACATGGTGTAATGTGTTAACAATGTGGTTACATTTGTTCAAGGAATTTCCATATAATTAATTTTTAATAGAGATGAAAAAACAAGTAATGATAAAGTTGAACTGGTACAAAGGGAGTTGCAAATGACAAATGACTGCAATGCATGAATGAAAATGCAGTGCTGGATCTTTATAAATGCCAATCTTTTTGAGAATCTATTAATCTTAAAAGTGAAAATTACTTTTGCAAAAAACTTATGCAAAAATGACAGAAAATGCCTCTCAAATATGGAGATGTTCTGCTTTTTATCACATTAAAGTTAATGTCTTTGTGTCTTGGACTGACAAAACAAGACATTTTAAGACATCATCTTGGACTTTGAGAAGCTGGGAGGGACATTTTTCACTATTTTCTTACATTTTAAACTATGGATATCACGATACTAGAAATGTAGGAGTCGATACCAATACCAGTGAAATATCACATTTCTCAATACTTAACTTAATAGTTAGATTCGTGCACATCGTCACTTCCCCACAGGTACGATAGAAAATGTGTTTAGGATGCAGTGAACTCACAATCACGTGTTCAGGGGTCCCACCCTACCTTTTCCTCATAATGCTACATTGTGAACAACAAATTCAAATAACAAATAAAACGTTAGCTGTTAGCAGCCGGTAACTGAGGTTCCATATAGTTGAATCATTTTGCGTGCAAGCTCTATTTGGTAAAAAATACTATTGGACAAAGGTGAGTTATAACATTATCATGATGTGTTCTATTGTAAACTTGTCAAATTTAGTTTTTGGCAAGAAACTTGAATAAATACAGTTGTTTGAAGGAGATGTCTTTATATTTAATATAAGAATATAAAATACATATAAGAGAAGGAATTACAACCAGTTTAGCAAAAACCGTAGTGCAAACGTAGTAAAGGAGTATATGTTGAAGTACATGGGATTTATTGTTAGTTTTTTACCGTGGTATCAAATTAGTGTCAAAAATCGTGGGATTTTATTGATATTGCCAGATATAATAAAATACTATTTAATTGTGAATTGGATCATAACCTATAGATGAAATTAGAGATTAAATCTCTCTTTTTAAGTGTCTTTGCTGGACTCTGAAACATGACGCCTCCAGTTAAACACTTAGATGATCATCACCAGATTAGCAGAGCCATCAAGTGTCATTCTGTCTTTGCTGACATTGAAACACTTGTTTTAACCTGATGTTTCTAAAACATGAATCTTTGTTAGAGGGTACAGGCTAATTGCTCAATACTGCCTTAACTGCATTCCTCCTAACGCTTTGTACAGGGATTTGTTTTTATCAGCACTCTCTTTATGTATTTCACTTGATTTTCTCTCTATGTGGGAATCTGTGTCCCTCTGTTTCTCACTGTCTGCCTTTCTCCCTTTCCTCTCCCTCTCTGTTGATCCCTCCTGAGGCCATGTTCAGAAAGGCAGCTTAAATCCATTGTTCTCTCATACTTAATTGAATGTGTCATTTTTCAAAAGTCTTAAAAAAACAAGGTACATTTATTAGAAAGAATCAAATTAGACCTTTTGTTTGAAATAGGCCGTTACTGTGTTTTAATGATACTTCCACATGTGACCCTAAAATGTTTGTGGAATGAGCTAATGGCTGGAACAGCGAGTATTCTCACAGTGACAGTCTTTTCCCACCTCCTCCTCAGTTTTTCTACATTACATTACATTACAGGTCATTTAGCAGACGCTCTTATCCAGAGCGACTTACATTGAACTAAGTACAGGGACAGTCTCCCTGGAGCAACTCAGGGTTAAGTACCTTGCTCAGGGGCACAATGGTGGCAGCCTGGTATTGAACTCACAACTTTCTAGTGTTTTGTTTGGAAGTTGTTTGTGTTTTGTTTCTAAATGGTCAAATTGGAAGAAAGCTTGCTAATTTGACCAATTCTGCTCCTCTTTTGGAAATATTATCCAATTAAGAGCAATTTTTCTATGACAAAGTCAAATAAAACTCAAGCCTACACAAGTTGTAGGCTTGATACCCAGGATATTTTCATAACCTTTGAATATTGTCCACTGTATAGCGGGGTACTTTGAAAATTAAATGTCAGCTTTTCTATTCTCATTTAATATGGTCATAGATGGCCAATACGACAAATGAAAATGCACATTGGATTATTGTATTTTATTTTTATTTTGTACTTAAATAACACATATGTTAACATTTAGAATGTTATTGTGGAATTACATTTTTATTTTTACATTTAAATTGAAATAATGTCCCTGATGGGCTTCAATAAACGCTGTATCTCTGCTTTCTGTGTAAAATGTTCCCATAGTGTTGTCTCTGTCAACAGATTTTTATTTATTTTTATTTTCCACTTGTAAGCTTTAATGTGAACACTGAGGACTGAATCTGGCTGCTGTGTGCACATAGTGCCAGTTTGTCTCTCAGACTGAGTCACATGGACAGAGACAGACTGACAGACGCAGGGGAGGATGAGGGTGATCATCATGTTCTGCCAGAATGACTCAGTCGGTCTGTTGTCTTTCAGCCCACTGAAAGACTCCGTCACCTCGACAAGTTCAGACTCACAACCTGATTGGACGTCTCTTACTCCAACTTTATCTTCTCTCCTCATGTATTCTACCGTCTCTTTTACTCTTTCCTCTCGTGCGCTTGTCTCTTTTCTCCTCCAGATCTACCTGTTTGTCTGTCTGTCTGTCTGTCTGTCTGTCTGTCTGTCTGACTGTCTGTCTGTCTGTCTGTCTGTCTGTCTGTCTGTCTGTATGTCTGTCTGACTCCTCCTTCAGCTGGTGATTCATCACTCTCTTTTATTGTACTCAACGTGTTGCTATGTCTGACAAATGGAGACAGCAGACTACTGAAGTGTTCTCATATCAAATACTCTAGACTAAATATTTTATGACTTATTTTTTCTCTGAGATCCAGTATTTAAGGGTGAATGACGGTTTCTTTACAGCAGTGTAGGCTCTGACTACTCCCAAAACTTAGATGTAGCGTTGGACACAGGTTTAAGTCACAGGGAAACTCACTGCTGGAAAACCCTGTCCAATCCTCCATTTGTCTTCATTGTAAGTTACAATAGACTACTTCTGGTATGGACATGGTCATTTCCCTTTTGACATCAAGCAATTGTTCTGTATGTTTTCAGTTGGCAATATCCAGGAAAAGGACATTTTTGGGCACAATACTGGTTCCCACAATTATTTGGAGTTTATTTTTCTCGTAAATGTGTGACTTTAAACTCAGAAAAGATTAAAACAAACTTTTGTTCAGAGTTCTTTCTCTGAATATTACCCCCCTCCCTCGGCTCAGTAACTTAGTTATTTGTTACCTACAATGGCCCTAATACGGCGCCATAAAGGGAAGACCCTACATACTGGATCTCAGAGACACAAGACAGACAAATCAATCATCAAATGATATTTAATCTGGACAGAAAGGGATAAGTCCCTTTCACCCTAACTACAAGGATCTTAACATGCTAATATGCTTACTTACTGTATGTTAGCAGGATGATCAGATTAACAGATGAAGCTGTTAACATACCGACATCATGTAAACACAAAAGCCTGCATCAGTGATGATATGTTTCCATTGCTTTGTGGACCTCCAACATAAGTTCCCTGTCTTCTCTTGTGATCAGGTTTTGGTGTGTGCGCAGAGCACAGAGAGAGGAGGACTGTGGAGGTTTACCGTTTTGAGTGAAGAGCTGACCTTTCACCTCCAGCAGCTGCAGAGACAGACAGAGCAGGAGCTCAGCAACATACACATACAGTGAGTCATGACATGTTGTGTGTTTGATGCTGTATACAGTTGCCTATGTGAGGCGATCACAGAGATCATTTGTTTGTAGTTGTCAGTTCCCTCCACAGAGGTTATTTCAGCAGGGTGGAGGCTTGCTGAGGATTGAACCTGAGTTGTTCCTGCCTGTAACTTAACCCTATAAATAAATTAACATTTTCTTGATAAGTTATTTTCTAAACGTTGAAAACACTCTTAAAATGACCTAAATTAGTAATCCTATTACCAGTCCCAAAACCCCAAAATATGACCCTATTTACTAAAGAAACTCTAAAGGTTGTTTGACAGTTAATATGCATGTTTTGGGTCATAAGAATGAGCTTATGATTCCTAATATATTCACTCTGTAAGCACGTTGTATTGACTGTAATACTAATCGCGGCTGCATGATTTTAGAAAAAAACTGACATTTGTTTTCTGCAAAATATATAAGACAAGACAAGATGACAACAAAGTGCCTGTTTTAGGTCAACAACATCCTTTCTGTGGACTAAATATTTTCATACAACTTGGTTGCGTTTCTTTTTGCAACCAAATCGTCTTGATCCTCAACGGTTTTGGTTGTTTGATAAATTGATAAGAATGATTGTGATTGGTGGTTCACGGTGCCTGCCCTAACACCAATAGATAATATAAACACCAGAGACAAAAATCTAGTTTCCACTCCTTCTTTCTTCAATCCTGTTTCTGTTCATTGAAAACTATTCCTTAATATTCTTAGAGAATATGTTCCAATTTTGTGAAATCCTTGCTTCTTCTTTATGTAACTGGACTCTCGTCTTCCTATAAATCAGGAGCAGGTTATGTGTTGTTTGAACATGTGAGTAGGAGGCAGCTCTGTGCTGGTTTGTGGGCTTTTGTCACAGAGCTGAAACACGGATGTGGGAGTTTTACTGTATCTCATAACAGCAGCAGGTTCTGCTCGGCTGGAGAAAACAACAGGATCCTGCCTGCCTCTCTGTGTGGTGTGTGTGTGTGTGTGTGTGTGTGTGTGTGTGTGTGTGTGTGTGTGTGTGTGTGTGTGTGTGTGTGTTCCTGTAAATCTATCTTTGTGAGGACCCAATTGAGCCTTTAGAGCTTAGATTGATTTGTTACTCTATGTATATGTACTCTTCCCAAAAGTCAACAATGAATGTCCATGCTCAAATCAATTAGTTTTATCTTATTTTTGTATTTCCTTGTTGGGTTGCATGAAACAGTTCTGTAGTGATCTTTAGAATCTGTGACCCTCTCGGACTACTGAGCCTTCTTCTATGTGAAGTATAACGCAGGACTGTAACTACACAACACTTCTCTACTAGTGGAGACTCTCGTACGTCAACATCCCTTTACGCTTTTTGCTAATCTTAATTAGACTGTTCAGAAGGTTCATTCTCATAACAACAGACAAAACATTGTGCTCAAATAGTTTAATATATGTAATACAGTTCCTAATGTAGTATTTAGGGCAGTGCTGAATATTTTTAAAGCTTCAAAACTTCAAAAATCAAATCAAATGTGCAGATTCTTCTCATGATGTCTGTTCATTGTGTTTAAAGTCAGTATTTGTGCAAAGTTGCAGATGAAGATGAGGCTTCACTAATATTGTGAGTATTAAACTATTTATAGAATAGAATAGATTCCAGTGGTGGCTGCGTAGGATTGTCTGGTTGTTAGGATTGACTCCAAACGACGGTCAATTTTTTTTAATCTAACTTTTCAAAAACAACATTTTCACTGCGGTTAAATAAACAAACACTTTAATCTCCCACTTGCCGCACAGTGACGAGTGATATTCATGTAAGAAAGTTTATTTAACAAAAAAGACTAACTAATTTAATCCAATGCATCGCTTTATTCAAACTGAGGATTTCTTTTTCTTTTTGAGGGTTATGACGTTATAAAATGTGAAAGGCAGACGTTCCTTCAATAACCTCAACGGAAGCTTCGAATATAAAAAAACTAAACAAAAAAGCATTGGATACAGCACAATAATATACGTTATTGTAGTTGATCTGACCTGGTCTATAATGTCTAAAAGTCAGTATTGAATCTCTATCGACCATCATCATGAGCGACTTTGATCCAAAAACAAAACTCCAGGATTAAAAGCAACCAATAGGAAACCTGTGTGTGACATCACAGATGCTACCACAACTTTGTTTTCTGTTTGCAGTTCTATTGTGGACATTAGGCTGGTTAGGAAAACCATAGAAGAAGTCTAAAAAGTTAGAAACATTCTGAAATCATTTATTATAAAATGTGAGGAGTTTAAAGTTCCTGTGAAGTGTCAAGGGGTGTGAGTCGATTCAGGATGGATCCTGGATTCAGAACATACGGTAGGGGAGCTAATGTCAGGATCTACTCCAGTGTGCTGTGCGATAATAAAGGTGGTGTAGCAAATGATGGCGTGAAAGCAAAGTAAAGTGTGTATAAGATTGTGGAGTTATTACATTTGAAAAGGTTCTACCATCTGATTGCAATATGGTAACATGAAAAGGTAAACCTAAGACAAAAGGTCAAATGTATTAATGCTACACTTTCACAAATAAACACTTCAAAAGTTTAGTAAAAGGTTTTCTCAGTGTTTATGCATAAACATAAAAATACCGCCTGTTACACTTTGTACACAAAATAACACTTAACAACTGGTAATGTGTGTATTGTTTCAACAATAATATATAATAATGCTTATGCAATATCTAGCTAAAGTTCTTTTAAAAATACGCAAATCGATTGTTGACGGTAAACACTGTACTGGCAGGAGGTGTCTTGTGCCTCACCCTGTTGGCTCCTGCTCTCTGTACTGCCGCCATGACGAGCAGTCTGACTGAACAACACTTAAACTGCTCTCTGTTCTATCAGACGAGACAAGCAAAGACACATCTCAGGATTCAAGGTGTGCCAGCTTACACAACCCCACCCACACACATTATTCTGATACATTTCCAGGAAATCTCCTAATTTCTCAGCCACTTTGGTTCTCATGGCCAAGATGGGTTCTTGTCACAACTTGGATCAAAGGCTTAATGAGAGGAGATGAGTGGTTTGTGTTACATGTCTCCATCATGCTGCCCTGCCTAACATGGTATCCTCTTCTCATATTCACTTGTCTTACTGGAAGAAGACGTCACCCTGCTTTCATTTTGCTGGGGTTTTCCTGGGCTTTCAAGGAGGCTTATGTGGTAATGTCAGCGCCATGACAGGATTGGGCTTTGTGCAGGAAAAGTGGACAGAAGTACGACTCTGCAACATTTAGGAACGGAGATAAGGCGATTCTTCTTTTTCTTTGTGGACCTTAACAATCAAGCAGCTTTACACCAAGAACTTCTGGAACACTTCTTTAAAACTCTGCTTTACTTCAGTTTCTTTGTCAATAATAATAATAATAATAATAATAATAATAATAATAATAATAATAATAATAATAAGCTTTATTTGTATAGCACCTTTCATGCAAGAATTGCAGCCCAAAGTGCTTCACAGCAAAAACATAACAATTAGTACAAGATTAGACAGAATAAGAGCATTTACAGTACAATAATCACAGTGTTGATGTAAATGAGTCTGAAGTACCATTATTAAAATAGCAGATAAAATAGCAGATAAAATAGCAGAATTAAAATAGCAGAATTAAAATAGCAGAATTAAAATAGTATAAAATAACATTGGAATTCATGCCTAGTTTCCCTATCTGTGCCGTACTTAACTGCCGGGAAATCATATTCATCACACCATTCTTGTAAATATTTTAAACTGTCAAAGCCATATTTTGAAAGCATGAGATCAAAAATGCGCCCCTGTGGCCCTTCAACTGGTTTACTCCCTTCGGTTAAAGCCAGTTTTTCTCCAATACACATTTATCAGAGAAACTTCCTCTTTTTCCCGTGGAAATACACACTCTGAAATTGATCTCAGTTACCTTTAAACATTCAATGTTAAACCAGGCATAGCAACAATGTATGAAATCATTTAAATTAGTTTAAAGTGGCACCATTAAAAGGCTAAGATGAAAAGATATAAAATATCACCATTAAAAGGCTAAAGTAAAGAGATATAAAATATCACTATTAAAAGGCTAAAGTAAAGAGATATGTTTTTAGCTTACTTTTGAAGATACTGAGCGAGCTTGCCTCCCTAATGTCTGCAGGTAAAGTGTTCCATAGCTTTGGTGCATAATCGATAAACGCTGCATCCCCAATTTTCTTTTGGGTGTTTCTGGGAACATTTAATAAACCAGTAGTGGATGATCGTAATATTCTTGGGGGCACATAGTTGATTAGAGAGTTGGCAGTGTAACTTGGTGCGGTTCCGTTTAGGGCTTTGTATACAAGAAGGAGGACCTTAAAATCAATTCTAAAAGTTACTGGAAGCCCGTGTAGAGCGGCTAACACTGGACTGATGTGGTCTCTCCTCTTGGTTCTAGTCAGCAGCCTCGCTGCAGCGTTTTGGATCAGCTGAAGTCTCTCCGTTGTTTTTTTTGCTTTTTAACTCAACATTATTCTCACACATTAAACTTGAGTACACACAAAGAGGAACAAACTGCATCTTTGCAACAGTGATGTACAAGTAGCACGATGGAACTCATATTCAGTACGTGTATTTAAACTTCTCTTCATGCCTCAAGGTCTGCAGTCAAACATGACCAGATTGTGTCACAGCATATTCCGTCCCCTCTTCTCTTTGGGCCAGTCAGTTCCTTTACTTGGTGGTGTTTTACTTCGGGTCCTCAGTCTTACTTATGCATTAACAAGTGAATAAAAAATAAAAGAAGTCGAATAACACTTATCTTGCCTCAATCTAGCTCTCTGAAAAACGCTGAAAAAGTGCGATTTACTATTTTATTGGGCTTTATTTTATTAAAGGATGAAGTTGCCAAGGAGGAATAAAAAAAATATTTGTTTTGTTTTTACAATGCTTTTTTTCAAAGGTGCTCCCAGGTCCACAATCGTGCAGCATATGTTTAAAAAATACTTTATTTTAATTGAAATGTTAGAACTACAGTAATCGAGTCAGCTTGAGATGAAAGCATGGATTAGTTTTTCAGCATCCTTTTGATTTATAAATTGTCTGATTTTAGCTATATTTCTAAGGTGGAAGAATGATGTTTTTGTCACCTTGTTTATGTGGGATTTAAAGCTTAGATCTGAGTCTATGATAACACCAAGACTTGTGACTTCAGGTTTAATCAAAGGAGTAAGTTTCCCCATGTTATTCTGCATCATCTCTCTTTTTGCTACAGGACCTACTAGCAGGATTTCAGTTTTGTTCTCATTTAATTTAAAAAATTATTGCTCATCCATTTATTTATTGCTGACAGACAGGTGGTGATGGAGTTAACAGCTGTAGTATCATTTGGTTCAGCAGAGATGTACAGTTGTGTGTCATCCGCGTAGCTATGGAAGCACACATTGTGTTCTCTAATGATGTCCCCCAGTGGTAGCATGTATAGGGAGAACAGTAATGGACCGAGGCAGCTCCCTTGTGGAACTCCAAAGTGGGCATCATGCTTCTCTGACACATGATCTCCAAGCCTGACAAAATACTTTCTCCCTTTGCTATATGTTCTGAACCAGTTTAATCAGTCATAACCCTAACCCTAACCCTTAGTCAGAAAGACCAACCAGTTTATCCAGACGATTAATTAGGATGTCATGGTCGATCATGTCAAATGCTGCGCTCTAGCAGGATAAGAATTGAGACCTTGTTTGTGTCAGAGTTTAGTCTGAGGTCACTAATTATTTTAGTCAGAGCAGTTTCGGTACTGTGGCATGCTCTGAAGCCTGATTGAAATTCCTCCAGGATGTTGTTTTCTTTAAGAAAGGAGTTTATTTGGACCGAAACTATTTTTTCTAGTATTTTGTTGATGAATGGAAGGTTAGATATTGGCCTGTAGTTGGTCAGCGTATTACTGTCTAGGTTAGGTTTCTTTAGCAAGGGTTTTATAACGGCTGTTTTGAAGATGTCTGGGAAGATACCCGTTAGAAGAGACATGATTATAATATGTAGGACCTGACTTGAAATGCTTTCGAATATCCGCTTAAAGAATGCTGTAGGTATCGGGTCAACACAAGAGGTGGAGGAGTTACATTCCATCACAGTTTTATGAAGCTCAGTTAATGTGATGCAGGTGAATGTTCCCATGGTTGCATCACAATTTTTGCAGATGTTCTCTGTGTCTGCATCGTAAGTGATGCTGGTTCTGATTGAAGTTATTTTATTATTGAGGAACAATGCGAGTTCTTCACACTTTGATGCAGAGGACTGCGGAGTGGTGGGGGCAGTGTTCAGTAGTTGGTTAATAGTCGAGAATAGTATTCTTGAATTTCCAAGATTCTCTGTGATAATCTTAGAAAATTAATCCTTTATTGCCAGCTGCACACTTTACCATAGGCAGCCATGGATTCTTTGTAGATATCATAGTTAACTGTGAGCTTAGTTTTCCTCCATCTTCGTTCAGCTGCTCTACAAGTCCTCTTAGTCTGAGTAACATTGCTGTTGTTTAACCATGGGGAGATTCTGTCACTCAATTTCTTTTTGACCTTTTAATGGAGCAACACTATTCAGGGTAGATGACAAGGTGTTGTTTAGATTTTCAACCATGAGATTTAAGGAGCAGTCTGAGCATGGCTCAAATGATCTCATGGTGTTAGAGAATGTTTCCTCTGCTGTGTCATCTAGTATTCTTTTTTTGACCACTGT
Organism: Cottoperca gobio; assembly: GCF_900634415.1. Taxonomy (NCBI): domain Eukaryota; kingdom Metazoa; phylum Chordata; class Actinopteri; order Perciformes; family Bovichtidae; genus Cottoperca; species Cottoperca gobio. The sequence goes on from NC_041366.1 coordinate 3,612,553, forward strand.
CTCTCTTTTGGTCTTTGTTAAGAGTAGGTTAGCATCAAATACACACAGTGATGGTCAGATATTGGTAATTCGATTATTATTTGATTACTTACTCCATGCAGGATTATTCTTTCACATCTAGTGATGCTGAGTGAAATCAGCTCTGCGAATTCCTGTAGAAATAGTGCTGAATATTTTTGGTGGCCTGTATAATGTGATGATGAGCAAAGATAGTTCTGCTTTGAGCTCAATAGCAAGATATTCAAATGATGTAAATTCACCCAGGTCAATGTCATTACATACAGTGCAAGTTCTTTTGAACTATCATATCATTAATCAAAAAAGATTTGTTAGTGATCTGACATTCAGAAGAGCCACTTTCAGCTGCAGGGAGTCTGTGACAGGAGTCAAAGCCGGTCCTGGCTGTGCACTGATATATATATAAGATAACCAGACGCAGTGCATGCTGAGTGCTGATTATTTAGTCTGGTAGTAGTCAAGACAAGAACGGCATGACCAGTTTGGGGGGGGTGATGTCCTTGAGTGTCCATGAGTGGGCTTTTGGCATAAGCCGAGGGGAGGTGCGGGGGACGTCTGGGAGGGGGGAGAAGAATGGGGGATGATGGTGGGGCATGATGGTTTAGAGCGGGGGGTTATTTGAGGTGTCAATTTAAGACCACCTTTCACCAATTTGTTCATCCTGTCGTTAAAAAGGAGGAAGGGAGAGGAAGATGAGGAAGAGGGGGAAGGAAGGGGGTAGGGTGTCTCAATGCTACTCCACAGAATTTCAACTTCATCCATGTCTGGCAGTGGAGTTGAGGGACTGGGGTCCTTGGTGTGCAGGCTTGTTGTGGCTGGTACTGCAGCAAGGTCACTCGCTGCAGTTGTTTGGACGTCATCATGGTGGTTATCTGGTGGTGTGGTGGATGGTGTCTCCTTGCATTTAGCCAAAGTCGGGTGGCTAATGGCGTGATCCATATTGGAAGCAAACAGTTTTTCTCCAGATCTGTTGAGAGAAAGTCCATTTCTTCTGAAAAGGCGTCTACGCTGCCAGAACAGATTGAAGTCAATACAGTTCACTTTGTGCAGGGGACAGGCAACTGATAGCCACCTGCTGAGCCCCAAAATTTGGATAAAACGATTCACTCCTGACCTGGCTGGTGGGATGGGACCACTGATGTATGTCAATGTCTTTAGAGCCTACAACTTTTAGCAGTTCAGTAAAGTCACGTTTTAGTGTTTCCGTTTCTCCCCTTGAGATAGATCATTTCATCAGGGAAGCAGTATGTTTTGGTATCTTTCTTACCGTTAATGTTAATGCCTGATACAGTAGATTCGCCGATAATAAAAACTTATTTCAAATTAAATCATTGCTCTATTAAGACGTTACTAAAGCTTAAAGACGGATGTGTTTGGGTCGGTGGTGTCATCCTACCTCAGAGGCTCACTTTTATCTTCTGGCTCCAGTGACGGACAGAGATGGCAACATGTGGTAAACACAAACACTCTACGAGTACAGAAGAGTATTAGTGCCAGGCATAAACGACATGACTCATATTCAGGACCAAAGAAGGAGAGCGAAGGTGTAAATCTGTCATGTTCTTCAGTCAACGTACTGCGTATGAGTCTTAAGACTTGTTTCTTTAAGCTCTGTTTCAGCGTGAACTGAAAACAAACTATGGACGTACAGAAATGGCACAGCAAACATTTAAACTCCTCCCCTCTTTATGGCTGACATTCCGCTCATGTTTATCTTCCAACGTTCTCAGAAATCTGTTTTATAAATAGACTTTTTTTAATTTATTACTGGAATGCTGGGCCCCGTTGAAGTGCCTTTGACCTTTGACCTTCCAGCCTGTGAAGTGGGGAAACACCCAAGTATAAAACTTCCAAGTATTTTAATATATAAGGATTTGTTTGTGAGTAAAAGTTTATTAATTTATTTTCAAATATAAGTATACCTATATGATGCATCTTAAAGGATCAATTCATAAAGAAAAAACCCTCTAATAATATCTGTCCATTGCGTTTTGATGTCCAGGTGTTGAGAAAATATGAAGATTAATGTTTTGTTTTTATATCCTGGTCCTCCCGTACACCCGCATGTTCCTTTACACACTTTACACACTAACAGCCTATAACTCCTATCATTTCAGCAGAAAGTAGTTCTAATGTTCTGTGGATTATCCAGAGTAACACCGATACTGCTTCTGGAAAGACATTTGTGGAGCTAAAGATTATTTTTATTTTTTATTTACTTTCTTGATTAATTGCTGTTTTGTTTACACGATATCAGAGAATTGTGGAAAATGTGCGGCAGAATTTCTAAGGATGACGACTTCAGAGAACTTGTTTTGTGCGGCCAACGTTTCAAAACACAAAAATATTTGATTTACATTACATACATTACATACTATAAAAAACAGCAAATAATCACAATGGAAAAGCTGGAACCAGATACATTTTTGAGTAAACGATTAATCAATAAAAAACAATAATGTCAACTTTCAATACTGCGCAGCTCAAACTGAATTCTATGAAGCTCCATCGTGTAGAAATGAAACCAAAACTATCTGCATGTACAAACACAAATGTGTAATTTGGGGCTATATAAATAAAATCATATTGATTGATAGGTACCATTAGGACTACTGGGAACTGAGCTTCAGATGTAGGAACAGTGGCAGAATAAAAAAATAAAAAAGTGGATTCTTTATATTTCAGATCATTTTTTAAACCGTGCTGGTATTCTCCCCCAGACGTGTAATGTTTCATTTAAAAGCAACAAGACATTCTGTATTATGTGCAGCAGTGCATGATGGACCGAAAGGTCTCTCACACATGCACACACACACACAGCAGTACAAACCAACATAGTCTCAGCAGCGCCTGGAGGAGGGATAGATGGAGTCTGATTGTGTTGTTATCTGTGGTATTTTCCCACAGAGAGAAACAGAGTGTTTGGTCGGGTTGCGCAAGGAGAGTTCAGCCTGTTGCCAAGACTAACAGGCAGACTGGCAGTTTGGAAAACACCCAGCTGAACTCTGCCAACCATCTTCTTCTTCTTCTTCTTCTTCTTCTTCTTCTTCTTCTTCTTCTTCTTCTTCTTCTTCTTCTTCTTCTTCTTCTTCTTCTTCTTCTTCTTCTTCTTCTTCAGATCATTTCATTCTGTAGGACAGTAATTGGAAAACAAAGTTGTTTTTTATTGTTTCTCTTCCTTAGTTTGTTTTTTCGTTCTTCTTTTTCATTGCTGTCTTTCACTTTATTTTTCTCTCTTTGATTTATGCATTTCTCTTGTCATGACATGTCAAAGACTTTAATAATATTGAGTTTTTGTTTGTGCATGCAACCAAAAGTATTGTGTTTGTGAACTTATCATTTCATTTACAATCAGAAAGGTGTGAAAACAGAATCCAAACAGTCATGGTGACAGAGTTTGTTATCGAAGAAGAGCATGCCTTCCTTTCACAGCACAGTTGTGTAATGGAACAAAACTGATCATGATTTCTCTTTTCTTCTGCCTGTCGTTCCTCTTGCTCGCCCTGCCAACAAATTTCTGCTTGATCTTTGCATTCCTTTCATCCTTTTTACCCCCTTCAAATTGTTCTTGTTTCAAGTTGTTATTTCCCTCCCTTTACCTCAGCTGTTTATTATCTTCCTGAGTTGTTCTGCTCCTTCTCAACCCTTCTCCCCTGTTTGAACTGAGTATATCTCCATCACTCCTCCTCTTCTACATTCTTCTTCTTTGTTTCCACTCTTTGTTCTCAACAATCAACCTGCTTTTATTTGTAAGGCTAAAGTAGCGATTACTTTCCTTGATTTATTATCGATTCATCAGTAAAAAAAACATCAGTGGAGCAGTCCAGTAGATATTTAGGTCACAATGGTGATAAAACAGAAAAGAAGTGAATCCTTCTGAATAATGCACTACAGATAAATGAAATGATGACAGATGCACCACAGGACGTGTGGGGAGACACAATTACTTGATTACAATTAATACTTCAAGCTAAAGGGATTTAAAAAATGTTTTAATTACATTTTGTTCAATTATCAATAAACTATTATAATATTTGCTAAAACTGAAATAAAAAGTATTTATATGAAAGAAACAAAGCAGTAAATTGTCACATTGGAGAAGCTGAAACTGGAGCATTTCATTTCTATTTACACTTCCAAATGTAAATCTGTATTTAAAATTGCAGATATGCATGTAGGAAATGTTACCACAAACGATATTGAGCAGAAGCAGAGACATTAACGTGCACATTACATACTTACTTTAGCGTCACCTTTGTCCATGACAGAAACACTGTGTGGATTTTATTCATCGAAATGTATTATTACATGTACTATAAATATGCACACAGTGTATATGTGTGTGTGACCTCGACACGGTGAACATTATGTATGGGACTAGCTGCAAGTGGTGACATACATTAATGTAAAAGAAATTACAATAAATAACACCCACACATGTTTCACCTGCAATTATGGAGTGAAACGTGTTTGTCACATACATTCAAGCAATTATGGAGCTCTATTCACGCGTTTCTGTACGTAAGCAGCTAATCAGAACACACTAACAGCTGGCAGTGTGTGTGTGTGTGTGTGTGTGTGTGTGTGTGTGTGTGTGTGTGTGTGTGTGTTGACATTTTGAAAATAACACACACACACACACATTGATATTCATAGGTAATTGCTGTCTTTTCACACCAATGGATGATGTTCCTCGTCACACGCAGCGTTTTAATGAAGTCATTTGATTGGCTGAGTTCGACTTTGATTGACAGGCGACAAAGTGGCTCATTTGCTTCAAAGTCTTGAAATCTCCTCGAGATTCCTGTCAAGATGTTAATGTCTTCGAAGCTTTGAACTGAAACGGAGCAGAAACAACTCCACGAGGTTTCTGAGTTAAAGTGAGATTTCACACAGTCGAGCAGGAAAAGGTGTGTGAGAGGCGACGCACAGGTTGCCATGGTAATGCTGTCACTGCTCAGGTGAATTGCATCTTCATTTTTTTACCCAAACCTGTTATTGTTGTTGGTGTTTTTAAGCAATAACTAACAAAAACAAATAATTACAAATACAAACTGTGCAGAAATGTGGAGGGAGAAAAAAACCAACAACTGTAAAACTGAACCTGGAATCTTCAGATGTGTAGTTTGACACACACATTGCGTCACTAGCGTTATATGTGGAATGGAAAACAGCCCCAAAATGCACCGAAGCTAAAAATAATAATTTATTAAATTTCCTCAAGGACATTTGGTAAATTTATCCAAGTCTTATTCTTTTTATTTCTTATTAATAGTGTAAAAAACACATTTCTTAAGATGCTTTCAGCAAAATGATACGATGATACTGTATGATCTCAGATGATCTCAGCAAAATTGCTGATTTTAGGAATCATCCATATTGTTAGCATAATATTAAAAGTTCCTAATTCCTTGTACTAACCTCCAACATTCATAAAACATAATGCTCGGTTAGCTGTCATCAGACATGTTCTTCATCAGTGTTTCAGGTATACCTCACATGTCTTCCAGTGAATCTAAATCAGAGATGTTTATGTTCAGCTCCCATGTCTGTCCTTCTCATAACAACACACACCGTGCAGTCAGCAGGCCTCCTTGAAACCCCATTAACACAGTGTTAACATATTTCCCAGGGGGCCTTTGTGTTACCGTTGTTTGCGTCGTTTCTACTAATTTGTCTTTCTCTACATGTTGATGTCACTTCTTCAGTTAGTTCATCAAAGGCCTCCCTCAGATGAGCCTCCTCTTCTTCCTCACAAACAAAACACTTCTCTGCCTCTGTCACCTGCTGCTGTGCCACTCTGTTACAGAGGGTTAGTGCCTCCCAGTGGACACTTGTGCAACCTCACTCTGATGTCTGAGTGCTGCACTTAACTTACACTCTCATTACTGGCTGTATCGTTCATATGGAGACGGGTACAAAACAAATATACATCCACATTCCCTCTCTTAGTACTACTACTACAATTCTTGTTGTGCCGCTTGTACTACTACTACTACACTGACTGCTACAGAATCAGAATCAGAATGAGAAATCCTTTATTAGTCCCACGACGGGGACATTTACGTTGCAAAAGAGCAAGAGAGTAAAGTGGCGAGTACACAATTAAATAGAATAAAATACAGAAAATACAGAAAAGTAACTTTTTTTTGTTACAATTGTTCATAGGAGTATGATAATTATTTTAGTACTGCTAGTACAAGTATGAGCAGTACTACTTCTACACTGCTGCTACTACAGTAGTAGGCCACTAAACTAACTATACCACTACTATTGCTGCTGCTAGTCTACCTACTGCTGCTCTTACTGTTTCTACTACTACTACTACTACTACTACTACTACACTGCTATGCATACTAAATAATAATAATAATAATAATAATAATAATAATAATAATAATAATAATAGTTTATGCCATATAACTTTAGTTATATGGCACTTTACACTTAACTAGGTTACAATAGGCTTTCCAAAAAAAGAAACATAAGATAAAAAACATAAAAAACAATACAACAAAAAAAGAGGGATCATAGAAATATAGAAATATAAAAACACTGGGGAATAAACTAAAACAAATATATAAAGTGGCAATGGATGGATGATAAAGCCTGCATCATATTAAATATTTGTAAACACTTTCTTATAGAAGGCTTTATATGTATAATAATATATATAATAAGGCTTTTTTATGTAATATTAATCTAGTACTCAGACTAACATAAATACTATAATTAGTGCTACTACTGCAACAAGTAGTACTTCTAGTGTAGTACAAGCACTGACACTACTACAGTAGTTACTGCTGCTGCTGAAGTACTATTGCTGCATGTATTAGTCATTACTTAGAAGTACTCTGAGTCCTTCTGTGCCGCTGCTACTTCTCTGTAGCTAACAGTAGTGAAGAGTAGAATGTGATCCTCACACATGATGTGTGTGGGAGAGTGTAGTTTGGAATATTTGGCTGCTGTTGACTTTAAACAGAGAGCATTAATCACTAACTCTAACACTAAATCAGCTGTTCAGCTCTGTGTGTATCTATGAACACACCGCTGTGTTTGTTCAAGGTGGGAACAGTTTCACGTTAACGAGGGAGGCGCGAGCCCGCTGGTTAGTCAGGAATGTTTAATGTGGGAACCTGGCAGGATCGGGTTTCTTTATTACGTATCTTTATTTTTACCCCAGAACAACCTGTGACAAAAAGAAAAGAATAAGTATCAAATACAATATGATGATGTATCGATCATCTGTGTTTTCTCCGGCAAATCACTCAGCTGCTGCAAGACAATAGTAAAGTCTGTGTTCAGGGACAATATATAGTGTAATGCAGCAGCAGCTGAGGGATACAAGCTCCCTTTGTGTGCATTCAACAACAACTATTCAATCAAATTTGCAGGAATGATCTCAAGTATGGACTATCCTGCACATTTGCATCATTTTTTATTAATTGTTGTTCATTGACATTCAATTTATTTTCAAGCACGTAATAATAATACATTTGTAAAATCAACAATATTTGAAGTAATACATGTTTTGTCCAGAATTGAGTAATAAAGTTTATAAATGGGACTGGAAATAAAACTTGTTTTTGTTTTTACTGTAAGAGAGGTTTCTCATATTGTAGTTTTCAATAAATAAACGATCTGAATCCCATATAATTAAGCTGATAATAGCTTTAAAGGCTAATAATATCTAACCAAAATGTCAAGCAGCCACTCCACAAACTATTCCAGAAATATGTCATACTTAAAATATATATACAAGTATAGATTTTATTATCGTAGATTTTAGCTGTCAAACATCACACAGTGTGAATTGTAATTGAAGAAGTACATTCTGTGAACTAAAAGTGTTTGTATTTGTGTTTTCAGTCTCTTGCAGATCGTACAGCGCCAGCAGCTGCTGACCTCTGAGCTTTGTAATCTTCAGGAGAAGAAGAAACAGACCGAACAAGAACTGAAGAGAAACTCCAGCCTTCAGACGTCCACTGTAAGTGAGCACAGCAGGAGACTGATATCTTACACACGGGTCACATTATATATATATATATATATATATATATATATGATCAATATTAAATATTTATTAGCTGGCTGATATATTTGAGTTTATATTGCACCTTTCTTAACAAGGTTTCAAAGTGCTTCACATGGTCAAGCAAACATGCATCTCAACAGAAGTGAAAGAATAACATTTTAGAGTAAAACACAAGATTACAAACACAATGAAAAATGTGTGCAGTAAAAACAATACAATATATTTACAATGTCAAAACACAGTGCGTATAGATGTTGATTTATAAAGCTTTTCTAAAAGGCTACTTCTGTAACCTCAGTTTACTTTGTTCTTCTGTGGGACTTGTGAGTCACATGACCAGGTGCACACGTGTATATTTCTGCCTTCAGAATCAATACGTTGATCCGTAACAAACCAGAATTGCAAAGTGTGACAAAATAATTTGAACTCAAGGTCCACTAAGCTTTCTTTCTCCAAAAAAACAGCTTTCAACAGCATCTCATAGCTCTATGTTTTTAAGTAAACCAATGAGGTCGCTGTATTTCCTCAGATCAGCTCCTATTAAACCTATCAGTAAAACTGTTTTCTATTACCCCCCCCCCCCCCCCCCCCAGTTTCTGCTGTGTGCTTGTCGGGAGCTTCAGGTCTTCATCACCGAGCGTTTGCTCCAATCAGAGAGGTTGCTGTTCCAAGAGGAGGCACTGAGCGCGCTCCGTAACCTGCTGACCCAAGACCTGCTGAGGTACCAGGAAGAGACGCAGAGACTGACCTGTTTCACACAGAAAATACAACCCCACAGGTACACAACTCTATATGCTGTGTTTCGGAATACTTGAGGAGAATTGATTTAGTTTGGCATTGATTGAAACAATGTGAATTATAATTTGTAATTCAGAGTGCTGATCCAAACCTTCTCAAACTCCTCACATTCGGCTGATTGGTTTGGACCTCTTGGCGTCACTTTTTAACATACACTGGGTACCTTTTTAGTATCATTATTCAATATGCAGACCTACGTTACGTTATGTATGTTACATAAATGACGTAATTAAGTTAGCCTAAGTTACGTCATTGGATAGGTTTAGGCAACAAAGCCACTTGTATAGGTTAAGGAAAAGATCATGATTTGGGTCAAATGTATGTAACAAAAGGACGTTACGTAAGTTTAAAGAAGTCAAAATTGACTTAGTTTCACACGGGAAATGAAGCCCTGACCTCCTCGCTATGTGGACTTTGTCACTCTGTAAACTACGCACAAAACTGACGCTAGAGGGGTAGTGGAACGTTATAGTGTGATGCGTAGAGACACAAGCCGCCCTATATGAGTGAGAGTGAGTTGGGAGTGAGTTTAGTTTAGTTTTGCTCAGTGCAGTAAAATGCTCAGTTCAGTCAGTAGTTTAAGACAATCTGACAATCTAAAAGTAATGATTATGTAAACTGTTCACTTTATGTTTTCAGGTCAGACAGAGACGAAACGTCCACCAGCAGACAGAGCGACCGCAGAATGCAGGGAAAAAACGAGACTGAGCAAGAAAACAACATGGTACAGTACAACTCAGCATCTAAACTCCTGTCTGATCTGTTGTTCTCCCAGTTGTATTCTGCTTTCTCAGACCTACTAACAAACACACCTAACCCTCGCCAGCTTTCTGTAGGGTTAGGGTTCAGCTGAAGATCCAAACACAGTAGATTTAGACATTTTAAATTCAACTTCAACTTCAACTTCCGAACAGAGCGCACCTTGGAGAGAATGAGAAGGAACAGTCTTCGCTCCACTCTGCATTAGTTGGTCTCATGCTGTAATCGCCTGATAAAGGTCTATGTGCAAACTGCAGGTGTTGACATTTTATTCTTCATGCCATCATTTCCCAAACCGTATCCATATCTCACCTCTGATGTAGCAGAAGTCCTTTGAAGTGTGTATCCGATGTTTGTAAAAGAAAAGCACTTTACTTTACCGTTAATACAGGTACGGAAGAGAACTTTTACTACAACATTTAACCAGCTGCAAGAAAATATGATGTTGGTTTGAATTTAAACTAAAATATTTTAGTTCAACAAGGTGAAGTTCAATATATAGTAGACATAGTACACCTCTCAGTGCAGTTCTGTTGAAGTAGAACAGTGTCACTGTTTCTGTCTGTGTGTGTGTGTGTGTGTGTGTGTGTGTGTGTGTGTGTGTGTGTGTGTGTGTGTGTGTGTGTGTGTGTGTGTGTGTGTGTGTGTGTGTGTCTGGCATTGGTCCAGCTGTTGTCAGTCTTTCTCAGACAGTCGGAGTGGAGACAGAGGAAACATCTGCCTGCTCATCTGGCTCTGTCTGTCACACACACACAGATGCAGACCTACTCTCATACACACACACACACACACACACACACACACACACACACACACACACACACACACACACACACACACACACAGATGCAGACCTAGACACACAACAACAACAAAAACCCCATAATAGACTGACACAGTTGTGACAGGAAATGTTGAGGGAAGAAACCTGGTTGGAGTCTTATTATAACAGGAAAGCTGTCAAAGTGTCACCACAGTTTAACTTGTAAAGCTTAAACACAAACAGCAGAAGGCCGGCTGCCAGCATGCTGCATCTCCTGCACAGAAATACAACATGAATCAGGCTCAACCTTTTCAGTTAGTACAGATTCTCATTTAAAAATATCTTGTTTTTTGGCAGAAGTTAAAAGTGAAACTGCACCAAAAAATCAATCATTTGAGTGACTTTAGAGTAGATAAGTGAAAGTGGAAGTTTGTAATTTAAAAGGACCAAGAAATCTTCTGATCTCAACTACACACCTGCAAAGTATCGTGACGTCAAATCGGGCCAGGGTCAGAAGGTGGATCCAAGAAGTAATCCAAGAGTAACGGAAATTGATCAAGTTACCTCACTGACTACATTTTTAAAGTGACCCCCACACACGAGCGGAGCCTTGTGGTTCATCAACGGTTTACGGCTATCTTCCAATTCAATGTGCGTCATTCATTTGATCACATTCTCTGACAGTTACCGAACTCTTCCTCCTAATTCTAAAACGTTCTGATTGGTGCACGGAAACAAATTGACTTTGATGCTTTACATGACACTGGTTATTCCATCCATCCATCCATCCATCGTCCACCGCTTATCCGGGATCGGGTTGCGGGGGCAGCAGCTCCAGTAAGATACCCCAAACTTCCCTTCTCCGGGCCACATCCTCCAGCTCCGACTGGGGGATCCTGAGGCGTTCCCAGTCCAGTGAGGAGATATAATCTCTCCACCGAGTCCTGGGTCTTCCCCGGGGTCTCCTCCCAGCTGGACATGCCTGGAACACCTCGGGAGGCGACCAGGTGGCATCCTTACTAGATGCCCGAACCACCTCAACTGGCTCCTTTCAACGTAAAGGAGCAGCGGCTCTACTCCGAGTCTCTCACGGATGGCTGAGCTTCTCACCCTATCTCTAAGGGAGACGCCAGCCACCCGTCTGAGAAAACCCATTTCGGCCGCTTGTACCCGTGATCTCGTTCTTTATTATTCAAGCCAAATCTGTAAATGAAATAAATTGAGAGTTTGAGATAACACCTCTCACTTAGTCATTGATTTAATGTTCTGACAGCAGAAGTCACTTGGGAAGTGGATGGAAATGGAAATAGGTCATCTCAGTGTGAAACTGGAGTTAACAGCTGACAGAATTTGGTTTGTGGCAGTTTATAACCCTGATGCTCAAAACAACTAGTTCATAAAGTAAGAGGCAAATAACATCCTGTCTGTTTGGTTCCATTGACGGGGGGGGGGGATTCAAACCCGTGACACCTTCAGTCTCACGCTTCGTCCTGTTAATCCAGATGAGCCACTCTGCCATAAAAGAGGCTCAGTAACCTTTTTATCAGATTACTCGAGGTTAATCTGTCAGCAAATGAGCTGGGATTTGTATAATCACACATCATTTTGATTGGATATAAGTCTAATAGATTGAGATGATATTTAATGAAGAGGTTTGTGTAGATTCAGTGATGCATCCTGGATGACTGTGAGCTCTGTATGTCCCGTGTTCTCTCTCATACATTCATGTAGACACATATGTCTATGAACATTTGTTAAAGCTTTATTAAACTGAAACATCCTCAAAAGGTCAATAAAAAAAACATAATTAGAGGTTAAAGTCTCAACGGTACAGCATACTGTAGAACTGCATTGTGGGTAAGCATAATTAACCAGCATCACCTTAAAGGTTTAACAATAAACTTAAATTGTTGTAAAGAAGTGAGAACATTGTCAGACAGAAGCTAAAACACTTCCGGTCCGAGTTTAAGAAGTGCATATAATCTTAATATGATCTTTTTTTATATTAAGAGCTGAAGTGATAACGACAAATGTCTAATAACAGCGTAAGACCAGGCATCGTCTGCTAATGGATTTTTGAGAGGATCAGCTGGATGAGCGAAACTGTCAACATTCATTCAAACTGCAGACAGAAAAACACTTAGTAAATATCAAACACATATAAATCTCTCCAAAACCTGAACAATGAAGAAGAAGAAAAAACTGTTCTACAAAGGTTGGACACAGCTGCAATGAAATCAGATGAGGACATCTGGGGTGTGAAAGCAGCTTTATGCTCATGGGGAAATATGTTTTGTACAGATCCGTTTGGGATGAGAGGTATGATGGCTTTTGTTTTCTAATATTCTAATTTGATTCCATTGTATAGAGTTTAAAAAGACATCGCAGGACTGAAACTAAGTGTTGTATTCCTCTATGTTCTGGTTAATATTAATGAAATACAATAATTGGTTTCACAAAGTATTCTACATCTATATTTCTGTACATATTGGAAAAGATTATGGAATTTAAGAGACATATTCTTAATCATCACCATAAAGTTAAAAAACTGCCTGAACACACCTGAAGAGGCCAGAGAACAACAATGAAATGACAGAAAACGGCAACAACCTTTTAAAAATGTATTTCCTGACAATCTGCGAAAGATTAATCTCTGAATTGTCACAGCTCTATAAGATCCATATAGTGTCATGTATAGCTCTTAAAATACATGTTCCAAAATTGACATATCGCTTTTCTTTTACTTAAGACCAAATCAGTGTTGCACTGTTCAGCGACACCAGACAGTACGTGGGGACCTTACCAAGTTTTCCATATTTAACATATCACTAATAGACATATTTGACAGGCTTACCCAGGGATCGTACATCTGAGCTCATTTATGTGATTCCCACAGGAAATAAAGACACATCCACGATTAGTTTGATCAGATTTCAGCCTGATATGTAACACATATTCCTGTTGAAGGATAATTGTCGGCTAAGTGTAAAAACGTGCCGGCCTTAAGGTGAGGACAGAGCGCCGGTTGGTTTATAATCTCTTTTATTTACAGCCACGGAGAGGGGAGGAGTGGGGGGGCAACAACACAGGAACATATTGCCAAGCAGATTGCCTCGGGCCAAACGGAGCTCGACGTTTCGCTTTCTGTGAGAGACGTACGTGTCCAACACAAGACTGCTGCTACTAATTGGTTATTTATTTCATTTTTTATTACGCTGGTGTGTCCCCTCTCACTGCTGCAGTGACAGTTCTGCTTTTGTGTGTGCAGAGTTTTAAATGCATCTGCTTGTTTACATCTGTGTGTCAGACATCTTGGATAATATTTAAGTGTTTGACGTGAAGGTGTTCCGTGTTTCTCACAGTAATAAGTCAAAGTGAGTTCAGACTGAGCCAGGTTTCTGTGTGAGGAGAAGCAAAGAAGTGAGAAAACTGGAAAACAACTTCAGACAAACAAAAAGGGGAAAGAAGAAAAGAAAAAAAAAAGCTAAAGACATTTAAAACAAATTGTAAAGCCTATAAACTACCTAAAGTAGAGAGAAACTAACCTGAAGAAGCTAGACAACCACCCAATAAGACAGAACACAACCAGGAACAACCACAAGAAGCTAGAAAACTGTCTGAAAGAACTTATAGACAACCTATAGAAGATAGAACATAATTTAAAGAAGCTACAAAATAACCAGGATAGCAAGAAAACAACTTAGAGAAGCTTAAGAGCAGCTATAAAACAACCAGAAGCAAAAAGATAACAGAAGAAGCTGGAACGCAAGGAAAACAAAAAAAACAACCATCAAAAACTAGAAAATAAACGAGGACGCTCGAAAGCAACCTGAAGCTAAAGAACAACAATGAAGAGTTTGGACTGAGTCTAAAAAAACTGGAAATAACCACGAGAAGCTAGAAAACAAATCGAAGAAACTGAAACGCAACCCGAGGAAAACAGTAAGCAATCCAAAGGAACTACTGCAGAAGAAGAAGAAGGTAGAAACACATCAAGAGAAGCTAGAAAACAACCAAAGATGATGAAAACAACCTAGAAAAGTTCAATGTTGGAAAGTGTTTTAGCTAAAAATAGAAGAGGCAGGTTTGGTTCCGACAGATGATCAAATGTATTGTTCCCAACTTGAAGAGTTTCTATTGTTCTGTGTGCAGATGGCTATGGGCTGACTCTGTGTGTGATCTCTGAGTAAACCAGCCTGTCACTCAAAGAAATCCATGTACACTCTCACAAACATGTCCAACACCTTCCACACCAAATCACATTGTATTTGTCTTAGTATAACACGGGAGTTGGAGCTACGGCAGTGTACAGTTAAAGGGGCACTCCACTCATTGTACACATTCATTTACTAGTCAAGTCTGAGGACGTGACCTTGATGAAGTCATAGTGATGTCATCAGGTTATCGGCTTGGGTTTGGAGACTGCAAAATGTAACGGAAGAGCTGCCAGACAGGGAGGGTCTAACAAAAAGCAATGAATTGTGGGATATGCAGGAAACAGCGGGCGACAGTAGCTCAGTCCGTCGTGACTTGACTTGGGAACTGCAGGGTCCCCAAAACGGACAAAGTTTGGAGTGTGGACCTGGTACTTTGAGAAGTGCCAGTCCATCTCCTCAGCAGTTGCAAGGTGTCCTTGAGTAAATCATCGAACCCCCACTCTGATCCCTGGGTTAAATGCAGAGTCTACATTTCACTGTGTGTGCTGTGCTGTGTGTGTGTGTGTAACGATAAAAAGTGGATTTGAATTCTTCCAATACCTTTGCTGTCTCAATTTTGCCGATTCTACTTTAGTTCTGTCTCTGACGATGTATCATGCGAGAACATGTGTTGTAAAAAAAAGTTCTGTGCCAGCTTTGTGCAGAGAAGTGCTTTCTCATGCAAGTAGAGCAGAAATATTCCTAAAACTACAAAAGCCTTTAGCCCGTATCCAGGATCCTCAGGATTGTACGTTCTTTTTTCAACACTGAATCCGAACAGCACGTCATCATGGCGGGTAAAAACAGAAACCCTCCTGAGTCTGGAGGAATGTAATGGGTGCAAGCAGTCACCGTGCTCACAGCCTTTCCTGAACATTTATTCTGATGGAACACCCTGAGCACTTCTGCACCAAACATCAGTGAGGCATTCGCTGTAGTTCCCAGGATGCATTGCTGTCATATATCTGGGTCAGATGGTGTACAGCTCCACGCCATATGTCTGTAATGTAGTGAGGCCACAGGGAATGGAGGACCAATGTGTGTGTGCATGTATGTGTGCGTGTGTCTGGGTCTTTGGGGAATATGGACCTGGTGTTCCTGAATGAAGCTCTGTCTGCCCGTCTTTCTGTGTGATTGTTTCTACGTGCTAAATTCAGAAGTCTCTTGCAGGTTTCAAAGATTAGGAGAGCAAAGAAAAATCTTCTTTTAAAACAAAAAAATCATCATAGCGCAAATAACTTTACCCTAATGCAGAGTGAGTCTTGTTAATCTTTTAATTGAGAGACCCTGTTCAGCAGAACATGACATCTTGTGTGTTTTAGAGAAAAGTTTGTGTAAAGAAAATGTGTGAGGTTCTGCTCCTGTCTGCTGCCACAATGCAGCCTTGGTTTCTTTGAACCATAAAGACGAACAAAACGAAAGAGCTTTAGTTAGATGCACTTAAATGACTACTGTTGTATTTTTGTTTTACCAATGGGCAGCTCAAACAATATGTAAATGAGCACAGAATGTCTGAGAAAATGTGGTTCACGATCATGCAAAATGTGCATTTAAATGAGTTTTATTTACCAGATAAATAGAAACACCTGAACATTGTTAGAGGGAGTGTTTTATTTTGAAAGGCCTCTCTTCATTGTAGCATCCAGAATACTGCACACATTCAGGCATTATAGCAGGTTATAAGCTGCTGTAAAGGAATATTTAATCATTTATTTAGAATATATTAACTCATATTAATTAATGAGCGGTCTCATCCTGTCTGCTTATCCACTGACCCTGTGTGGAATCTTGACCTGGATGTTGAAAGAACTCATCACAATAATTGTACTGCACATAAGGACAGAGATACAATAACACACACATTTCATCACCACCGTGTGCCCGTCTCCTCATTCCATGAGGATCACAGAGTGCTCAGCTCACAGGGCAAAAATAATAACATTAAAAATCATCAGCTCAGAGCTAATCCCACCACGGCCTGTAAACATTTTAATACCGTGGTTATTAGCAGCGATCCCAAACCTCCTCTCCTACCCCAGCCTTGGCTCACCATCCCTGGGGGAGGCGGCCAGGCGAGACCCTGGAATAAGGCCACTCAATGCTTTGGACCCTCGAGTCCCGAAAGTTAAACTCCTGGACTATCGCCACTTCATTTCTCTAAGTGGCATCGGCGTCCTTGTTATGATGTTAATTAAAGTTGGATTTAATCAAGTGGCTTTTCGGCCAAAAAATTAGAAATGCTGCCATTTTCTGTTTGTTTCTCTTTTCGAGAGTTGACTTGATTTTTTCTAATATATTTATCTGTCCTTTTTATTTCTGTGAGAAAGTGGGATGTGTGTTGGGGGGGAGTGTGGTGGTTTTTCAGATGAGCGAGCAGATGTTGCACTTCCTCAAGAGGGATTTATATCAGCATAGGGACACACATTCACACACACACACACACACACACACACACACACACACACACACACACACACACACACACACACACACACAAACACACACACTGGGCTTCATGTCATTATGTATGCATTTCAACAGTCAACAACATCTACACACTGGAAAGACGGATGAGAAAAACACATTATTAACGTGCTGCTTTCAAGGAATCATTTAAAGTTCAAGTCTAAGTGATGGAGTGATGTATTTGAATTTAATTGCTCATTAGATATTTACTTAGTGTTTGTGTAAACTAAATGCTTCCTAGCTTTAAAGGAAGTAACATCTGAAAGAGGAAGAACCACAATCCACTACAGCCTTACTTGGTCTGGTATGGCAGTAGCTAATAGTGGCTAATATTAGTGTTATGTCATTTAGATTGATATATCTTTGTTGTTGACATGACTGAGGCAGTTTGCTGATTGGTAACTAGTGTCTAAAATGGTTTAATTACTAAAGTAAAACAGGAAGTAAACACACTGTACCTCAACACCTTGGGGTCTCATCCCACTCAGTCTCAATCAAGTCGTTTAAAAGAATACGCTGATATAGCATTGCACTCTATAATATTTAGGACTGAAGATGGACTCTTTAAATGAGTAATGTATAAATATTGATGCAGCAGAACCAGGGATATCGTCTTATTCCTTGTGATCAGAGGTCAAAAGTCACACTTAAACCAAACATTTCCATGAAGTAGCGCTGCTCATTGATTTGCAACATTGCCCAATAAGATATAATGTACCTTGAAATATTAAGTGATAGCTACCATAGTCTAAACCGTGTGGTACATGTGTATTGTCTGTTATAACCTGCTATATATGCTGCTCAGTCTTCTGGCTAACAGTGTTTTGGGGATCTGTTATTCTGTTTAACCTCTTTCAGCACGCACTTGAGTCCTCTTCTACCCAATCCCCGCTTAGTCCTCACCCGACCACCAATGAAGAAGAGGCAGAGCAGGCCTGGAGAGCCAGTCATAAGAAACCAGCTGCAGGCCTGTTCAGCAGTTCAAACTTGCACCGAGCCAGCAGCGTCAAAAACCTTATCAGTAAATTCTCTGGTCCTTCTTCCGGTACCCCGCAGAGCCCCTCATCTTCCCCAAAGTCTGCTTCTGCACAGGCTCTCGAGTCAAAGTTGAGTCCGTCCACACTGAGCAGCGCCGGACAAGACGAGGGTCCAGTTCCCGGCATCACTGTGACCCCTCCGTTCAGGGAAACCAGTCAGAACGTGGCTCCATCAGCTCAGAGAGGCACCAATACCAGTCAGATCACTGCGAGGGTCGATTGTCCAGTAGGAGGCTGCGCTAAGAAGACTGATTCTGAAGCAAGGAGCAAAAGACAAACCCCAGACACTGATAGACACTCAGTGGCTGACTCTGGCATGGGATCGGTAAGCAAAATATCAAGTCCTGACCGATCGTTTGGAAGTCCTTGCATGAAACGAAAAGTGATTAAAGCGCCGTTCTCAATCCACATGACGACTCCTAAGCTTGAAACCACGGCAAGATTCTAACGCACGTCCTCTTCAATCGTACTAATCAAAATGTCCTCAAATTCTCTGGCGTCCCATCCAATCTCTTTGATTCTTCCCCTGTAAATGAGCTTCACTTGTTGCCAGTTTTGTCTTTGGCCTTCACGCAACAACCTTCACGCTATGATTGTGTTGATTTTGGCTGCATGATTGCAGTCAATGGGACAAATGATAGCGATTGGGTCACATGATACTTTTGTGCATTTTTGTATTCTGTTTGCTTGAGTTTCTGTCTGGTAATTTGCTTCGTGACAAACAAGAGCACAGCGGCTTATTGTGGCATATTATCTGCAGCATGTGCAAACTAAGGTGGGACAAAGACATTGTTTTGCAACAAAGTCATAGCCAAATCGTGGTTATCAAGTCTCTAGTCAAAGACTGATAAATTCCAAGCCAAGCCCAAGTCCTAAGGGCAGTGTTTCAGGTCTTAAATTAGAGTATTATCTGTCTGTCTGCACTGCCAGCACACAACTTTCCCTCCTTCTCACACATTGTGATTGGCTGCTTTCAAATTGATTCAAACTATATTTGTTGTTAGAAAAATTAATTGTTTCTCTGTACACTTTTAGTATTTGGGCTTGCAGAGAATATCAAGACATTCTAAGTCAAAAGGCTAAAATCCAAGTGAAGTCACAAGTCCGTGGTGTTAAAGTCTTTTAGTATTTTATTATTTCAGTAGATTCATGATTCAAGTCTGAGTCAGTTCCCTTTTATTCAGAAGTCCCAGTCATTTTTCCAGTAGGCAATTTTAGGTGACTCACAGTACAACTTGTACGGCTTGAATGGCCGAGTAGAATCATAGGTACACAATAAGAAGAAATGTCAAGATCAGCTGATTTGATGAAAGTTTGAAGTTACATCTCTGTGGACAACTTTATAAGCTGATAATACTGCGTTTACTATCTTATTATGGAGTTATTCTGCCCCCTAGTGGTCAGAAAACTTTAATGCAGCTTTAAAGAAATCCCAGTTAGCATCTATTAGCTAAACATAAGTGAAATACTTGTGTCAATTGGTAGGTACATCTTTTTCCCAGAGCATTTTTTTCCTGGAAATCTGCTGTTTCTTCCCCTCCACTATTATTACACGTTACCTTGTCTCATCTTCTCCCTGCTGACAACACCAGCACATGCTCAGCCTCTGTTTTCACCCCTCCAGCAGATGTATGTTTATGTTTCATACAGGTTTATTCCATTGCTCCTTCCCCACCTTCTGCCCTTCTCCTCCAGGAGTCTGAATTGGATTTGAACAAGCAGTCAGACAGCCCGTCAGAGGACGAGCCCACCACACCCCGAGTTGTGTCGACCAGCCAGAACCCAAAATATCAGCTGTTCCTCAACAACGACCACTTGACCAACGGGTTGAGCAGCAGGGCTGCAGATAGTCCAGGAGGCGGCGGAACGGTGGGGGAGAACAGCCCCAAGCCAGCCCGAAGGGAGACTAACCGGCTGGGGCTGAACAACCACCGAGGGTCCCTGGAGTCCCTGGCCTCGCGGGACTGGGACAATACGTCTGAAAGGGTGGGTGAGGCCGACCGTGGACTCCGTTTGTGTGTGTGTGGGATTCAGATCAGGAAGATTAGAGTTTTATGATAATCAGATATCTGTCATATCTGTGATTCCAGAACCAGTTATCAAACAGTGCCATCTCCTGGACAGAATACAGCTCTAAGATGTAGTATTGCCCATCCACTGCATAAAGGGTCTCCATTATTATTATTATTATTATTATTATTATTATTATTATTATTATTATTATTATTATTATTATTATTAAAACCTGAGTTTCTCGCTGTTTTCTGGTCTTTTACCTCGTTTTTAGATCTCAACGTTCCCAAGACCCCGAACAATTAGTGTTCCAGGTTTCATGTTCATTTAAGAACTATTTGATCCTGAATCTAATTAAATCAAAGTAAAGCCCCCTTGTTTTGAATGTGCCACTTTTGCATTGCAAAATGTCGTAATTAACGTAGCCTGAAAGTAATACAGTAAATTAGGAAAATAGAAATCCATTCTCCAAAAGTAAATCTAGCATGTCCTTCCAAGTAACTAAACTTACTCACTCTGTAATAATTTAACTTATTTAAACATTTATGATGTCATAATCCTGTTGAAGTGATACAGGTCTTATGCAGCATAAATAAAAAGACGTTTTCCTTTCCAGTTATTGAACAACGCCATCTCCTGGACAAAACACAGATTTAAGGTTTCCTTCTGGCCGTCCTGGTTACCTGACACAATGTTAAATTATACCAGTTTCTCAGACTTTACTTTAACCTGTTATTAGATCCTATAATTCTCCAGACCTCCAACAATAAAAATTGTTGTCTGATAAATGTTTTGGTTGAGAATCTCTGAATTATTATACAATGATACAGTTATCCTGAATCAAATCAAATATAATCTAATCAACACCTTTAATGCAAGATTGCAGAATGACATGTTAAACGTACATTACATGATACAAATACAAGTATTTGCTGTAATATATGTGCATCTGCTACAAGTACATGCACTTACTCAACAGCAATTTACCAGCCAATTATATGACCATCCTGTTTAAATATTACATGTCTATGAGTGTCATTTTGTATCTACCATTGCAAATAAGATATTTAATGTTATATTATATTTGAGTAATAATCTACGTATCAAAGAGCTTCCCTGTCAGGCTCAACATGTCTCTTCATCGTGTGTTCAGATGTTTGAAAACATTTTAAGTTGTGGATTTTGATTTAAATGATATTTGAATATTAATTAGAAAGCTAAGTAAATCAGTGTAACATGTACGACATTGACAGGGTGCTGCATCTGCACTTCTGCATCTGCCTTCAGTCGGCACTTTGATCGTTGGCTTTTGTCCTTTCCATTTGTCTTGTCCTATACTTTTGTCGTTCTGTTGATTGGTATTAAATCTGCGTTGTGTTGTTTGTTTGTTTACAGTGGGGTGTTGTTGACAGCCCTCCCAGGGTGTTCAACAGTCCGTACACCACGACCGCCTCCATAGATTACAACCCCATGTACCGAATGTCTGAGTTCAAGGTTTGTAGTGGAAAACTGTTTTTTATTTCTATATCTAATACAGATTATATAGGTTTAGAAACACTCTTAAAGTCACAGAAACATAAGAAATTGATGCTAAAACAGTCTACACAATCTTCAAATACTACTTTTTAACTGAAAAGCCCTTAAAGTCAAGTGAGAAAAGATAATTGTGGTTTTCTCTCCTGTGTTTATGACTTAAGAATCTGTGAACAAAAGGTTTTTCCAGGTTCATCTTTTGGAAATTCCTTTTTTGTCATTTTCTTTTAATAATCTGTGAAAACAGGTGTAAAAACAGTTTCGGCAGGTGAAGAATTTTGGCCAAAATGAGCATGGCAACAGCAGATATTCAGAAAGATTATCCTCGCAAATCAGAAACAGAGCGAGAGAAAAGACCATTTAAATGTATCGCCAGAGAAGGAGTTGAAAGGCATGATCCCACTTTTTCTCACATCACGATCACAGTGTTCTGGTAGTAACCCTCCTCTGTGCCTCCTTCTGCTCCCCAGTCTC
The DNA here is from genome assembly GCF_900634415.1 of Cottoperca gobio. NCBI lineage: Eukaryota > Metazoa > Chordata > Actinopteri > Perciformes > Bovichtidae > Cottoperca > Cottoperca gobio. The sequence goes on from NC_041366.1 coordinate 3,634,645, forward strand.
TGAGTGGATTGTCTCCTGCCACCTCAGAGATGAACCTGTACAGCTTCAACAGCCGCAGCACCAGTCCAGTAGGCATGCCCACACCCACCCTCAACAGCCCCCGCCCCCGATTCTCAGCTTACGACTCCCTATTGAAGAGGAGGACCGAGGTCAACAACCCTGTAGTACGTTCACTCACAGACACAGACAGAGAACACTCTATAATCATGTACGGCCACACTATATAATGCTTTTCCATGTTTGAATATCTGTTTATGTTGCTACAGATGGCACCCACCCACTACAGCATTCGTTCTTCCACTATGCCCAATAAAAAAGACTACATAGAGGAGTTGACCAAACAGATGGACGCCTGCCAGAAGGTAAGCCTCACCTGAGTCATTCTGGGATTCAAACACACAGTTTGTTATCACGAGTATAAGAAGATGTTTTGGTGTGTGTGTGTGTGTCCTCCAGCGTAACCAGTTCCTGGAGGCAGAGAGTGTGGAGATGGAGAAGGAGAGGAACCAGATAAGGTCAGACATCATGTTATACTTCTTTCTTTATTTTCTTTAACTTTCTTTAATATATTACAGGCAAAATGATATACATAAAAAATATGAGAAAAAATAAATAACATAACAGACAAAATAATATAAATAGGATCACTTCATAATTCATGTAATGTTATGTTGACTGGTATCAATACAAACTGTCAAGTTATTTATGTTGTTCCCAATTTATGTCGTGTTGTGGTTACTTTATTTATATTTCACTTTCTTTCTTCTTATTTTCCTCTTTGCTCGCTTTTTCTTTGGTTTCTTTTTTTCTTCCATTTTGGTCTGATTCTCATGAAACTGTCTTTAAAGGACAACACAAGCTGAGAATATCGTTGTTATGACCTCCACTGGTTGAAATTGTCCCCTGGCTGGAGTGAGGTAAAGTGGGTGTGGTCAGTCCGCCGTGACATCACTGGTGGGTGTGGTTGTATGTGACAGACTGGAAACCTTCAACGAGAAGAGTTTTGTAAAATTATGCTTTTTAGTTAACGCTTAAACATGCTTTTATTTCAAGTGTAAGTTAACAATGTGCTGAACAGCATTGTTTGACTAACCTTCTCTTATTAGAAGTACTTTTGCACTTGTAACCACACCCTCACGTGATGTCACAGTGTTCCACAACCTCACGTGATGTCACAGTGTACCACAACCTCAGTACACTTCTACTTCTTCCCACAAGTTCTGGACAGATCTTGAGTCTCACTTTTTAGAAGCAAATCTTTTAACCTTAAAGATGCTAACTGTTACTCCTCCTGTCATTCATTGGCTTCACTTCTGTCTGGCACCTGACTGGGAACTTAGAGTTTGACACATGGCTAATAACTCTCTCCCTGTGAAGGTATGAGATGCGTGGCCTGCTGGTGAACAACGAGGACCTGCTGAGGACCAACACTCAGCTGACCAATGAGATGAAGAGGATGAGAGAGCAGATGATAGAGATGGAGAGAGAGAACCAATCCATGTGCGAGAGACACAGGGAGATGGAGGTGTGAGCAGATAGATGGAATGATGCTCTAGTTATCTATAGGTTTGCATGACTGACTCTTTTTCTTGCACTGTGCAGATTGAGGTGAAACAGGCCCGGGACATGATGGTGGAGGCTAACACTCAGGAGTACGCCTTCAATTTTCTCCAGCAGTCCCTCAAAAACAAGATCCAGGATTCTGAGGTACACAGCAGCAACTAACATTTGCAGAGTTGCTGTCTTCTCCCGAATTTCTACTGCAACTGCAGTCTGTTACACGTCAGATAATTGACATGTGGAGCCTAGTTTTTGAAGACAACGGTGGATGCAAAAACATATAAAGAGGCGGTGTCCCCCATGGGACCTTATTACACATATGATGTTTGTAAATTCAGAAGATAATTCAGAAAGTCAAGAAAACCCTAACCCTTTTTAAATCAATGATTCGGCTTCAGAATTAGGAGCATTTTCTCAGCCCATAAAGGAACACTAAATCCTTGTTTAGCTAATTGTTTTTCACAATGCAACAGTTCCAGACAAGCTGAGGACTTTAAGAAACACATGAAACTGTTGGTAGAAGTATTGTATGCACATCCCAACATTGTCCCTGGTGTATTGGCAACAATAAGAGAATAAGAGTGCAGTCAACACGATACCTGCTTTTATTGAGCAGCATGGGAATACCGTGAGCGTGGACTTTTTGGTGCATTCAGGTGTTGAGACATGAACGTTGTCTGTCCGACAGTAATACAATTGTACTGTGTGTGTGTGTGTGTGTGTGTGTTCAGGATAACCTGGAGAATCAGACGCAGCACGCCAAGACTCTGTCTGAGAAGTTGTGGCAGGCAGAGAGACAGGTGGAGGAGATGGAGGTCGACAGAGAAACCAGAGACAAAAAGACATCTGAATTCAACAGCAACTTCTTCAGACTGGAGACAGAGGTACAGAGACACTTTCATCCCACCTTTACAAGGAAATTGTAATTTTATGGACAAAAATGTCCTTATTGGATCCTGTGCATTCTATTATATCAGGCTTTCAATCTAGAGGCCTGGCTTCAAAATTGTACTTTTTTTCTACTTTCCACTCGATTGATCCCTATGGGGTGAATACTGTACATCAGGGGTGTCAAACTCATTTAGTTCAGGGGCCACATGCAGCACAATTTGATCTCAAGTAGGCCGGACCAGTAAAATCACAGCATAATAACCTATAAATAACCACAACTCCAAATGTTCCCCTTCGTTTTAGTGCAAAAAAGTAAAAGTACATTCTGAAAATGTTCAAACTTAAGCTTTTTACAAAACATTATGAACAACCTGAAATTTCTTAAGAAAGAAAGGTGCAATTTCAACAATAGTATTAGTTTATCATTTACACATGTGCGTTACAACTTACAGATGCTTTCTCTTAAGTGACATTTATTTGGAGCTGCTCTGGTAAAGCCAGGTAAGCACGGATGTGTTTATTATACCTACAAATGTATGTTTCCGTGTGTTTCCAGCTGGCTGAGGCTCTGCAGGTGTCCACGGAGGCTGCAATTGAGCTGAGCCTGCACCAGAAGCTGCGTGAGGACAGCCAGCAGAGGGTGGAGGAGCTGGAGGAGGTTCTGCTGGAGAAGGAGCTGGAGCTGCAGAGACTGCACACCCTCGTCAGCAGACTGCAGGGAGAGGTATGCCAACACAAGTGAATGTAATCATTTCATGCTAACATGCTAAATAATCAATGTCATGTTCATATCTATTCGTAAAAGATTAGTAGCCTATTCACCTGTAGTGTCTCGCTAAATGTATGGAATTTTGTTTGTTTGGCAGAAAAATTTGTTTTGGCAGAAATCTCCACTTCAGTAGAACCAAAGTGTCATTCATATCTATATTCTGAAGGTTTTTACAGAGGGGTTTGTTCATATATCATAGCCTGCTTTATGGAACATTTTATTCCAAAAAGTGAACTTTTTATTTTACTTTCATGGCTGTTGACAGTATTTTCTGATTTCTGACACAAACAGATATCCAACATTTCCTCTGTAAAAACCTTTGACCCTCATGTGTCAACAAAATGAAACAAGAAATTTGAACCTGGCTTTATCCAATGTTTTCTGTTCCAGAAGTGTATGCAAATTAGCACATCATTCTCACAATGTAAATGATCAGCCAGGAAAGTTTCCTTGTAATATCTCTAAAACGTTTCCCTCCTGTAGTGTCTCCACTTAATATGATCTTAATATAATACCTTTGGTATGAATGCAGCCTAAGGAACTGTGTGTTTTCATGTGTGTGTACAGGTCTCTGGTAAGCTGATCGATAAGGAGCAGACGCTGGAGGAGGAGATCCAGCTGAGAGAGAGGATCCAGCTGCAGTGCAAACAAGCGGAGAGGGCGGTGGAAGACCTCCACATGGAGCTGCAGAGCACCAACCAGGCCAGAGATGACCTGGCCAAGCAAGTCAAACAGGCTCAGGTACCGGTCTAAACCATTTGATGGCAAATGTATTAATATATTATTATAAAGTATTCATTTAGTAAAGTAAATGGAGCGTTTTAATATTGGTCTAAATGCTGCTTCAGATGTTTTTGCCCTACTTTTCTGTAGGTAACACTTATTTTATATCAAATTGCTATCATATTTAAAGGATGAGGCTGGAATGACTGATCCCATGTAAAGGCCACATCCATTAAAAATACAGACATGCATTATTGTGATATATACACTTTAATCCGCTCTGCTCACATTAAACATATTATTTTGTATATATATATATTATACATAAGAAAAAACAAACTATACTCTCATCTTTGTTTTTTCTCACGATCATTCAAATATTTTTGATTAGGATGACGGGTTGTAATCGCGCTGCTCTCTCTCTGATCTCGTCCATCTGCCATTTTTCCTTCAGCACAATGCATGATGGTATATGTGTTTGGTTATTCACCATCGGTTGTACAGTACACTTCTTACCACGATGCATTGTGGGATACTTTGAGTCCACTATATAGGGTGTAATAATTATCAGTAAACATTCAGACAGCACTACCAAAGGGCGTGGTGAGTGATTTGGGACACCGCCCAATGCCAATCATGTGTCATCTGTCTCTCAAGACTTCCTGACTTCCCCGTTAGTGGCTCTCAGCTGAAGACTTATTTATTTTTTTAAAAGACTCAGTAAGTTCCTACAACAGCTGGTCTTTAGCAGAAATGACTCAAACGACAAAATCATTGTTTGGTAGGGACTATTTTCTTCCGCAGATTAATCCACATTTAGTTTTCTATTTGGAGCAGCAGGACGGCGTATGTTGGATTTTCAAATTGAACTACAGTGTGTGTGTTAATAATAATAATAATAATAATAATAATAATAATAATAATAATAATAATAATAATAATAATAATAATAATAATAATATTAATACATTAGATTTGCATAGCGCTTTTCTAGAAACTCAAAGATGCTTTCATGGTAATGAAGAAACACGTCACCCAGTGCAGCAGTGTCTCAATGATGTGTTTTTAATAGCTTCTGGACAACGATGGAGCTCTATGGTACAGAGGAAGAAGATATATCAGGCTTTGATACACACACTATACACGTTAGTAGATACCTTCAGTGTTAGTTTGTGTCTTCATGGGATTTGTAGAAAATATAGAATATCACCAGACTCTTTACGTTAAACATTAGAATAATTCTCAACTACTGTACGAGCAGAGTCAACACAAAAAAAATATATATATATATATATATATGGGATTTTATGGGAAGTGACAAAAAATAATAGTTAGAGGAGAAACATTTTTTTTTTTATGTGAGATGAATTCAAAAAATAAGAGGCTAATATTTCCTGAATGTGTCTTGGTTGAAGTGCACTTTCCCTGTTTCCAGCTGCAGATCAGACAGTATGCACAATGTGTTCGCATTACGTGACCCAATGATTCAAATAGAGATGTCCACTTGAATTAATCAGTCATGCAAACCATCAGTTTGGGGTTAATGAGGTATTAATTATGCAAATCCTGTTTAGCAATCAGCGTGCTAATGCTATAATCCTTAATATTCATCATGTGGCTATTTCTAAAGATACTTAATCTGTGCCATTTCTAAATAACCTGAATGTGTTCTGTTGATGAGACAACAGGCGGCTGACCTCAGATCAGAAATTTAGTTTACTGGTTTGGACGATGACTTATTATTTCTGAACTCTTCTTTCAGGAGAAGATCATCGACATGGAGAGCGATCTGGAGGAGCTGCATGACAGCGAGCTGAGATGGGCCGCCAAACACAAGAGAGCTATCGAACAGGTAAACACACTGGGAGCAGGACGTGAGCTAACTCAAAGTATTCTGTCATTTACTGGATTTAAGACGTGTGTGTGTTAATGTCAGACTGAGCAGCTGCAGCTGAAGGTGATTCAGGAGAAAGATCTGAACGACCAGCTGGAAACTGAGAAGACCGCCACGGAGAGACAGGTAGTGTGTGTGTGTGTGTGTGTGTGTGTGTGTTTGTGTGTGTGTTTACTTATTCTTTTAGTCTACATTCAACACAGCGTGGCTGTACCAAATAGTTTGAAGCTTCATTCACAAGACACTTTTGTTTTAAGGTTCCTTAAATGTGATTATAATCTTTATTGACAGTGCTCCCTGGTGGACAAACTGTATAATGAATTGTGAAACATAGCGTTTACATTTCTGTACTGCAATGTCTTGTTACTTATTGGCTGACATACAGTATGCGCAGGTATGAGAAGATACTGTGCTAATGAATTACAGGCAAGAACATGATTTCAACAGACCTGTACGTTTAAGTAGCCTATGTAAATAATCACCATTAGAGGAACAGTGCTTGTAATAGCTCATCTCTAATAGAACACTTCTCTCTGTCGGTCTGTAGGTGCGTGAGCTGCGTCTGGAGGTGGAGGAGCTCCAGAGCTCCAGAGTTCAGGAGGATGTCATCTCCAGAGCGGAGAGCCGAGTCAAAGAGCTGGAGAACACTCTGAGGACCGAGGAGAGGTCAGTCACATGACTTCTCAAACACACACCATCAGCACTGTAACATGTTCCTACTTCCTACAGAGAAAAAGTTTGATTATGAGTATTAATATTATACACTGCAGCTCGACCTCGTGTCATTACTAGTCATGGACAGGTAGGTGTTACTAAACAAGGCAGCTTGTGCAGTAATATTAGAGGAGGACACTCACTGTGAGAGAGATCCCACTCTTCTGATAGCATAAATAAGTCGACTTTTTTACTCATATGTTGGTTTGTTCTTTATACCGTGACAGTCTTTCTGAAATGTCTTACAGTATCGCAATATATAGAATCTTAACCCCTGTGTATGTCATGATACGTGTCTTATAGGCAGATTCTTGCCAATACACAGCCCACAGTCTGCTTTGCTTTCACACTACAAACAAATCACACCAGTTGGCTCGGACGCAGAACACTTGAACAACTTTCAAACTAGCCCGTATGAATCCAACTAAGTAGATAAACGCACCAGAGTTAGTTTGACCAAAACCAGATCAGAAAGCACAAAATAAAAGAGAAGATACTGCTGTTCAAACAAGACAGTTATTACATTGTTGGCATTCAACAATTACAGCTCCCTTTGGAGTCATTGGACTTGTAAACTTCTTAATATTTACAAAGGAATTGATTTAGCAAGAGATGTCTGTCCTTAATAAAAGACACTCATGTTGGCAAGTTCATTTTTAAAGCACATTTCAGCAACAAGGCAACTCAAAGTGCTTTACATAAAGCCTTCAAAGCATCAAGGGAAAGTGCAAAAGAAACACTTTATGGACGGAAATGAGATGCAATTAAAAAAATCTAATATAAATATGCTAAAATAGAATAAGACTGGTAAAAAAAACACAAAAATAAAAGTTACAGTGTAAGAAATGTTTTAGCTGAATAACTGCAAATGTATTTGTATATTGTATTGCTGTACAGAGCTTCTGTTTCCAAACAGCCGTTAGTGTCCACTCAACTCTGTACAAAGTAAAAAGTAATAAGCAGACAATGAAACTTGCTTGAGATGTGTATCCATCACAGCTAACATCAATCTGCAAACCACACAGACTGTAATGTAGCGTTCCCTCAAGCAAGTATGTTCATAGACATAGATTTCAGAATAGCTGCTTTATTATCAGGTGTAAATCCAACTACGTAGGATGCAGCACTGGGGTTTATAACGGTTAACTGTGATATTAGCAACATGTAACCATAGCAGCTGCCTGAAACATGCAGGTGTGTGTGTGTGCTAATGTGTGTGTGTATGTGTTTTGTGCAGGAACAAGTCTGTTCTGACTAACACCATCGGTAAACTGGAGAGGAAGATCAACGAGCTGAGCGATCAGATGGAGGAGGAACACAGGATAGCTAATGAGCAGAAAGACCTGGTAACACACACACACACACACACACACACACACACACACACACACACACACACACACACACACACACACACACACACACAAAGGCGGTGTAGCAGCAAATAATGTGAAAAACTGTGAATAATTTCTCTGTTCTTAATGTAATAAAAGTCAATAATGTAATAACATTTATGAACCATTATTATAATAACCTTTTGCGCATCATTTAATAAGTTATACATTATTTACTCGTTATTACATTATTAGCTGGGGAAATGTATTTTTGCAGCATTCTGTTTGTTTGACTCTTTTGGACTCAGTTCTCTTGTCCAAGACATGTTTTTTAGTCAGTTTTAAGCATGTGGTAACAACCTTGAGGTGTTTTAATGTGTCAGCCGTTACTGTTACCGCCCAAACTAAGCGTGGCTCTGTGATTGGTCCTCCAGATGACCCAGAGGATGCGCTCTCTGAAGCGTCAGCTGAACGAGGCGGAGGAGGAAGCGAGCAGAAGGGAGGCGCAGTACCGCCACACCCAGAGAGAGCTGGCCGAGGAGAGGGAGGCGAGCAGCCGGCTGCAGAGGCAGCTGCTGGACCAACACCAGCTGACAAAGTACATACTCTAATACACACACACACACACACACACACACACACACACACACACACACACACACACACACACACACACACACACACACACACACACACACACGTAGATGGACAATTCAGAAGGGAAATTTAAATATCAAACACTCACCTTGTACAGACATAAAAGCCATGAACATTCACTTTGTTGTGGATTTTCATAGATTATTTTTAGTGACACATTATTTGGTAACAAAGTGTGAAGCCTCAGTGTGGTTTCTACAGTTATCAGTGGTAACACCTACAAACCTGAAATGTGTTGTTTGAAGCCAAAAGAGGCAAGTGAGAAAGAAGTCAAGTCTGGCAGGGATAGTCTTTCAAATTCCTTGAAAGAATATGAGTTTTTTAAATCTGTAAATACATGTGTGAAAAACAGTTTTTGTCTTTCATCTGTGAAAACAAGAGTTTGTGGTTGTAATACTGATGTTGGCCACAAGAGGCTGAAGAGCATCTTTACTACCCGTGTTCTAAAGGACTAAAAACATTTATGTTTTCTTCCAGGTGAGTTTTCATTTCTTCAGGCACTCTAAACACAAGGAACACTACAAATGCATTTTAATCAGCGCTATTCCGTCACTTTTAGTCCTATTATGAACAAGTAGTGTGCGCAAAATCATCTGCCAAAACATTTTTGTTTTACTTGCAAAACATAATTTCTCACCGGTTCTTAAGTCACAGGAGAGAAGACACTTTAGATCAGACTTACAAAATAGATCACCAGATTTCTTTTCTCACTTGCCTCTCAGGTCTTCTTTAGACGCGACATGAAGACTCAGATTAGTAGATTACAGTCAGATTAGTTTCCTCCACATTAAAGGCACACATGCTTGTTCAGTCTGTCAGTTACATTACATTCATGGCACATTCATAAAAACAACCTTGTCTCTCTAACAGACGTAAGGAGACCATGACTATCCGTCAGACTCTGGATAACCTGAGGTTGGACCTGAGCGTCGACGACGAAGACGATGATCAGCTGTTGCTGCAGCAACAAACAAACACCGTCACCAAAGTGTAAACCCCACACACATTAAACCTCCACTTTATTACAGTGAGAATGTTGCAAGACACTAAATCCATTCATCAAAAAAGAATATTATATATGATGCATGCCGAACCTAAAAGTCCACCAGGATCTTTTCCTCTACATGATGTCTGACCTTGTAATCTCCTACACAGGGCCATGGAATGAGCTATGTAATATGTACTAATTATAGGAAACAATAGAGACAAAGCTTTTAATTTTCCTTGAAAGATCTTCTTCATATATGTGAATGAATGAATCTTACAATGAATGCATTGTAAGATTTGAGATGTTTGCATATTTAGCTGACCTGTTTATCAAACTTGCAATTAATTGAACTTAATTGAGTAGAATTGTACCAAGTATTATACTACAGTATTTTTCCTTATAATTATTATCAAATTAAATGTATTTCTGTCGGCCCTCTCATGGTTACCGTTAGGAATCACAACAGTTAACTATTTACCCGAAAACAAATCCCAAAGAGCAGTGATGGGAGAAGCTCCTGGTGGACTCACGGCCTCACTGTCAGTGACACACTGTTCAACAATGACGTCAAATGCCTCGTTTGACGTGTTGAATCTCACATTTTCTTCTTTTCTATTACATAGAATATTCAATAGAATGGTGGTCCTCTTGTTTGCCAAAGGAAATAAATGTTCTTGCGCTTGGTGCAGAGAGATGCTGACATGCATAAAGGGAAAACTAGTGCCAATAGTGACATATTAAGGTTATGATAAAGGTGCCTTGTAGTTGTTAATGTGTTCTTGTAGTTGCTGTTAAAATAAGCTTTAAACATCCTGAAGTACATTTTGGAGTGTGAATTTTCTACATCGTCCAGTCGCACAAAAGCGTTCTGGCCTTAAAGTCTGAACGGACACTTTTAACTCCGACAGACTTCAGTTTGATGGCATTTGGAATGCAAGTAATTATAATCCGTTTTTCAATTTGTAAAAAAAGAGAGTTCAAACTCAAAGAATGACGGGGACATTTGACAAACTTTTAGTTAGTTTTTATTTTGGTGGAGATAAACCGATAGTTCTTTCACAAGGAGGGATTTCACATTGTTTAGTTTAACATGTGTAACACATTCACCTGCAGTATTTGAACATATTCCACATATATATTACACGGTAATAACTGCAGAGGAGGGATCTTTGGATGTGATTGTAGCGCTTGATTCAAACACAGAAGAAATTAAGAGATTATTGAGAGATTATTTATATTAAACTGTTTTTTGTATTAATATTGTTTTTATGATTCGAAGATTATTTGAATTTTCTGTATTTGAAATTGCTTGCGGGGCGAACATTTATTTTAGAGAATGACATGTATGATTTTAGAGTTCAGCTTCAGGTATTTTAGGCGGTTTGCTGCTGATGTAACTCCTACTTACAGTATCTGTCCTTGAGATAATATTTAGGGGATAAGATGTTTTGTGAAAAAGATTGCGCTTCACACTCGCCGTTAATCTGCATCTTTGTTAATTGTATTGTATTCAAAGTCACTCAAACCAGACACATATTGAAAAAGAATGTTAACTAAAAAAACTGTTTAAATGTTTAAAAGTGTAACAGCCGAGACGTTTTAGCTCTCAGAAGTCAAATACAAGATGTGTGTTAATGCAAAGTGTGCAAGAGGCAAAAATAAATGTAATAGTTCATTGTGTTATTTATATGCTCTGTGGTTTTCTGTACCAGCTGTTAAATGTTCTGTATGCTCTTATTTTGAAATATAGTGCACAGACAGAAACAAACAAGGCTGGGTTGTGGAATTGAAATCATCAGTAGAAATTTAAATGGCTTCATTCTAGCGTCAAAAACGTCATGAGTACTTTAATCTGAAAGAAACCTGACTTCCATCTTCTGATTGAGTTGGTAGTAAATGAAACCCAGCCCTGTTCTAACAGTCCTCTGCATGTTCCCTTCTTGACGGACGTCTGTCATAAATCCATAGAGCTAATATTCAGATTGAGTTTGGATTTTCTGTTATGTTTACATTTGTTGGTGTACTTTGATTTTTTGGAAGCAGGAACATAAATCACATGAAAGAGTTTGATATTTGAGCTGTTGGGAATGTGTGCTACAAGTGTTCTTTTGGTTTATCATTCTCAAAACAAAACAAATGGTTTCTACAGATATGTAAAGAGAAATAGATTTCAATTACTTATTTTTGTAACTTCACATTCTGCCGGTTCTGGTGTTATTGGGTATTTATTTTTCACATTCTCTCTTTTGGTGAGAAGTTTCTTATAACAAAATACAAATAAATTTTTCCTCCGCTGAGAATTCTGAGTATCGTTTGTGTTTTTTTTAAGGAGAATTCAGTTTTTACTAACTACGATTACGGTTTTGAAGCCTTGAGATTTGCATTTTTACCGTCGCCATCTTGTTTTTTTGCAACCAGAAGTGACACATAGAGGGATGAGCAAAGTACAACCGAATGCTGAATAAGATATTTTTAGATGTTACAATAAACTTTCATGAACTGAAAACACAGATTGATGAAAACACGGAGAGCACCCAGACCGAACGACGACGTGGAAATGACCTGTCAATCACTTTATCGTCTATTTTACTCTAAATGAGACATTTACAGAATGAACATCGTGCTGTAATAACAAAGACTTGAAACTAATGATTGAGACATAAACTCATTAGGAAACTGAAACTTTACTGAGGTAATAAAAGAAATGAGATGTCTGATCACTTTCTCATAAACCTGCTAAAGAAAATACAAGTTTAGAGAAGTGAATTTATGCATGAAAAAATTACTTCAATTATTATATTAATGCTTGTTGATTAACTAATTGAATAATCTGTAAATTGATGTTTATTGACCTGACTACCAAGGAGCCAGACATCAACTAAAGCTGCACACCTGAGAGACCTTGTGAACCTACTAAGGACCAATAATTCACATGATGGAGCAAAGTAATAACAAGGATTTCAATTGTAGCCATAAACCCAGGTGAAGCTACATAGTTGTGATTTAATTGTACAAAACTATGAGTCATCATAGAGATTTCATCAAAACATAGTTTAAAAGTTATGTAGTGTATGTAGAAGATCCAAGAGCTTACCTGGTTTTAATCAAACTCTGTACGTAAAGTTGGATATCGTCTGCATAGCTATATCACAAAATGGCCAACCTGTAGCAAAGCTTGTGCGGTAGAGAGCGAGAGAGTAACATTGGTCCAAAGATTGAGTCTTGAGGAACTCCACAGGTCATAGGAGAACAATCAGGCAACTTGTTTGCAATGGATACAAACAACTGGTGATATAAGTGAGAAGAAAACCACTGATGTGCTCCAGCAGACAAATGATTTTAAACCGAAAATAACAGCTCATTTTGTGACTCAAATGAAACGGTGTCCATGTTTCTCACTCCAAGCACACAAGGCTGGGGGTTCCCTCTGAAAGGAACAGTGATATTTCTGAACATGGCTTTCACACTAAAACATGAACACACAGCTATTTATTTGAATCAGTGATCCTGGGTGTGACTAACCAGCTTTGTCCACACACACACATACAACAACAAACACAACAAATTCCAAAGTTATTATTGTACTAAGTCAACTTTAATCAGTTGTCAGATCTCACAATGCCTCCATAAATTCTGCAAAGTCAATCAATCATCATCTATAACAAATGTTCTGGATAGATAAAATGCAAACAACTGACTCTACAAAGGTACTGATCATAACATACATATTAAGTTCCAGTTAACAACACTTTCAAAACCAAGAAGCCATCTTTTTTCAACATTCTACAAGTCATGAGCAAATGCATTTTACTTAAACTGGTCACTTCAGCATCTTTGGCAAAAACAAAATAAGTATTAAATTCCCACTTCGTAATGTGTTATAAAAGAAGCTGAATCAAAGTTTTATGTAACTTTGCAAATAGTTCTTTAGAAATGTCTTCTGAATATTTTCCATTTGATCCACATTCAGCGGGTTGGGTTCGCCAGAAAGTTTTGATTAAGGTCTGATAGTCATCAGCACAGGGAGGCGTTCCTGTCCTAAAGGTGCAGTGACTTCATTGTTTTTTTTTTCTGAAAGCATTTCCCTTCTCTGTCATTTAGAAAAACTAAAAAGCAAGCTGGCATTTTTATATTCATAACAATTATAACTATACCTATAAAACAGTAGCCATCTATGTTTCTTTAAATACTAAGATGTTAGCCCTGGCCATTTTCGGTAGCTTGCAATGAATGCAATGAGTTAGGCAACAGGTCCTCCGACCCATATGATCACATTGCTCACCACACGCTCGTTGGTGACTGTGCTCTAATACGACCCACAGAGGCATTTCCTAAACCAGCGCCGCTGCCAGCCAGTGGCGGGAGATCAATATGTCCTGATACATACACAATATGTAATGGTGGCAGTTTTTTAGCACGTTGTTAACGTTGTGAAACGGTCTCTGTTTGGTTAGGTTTAGGCTACAACACTACTTGGATAGGTTTAGGAAAAGATCATGGATTGGGTTAAAATAAGTACATTTTGCATAACTTAAGTATGTAAGTTATGTTAAGTACTTTACGTAAGTTAACTTACGCACAAAAGTAAATAAATCAACGGTGACTTTTGATTTCACACGGGAGACGAAAAGCGGTCTACTGGGTGAAAGTCCTGCGTTTGTGTTGACTTTGTCATAATTACTAATAATGAACTATAATGACTATAATATGGGTCATAATAAGCGGCTTGTACAAACTAACATGTAGTTAATTTTGTATTAGTTGTGTTAACGGGAAAAATAACTGTTTTTACAGTTAACATGTTGCAGAACTTTGTATCGTTCTTTTTTGTTAAATCTTTGGAAAGACCTTAATATATTTAAATATAGTCTCACTGCTGTATCAGTTTATTAAGACTTCAATCTAAGAAGTATTGAGCCAAACACTAGATAATCTATGTCAATGTTCTCATTGTAGAGAGAAAGATTGTAACGTTCAGTATATATTTCATCATGTTTTTATCTTGAACAGAGTAAAAACATGTGCTCCACATCTTGTTCACACAGGATTTAACATATGTAATCTGTTAAGACACAGTTACACAGAAACGCCACGCTGTCACTGCCATCAGACTCTTCGACAGGGTTTTGATCAAAGTATTTAAAGCGTCTAAACTTTTCTGATCTGAATAAAATAAAAACCAAAGCAGACTCTTTTAGAAAGAAAACCCCCACGGGATAAAACAAACACAGATTTATTTGCAGCTCTGACATCAGAAACATTAAACGCATCACAGGTCATTTCATTCTCATTGTGTCAAACATGCTGACGGTGCAACAAACACACACAGGCATCGATACACGCAGTGAAAACTGAAGAAACGTGTACAAACCGCAGGCATCAGAGAGAACTCACACGGAGGATTTCCAAAAATAAAAGCTCTTAGAGGTACTTGGATTGATTAGTTGTTTTGATATATCGAGCACAAAATCATCACGACTTCTGGTCTCTTTTGCCTCTGCTTTGTAATCTATAATCAACAATGCATGAAAATATTCAATAGCTCACAAACTCAGACAGAAGAGTTAATAACAGGCACAACATGACTCTTCAAACAGTGTAAACTTTCAAAGTGGATTCAAAAAACATGTAAGACGTATGGAAAAGATGTTGCGAGCAAAACGTGATTCAAGGCAGTAAAAATAAATGTTCAAAACATATTAAAGTTGAAATAAAACCTGAGTGAATATACACGTAATGAGCAACGTAAGAAGAAAGGTACAGATAAAAGCTGACACATTGGCTCAGAAGATTGTCACAATAAAAAGGCGTTGCTTCAAGAGTGTTAGGGAAAATGGAAATCTGGACTCAAAGTCTCAAACAGTGAGAACAGCAGCTCTACTTTGGCACTTTGCTTCTTATCACTTAATTTTGATTGCTTGCCATCTTTGATTGGAGGCATTTAGTAAAGTAGTATTTTAGTTTTTCTTTTTTTTGCCCCTAAATAAATTCATTTAAATGAATGAAATAATTGCCAGTTATCTTGATCAATAAGGCTTTGTTACATTTATAGACGAGTCATTTCTTTTTGAATCATAATTTAACTGTTTCACCAAACGTTGACCAAAAACATGGAAAGAGAAAAAGTTAGACATGTATGAGACATTTTAAAGCTGCACATATCAATATTTGTAATGTAACAATGGACTGTGTAACGTGAAAGGTGACTTAAGTGAGAGTTATGCAGCATGAGCTTTTTAGCCTCTTTTAGCTCACTGTTTTGGTTTTACGGCACATTTAGTGTGTGGTTCAGTTTCATCGACCCCTTTTCCAGCAGAAGCAGCAGGCTTCTGGTTTTCAGCTCACAAGCTTTGATAGACCTACTCTCTGCTTATTGTTAAAGAGAAGACAAAGTAAGTATCTCACCGGAGAACATTGTGGAACACTTAGAGCCAGATATCCAACGCCACAGCCAAAGGGAACTAAAAGGAGACATTGGATTTATATATTTATCAGAAGCAAACTCCACTCCAATTAAATGGAAAGAATAACAACTTTATAAGGTGATATGTCAGCGGTCAAACATTTCCATTTTCAATTAATCTTCTGCAGATTTAATTATCTTTAAGGTCTTAAAGATACACGTATATACATATACATATGTATACATATATATATATATACACGTATACACATATATATATATATATATATATATATATACACATATATACATATATATATATACACGTATACATATATATATATACACGTGTATATATATATATATATACATATATATATATATATATATATATATATATATATATATATATATATATATATATATATATATATATATATATATATACACACGTATACATATATATATATATACACTATACACATATATATATATATATACATATATATATATATATATATATATATATATATATATATATATATACATACACACACACGTATACACGTATACACATATATATACACACGTATACACGTATATACGTATACACATATATATACACACGTATACATATATATACACGTATATACGTATACATGTATATACGTATACGTATACATATATATACGTATACGTATACATATATATACGTATACATATATATACGTATACGTATACATATATACGTATACGTATACATATATATACGTATACGTATACATATATATACGTATACATATATATATATACGTATACATATATATATACGTATACGTATACATATATATATATACGTATACATATATATATATACGTATACATATATATATATACGTATATACGTATACATATATATATATACGTATATACGTATACATATATATATATATACGTATATACGTATACATATATACGTATACATATATATATACGTATACATATATACGTATACATATATATATACGTATACATACATATATATACGTATATACGTATATATACGTATATACGTATACATATATATATATATATATACGTATATACGTATACATATATATACGTATATACGTATATATACGTATATACGTATACATATATATACGTATATACGTATACATATATATACGTATATATATATACGTATATACGTATACATATATATACGTATATACGTATACATATATACGTATACATATATATACGTATATACGTATACTTGTATATACGTATACATATATACGTATATACGTATACATATATATACGTATACATATATATACGTATATACGTATACATATATATACGTATATACGTATACATATATATACGTATACATATATATACGTATATACGTATACATATATATACGTATATACGTATACTTATATATACGTATATACGTATACATATATATACGTATATACGTATACATATATATACGTATACATATATATACGTATATACGTATACATATATATATACGTATATACGTATACATATATATACGTATATACGTATACATATATATATACGTATACATATATATACGTATACACGTATACATATATATACGTATACATGTACACATATATATACGTATACATGTACATATATATACGTATATACGTATATATGTATATAATACAATGTGAGCCAGCTCATTATGTCTTTATAGTCAGCAAATTAATATTTTGATATACTAAAATCGAACAGTGTTTGATATGGCACTGAGATCAGCTGTAGACAGGCAACTTAGTTATGCTTTCTAACAAAAAACAAAAAACAATATGCAAAACAAAAACACATTTTTCTATTTGTGAAGGCAGTTTTTCTCTTAGTGCACAGCAGAATGACGTTTGGGTTTGTGGAATAAACAAACGCTTGTTTGTTTCCTTTTTTTTTTTTTTGGCACACTGGTAGATTAAATATAGGTGACAATGAGGTGAAGCTCTGAGGCTTTGTCCTAGCTTTTTTTTTTTTATAAATGGATCCAGCAGTCACAATACTAAAAATATTTCTGATAAAAGTAATTTAATCCAATATTGAAATTAAAATGTATAATCTTTAAAATGACCACAGCAGTGTTTTGCCTGTAATAAGCCACACGTACAGTATACTTAACATTACTGCTCTGCTGACCAGATTGGCAGCCCCTTGTTTCAGAACACTTTAAAAACCAACCTGCAGAAAACGTAAGACTTAAGACTGAGGCAGCTGTGAGTTGGAACTGCTCTGTAAAACCTCCCTTTGGCTCGCTGAAGAACAAGGATTTAGCTGCCAGAAGGTGGAGAAAAAGATAATTTCCCTCTTTTCTGGTGCACCTCAACTTGGCTCAAGATTCTTCATGAAGTAAGGCAGATCAAGGTGTTACTATGGAAAACCGTTGAGTTGCACTTAAAACAAAAGAGATCATCTCGGACGCAAAGCTGATTTTTGACATTTAAATGAAATGTTTTTTGTTAATCTAAAGACAGATGTTTTGTGCACAAGTGTATCGTCATGGTACACAACATGCAGCCTTTTGAACAGAAAACTGAAATTTTGTTTCAATATGCTGCGATTTCATAAGGTTTTCTGCACAGCAACTGTTATATGGTCAGGTGTGCAATGAAAAAAATCAATATAGTGTTAAACATGCACAAAACACAACAAAAAGTTGGTCCACAGTCACTTCAAGTGTTGAACCATAACAACTTCCTCTGTACTTCAACAGTTTATAATAGTGTATATTCTTCATGCTAGAGACACACTTGTTGATTCATTTGTAATTTGTGGGTTCATTTGACAACAAAGCTTAAGAGCAACGGAAAAACAATTTTAGGAATGGAAGGGAAAAAAGGAAAAATGTGTGATGTGAAGGATATTACAAAAAATATGACAACAGAAATAATAATATAAATGTATTTTAATATAAATAATTGGTCACTTTATATTCCAACAACATTGGTCATGTATGGGGCCTTAAAGCGATATTTCACTTTGTCTGCTGTTATAAAGAGATGAGAGGTCAACGTGGCCAATCAGCTGCTCTGAAAAGGTGAAGTCACCCGACTGCCATAATGATGCTAATTGGATCATTATCCTCTCCACTCAAATTCAATTAACTCTGCAATGCATTCATATTGACTTACATACTTTGTTTGTTCTATCTGTAAAATAGCTCCAATCTTTTTTAGGCGATGGATTACATTACTAGCAAATTATGGTGACATTGCGTCCCCAGAGCATCTGATATTTGTTGCTGAATTATCTCAAACTCCAACAAAGATTAACGTCTGTTCAGCCACAGTGGAATAACGCTTTAAAAGCCAAGGCAGTATATCAGTTTGAAACAATATGTCTGTCCTGTTCTAAGACACTCTATTAATGACATACATATACGTAAGCTTTTCTTTTCTCCACTTCCCATTCTGTACCCATATTCGTCCTACACTATGAATGGTAAACTATCCGTAAATTATATTCAGCCAACTCTGGCATCATCGCGGAGATACAATGGAGAGTAAGCTGTGCAACAGAAAAGTATGAGCAACCGGGCTGCTAACAGAGAGCTAGCTTATGCAGCTATTTGCCTCTTGGTCGGTTTTCAAAATGAACAGTTGAAGTAAGGCTGGGAAATAGAAATGGGGTCAAAGTATCAGATGTTATCAATGTAATGTAAACATATCCAAACAATGCTTTTTAAATCAATCATATGGCAGTCCTGTACGAACAGACAAAGAAAAGCACAGAAGTGTAGGTTACGTTAGCTAAACTTACCGCATGCTTTTGGTATCAAAAGTCAGATAGAAAGATAGAATTAGAGAAAACTTTAATTATTGGCACAGAAAGCAACAACCCAACAGCCACAACAAGCTAGCTAGTAAGCTAGTGTCGATTGCAAGATGTTGGTGGTGTGGCCAGAAGTAATTTTCCACATCAGTTACTGAAAAATTGCTAAATGTCTTTACTCCGAAACACTAATCAGCTGCTTTTGTTAATATTAGCATAACGTTTGTATGCTCGTAATGTTCGGAATGTTCGTAATGACGAGACCCTACGTTAGCTAGTTTGTGGCTATGTAGCAACGTAAGCTGCTAATCAGATGTGCAAACAGGAAGTAAGTGACAGTTAACTCAGCTTCTCATCGCAAGATTTGTTCCAAGGTTGTTTTTTAAATTAGTGCCAACACAAGAATTTAATTGATCCAAAATCTGAATACATAATAATAACTATCAAGTGGCCGTAAGCAGAACAATCTACTCTGGCCAGTTCGGTTGAGAAAAAAAAAAAAAAAAAGTTTATTATAGGCCCAATATTTATCTGCAAAGTTCCTTGTGGATTAAGCTGTCATTACGAATCCTATTAGCTTTACAGCAGACGCTAACGAGCTGATATTAGCTTAACAAAAACAAACAAACAGCCACTCTCAATCAGGAGTCCAAGACCTCCACCATGACACCGTAGTAACTACATTAAACACAATTTGGTGCATTTTTAGCAAACGTCCGTGCATCCGTGAACTAGACAAATCTGCTAAAAACACTGGATGGCCATATGTGGCTAATACGGGTACAGCATCGCACAAACAAACCGTTTGAAACAGGGAAAGAAAATAAAAAAAATAAAAAACACTGGTTACACAGTTCACCCTGGTCCAGGAGGAAACGTTTCAGGAGGACTTAATTTACAGACACACAGCCTGATGTTTAGCTCTTTAATGGTCCAAATTGTGCCTGCTGTTACAAAGTGATGTACTGATCAGACATATAGTTCAAATGAAAGTTTTAAACATGTCTTTTTGCGTGTGTAGATCCATCTAAATCATCCATACCACTCGTGAGCAGAGCAATTGGGAGAGTGCAGAACTCAATTCCCAGGCTGCATGTTTTGAACGAGGGACATTAAGTGTCTGACAGTGATGAAACTGTCCCCTCCTGTTTAAATTTCCTCCTAAACAGAGCTCAAAGGGCAGACAGGCTAAGACTGTATTACCTTAAATATCCACTAGAGGGGGACAGGGTTGCGTCATTGCCAGAGTGGCAGACAGTTTGTGAGGAGAAAGACAAAAAAAAAGGAAGGAAGAGAAAGAAAAGAGGAGCAGAAGATGGTTAAAGGTTAGTTTTAGAGAGAAGAGAGTGAACAAGATGTAGAAACATGCAATCAAAGATGAAGAAAGGGGAAGGTAAAGAAGGAGGGGACGTGGCGAGTAGAAAGGACGGACGAGAGAAGACGCTGAATGGTCGTTTTCTTCTTCATCTAGCATGCACATTTCTTCTCATTGGGCTGTGCTTCACCAAGCTTTGTGGCTCCGTTACCATTGGCCGGCTCGGCGGGCGGTTTGTCGACGCACTGCTCCATCCTCTTCATGACCAGGTCCAACAGCGTTATCACCGCCTTGTCCACCTCCACCCCTGTCGCTGCACTCGTTTCAAAGTACGGGATCCTGTGGGCAACACAAAGGAATTGTTTGTGACCATTTCCAATTAATCCCATCCGTTTTTATATCAGTTCATTTCTATCAAAATCATCTAGTAGCGACTTATCAAGCAGATAAATAGTTTCTAGTTTTAGAGTATCAGGGCCAGTCATAAGGGAAGAAAATGAGAATACATTTGAAATGTTGAGAATACATTTACAATATCATTTAGAAAATACACGTTGAACTCTTGAGAATAAATTCGACTTCCTTCGCTTATATTTTTCCTTTATGCCTTACACTAATACTACAACAGACAGTAATAACGGACATTTATTCTTGTTATCTGCTCCTAAATGTAACGGGTTCTTCCTTGGTCCATGCTACACCCTTCCACCAAGTTTCATGAAGGCCGGTAGTTTTTCCTTAATCACGCTTACAAACTGACAAACTAACCAAAGCATACAAAAAACATAAAGTCCTTCGGTGATCACATGGCTTTACCACTGCCTCGTCTAACAGGAAGTCATTTGAGATATTGCTTGTCTTACAGTTAGCCTGCTCTTTACTGCTGTGTGTAATGTGTGACACTAAAAATGCATCACAGTTACTATAGGACAATACAATATAATATAATATGTTCAGGATAAAAATACTAATGATAATAATAATAGTCATGTGTCATTTACGACAAGGGTCAATAAAGAGTTTGACAAAGACTACAAGGAATGTGTAGCAAAGGAAGTAAACCAGTTGAAGGGCCACAGGGGCCCATTGTTGATCTCATGCTTTCAAAATATGGCCCTGATAGTTTAAAACATTTACAAGAATGCTGTGATGAATGTGGTTTTCCGACAGGAGGGTCGTTAAGTACTGCACAGATACGGAAACTAGGCACAATACTCCAATGTTATTTTATACTATTTTAATTCTGGCTATTTTAATTCTGGCTATTTTACTTCATCACTGTGTTTATTGTACTGTAAATGCTCTTATTCTGTCTAATCTTGTACTAATTGTTGTGTTTTTGCACTCTGGGCTGCAATTCTTGTATGAAAGGTGCTATACAAATAAAGCTTATTATTATTATTATTATTTAAAAGTTTAAGCCATGAAGGCAGTTGAACTGTCAGTTTGTATGTAAACACTGAAAGCAGTTCAACTGAACGTTGATGAGTGAGCAGTTGTATGGTCTGTATGATGACGGGTTAGCTTGTTATTTTTCTCATAGATGTCTTATTCTAACCTAGAAGAGTTATAATATTTATATTTTAGAGTATTAAAAGTAAACTAATCATAATGGATAAGTAAGTTTTGTTATTGAGATTTCACTTGAAGTTGTTTTTCTGTATTTAATGTCTACAATAGGCTATTTTATTAATGTTGTGGTAATTGTGTACTGTTTCTTTAAGAGAGCGCACCCTTGCCCATGAACAGTTAGGCTGTGAACTAAGGAATTGAGTGGAGGCTATAGGTGGATCATGTCATGTTTAGTTTTATATTAAAAAGTTGCAATGGATTTGAGCCGCTTGTGACCCATGTGTGGAATAAAAGTTGTGTGTTTTCCCAACTCTACAACAGACGTCAAGCCGATTCTTGTAGAACTACATCATTTAGGCCGTGACTCTTGGCTAGGTCACATGTCCTGCAGTAACATGAGGTGTACGAGATGAAAGCAGTTGAACTGACATTTAAAAAGTAAGAGATGGAAGAAGTTGTCAGTTGAACTGTAAACAATGTGAAGATGTCTACGAGCCAAAACCAAAGAATTTGTAAATTTGAGATCTTGAATCAATCATTGAAGTGTCAACTCCTTTGTAGTTGTATACAAATCACATTAAGAGGACTGTGTGCATTAAAAAAAAAGTCATTCTAATCACAGGTGGACAATACAGGTGATGGAGTGATGCGTGAACATGAAAAGGGATCCTGATGAACTGCTTTTATCCTGTAAATAAGGTCGCACACTAAGTTGAGAAACATTATGTTCAGTATTCTCAATACTCCAGTAATCATTACTCCAATAAACCAAATACTGTATATGAAAAACAAACGTACCCGTATTTATCAGCCAGCTCCTTGGCCTGTTTCTCCTGAACCTCCCGCTGGTCGGCCAGGTCCGCCTTGTTTCCTATCAACACAATGTCTGGATTCTCACAGTAGGCATTGGCCTGTAGCTGGCCTGGAAAAGAAAACAAATAAACAACAAACAAATGAGACGTGCAAATGTAAAACAGAAACACTATAGGTATGTGTGAAAGGGAAAACTAATAGTTTAGCTTCCTGCTGGTTTATTTGATCATTCCTTCACATGCCCTTCATCAGCCGTCGTTTCATTTAGTTCCAAATATAATAAAAACTCAAATACAGAGTTCTGAACTCTAGTAGTATCATTTTTGGTAGAAAGAACATACTCATCCAGTTTCTGACATTAAGGAAGCTCTGCTGGCTGGTGAGATCAAACATCAGCAGGAAGCCCATGGCATCCCTGAAGAACGCTGTCGTCAGGCTGCGGAACCTATTACACACACACACACACACACACACACACACACACACACACACACACACACACACACACACACACACACACACACACACACACACACACACACACACACACACACACACACACACACACACCTTATCACTTCATTGGCTTCATTGGCACAGCTGAGATTTAAAGTCAGAGCTGAAATGTCTGAAGTTCCTGAAACAACGGTGCAAGAAAACTCAGAATATCGAAGTGAACTAAATAACAAAAAACAATGTCTCCCTTCAGGTCTGAGTATTTCATTTCACTTCTTTAATGTTTGTCTTGCTAGTGATTTTGAACATTCAGCATTAAGATGTAAGAAGTTATTTTGTTTAAAGATCCCCTCCAGACATGTTTTTTGTGACATAAAAATAAGACTCATATAAAGAGTAAGATACTGCTTTACTAATCATTTGTGTCTGATATTTCTTTCCCTCAAAAATCTAAATTCTTTTTTTTTTATTCCTTCTCCTTCATTGATAAATCCAGAATCTAGAAATAAACAAAGTGACAAAGTAACAATAAGAAAAACACATTCCGTCAATCTTCAGCATAGGGGCCCATAGAGCACGCGCACTTCCATTTTCCTCAAACCCCGCCTCCCAGCCGCTCCATCTCGGCCCAGTCACATGAATGGAGGAGGGAACATAACTCTGGATTCGGCTAGGAACAACACCAGCAAGGAACATGGCTCTGTGTAAATATGACTTACTAATCAGAAAATATGTAATACGCAAACAATAAGGATAAAGCAGCAGATATCAGGGTGTTTCCACAGCCAACAGTCTGACAAACTGATCACACAGGTGGAATAACATCTGTGTTCTCCAATCAGAGGAGCAGAAAGATCGGGTTTGGAAAATAGGAATGGGTTCCTTTACACTGAGCTGAAGAAATGAAGTTTATGTAACCAACACTGAGTCATCCTGCAATGAGTCATCAGGCCTTTATAAACAGATTAAACAAATCGAGGCCACAAGACCACACACACGCACACATGATTGAAACATGCTATCTATGCAGGCAAAGAGGCACACACACAGAGATACTGATCTGTTTGTGTTTTCCTTGAACCAGTGTGATTACACATGCTCCTTTTCATTTTACAATCTGTGGCAAACCTGGATTTGCCATTACTGACCTTTTGCATTGAAGTGAAAGACATCTTTACCTAGCCCGCTCTCCTAATAATTACCTTTGCATACAACAAAACTGCATTGTTGATTACATTTTGGGGAACACAAATACCTTTTTCTAAAGCTGAAAGTCTTTGTTGACTTATAATTTTACTACGTAAATGAGGTATTCCACATACTTAACTTGCGTAAACAACTTAAGTTGCATAACAAAATCATTTTAACCCTTTTACATTTGCCTTATTTTGTTGTCTAACCCTAACCAAGTGGTGGCCAAAAACTCAGTCGATACAGTCAGTCACTTCAGCTTGGACATTAACTGTCCCCTGCAGTAACCAACGCTTGAAAACATTTAAATGATGTTAAATGTAGATTATAAACCTAACATAAAACTAAATGATATCCTTCATGGAGGTGGAAGGATTCATCACATGTCCCTCTTGGACACAATGAATGCAGAAGATTGACAGGATGGAGAGGGCGTGCAAAAAGATGTTTCCCCATGTGTATTGCAAGAGAGGACAGAGAAGACAGGGTTGACCAGCACTGCTGAACATCTCTGTAGCTACACTACACATGTCGGTGCAGATTAGTGTCAGTGTCAGAATAGAAATCTAAAGTGTAAACTGTAATTGTCATGATGGAAGACAACAAGCTGCCCACCTCTCCTGCCCAGCTGTGTCCCAGAGCTGGAGGTGAACCTTGAAGGTTTTCCCTGTGGTCGCCCCATTGGGGTTGGACGCTGTGTACACCTGAGGAGACAGAAACAACACAGTTTAGTTTTTCTAGGCATATATATACTGGCGACTGAGGGTAAAATATCGTATTGTTGAAGAAATTAATTGACATGAAATGTGTCGTATATGAAACATTTAAGTGGCAGCTATAGACTTTTACGCCTGCCCATGCCTTTGGGTTACAGACGACATTGCACTAAAAACATATATAACTAGAAAAGTGTACTCAGAGTACAGATCCCCTCCTGGTGATGTATCTCACTCAATTGTCCCTCCAGGCTCCCTTACAGTCAAGATGGCGTCGAATATTACAAAAACAGGGATTTATACTTCTCATAATCTGCAAATGCTCCAGTTCACAATGAGACTCAACTTTTCTATGGGTGCCAGTTTTTGAGCCAGAGTAAGGCTTGTTTTTAGAAGCAGATTGCCTTTTGCTACTGAAGCAGTTGTTGATCACTTGCGGCCTCAGTTAAGGGAGTGAAGAGTCATCAGTCAAAGACAGTCAATACAATAGGTTTCCAAACATTGTTGAATCACCGCAAACAGGTTATATTAGGCTGATGGGTCCAGTCGCATGCAAAATTAGCAGCGGAAAAAGACAGACAGACAGACACGCACACATATTGCCAAACACAGTTCAAAACAGTGTGCTATGTTTCCACCTCTCCGCTGCTGTGCTGTTAAATACCTCAGCCGGTCTGAGTAACAGTGATCCATCCTGACTCTGTAATGATCAACTCTCGTGTGCTGCAGCTGGGTATATTGGTGTCTCTGCAGGAAGCCCCGGTTGTCCTTCACACCTCTCACTCTCCCAGATGAGACACTCTCTTTTAAAGCTGCGTTGACAGCGCTCACGCTCAGAGCAGTTAGAAGAACACTACAGCTCCGTTAGTGCAGTTTTCCAGCTGATAACTGACTTTCAAGTGAGGCAGAAAATGACGAAACTTGTACATCTGACAGCGCACGTCCTCTATAGTGAGACCTGTGGTGCAGTTTGTTATTTAATCTAAGGATCGCTGGATTACGAAATTAAAAATAGAGTTATCAACACTAACCATATCATCAGGTATTCCAACAAGGGAAATCAGCAAATAGCTGCTTTCTACTATAGTAATGCTCTGAATGTCATACATACAAGTGTGAACTGGTTCTCATATTCAGATGACATGTTCACTATATTCAACTCAGTTTACAGCAGCGGGAGATCAGGCATTGTCACGGTTAACCAGAACTCTGGCTCAAATGATAAACAAACTGGTCCAGATTCAGCTTCAGGCTCCATGAAGACCCTGAGGAGGAGCCACTGACAGACTGAGCTACAGCTGTGATCCAACGTGTCTGTTTGACTCCTGAACACGGGGTGTGATCTTAACACGCACACACAGGAGGTGAGGAACTATAATCCATCCTATGAGTCATCCGGAGCAGTGGGATTAAAGCAGCATTTTCAGTATTTACGAAGTGCGAAGGCAGAATAGCACCATCTGACCGAAGCGAGCCTCGCCCACTCTCTGATTCAGATAACTCACCCATGGACATATCCTTGTATTTACCTCGATGAGATTCCAGCAACAGGAGTAAAAGTGTTTAACAGGTCTCAGTGACAGTTCAAAGTGGTGCTACACTCAAAATCAATCTTTTGAGTGTGAACCCTCTGGTGGCTGTAAAAAGTTGGTTTGTTTCTTCACAGAGAACAGCATCTGTGGTAAGTTTGGATTCATCTCATTTACAGTGGATTGATCCAATATTGACAAAGTGTTGCACTGGAAAAACAACATCCATCAAAGCCTCTTAACGTGCTTTTAGTTTATTAAACCACATTTTGACGCCTCTTCGTGTCTTAGTCATGGACAGTTGCGGACGGGTGTTGATTGAGATGGGCATTGGCAATCATATTCAGTAGTTTTTATTAGGGAAAGGCTACTCCAGCCAATAAGCCACTTGAGAACTTCTACAGTTCTCAGGTCAAAAAGGTTGGGAACCATTGCTCATGACAGCATCAACTGTGGAGGCAAAGAACTACAGATATTTCAAGTTAACAAACTCTAAAAGCAAATAAGGAACATACATATGCTGATTTCCTTTCTTTGTTCATGTATTAATGCCACAGCAATCTTGATGTTATAAACTCAGTGGTTAAACTCAGCCATCCTTCCACAAATAATGTATCCCGGGCTATTGTTGGATCCGACCCAGGTCTGATCTCATTGTACAAGTTAATATAATGATTGTGACTCAGCAGTCGCTGTGGGAGCAAAGCAGCAGGAAATCCAGACCTGACCCATAGTTTGTTCTTTGATAAGTACAGCCCAAAGAAAATGCCTGGGAAAGTCCCACGATAACTATGGTAACCAAGCCTGCATTACCAGTGTCAAACTGACGTCTGAACACAGCCTTCCTCCTGAAGCTCTCCTCTTCCCCCTCGCTGTCCTCAGCCCCTCCAGATGCTTCATACCTGCAGCAGTACTAGTCATACATTACAAACATAGTCCTGATCATAATTACGACCTAATGGGATTTGAGGCTTGCTACAATATCGGCCAAGTGTTTCAGAGACGCAGAGAAAATGTTGCTAATAGTTTAGCCTGCTTTTAAGTGCTTAGCCGTCACGGCTGTGCTGCAGCGACTAAGAAAGAAGGCTCTCGACTATTATAGGAAATAACTATAGAGAGAAGGAGAGAAAATGTTGAGGTGAGACTAAAGTTAGCTCATCACACTAGCAACAGCCATAAGCAGAAGCTAAACTATGAGCAAAATCTCTCTTGAACGCTTTGCAGTTATTGTCCGACTCTCTTTTTGAAGTCTGTCTTCCTTTTGTGGGTATCTTTGCAGTGTAGGCAGTTGTTGCCAATACTTTTCATGCACAATATTCCTCCATTGTTTCAGGCTTTCACCAATAGGCAGTAGGAACGCTCCTCTCTCTGAAATGACCTGTGATTGGACAAAGTCACCAGTCATGGGATAGATTTTCTAAAGCCTGAAAACAGAGATGAGATGAGCTGCAGCTCTCAGAATTTCAGCAGTTTCGTCAAATTTTGGTATTCTTGCCCACTGACTGACTGACAGGCATTACACAGGAGTCAATGCAATACACAATATAAAGAATACATTAGAATACAAAAATATGCCAAACTACTACAACTAAATCATGAACATTAGAGATAGTATGGACCCAGTTTAGAGGTGAAATACTGCCCCTATTTCTTTGGCTGCTCGGAATTACACATTGAACCTTTAAGATGAATTAGCCAAGATTCAAAACTAGAAAGGGAAATATCTCAAACCTACCAGAAATATGTTCACATTTCTCTGCTTTTGTTCCTAAAGATTATTACAGTAACATAAGAGATCAGAACTCACCACTCTCTTTTCCCTGAAGTCGATGCCGACTGTGGTGATGAACTTGGGGTTAAATTTGTTGTCAGTGTATCGGTACAGGAAGGTGGTCTTCCCTACGCCGGAGTCCCCCAGGGCAAGGAGCTTTATAAGGTAGTCATAATCCCCATCAGTCATAGTGATGCCCGCAATAAACCTGTGGAAAACAGACGGAGACACATGTTAACATACAGAGACACACAGAGGAACTCGTCGCTCAAGTTAACATAATTAAACATTCCGGCTGTGTGAGAGTGTGAGATGAATAAATTAGAATAAAAGATGAAATAAGATATACAAACAATGACATCTGAGTTTGAGAAGTTAACCAAGCCAATGAAGTGATAAGGAGGAGGTGTGTGTGTGTGTGTGTGTGTGTGTGTGTGTGTGTGTGTGTGTGTGTGTGTGTGTGTGTGTGTGTGTGTGTGTGTTGTACTACCCACTGTTGAATTATGGAAGTGAGTTCAGAGGGTTGTTCTGACCGGCGCATGACTTTCTGGGAAAATGGTAAATGTGTGTGTGTCTGTGTGTCTGAGCATTAAGTGCAGGTGGGAAAGAGAGTGTGAGTATATTGTGAGTATGGGAAAGTAGAACATGAACATGTAATGTACTCAGTTTCAGGGCAAAGGAATTAAAGGAATACCAAAATGACCATTTGATGATCAAGACTGTGATCAAGAAATTTAAACCATTAGATTTTCATAATTGTCTTTAAAACCTTTTGGGTGAGGAAAAGGGGGCTCACCAAAAGTCCATGGGATTCAGCTTTGGAGGGTTATAAATATCCACAGAAAATGTTATGGACATCTGACCTCTAGTTGTTGAGTGTGCAACAATGCCAGACTTCATCACAACAATTTGTCAACGAACTGGAACATAATACCAACTTTCAGCAACATCAGTCAGTGGAGATGTTACTGATGGAGGAAAGGAATGTGGTTTCCATGTGAAATGCTTGAGCCAAGTGTTCATGTATCTAGTGAGTTGTAGTCTGAGGTCTGTTTGCCTCATGGCTAAATGTGGTATATTTAGAGAGAGGATCACAAGACTCTAATTCACTCAGCTGATAGGAAGCACATAACACTGGGCTTTATTACAGTGATGACCATGATTAACCAGGAGCTATGATCTCTTCACAATAACCTCACTATACTTCAGACAGGACGGTGAGAATCAGAGTGAGACTACTCACACACCAGACCTAAGCAAACATAGTGCTACAGTATAATTTACCAGGACTTAATCCTTATCATATCCAAACACAATTAAGTTTGTATAAATCATGGATGTATAAAGAGAACTGGATACAGCTGATATAAAATGAGAAAATGGGAATATGGATATGTTCTACAGCTATGGGCCCATAGAGCTAGCGCACTGGCATTTCCTTTAACCCCGCCTCCCAGCCATGCTGGTAAAATAACACATTTTACCAGCTGCTTAAAAGTCTTTTTAGGCCCAATCGCAGCATGTGATAGTGTCCATACTGTGGAATATCAAACAGACAGACAGACAGACAGAGACACTTCTTAAAACTACGGTTTAAATTTCTAATCAATACAAAGCAGACTTTGATTCAATACAAATTGATGGCCTAACAAATGCAATGCCACACAATGATAACTTTGACAACTAAAGTAAACATACAGACATAAGGACTGTTTTCTAGACCTTATGCAATGACCAGTTGGCGTTGGCACCACAGGTCAGCAAACTATTTTTCTTTCTTCCCTTGCTCTCTCGAGGTTGCGAGGTTGGGGGCGAGACAAGAGGAAGGGTCGACCTTATTGATCTGTCATCATTGGTGAAAAACCAGTGATGTTTGTAGTGTGACGAGTCGGTCAGTCATGAGTCCCTGAAGGTAAAAGCGTTAACAGCAGTTCCGTCAGCTGATGGCAGAGAGCAGCCCGACTCAGTCACCCCGACAATGAACAACACAACAGAAAACTGAACTACTCATATGGAATCTGCTTCGGCTTTATTAAGACATAGTGGATATACTGTACATACTTGTGGAAAATAGCTCTTTTACGAAAATGCTAATAAGGACATTTATACTCTAACGGAGGCTGAGCTCAAACTAAGAAACTGAACTTCTTTAACAAACAAACAAACTAGTCCAGTGGTGGTGGTGCGGCTCCAGTCAGGGCATTAGCTGATCCAGTTAGTCTGGAAGCAACACAGTAAATTCTCCAAAAGGTCTGGGCTATGTTGGATAATCCCCATTCCCCCTACACTTAGTATACCTGTATAAACACTAGAAATCATATGAGGTTATATTCCACCACTATATCCAGACTCCTACTGCTTCCAACGCATGTAACTTGATCCATATTTAAATGTACACGCTTCTTCTGCAAATTTGTCCGACAGAATGTGTTTGCAGTTCTTGTCAGCTAGCTAACAGAAGCTAACACTAGCTAGCGACATGCGCACCAGCATTCACAGACGCGTGTTCACTAATTTGCCTAGGGTCATTTTGTATCCACTTGCATTTGCCTGGACTTTATATGCATATAAATGATAGAAATATAGATTATGCCAACATTATATTGACCTACAGAAATATATGCTGACTTAATGTAAGCCTAAACTGAATACATTTAACGCCAATGTATAAGGTACACCTGTACAGCAGCCCAGCAATGGATCCTTCTGTCATGAAGTTTCCAATGTTCAGTTTTTGTTACAACTGTTTCAGAGTTGTTGATTCAACTTTATGGTCATTTTGCATGCTGCAGTTTGTGCTGCGGAGCTGTATTTATTTAGACTGATAAGCGTTTTTAATATTTAGCCTACCCTCATTGATATAACTGACTAGGATTTACTGCAGGGCTGTTTGTTTAGACTGCCTTATTTTCGGCTAGGCGTACCTAATTAAGTGGCATTGAGTGCATATCTAATAACATGAAGTTATACAAACTAATAGAAAAATTGGATCACAGCTCTGCTACAATCAGGTTATGGAGTAAAGGTTTTCCCTGGTGTCGGCTAAATCTTCTCTTTCAATAACAAGCAAGAACAAAAGCATAAAACACACAGAGACATTAAAAATGTATGAGCCGTCACACACAACCGCAGATGGGGAAGAAAGAAAGTAAGAGAAACGAATAGAAAGAGGAGAAAAGAGAGAACTGAACATTCTCAGAGAAGAGATGGAGTTTGTATGAGGACACATCAACAGCATCAGCTGTTGGCAAGGCCTCAGTTGGCTTTCTACAGAAAACAGAGCCATTAGGTGAAGCTGCCTTGTAAGTGCACAACTCAATACAATATATAACATAGGTATAGTCTTTTTAGACATTTTAATACACAAATGTTACATATTATACCTTTAAGCAAGTTGAGTTCCAGGAGGTGCTATAAAGTCCCTCTGGCAGCTAAACTGTATTTAAATCCTTCCTCCAAGGAGCCATCAATATTCTTAACTCAACAAAATGACTGAGAAGATTTAAGCTGAACTGTTTTGTGTAATATGGCCTTCTCTATGTGTGTTTGTTTGTTTTATGTTGTTGCTTCTTGTGTTTGGTGAGCAGAAAACACAATTCCACACTGGTGGACAATCAAGATATATTCTCTTCTGTCAGTATCAGAACATCCATCAGGAGGTTGTGTTGTGCTCTCCCTCCTCTGTTATCCTTCACATCCGTAAGATAAAAACAAATGTCACTGCCTTCAGTCAGACTGATACACAAACTAATAGAGTTAAACAGTTATGGGTTATCCATTAAAGGCCTGTGTTCTCTTGTCTTGTAAAATGCACTGTGTGAAGCAGACCTCTTTTGTATTGAATATTGGCATTTTTATTTAGTATAAGTGCATAAACATGACATGTTTCTACTTTAGACCACCATACTATCCCTTAACGCTGGATTTTCACTTGTAATTGCGTATTTGCGCTTGTGGTATTGAAACCTTTAAGTAAACGATCAGCAGATTTCTTTCATCACAAATAAATTAAAAGCTACTTCGTGTAAATGTAAAATGAAACCGCATGTTCCTCCATATCTGCATCCTTATGAAGTCCCTGACTGACCTCAGAGCTTCAGCACACTGACACGAGTACACAACAGAATACTGACTTCCTGTTTAGGAAAAACTTGTCCGCGCATAATGGGGGCACAACATGGCCTGATGATCAACAACACATCCATCTTGTGCTGTGGTGTTGCTTTTATCAACAGGTTCAATCCTACACTGAACTGCTGCATGAATCAGTTCCAACACTAGAGGAGTTTACTCCCCTTGGAGAAGCATGAATCCACCTGACAGGCCCAGAGCATCATTTCCAGTGCTGTTCTAAACACATTTACATTTATTACACACTGTGCATTCAATCTGAAAAATGGAGCACGAAGAAGATACAAGTGCAAATTGTGTAGAGGCGCGAGGCGAGGTTATATTTGTAGTTCCCTCTTCTCCTTTCCTCCTCTCCGTCTCTGACTGTAGGTGTGTGTGTGTGTCGGGAGCTAAGCCCCGCCCTTCGCAAAACAGCGGAGGAGTGAATGTGCAAAGCAACGCTGTAAACACTGAAGCATGCACATAAATTAGATGAATAACATAAGCGTTTACTTTATTTAATAGAAGAGCACCTGTTCAATGTGAAAAGTGAGTTGTGAATATATATTAAAAAAAAAAAAAATCCAGAAAAAAAAAACACCTTGAATTTCAGGGGAGGCGCGGGTTTCCGATGGGGGGCGTAGCGCCCCTCCAAGACAATGGTAGGGGAAACACTGGCGTTGCAATTTCGCCCTAACGACTAAAACAAGAAGTGGAGAAGTAACGTTACGGAGAATAAAGAGTATGAGTAAAATGAGTAAAACTTAATGTTTCATCCACACACACTTTGCCACAGCGTAAAGCACATTGCTATCGCCTAGAAAAGTGACAAGTTTGTTCGGCTCATTTGCTTTAAGTGTAGCATTGAAACATGGTGGGATAACTAGCTAGTTTGCTAATATCGCCATTTTCTTTTGTACTAGTCAAATGACCACTGAAAACAGTTGAGTGTCGTACTCCTATTCTACTTCTATGATGCTAACATTAATGCTGTTTTAATGCAGAGTGTGTCTTTTGTTTTCCCAACTCTGTCTTGCATGCAGTGCTTAACAAATTATAATTAGTTATAATTATCATTAATTAACAGTAATCTGTCTCTAAATAATTCAGGCTGGGGAAAAGGAGTTGAAGAGGGACAGAGGAAGAAAGACTATTATTCATTGCATGTACATGAAATCGTTATTTTAATCCAATGTAGGATTTTCAATACTAGAGAGAGAAAAGCACAAACAGCCTGTACTTACCCTGGCACCCTCTCTTCCTTATTATCTTCTAATTACTGCTGATAAGAAAAGAGGGTGGTGTATCTTTGAGGGTTCATTACATCTATATACATAATGAAACTTTGATCTTTTAATTAAACCAAAACATAATTCATATCAGTTTAATGTTTCTTATCCAAACCCAAGTTAGATTTCCAAATGAAATGTATTCTTATCAGACCGGATGGCTCTGTTATAGAGTGTATAGCTGCATAACAACATGTTGGTTTCAAAGCTTAAATGACTGGAGGCAAACACATTTTGGAGGATTCCAAAAGCCACCAACAAGACGGGTTCAACATCATCAGTAAAGTGTCAGTGTTCTCACAGCACTAGTTTGTGTAGAGATACTGAAACTTCCCAGGAAAAGCTATGGATGGAAGATTTTTATTCCACAATTGAAAGCTGCAAAGAGGGATGGCAGCTTGGCCTTTGCCGTGTTAATTATTGATTGACACCGTCTCTTCTCACTGAAAATGCTAATTATGGTTTTAGGTAGTTTTCAAAAGAGGAGTTTCCTGAAAGAGACATGAACTCCTCAGAAAGCTTCATTTGAGAAATTTAGGAGAGCTTGGAATTTTCTGTTTACATTTATATTTTCCTGTATATATATATATATATATATATATATATATATATATATATATATATATATATATATATATATATATATATATATATATATATATATATATATGTATAAATAAATAATAGTAAAGCACTGGCATGTTATTTATAATAATGGCATGTTCATAATTTTCATGGGGTGCAACCTAGGTTTCGACTGTTTAGCCAAGACGCTCCGACAGACAGTCTGGGTTTTTATAATGCAAAGAACTCAGTTTAAATAAAAACTACAAGCCTTTCAGCCCATGACTTTTCCTGAATAGGTGTTTTTTCTGAAGCCTAAGAGGAACTAAAATAAAGCTACACAACAATAAAGAGAAGCATTACCGTTGTATGTTCAGACACATCATCTTAAAGTGGTTTAAAAACGTATGCTTCCCAAGAATCCATTATATATTAAAAGGTCAGCAGACATTTGTCAGAGACCTTTATGTCTGACTGTTGTGGCCTCTGAATCATCTTAAACAGGTCAGACAGCTGATTTGTTTTCCATCTGTTCTGCGGACTCTGCTGAGGGCCTTTGCTGTCGTTAACCAATCTATTTTCCAGAGTCAACGATCAATAACCGCTAACATGGAGGAGGATTGACCCTTGATTATCCAATTTGTGCAGACGTCCTTCAGGTTTCTCCCCTCAGATTGTCTAAAACCTTTTCTATGTTTCAGACCCACTTAGCAAAGCAGTGAGGCGCATTTGAGATGGCACAGCAGAAAGATCAATGAAGTGAACCTTAAACAGCAGCTGGGTGGCCTCCTGTGAACAACAACTGCAATTACTACTATTACTTCAAGCTATTCTTATAGCGACATGAGTAAGCCGTCCTCTGCATGTGAAAACAGATGAGGTTTAATTTTCACAGTCTCTGCCTTCTGAATCCAGTGTAAAACACTGGATTCAGAACCAGATCAGATAGAATATGACACACTTGACTATTTATTTATCCATCTGTGAGTTGCCCCCAGGGCTTCCTCGATCCCTCTATAATCCCACAGCAGGAGCTGGGCTAACATCTGTACAGTCAGCACACACAGCTGGATCTGAAAGGTCAGCATGGATGTAGAAATACTGAGCGGAAGAAGAGAATGGATGAGGAGGTCATGTAATAAGGGTCGGGCTGCAGCAAGGCACTAACATTGACAGGTTGGCGTTTCAAATCTGGAGGATCTTTGACCTTCAAAATTGTAATCAGTTCACTCTTGAGTCCAAGTGGAAGTTTGTGCGAAATTTGAAGAAATTCCCATAAGGCATTCATGAGAACGAGACGGACGGACGGACAACCAGAAAACATAATGCCTCCACCAAAAAGTAGTAGCGCTCATGTTGGTTATTTTATTCTCCATTCTGAACAACCACACATAAGGACCAGTGACTGAACAGATTGTGTTTACGGTACTGCAGTAAAAACCTGTGACATTTCCATCTAAACCAATATGTTCTGCTGTTCTCTGTCTGTGGTTGCTTTCACACAGCAGTGATCCAGCTCACAGCATATCCAGGTCATTAAAGCATTTCCATTTTCTTCACAGTCTGGTACTTCTCTGCGGAAGTCATTGGCTCTGACCATTTCATGGTTTCTTTGCAATACACAAGAAATATTCTGTAGTTCTCATGTGCAGTAGAAGAGGTCACAGACAAGTTATGTCTGGGAAGTTCAGGGCAAAAGAACCCCACAACTAAGGTGCAGAAAATGGAGACTGAAAACACAAAAGGTGACACTAACTTTGGTGCTCTTTAACACGAGTGTCTTTCAAGGCACCAGTAAACTTCAAATTCCAAGTGCAAACCTCTTCTGGCCCTTTTCAAGTGCAGGACTTACATTTGACTAAATCCAACCACATGAAACCTGATACAATCAGAGCAGAACACTGTTACTTTGAATTCAAAGTAATGTGAAGCATTGAGCTGCAACCTGCAGTTCTCATGACTTCAATTGTCCTGATGTGTTTAGTTAAACTCATTTACAACTTTTACAGCTGGACTTGTACACAACAACTGATGAAAAACACAACTTGGCTGTGTTTAGACAGTGTGGGAAAGCTGTAAGATGGAGGTTTAGGCAATTCTATTATTTTTCAGCAAGCCTCGGAGTGCATTGTGGTTAATGAACACTTACTGAACAAAAAGAGAGCGAGGAAGTGTTTAAACTCTGACCTCTGTAATTGACATAACATGATCATCGAGATACTGTAGATTTAGCAGAAAGGACTGACCGCTCTTTTGCTGTTGTTGAACTACAAATACATACAGTCCGCTTGTGGTCGGAGAGTAGTGTTAGATAGTGGAGCTCTTCTCTAACAAACCATCTTCGACTGGATAAATAACACAAAGAGCGAGGATGGACAGAAGAATCGATTCAATTTGTCTCAGAGATTAGCAAATCAGGGTATTTTGCCAACTTGGAACCAGATCCAAACTGAAGTGAACTCAGCTCCTTTCTGACCTACCAATCTCTCTTTTCAGTTCTGATACACGGCACATTTCTCCTATATTTCTCCTCAGCTCTTCTCTCCTTTATTAAGTTGGTGGTCATGTGTCAGCTGACTGAATTTGTGGTCCTGTTCGCCCCAGGTCAGTAAATCACACAGCATCATTACTAGCTGGAACACCCACGCTGCTCTCCGATGCCTCCTGGGTCCTACAGTAAAAAAGTATTTGGCTTCACAGCTTACCCGCTACAGTATATCCACTTTCAACGTTTTTAGCATTCAAAGTGGATATACTGTACTGTTACACTTTTAAGTAGCTCATCTTGTGTTCTATTTGTGGGCTTAAATCAGTTTGCCTTAAATGTTCTGACATTATATTTAGTACCAGTAATAACAGCCTGTGTGGATTAACAGCCCACCTGTTACATATAAAAGGTGAGATAATTCTAAGCTATTCATTCTGTTTCATTATAAATGTGTCATGCAATGTACCATAGTCCCAGTGGACTCTGTGCCTAGGGCAGAGAAACGGATCTAATTTCTCCACGGGAGCAACACTGCTTACTTTCATCAAGCGTTTCAATTTAAATCTCTAAAAACTCCACAAAGAAATATCAATTTTGGTCAAAATAAGCTTCTTTCCTTCAGAAACTCTGCGTTTGAATGTCCTCTTCACAATCCTTTATACATATATATTGTACACCATCTTGCTCCATCTCAGAATTGAATCTAAATAATATACTGAGTGAAATTGGAAATCAATTTAACATTTGACTCCTGTTACAGTTACTGGCTCATCCATCCAATCATTCATTTGGCCCAAAAGACAAGTATTATAGCCCTGCTGTGTTCAGAAGTGCACATGTGTGCGAGTGCGAGTGTGTATAGTGTGCGAGTGTGTGTGCGAGTGAAAGATGTATTTTTGTGTCTTGTCTTGTCTCGTCTCGTCTACGTCTTGAACCCCAGAGGAAAATGTATAGATTTAAAAAACATCTTAAAATCACTTCAGATCATTCTCTAAACAACATGTTTCAAGTGTCTCTGTGTCATTATTTAGTGAAAACTGAGTTCAGGATTTCAATAAAATATAATGACATAAATAAAACCACATACTGTAAAATCTGATTTCTCATTAAGATATTTCACTTGGATTTCAATTTCAACATCTAGTTTTCAGTAGTGATTAACAATAAAAAAGATATTCAGTTGCTATTATAACATTCTAATTATAAAGGCTGTTATGCACAGTTCTGCTGCAGATGTGAAGCGGTTGATGCTGATGTAGCCACTGGCCTCAATTTAGCATACTTACTACCCATAGGAAATTATTTACACACCACACCGTCCACAACATCTGTGAAAACCCATTTAGACAGAGTGAACATAAAACATGGATAGAAAGCCATAATAAAAGGAAAATAAACTCACACTAGATAATAATACTAAAAACAGATTTAAAAAAAGAAGAAGAAATTGAATACAAGTCAGGCATGACATGAGATGGAAAATAAAACCCACTGAATAATAATACAAATGTATTTAAATTAAAATATCAATCAGTACCAATATTTATTTGCAGCATTCACAAATACATAATTAAAGAGTGCCATTCTCTTGTGGTTGAGATTTGAATTTCTAAGCTAAGAACTGTGAAAGTATTTCACCTAGAGTGCACTCTCCACCAATCCCATTATACATGTTAGTGTGCGTATAGTCCTGCTTCTTTCTAAATTGTGTGCCTCTTATGACTTTACTGATGCTTCCCGTTAGTGTGATTGTTTCGGTTTATGTAATAAGGCCCCGTCAGTGCTAAAATTAATGAAAGAACTGCACTATACAATGTCTTCATCATGCACAAACACACACATGAGCTGCACTATGAATAGACATAAGGGAGTTTTACACTTCCAATAAGTCACCTGCCTGACTCGTTAAATATACATACAGAGAGGACAGAGGGGGTGATGTGTATTAAATGACCCTTCATAAATCATAGCAATTATTTCAGCTATAAATCATGATGTTTGACACAAAATCTAAAGCTGACACTCCGGTTACTGCTTTATTTTGACATGCCAGATAACCGTTTTGCTATTGAGAAAGTAAACCCATAGCTAGACAAACAAATCAAAGTTGGTCTTTAATAAGTGGTATCGCATTTGTATTGCTTTAACATCAAGAAAATAGTTTAGTGACTTTTCCTTTAGTGCCTCAAAGTTCAGCGAACAGCAAGATATCAATATTAACAAGTTTCAGCGTTTAATTGCCACAGGGTGTTTCACAACGACAAACAAACACTCAGTCAGTCATTATATTTTCAAAAAGGCTTCTGCATTTTCACCATTAGCCTATGCATGCATGCATGCATGCCTGAGACAAATATTTACCTCAGAGTCTCCTCTGTTATAAATCATGAAAGAGGAAATGCCTCCGTTACGAGAGCAGGAAGAAGAGACATTTATCAGCACACAGGCATTAGTGTTTTTTAACATCTTACAGTCTTTAAATTACACATATTTTCTTCTAGTCACGCTCACAAGTCATTTTCCAAATGTTCAGTGAAATGAAAGAGTGGGTCCTGTATGATAATTAAATACACCAAACATCAAAGAAACCTGACAGGAGTTCAAATC
This sequence comes from Cottoperca gobio, assembly GCF_900634415.1. Classification (NCBI taxonomy): domain Eukaryota; kingdom Metazoa; phylum Chordata; class Actinopteri; order Perciformes; family Bovichtidae; genus Cottoperca; species Cottoperca gobio. Next base: position 3,674,833 of record NC_041366.1, read on the forward strand.
CAGCTTTAAATGCGGTTAAATTCATCGGTTTCCGACTTTAACAGTAAATAAGTGTTTTATGTTATGTCCTGGTAAAATTAGCTTTCAAAAAGTAAAGTAAAGTAATAGTAGCCTACTACTTGCAGGGCTACTTAATAGACTACTGGAGCCAGCAAGATAACCGCTAACATGCTAGGCAGCCACGAATGTGCCAGTGCTAGTCACAAACAATCGCTCACCACACTAGCTAGCTTGCTTGCTTACTTACTGTCACTTAACAGGGTAGCTAGCTTGGTCGCTAAAGGAACAATACAGTCTTTACCATCGACTCCTGTCTCATAACTTCGCCCGCGCAAGATGATTTAAATGCTGCTGTGACCAAAGAAATGACAAAGGAATTTAAATCCAGTTTTTGGCTGCTGCATGTATAAGTCTGTTTAAAGAACACACAGGTTTATGATATCAAACATTTGCCGTTCAAGCCTCCCTTAAAGTCTTAAAGCAGCCAAATGTTAGTTTAGGAGCCAAAATGTGCATTTAGTCTGTGTTAATTGTTAAGACTTCACCCGTGTGTGGTTTCACATTATTTACCTGCTCACCTTCATGGTAGTATTCAGATAAAAAGGGGGTGATCGTCATGTCTTGCTTTAATTATTTCTGTACAGGAAGTGCTCGTTAGTCTTTTAGTTTAAGAAACTGCATAAAAACACATCTGGATTTCAGTGCCAATTTGCATGAACACGTTATAGTTAAAAAACTTTGCCTCTCAGCAGCTTTTTTCTTTGTAGTGGCTACAGTTATTCAGCCACTATACTACACTATACAGTTAGACACTTTATTTATATATATTGTCCATGATGTGAAAATTGTCTTTGGCTTCCCCACAAACATGAATTACAAAAAAGACAATAGTAAGGAAACAGTTAACAATTCAAATCAGTGCAATATATATATATATATATATATATATATATATATATATCACACACACACACACAATGACACATATAATACAATTATATGTGTTTTTATGCCTTTCTTGATCTTTTCCCCCATCATCTTGACTGAATTTTACTTATTTTTAGTCTTGTTTACTGTAGAGCTACTGTTACAAAAAATATCAACACACTTTATTTTATTGATTATTTTACTTCTATCTACCATAATATAAGATGTGCTGTGTAACAAAATGAACCAGTTCGTAAAGTTGCCGATGGCTAAAAAATAATTCATAAGGGTTACCAAATATCTATATTTCCTGCTAGTAATGATTATTGATTGAAAGACTATTTGGTAAAGCCACTCCTCGTTTCAGAAGACAACAAAGTTTTTCAAAATATTATAAAAAACAGAAAACTAGAACTCAAACTGGTTTTCTGATCACACCACTAAATGATCAAAGTTATCCCTAGAATAACAAAGTCTACAACAACAGCCTCCGTCTTTCTTTCACAAAAACACCAATATCATTAGACTGAGCATGTGAGAAAATCATGAGCAGCTACCAGATAACAAGCAGCCTGGATGATGCAGCTGAGCGCAACAACACGGCAACAGTTATCAACTTGTAGAAAAAGGGTGTGATCACACTCTCCAGCTACTGCATTTCCCTGTTAAAAACACTTTGTCTGCACACAAACCCTGCCCGTCTCTCCCAGATCACCCAGCAGCCTGTCACATGCCTACAAAAGTCAGCAAACAGCCCAAAAAATGTACACGACAAACTGGCTGAACAAACATCCTGCTTAGCGTCTGAGCTCCTTACCTCTCAGTGGCTCCTCAGCTGATTCAACACTGTGAGATCCTGAGGGAGATACAAGCCTTCGGGAGCAGCTGACCAGCAGCCCTGCATCTACACCCACCGACCGACTGACCAACCGACTGACTGAGTGAGGAGTGACTGAGTGGGAAGCTGGATGACTGGATGACTGACTATCATTCAGCTGGAGGCAGCAGAGCAGGGAGCCACTCCCCTCACGGACCAGCTGACTCGCTGCCTGCCTGGCTGGAGGGATAGATGGAGGACTAGTTTAATGGCTCTGCCTTGTAGGCTGTCTTTGTGGTTAAGCTGACTGAATTCCAGCCTGAATGTCTGAATACAAGGATGTACAAGAAACTGACTGAACAAGGAATTCCCTGAAAAACTGCCCAACTGACTGACAAACAACCCTTTAAACAGCGGAGTTTTTTTGTGTGATTAATTTGCACTTCAATATCTTTTTTTCAACTGTTGTGTTTGTAATGAGTATAATTGTTTTCCGGAACGATAGACGCTGCTCAGGGTCAATAGGATCTAGTAGTTGGTCATTTGTCAGCGCAAATCTATGTTGCAACTGTAGTAAATTCACATTGCTGCCGGAATTAAGAGTATTTTGCACTTTCGAGTCATTTATTTGTCACGTGTGTAAAGACCTTTAAAACATGAATGACTGACTAACTAACTGAAATACTCCATGGCCTAATAACCAACTAACTGTCAAACATTTTAACCAGGAGCTGACTCTTCCTTCTCTGCACCTCTCTCACTGCTCCTCTGTGTAATGGGAGGGGGGCAGAGACACACACACACTTTCCACTACCAGCATGACCTGAGGCTGCTCTGCTCTTACTACCTGATAAGGGTGTGTGTGTGTGTGTGTGTGGGGGGGGGGGGGGGGGGGGGTTAGCAGTAGTAAAACAGGAAGTAGGTAAGAAATAATAATGACAGCCCCAGATAGTTCTTTGAATGGAGGAAATGCATTCTGTGTTTTATCTTTCATCAAAAGCACGTACAAAACTGGTTTCTTAAAAATGACGTAACCATACAACAAAACTTTTTTTTATCTACAACATTAACCACTTATTTAAATCCCGCAGAAAATATTTTTCCCATGAAACGTAATTGAGCATGCAGTTTTGTTGTATGTACCGTTATTTTGTAACAAAACAGATATCAGCTTCAGAAAACATTGTGAATAAACTAAAACAAATATCAGTTATTAATTACTCAGTGGCGCAGTGGGTGGAGCAGCATGTTTTTCTACCATAGTATTCCACTTCAATTTAAGTTTAATGAGAGAAAATATTGCGTCTCCCGGATGATTTGACCATTCACTACATCACAGTTTCAGTGTTTCATATATAATTTATGGTTATTTTTTGGGGTTTTGTTAGATTCCATTCCATTGCTCATCCACTGTTCATATGTCCAGTACTGTTTCTATGAAAGTACTGTACTGTTTACATTTGCTTGTATCAAATAGTTCCTCATTTAAATCATGAATTTCTCCAGTTTTAGACTGTTTTTCTTTTTAATGTAAAGTTCTTGTATGTAAATCAAGTTATTAGGCTCCACCCACTGAGGTTTATATATTTATTTTTTTATATTATATATATATACATAAGATAGATCAGAAATATAAATATATATATATATATATATATATTTCTGATCTTACACACATACAGTAAATTAAATGTGCGTCTCCCCAGACACCACTGTTCATAGTTTGACCTGCATTCACAGTTTGGATGGTAAAAGAGAAATTAAAAGTGTAAATAATCACAGATAAATTATATCCTGTCCTTTTTCATCTGGTTTGGAGTCTACATGTGTCCAGGCAGTGAAGCATCATGCAGCTCAAGTTGGTGACCTTTAAGGCCTTTAAAGGCCACCTTACCACAACACCGACAGTTACCATGACAAAACAAGATCTATCACTGGCTCTGCAAGGAAACACTGACAGAATCTATTCATTTCTTTCTGTTCTTTTCTTTAAGATGATATTAGGCTTTATTTGGGTGTCAGACAGACAATTTCTCCCATTATCGTCCATCTATTTTGCACTGGTTATATACTTTTGGATCTAATAGCTTTTACTACATACTGTTCAGTGTGGAGGAAGAGGGCGTCTGCTCACACACCATGTTGTCATCTAGCAGGGTGCACTAAGCTTTGACTTCAACTACAGAAGATTGTTACATTTACACAACAATTGAATCAAGAAAGCAAACACACTCCATTCCACTACTTAAGGCATGGATGTATGAAGAGAACTGGATACAGTGTTGGAGGCGGGGCCCCGTTCATTCCCGTTCCTCAGTGATGCATAAATCCAAAAGGGCTCAACTTACGAGTATAGCATTACCCAAATCTTCCTACGGTCTTATGCATCCATGGGGCCTATAGAGCAAGCACACTAGCGCTTTCATTAAACCCCGCTTTCCAGCTGATCCGTCTCAGCCGTTCTTGGCTCAGTCACATGGAACACAAAAAATAATTCTGGATTCGGCTATTAGCGCATTTTTACAACTTTTAGGATATAATCATTTAAATATATAAATAAGGACTTGAAATATTATTCATATTAATATTCATACTGGAAAGTTGATTTACCTAAAAACTAATTATCTGCTGATTTACAGATGTCTCTTTCCCGATGTAAGTCAATGGGAAAATATCTCTTTGGGCCTCATCACGTGACTGACAAATTGTAATTCCACGGTTTGGCCACAACAAAAATTGGCTTCAAAGCCCAAACGCACTGGGCACGTGTCGTTTATAGGGAAAGCAATAAACGACACGCTTCATTTGATACGTGTCATTTGATGCTTCTGTGGCGCACTTCAGGCATCAGATTTAAAATGCTAACACAGGAACGGCTGTATTTTAGAAAACGGTTGCAATTTAGACAACATTTTCGTATATTACAGATACCTTATAACACCATATCTTTAGCTACTTGATCTAAATAATTAAGGTCCTGGTTTACAACTATAAAGTGGATACATTTAAATTATTGATATGATATGGATGAAAGTTTAACTAGGCTAGTTAATGTGAAATGTGCGTCAAGCAATCCGCTAGATAGAAGACGTATCACTCTCTGTTAGAGTTGTTCTTTGGACTACAAAAACAAATCAGACCACTTTCAGTTGTACAGTGATGTTACAGATTGAACAACCAAGCTTTACATTGGCCTGCCATTAAGTTACAAACAGATTTTACTTTAAGTAGTTACAGCTGAAGTGACCTACTGCCGGTGATGTTTTTTATTTTAAGCAGAAAGCCACATTTTATATTATAATTAATCATTTATTTCTCTAATAAAATATAGTCCTATGGGGAATAATCCTTCTAGACGTTCTTCCGACTTTGTTTCGATTTATTAACGCTTTTTGGTGCGCGTTTGGCCATTTAAAACAATAGGTGTGCTTCAAAGTGTGTGCATCAGACACTCTCAGGGCATTTGGGCCTTAAATCGGTCTCTTTTCTTAACAAGCACAAAGATCCTCTAAAAACCAAACAAACCTTTTTTCACCAATATTAAAACAGCAGCAGCCTAGTGTCTTTCTGTCATTGAGACATTGTGACATCACTCCATGTCATGGATAGTTCGGCCTTTCATTGTGTTCCACATGATTTGTTTAGTAGGGAAATGAGTGTAGGCAGAGACATGAAAGGCCACTGGACCAAACAATAGATTTACTGAGACAACACAACCACTCACATCATTGAGTTTGAATATTTTAATTTCTATGCTAAAGTTCTTTTAGAGACATTATACATGTGTCCATGTTTTTCTTTCCACTAAATCAGAATCAACAGTGGAACAAGACTCTGCTCCCGACAGCTGCAGAGAGAGGCTCTGAAACATTTACAATCCCTCAACCCATTGGCTGAATGTGAAAAGGGCAACAGGGTCCAAACCAATCTGCTAAGACATTAAGCATTAAAATGCTCCGAGTTGGGGACAGCAATTCCCACAATTCCCAGTGAACCAGAGAGAAGTGCTTAACAATGGATCATGTTAATATATTGGATGAGTCTCACTGGTACAGAACAAGACACACAACTGACATGGAGATAACATCGAGTTCACAGTGAGCAGTAATGCTCACAACAAAGACACTCACAACTGGCATCAGTTTAACAGGGTCCACTGGTTACACAACAGTAATCGCTGCTATCAACTTCGACAACACAATGTGAGTGGTGGGAATTCTATGCGTCTGTCTGTCTATGTGTGTGCAACCATATTCCATAACTGCCGATAATAAAAAGCTAACAGCCTGACACAGGACAGATATAAATCACTGGTGTCAAACATATAATTTTGCAACCTCTAATCTGGTTCCTCTTATCTGCCCATTAGAATTTATCTCACACTTTTCTGTCCGACGTGAATCAAAACACAATTATTTATCACATTTATAGTGAAGAGTGAAACCGAAATGTCAGGGTTTTCTTCCAGGAACATTTTGAAATTTGTGTAAGGAAATATAAATTATAACGATACTGCAGATGCATATTTGTCCAGTATTTCAAAAGAGGAATTACACCGACTTTGAATATATTTATGGGAACAGTATCAAAGCTTCAAGCCTCTGGGTGGTCTTTTTCCTTTACAGTGTTTGACTGAAAACTGAGAAATGATTGTGTCCCCGCTTCTGAACTTCTGAAACAAAACCAATCTTGTAGCTGCATCATCACATGATGCAACAACATTCAAAACTGCAGATTGATTTCATTGGAAATTAACTGAAACCACATTTTGGAAATGCTGAGTAATAATCTTTAGTATAAATATGTTGTTCTTAGAGGTGTAAAACATGCTATGGCCTGTGTCTTTAAGATCTAAAATAACTGCCAATATTTAAGGATGTCTTTTTGATTCAGCTTAACTCATCTGGAGTCCTACCAGAAAGGTCTAAGCTGAGCCGAAGTATGAAAACAATGGGTCAGTCACGCTGTGTCTATTACAGCCCTGTTAAAAAACACTGAAAGAATGTCCTTTCCTATTTAACACTGTTTACCCAGGGACAGACACTCAGCAGAACACGACAGCCGGGTCTTTCTCCTAAGAGCTTGACAGCTTGTAAGCGAAAGGTCACCGATTCAGATCCCAGCATAAAGACAAAGTTGCTCCTTGCAAACAGGATAAAAAGCAATCTTTTGTCAATTGTGTTTAGAAAGCGTTAGCTTTTATCATTAGAAACCCACAAACCCTCCAATGTTACGGAAATGAATCTTTTCATAAATATGTGTGACGCCACTAAAGCGCAAAACACACCAGACGGGTCATGCAGCATCACATCAATTTGCGCCAGGAGCACACACCAAACGTGAAGTAGTCAAGGTACAGCAGCCAAGATGTGCTGATCTGGGAGTGAATGAGATTAAATTGCAAATCTCCAGTGAGGAGACAAAAACATATGTCATTGAGGTTCATTAAAGATTTAGTACTTTTGTTTAGACTGTAAAATGTAATGGTGCTGCTAATAAGTGCTTTATGGAATGATGAAAGAGTAGAAAATAAGTTACAATAATATAGACACAGGCAGACAGCAGGCACAAACACATCAATAAAACACACAATTTGGAGAAAATAGCTGTCCTGATGAATCTACCTGCAGCATGTCAGATAGAAGCAAAATGATAAAATCAGTTCTGTAATGAACAGGTAACCAGCATAGACGTTCGAGAATCTGAGTAATGTGACAACATGTTATGGTCCTCATCAAAATACTGCTGCATTTTTAATTGGCACTATTGAATTGAATTGGACCAGTGGTCCACCACTTTAGGCCCTTTATTATTTTGATTACACAAGCTTCCTTTTGGCTCTTTCGTTGAGGAAATACAACATTATCCATCACCATTATGCCGACGACACACAATTTTACCTTCCAGTTACACCTGACAGTGCCTGCTCTCTGAAAAACCTATTTCACTGTCTAAACAACATCCAATGTTGAATGGTAAGGAACTTTCTTCAATTAAATGAAACCAAAACCAGAGTAATCATGTTTGGCTCTCGTAGCTCTGTCACCAGCCCAACCAATTCACTTGTGGCCCTGTCTGCAAAATTGAATAATGAAGCTAAAAATCTTGGTGTCTTCGGTCAGCTTTGATCAGCTTAGAATCTTAGTCAAATAAAATACCTTTTTGTTATATTTATCAAGACCTGGAAACAGTAATCCATTATTGTATCACTTCTCAGCTTCATTATTATAATTCCCTGTATATGGGCCTGATCAATTCCCCCCAACGTCCTCTTACTGCATTTTAATCAGTTGTTGGCTTTATTCTATTGCTCCTAATCACAGATTAAATTTTTTCACATTATATATTATTGCCTTTTATGCAATTTTTTAATCTCTTTAATTATGTATACCTGTATTGAGGCAGATCCTAACCCATCTGCCTTGACTGGAAATCACCTTGGGTCAACTCCTTGTGTTTTTAAATGTGCTGTATAAATAAACTGACTTGACTCATCCCAGACTGAAACATCTCAACAACTACTGTATGGATTGCCATGACCTACAAGAGGATGGATGCCTCTAGCACCACCACATTTGTGGTTCAAAGTGAAATATCCCCACAACAGAAGTGCAATGTAGTGTAAAGCATGAAAGACAGAAGGTCATGTTTATGGTACAAAAGCTTGGCTTTGTCCCCTCTGAAATGAGACATCCTGCCTGAGACCAACATGCCGAGTCAGAACATAACATTTTCCCACAAACTGAGAACAGGTATTAATTGTTTAGACAGACCGTGGCAAAATGTGACTCAGCGAGTGCTCACATTGCTGTTTCCTACCAGCACAATGGAGACCCTTATAGCTCAACTGCTGATCATCATGTCATAATGTTCCGCCCTTCACAGGTCGCGGTGATGTAGACGAGTCAGCAGAAAAAACAGTTGCCGATGTAATGACCACGTCCTGTTTTAAATTAACACCACAGCTCCAGTCAGCAACAAATTGATTAATGGAGATGAATGAAAGAGTGATTAATGAAATGTTTCAAATTAGCCGTTTGAAGAGTTTCATTCCGAAGCTAGACGACAGCTATTTCAAAGAATAAAAGAACTCCTTAAAGGCCCTGTCACACATATCCGTATGACAGAAACGTATGCCGGCGCATATGAAATATCGGCAATAGGTTGATATAAATTAAGGGTAAATTGTGATCGTTTGAAGGACGCAGACGATACGCCGAACACGCCAGACCTACACAGTTCCGTATGGCAGAAACATATGCCGGCATATGTGAAAAGTAGCTCAAAATCCAAATACGTCCAACTTTTCCACAGCGGTGTTGTAGCTGATGTATACATAATGAATTATTATACGTATGTCAAACATTGATAGCTTATCACTTACTTATACAAAACGTATCAGAGCGTCTGGCCAACGGAGCTGGAAAAGTGCCATCTGGTTCACGTCATGCTGATGCTGGAGAACGGCTAACATGCTGAACACTACCTGTACTGTAGAAACACGTTTAATAAGTTACTCCGTCGTCAGGCATAATCTTAACATAGGGTAGGAATAGGTTATCCACTCGTTATCAACAAATTGGCTGTAGGATTCACCGTCAGCCGGCGTAGCCTATACCTACGTGACTTCTAACGTAGTCACGTAGGTATTCATGTAGGTAAGTATTTACGTACTATATTTACGTAGGTAAGTATTCACCTACGTATTCCATATTCACGTGGTCTAACGTAACGTCTGCATATCTTATGTATGAAGCACACGTAGGTTACGTCCGGTAATTTTGAACATGCTCAAAATATCAGCGTTCAACAACGCACCCCAGCGTAACACAGTGAGCTCTTAACGAATACTACTTCTACCTTACCTTATATCAACGTAAATCAGCATGTTGCCGATATTTTGTAAACGCCATATTTTTGTATATCTTATGCATTCGTTGGGCATTCGTCTGATACATTTTGTATTAGTAAGTGATACTCTATCAATAGAGTAGACATGCGTATCTGTATATGTTCACTTTTCCGATCCGATGAAAAGTTGGACGTATTTGGACTGACAAATATTCATATGTAACTGCATACGTTTCTGTCATACGGATATGTGTGACTGGGCCTTAACAAAGGGACTACAAACATCCTACTTTGGGATGTTATCCTCAATATTTCTGGTGATTTTAGCCCTTTGAGGGGTGAAAGTGAGTGAGTCAGTCCATTTACCAAGGTCACTTACAATAAAAAAAACTAAACATGTCTGCATGGTCCAGACTGAAATATCTGTACAACTATTGGATGGGTTGCCATGAAATTTGGTACAAATATCCATAATGCCCCGAGGACAAATCCTATGACTTTCGTTATATAAATTAAACTGATTGTGTTAAATGGGCAAATTATATCATCAGTGGCAGACTCAGGCTGTCTGAGGAGCAGGGGCAAAAGGGGCACCAGCTGCATGTAGTTGGGCAACAGCAACAACTTGGTAGAAGTAAAAGAATGATTTAGTTTATAAAGGAACCAAGATTGGTTTTCGGTAGGAAATGGGAATCAAAAGGAGGTGTCCCATGGGGTTGGGCAATGGCACGAATATCAGCGATTGGCTGATTACATTGCCGGGTTGTGTTTTTCACTTGTCATTGTATTTAGCTTAATGGACTGCTTTCAAAGAATAAGTTAGAGCTGCTGCTCAGTTGGAAGAGAGACAACCAGGGGAAAAACAGTGGGTAGAACCAGCATATTTTCACATCTAACTCGGTGCAATAAGGGTTCATTTTGACCAACCCAAAGTTGGTGATTGTTGGAAAGACCAATCAAGTTTGGTGGGTTTTATTTTATTTCTATCAAGTTTGAATGAAATGTGTTTTACGATGAGTTAACAAGGCGATTAAGTTAAATTTTGGTGGAAGTGAGAATCTTGAATTCAGAAGGTGTATTACTTTATTTTTCCGTTTATTAAGGAAAATTTGACTTTAAAAAAAGCTATGACAGCAACGTAGCGAACTCGCTGCTCGAAAACATCTCCCATCTGAAATTCTGGAGGGGCAGTTGCTGGTCGTTGGGCTGAGGTTGGTTAGTTGTAGAGTTTTAACACATCTCCGAGAGTCCCATATTGAAGTCCCACACTTCAAACTAATCCACCCCTCCCTAAACAAACTATTGGCCTACACGCTATTTCTGCTTCTGCTCCTGACACACAGGTGTAATTTACATGGCCACTAGAAGTCCTTATCAGGTCAATTAGGTGAACATGTCATTTCTAGACATTTTCATAAACAATTGATGCCATCGTTCTTCTCCTTCATTTATTAGCATCAAATTATCAGTCCAAATAACAACATGTGACCTTTTACTTAGGAAGGAAATACACAAGGAAAAAGAAAGAAGGTAAAGAGCGAGAGGATGAAGAGAGAGAGAAGAACAGGCTGACAACCACACTGCATTTTAAAAATGTATGAGTCTCCAGCCTCTAGCAGATTGCCTGTGTGTGTATGTGTGCGTGTGTGTGTGTGTGCGTGTTCATTTTGAGGATTGTATTGTTTCTCACATTTCACACACTCACAGCTAATGATATTTACGTACGTGAGAGAGAAGGAGACGCCTCAGTTTGACTTATAATAAAGTCATGTCAGCTGGAGCTCAGCAAAAGAGTCACGAGTCCCAAGATGAGGAGGAGGAAGATAAAACTACACAGCAAAGGAGGGGCAAAGAGATGAGTTAGAGGAGGAAAAACAAAGGGAGAAGGAGTAGAAGGAGTTAGAGTAAGGACCAGAAGATGTAAGAGGAGGGCAAGAGGGGGTGTGAGGAAGAGGCGAGGGAGCAGGAGGAGATTAAGAAAAGATGCAGCAAGAGAAGAGAGATAGACCAGAAAGGAAAGAAAGGCAAATAACACTGGGTTAATATCAAATAGATTTAATAATATAATAAGATAAGGGCTGCACAATTATGGCCAAAATGAAGAGGCTAGCTAAAGAGGATAGATAATGTTGTGCTTTTGTAAAGACTTTAAAAATAAATACATTGGTTGTAAGTTATCAAGACACTTGGGGTATTAGCTGACATCACTGCAGCGATGGAAGCGCTTTATTTGATATGATCTGAGCTGATACAGATTGATCGATCTAGAGCGATCGTGTCAATTTCACTGTGGAAAGCCAAAAGTGAATTTTTTTATTAATTGTGTAGCCCTACTTTGGATCTATTCAGTGGAATGATTTTTTCCAAAGATGTAAACTATCTGGTATTCTACCAGAAAAACAAAAGCAAATTTTACGGAACATTTTGAAAGCAACGAAGCAACTTCTTAAACTGTAATCATTTAACAACCGATCCCTCACATTTATCTTGTGGCCCCTTGGAGGGGTCCCGAGACCCAGGTTGTGAACCACTGACTTGCATAATCAACAGTGTTTTAATAAGCTGTAGGGGGTGAACGCTTTTGTCACTGACTGTTGATTTCACCAACTACACTGTAATGACAACTGACAAAAGTTCTCAGCTGTAGATAATTAACACTAATTCTGTGAGTGAGCCGAACTACAAAAGTCTTGGCTGCGGTCTGGTTATTATCCTGTCTGCTCAGCCAAATGTGCTTTTGTCGAGGAAGAAACACCAATTAAAAAATGCAAAGGGTTTAAGGGAACAGTATAGGGTTTCTTTAAATAAAGATCTAGTCTATTCACGTCAACTTTCAATCACTTTGGCGACAGACATCTGGAAGACATACCTGTTGGTTTCTCCTTTAAAGCACATCATAGCATTGTTTTAACACCTTAAAAGGCATTTTTCATTGACATTTTGACACCGTAGAAAAAGAAAAAATTAAAGATGGCTAAATTCCAGAGCGGCATGGTTAATGTTATTAGTTGCACCCTATGCTTTCCCTACTTTGACAGGTCAAAAGTGACACGGTGAAAAGGCCTGTTAATACTAGGAGAAGAAAGAAAAGGATGAGAGGAAACTACAGTAAGAGGAGGAAGAGGGAACAGGAGAAATACAATGTAAAGCAAAAATGGGATAGGACATGAAAAAGTAAGAAAGGGACATCCATCCATCCATCCATCAATCTTCAACTTTCAGCAACAAGGGAGGCACAGTCCTCTAAATCTCTGTATCGCACTACCTTCTAAACCCGCCCAGTTTTTAGCGGTCCAATCAAATGCAAAGGATTGGATTAAAATCCCTCTAGTAACTGTATACAGCTGAAATATTCCCATATCAGGAATATGTCACAGCACAAAGGCTAAAGAGGCTCTAACTTCCATCTCCTGTAAAGGTGATGATACGTCACCTGATATGCGTTTCTTTCATCTGACTCATTTTTGTAGATTTTAAGGGCAGAGTGTAGGATTTGATGTCATTTAGCATTGCAGATTGCAACCAACTGAATACCCCTCCAGTGTTTTCCCTAGGTTTACTTCTTTGGGGGGGCACTGTGGTCTGTATGAGGTCCAAGAGGGGGTGCGCGAGGCAAGGTTTTATTTGTAGTTCCCTCCTCTCTGTCTCCTCTGAACAGCGGAGGAGTGAATGTGCAAAGCAACTGCTGTAAACACTGAAACGTGCACATAAATTAGATAAATAACATAAGCATTTACTTTATTTAATAGAAGAGCACCTGTTCAATGTGAAAAGTCTGATGGGCCTCCAAGACAATGGTAGGGGAAACACTGCCCTCCGCTCACCCTTCCCTTTACCAGACTGAGGTGCAAAACTATGGCAACACCGTGTTAACTTTCAGGACATTCGCCGCCCTCAGAGGCCATCCTTGCCATAACACTACTTTAGGAGCAATGAAATTCAGGCGGCGGCTGACTTTACCGCAATTTTACAAGTGTGTAGAGAACCTTTAGAGGCCCATGGGTAACGTAAAAATGTGAAAGGCCCTAATTATGATGATGTAATAAAAATACCATTCGGGTGTCAAAGAGAGAAAAGCATTTTCATTGGATGAGAGACGTTTGTGATGCTTTACTTGAATAAAGTTGGATACACATTTCTAAGCCAGCACTTGTTAAAAACTGTACAATCTTAAAATGGCAAAAATGCAATTTGGGCTGACAGTTGAAAACACGCCCTCATTACAGCAATTAAAACCATAAATCATTCAATAAGACATAAGATGTAAAGACAGAGAGCCAACACCTCTTCTTCATCCTCTGAGAGCCAGAGAGAGCAGTGGGAGGGATGGCAGCAGCAGATGTGGCATCGTGACCAATAACACTTTACACTTGGAAAACAACTCCACAGCTCTCCTCCTCCTCGTTTTCTCTCCTTTCTTCACCTTCTCTCTCCTTCTGCCTCCGTCACCAGGCAACTAGCCTTTCCACCCTCTCGCTGCTTTCTCTCTCATCTTTGTCACTCCCCCTTTTCTCATGCATTAAACCTCCATCCGTCCCTTGCTGTGTATTATATGTAGGAGTTTATACTCATGACGGACTCCATAAAAAGCAGGACACATCTCAGCCCTTATTGTTTTGTGAACCATCAACACTTCCAGTCTCAGGTAATTGTATCTTATGTTGTGATCGATCATGACATTTGAAATATGTGTGTAAAACACCAGCAATGGCATCGCTTAAAATGTATCACATCAGCTTCATCTATCTGTTAAAGGAACCCTGTCTACGAAACATCACATTTGCTTACAACTTATTTGCATTGTAAACTGTCCACTGCCAACGCAAAATACTGACCATGTACACAACACTCTGAAGCATGGCAATGGAAGAATATGTTTTATGGTTCTGTAGTTTTATGGTAACAAACATACTTATTATAATGCAAATCATGATCTTTTATTAAACACAACCCGACATTAACCACATTTTAAAACTGCGGGATACTTTTTTCCCAAAACAGTTTAACCTCTTACCTTTGGTAGAATTTACCCGAAAAACAACAACCAAAGTAAATGATAAGCTGCTCTTCAACCATTTGCACCATATGCTTTAGGTTTTGGTCTCATTCAAAAGATAACTCTCAATTGTTCTTGTTCAGAATCACTCCAAGTGCTTCTGGCACTGGGTAATAGTGGTCTGAATATACTGAATTTGAAGAAAACAAACTGTCTGAATTGTTTGTTGAAAAAGATGCCTGAAGATATCTATAGCTGGTAGGTATGAGCTGTAAAACACAATAGGAACATAGCATCAAGTGTTACCAAGTTCAGGTTCAAATTTCAGAAGAAAACTACAAAAACACAACATATTAGACAGGTTTGTATAAGAGTAACACCAGGCGTTTCCAAGCTGAGAAATTTGGAGGTATTATAATATTTATTAATAAAATATAATTTTTATTGCTCATAAATAACTATTATATACCCATATTCCCTGTCAGTAGTAATGACACAGAGTAAGTGAAGTATAAACACATTTTCCATAATCTTTTTGTGCTTTTTTTGTTTTGTTTTTATGAACTTGAATAGAATAAATACAATTTTGAAGAAAAGAAAACAACATTTGTAAAAAGAAAAAAACATTGAAGTCGCCTATCAAAATGTTCCGGATTTCATTGGCTACACGATACGCCAGTCATCGGGAGACTCGGTTGCTATTGGCTGGCACTTCCTTATCAAGTTGACACTGATTGGCTATTGAAGGCTGTAGATAAGGGATGGAAGCTCCTATTGGCTCAAATGAGGTGTCAATCGAATGCTAAGAGTCTGGTCTCCATTTTGGAATGAACCGCAATTAACGTTTTTACCGAGTATAAACGGAAATCACACACATCGATCAGCTGATTTGATGTGACGATGTTGGGGATCAATATATTTTTATTGGAAACGATCTATTGGACCTTTGGCAATGACACAGGAGTGGTTTTCTTTGGATTATTATATATCTCTGGTTTCATAAGACTTTTGTGGGTAACAGGCCAATTTCAGAAAAGACATTTTTAAACGTTACAGTAGAAAAAGAAAATGTGTAAACAGAATGAAGGATGGCTGACTCCATTCAGCTGCTTCAGTTTTAGGGTTCTGGTATTGTGCATGTTGGCATGGCTGAGAGGGACACTTAAATCAAACAGTGTGCTTAAGCTGCTATGACAAGTCAAAGTGTCTGCTGTGAAAAAGGTCTATGTTGCAAATCAATGCAGATCTGCTTCATGGCAAACTTTCATTGTGACACCTTAATTTGCGACTAACCAGTATGGAAGATCTGACTGGATGTCTAAAGTGGTAGTGTTTGTTCTTTCTTTGACTTTTGGTTTGCAACCTCAAATAACTTCATATGTTACTCTCATCCTTTCTCTCTGCTCCCATTCCCTTGTCCTCCTCTCTTTCTGTTTGAATCTCATTCATCGCTGCCTCTCCTCTCCCGCAGCTTCTCTCTTTCTACCCCTCTCTCACTTAATTCTCTTTGGGAATTTGTTAATTTTCAAACTAGCACAGTTTTCCCTTGAAGCCGTCCCTACGATGAGCCGTGCAGAGACTTCTGACGTACATCAAGCAAACTCCTCTAAGCAAGACAGGGGAGACGAGGGATCAACATGAGTAATATAAAAACCTCATTGCCCCGAGAACTTAAAAAAGGAGAAAAAGTCCGATACTGTTGATATTATCGATAGTTTTTAGAGAGTTTCACGGTTGAATACAGATACAAATTTAGATTAAATTACTGAAACTTATAAGTAGTAATAGAAAGCCATTGGATTGTTGAGGCAGGTATAAAATGTTTATTTTTAGCCGTTTAAAAATAATATTATTATATTATTATATCATTATGATTCATTTGGTGGGAAGTAATTTGGTGATTTTTAATCTATAAATAATTCAATAATAAACACACTCTGTGAATACAGTACATCCACTGCTGCTGGTTACATCCATTATTAATAAGATGCAATTAGTTTCTAATCTGCTGCTTCCTTTTACAACACAGACTGCTTACCAGACAAATAAACACACCCTTAAAACATTCAAGTATCAATAAAACATGCTCACTTTTAGTTTATGTTGTACACAGTGATTTATCATAGGAATAATATGATGCCTGTCGGAAGTTCCCAAAGCACATGTAAAAAGCATAATTTAAGTTAATAAACAAAAGTTTCGTTTTGTCCGATCAACTGATGCAAGACCTAAGAAAAACAACTTTATTTGACGCACACATTTATTGAAATTGTCCCTGTTATTTCACTAGTTCGACCAACTAATGTTTTTAGCATTGATGGTCTCATCTCGCTTGTAAGAGGAGGGTTGGTGGTTCACACTTGGTAGGATAGTAAACCTCCACCCCAGTAGTGTAAGTGCCTGCTCGCCTCGACTCACTTATGGTAACAAGTGCTTTTCTCTATTTCCACTGCGCAACCAAACAGGAACGTCTGCACTTCGTCAATTGTACAGTGTAGTGAACGGAGAGCACAACGTAGTTTTACGGGCTGCCATTTATTAAAATCTGGGTCGAGTGAATTTAAAAAATTGCAGTCGCTATTGAGGGTAGCTTTGCTATTCAAAAATGTCTGGTTTGTGCAGGACATCCTGTGTCGGGCTAGTGACGATTATCTCTGACCAATCAGTGGTCTGCCAGAGTTTCCATCTATCTTTCTATCCATCTATCTTTTAACAACTTTTAGTATCGCTCAGCTCACTTGGAACCTCGGCCAAGGTGGTACCAAAAAAAGTACCAGGTACTATGCAACAACTTTTGCTAATGGAAAACCTGTGCTGCACTATGCAGTGGAGATGCAGCATTAGTGCCTTGCTCTCAAGAGACCTTCCAAAACTGGCACTGTTGTTGCCTTTACTTTAGAGAACTGCACCTAGGGGGGTTTTCTTACCCGCTTCAGGGAATTAAATGTCCAAGAATGGTGGTGTATGCCTTCCTGGTACAAACCCTGTCACTATTAGTGCCTTGCTTTAGAACACTTGACTTCCAAAACCTGACAGTGTTAGTGCCTTACTCCATGGAATTGAACTTCTAAAACTGTCAATTGTAGTGCCTTGCTTAAGGGAACTGTGCTTCCAACATTGACAATGTTAGAGGCTTACACTTGAGAATAAAACTTCCAAAACCTGCACTGTTATTGCATCCTATGGAGCAGTGGTTCCCAAACTTTCTGTGGCCAAGGCACACCAAAGACCAAGCCAAAATCTCAAGGCACACCTGTGTTCATATCCGGGCAAAATCTATAGCACATAGTATCACTGTTATCACTCTGTGAACATTTATTTAGCGTTGTCCTTGTAAGAAGCTATTCTCCTTCACACTAGCAGTGAGCTGTGACATGTGTCACACTCTAATATTTCCCACATGCGCCAAATGGTAAAAGGGTTTATATATTTAATTAATATATAATATTTTAATAATATATATATATAAGAGAGAGGTAGGGGAAGGAAGAGAGAGAGGAGGGAAGGAAGAGAGGAGAGAGAGAGAGAGAGAGAAGGAAGAGGAGAGAGAGAGAGAGAGAGAGAGGGAAGGAAGAGAGAGAGAGAGGGAAGGAAGAGAGAGAGAGAGAGGGAAGGAAGAGATGAGAGAGAGGAGAGAGAGAGAGAGAGAGAGGGAAGGAAAAAAGATAGAAGAGAGGGATAGGAGAGCAGAGATGAAGAGAAGAGAGAGAGGAAGGAAAGAGAGAGAGAGGAGAGAGAGAGGGAGAAGGAAGGAGAGAGAGAGAGAGAGAGAGAGGGGGAAGGAAAGAGAGAGAGAGAGGGGGAAAGGAAAGAGAGAGAGAGAGGAAGGAAAGAGAGAGAGAGAGGGAGAGAGGAAGGAGAGAGAGAGAGAGAGAAGGAGGAGGAAAAGAGAGAGAGAGGAGGAAGGAAAGAAAGAGAGAGAGAGGAAGGAAAGAAAGAGAGAGAGAGAGAGAGAGGAAGGAAAGAGAGAGAGAGAGAGAGAGGAAGGAAAGAGAGAGAGAGAGAGAGGAAGGAAAGAAAGAGAGAGAGAGAGAGAGAGGAAGGAAAGGAAAGAGAGAGAGAGAGGGAAGAGAGAGAGAGAGAGAGAGAGAGAGAGAGAGAGGGAAGGGAAGAGAGAGAGAGAGAGAGAGAGAGGAGAGAAGGAAGAGAGAGAGAGCGAGAGAGAGAGAGAGAGAGGGAGAAGAGAGAGAGAGATAGAATGAAAGAAGCGATGAGACTGAGAGAGAGAGAGAGAGAAGGAAAGACAGAGAGAGAGAGAGAGAGAGAGAAGAAAGAGAGAGAGAGAGGAAGGAAAGAAAGAGAGAGAGAGAGGAGGAAAGAGAGAGAGAGAGAGAGAGAGGAAGGAAAGAAAGAGAGAAGAGAGAGAGAGGAAGGAAGAAAGAGAGAGATGAGAGAGAGAGGAGGAAAGAAAGAAAGAGAGAGAGAGAGAGAGAGAGGAAGGAAAGAGAGAGAGAGAGAGAGGAGAGGAAAGGAAGAGAGAGAGAGAGAGAGAGGAAGGAAAGAGAGAGAGAGAGAGAGAGAGCGAAGGAAAGAGAGAGAGAGAGGGAGAGAGAGGAATAAGGAGAGAGAGAGAGGAGAGAGAGGAAGGAAGAGAGAGAGAGAGAGGTAGGAGAGAGAGAGAGAGAGGTAGGAGAGAGAGGAAGAGAGAGAAGAGAGAGGAAGGAGAGAGAGGAAGAGAGGAGAGAAGAAGAGAGAGAGAGGTAGGAGAGAGAGCGAGAGAGGTAGGAGAGAGAGAGAGAGCGAGAGAGGTAGGAGAGAGCGAGAGAGGTAGGAGAGAGAGAGAGAGAGAGAGAGAGAGAGAGAGAGAGAGGTAGGAGAGAGAGAGAGAGAAGATATATAGATAGGAGAGAGAGAGAGAGAGTAGATAATACTATCTATATCACATCTATAGCTATATATATATCTATATATATATATATATATATATATATATATATATATATATATATATATATACATATATATATATATACACACATACATACATACACATACAAGAGCTCCACCCTTCGGGAAGCAGAGGAGAGAATGTAAATACGCAAAGCAACTGAAATGTGCACATAAATGAGATGAATGACATAAGCGTTTAGAT
Source organism: Cottoperca gobio (assembly GCF_900634415.1). Lineage (NCBI taxonomy): Eukaryota > Metazoa > Chordata > Actinopteri > Perciformes > Bovichtidae > Cottoperca > Cottoperca gobio. The sequence goes on from NC_041366.1 coordinate 3,694,516, forward strand.
TATTTAATAAAAGAGCACATATATATAAATAAATAAATAAATATATATATATATATATATATATATATATATATATATTTATGTGCTCTTTTATTAAATAATCTAAACGCTTATGTCATTCATCTCATTTATGTGCACATTTCAGTTGCTTTGCGTATTTACATTCTCTCTTCTGCTTCCCGAAGGGTGGAGCTCCACTTCCGAACCCACACACAGGCCCCCAAGCGCACACACTTACAGTCAGAGACAGAGTGGAGGAAAGGTAAGGAGAGAACTTAAAAAATCTGCGCCACGCACGGACCTCATCCAGCCCAGGCAGCACCCTGCAGAGCAGTAAACCTAGGGGGGACACTGAAGTAAATAAAAAATAATTTATAACCTTGTGTACAATTAGATGCAATAGGCCTAATTGTTTTTTTTTTGGGAATCACTGCTCTAGGGAACTGAACTTCCATATCTAGCTTTAGAAAATTGAACTGAACGTTCATCTTGGCATCGTTAGTAGTGCCTTGCTTTAGGGAAGTGGACTTTCAACCCCCGGACACGTTAGTGCCTTGCCGTGAACATCTGAGCTTCTAATCCTGGTCGTATTTGCTTTAGAGAACGACGCTTCCAAACCCTGGCAATATTAGCTCTAGGGGAAATGATCCCTGATATGGCGGTGATAATATATTCTTGTGTTGTGCTGAATAATCTCGTAAACTTGCTTGTAATTTCTTCTATGAGAGTGTAAATTGTTTCCTAAGGAGAAAGTTAACTTACAACTCCAAGTCAATTCTTGGAAAAAGTGACATTTTATATTCTGTGCCCATTTTCTTCTATCAGGAAAATGAAGCTATGGGTAAAATAAAATATGAATCCAGTGCTTGCAAAAAATATCTTTCTAAACCGCTAACAGAAACAGAAATATTCTCCTCCCACAGTGTGGCACGGAACAGAAAAAAAAGCATGGATGGTACAAAATCACAAAATGTCATGGCAGCAGTGTGATAGAGAATCACACTGCCCTCGCCCAACTCACGTGGAGAAAGAAAGTGGAGAGAGCGATGAGGAAGTATTAAAAAAAAAAAAAATCTAAATGTCAAGGTTTCCCTCAGAACCGGAGGACATTACAAATGCTGTACCCAGGTTCTGCCTTCAGGCGACTCCGCATCAAAGCCTATTTGATGCAACGGTATTTTAAAAGAATCCCTATCTGTCAAAACAGGCTACAGAAAGAAAGAAGAGCGACTGAAACAGAAAGTGCTTGTGAAAGATGTTGATATACAGGTAGAAAGGAGGCAGAACAGAGAAAAGGGGGGTCATTCAACCTTTTACTTTCTAGTAGCAAATAAAAGAATGTCTGCCATATGAAAGACAGAATGAAGCAAAGACAGAATGAAAGAAAGATGAGAGCGAGAGACAAACACGTACAGATTGTGTTTAGTCCCACGGTGCCTTCTTGGCAGTGACATATAGATCTCATTACTTCTCAGTTTATTAATTCATGGGCAGTTCCTCTAAAAATGATCAGATACTTTCATCCTCTCTATCAAGAATTTAATAACGTTCTTAGTTACAGGGATTATTAATCAACAGCAACACACAACCTGTTACATTGTAACAGAAGTACTGCTTCAAAGACCATTCCAGTGCGACTGGACTGTTTTCATTCACTATTCACATTGCAAGATTACACCTAGACCTGAAGCGATCTTTTCATTAGGGCTGCAGCTAATAATTATTTTTGGTGAATAAAACATAAGAGAACTGTGAAAAATGCCCATCACAATTTCCTCAAGCCCGATGTGATGTCATCAAATTGATTCGTCCGACCAACATTTCAAATCCCAAAGATACTCATTTAATTCAAACAAGAAGGAAAAGCATTAAATACTCACACAAAACAAGTTTGTCATTCATGCTTGAAAATGTACTTAAAGCTAGGGTGGGTAATGTACTTTAGGAAAGAAATGTGTTACATTTGTTGAAACTCTACCTACCTGCACGTAGTCTGCCCGTTCACTTATCGTGCATCACCGGAGTCAGTGTTTCCCCTACCATTGTTAACTGAGCCCCGCGCCCCCCCTGAAATTCAAGGTGTTTTTTTTTTTTATATTCACAACTCACTTTTCACATTGAACAAGTGCTCTTTTATTAAATAAATTAAACACTTATGTTATTTATCTAATTTACGTGCACGTTTCAGTGTTTACTGTCTACTTGTCCCAACCCTATTTAATAAGGAAGAAAGCAGATATATAATTCCAGTTGAATGGAACTGTAAAAACTGGAAGTAAAAAGCATATGAGAAGTAAATTTGAAACATCATTTCATTTGGCTCATGCATGAAAAAGCAACAAAAATTTAACAATGAATGGTGGAAAGTGTTAAATTCAATTTGTTCAAAATGACATGTTCATGTTATCCAGTTCATTATGCTTGATTTGATGTTTGGAGAGCACAACATAAGGATGGAGAAACAGCATCTATCTATCTTACAGATGCCTCAGAGAGCAGTGTGCCTGTGCTGTATATAAATCAACAATAGTCCACATCATTAAAACAGCACGACACTGCGAGGAGTTCCCCATCATAACAAGTTGTAATCCTGCTATTTATGAGTGAGGATAAAAGTGGCAGCTGAGGGGAGAGAATGTACTGCCGAGCTGATTTACTGTCCAGAAGAACAGCCTTCATTATTGATCCTACGGTCAAACACACATTTATGTTCTCACCCTTTCACATCGCTTCATTTCTCAGTCACAGTCTTTGTCTCTCTGTCGCGTGGAAAACCTGGAATGTATTTTTTACCAAAATCCTCTTAGTAGTAGAGCTGCACCTATATTAGCCAATTCAGCTTCTCGCCAAAACACCAGTATAAGCAAATAGGTTCGTCAATAAATAACTGCAGTACTGAAATCTCAAAGATATATTTAAGCTGATCTAAGAACAGCGTATGTATTACATCGTTTGTCCACCAGAGTAAAGAAGTTGATCTTGAGATCAATTCTCTTAAGATCTGAAGCCGCTTAAGAGAAGACTCTCTTAAGATAAACATCATAGCATCAACCTCAAAAGCACAATATCTGTCAGGCTCTACTCAGGAACTACAGTCTGGGACTTCAAGATTCTTAAATGCATTTATATTTGTGTTTTTGCTGCATATAAGAAAAACTAAATTCCTACAGTTTTTTTTTTTGATCGGCAGCAATATATTGTTTGTCAAGGTCTTTCGAAATGCATCTAATAGGAGTGTTCTAATCAGCCACATCTAAACCCAACCACACCTCTGGTTAAGGTTAGAGAATACCCTTGGTCAAGACAAGATGTGAACATCGGTCTCATGTTTCAAAGTCGTACTCTTTCTTGACCTGTCCACCCCTACGACCTTCTGCCCAACAGGTTTTGAGCAGACTGTAAATAAGAAGTGGACGTAGTCATCGTGACGTCACCCCTTGGTGTGGTGGTCTACCGCTTTAAAGCCTAGAGTTTGGCAGAAGTGACAGGAGAGGGTGGAGCAAAGTGCAACCGAACAAAGACATTTTTAGGCGAACAAAATGTTACAATTATCTTTCATGAACCAAAAACACACTGTGAAAGGGTTTAAGTTCGAAGACGAAAACATGGAGACAACCGTGTGGCAGCGAACTGTCAATGAACGTGGTTCCGTGGTGTAATGGTTCACACTCTAGACTCTGAATCCAGCAATCAGTGGAGTCGCCCCCTGCTGGATATCAGAGAGATTGCAAGTTTAAGGCACTTCGGCATTGGCTTCACTTTTCAGACGCGGAGGAGGTTATTTCACAAATCTATATTTTCAAGACAGAAAATGTGCTTAATTTGCACAAATTTGACCGCTGGACCGTTTATTTGACCGTTGTGTATTATTTGCCCTGAACAGCTAATGTTTCAAAGGTGCTTTAGCTATAAACTAGCTAGCGGCCGACCCTGCGTATGGGAGTGTTCCTGTGTGGTGCCTTTCCCTCCCATCTCTATCCTGTGTCCTCACTCTGTACGTTTATGAAGCAGATGAGGCGTGAATGCGTCTCTCAAGCTATGGGCACAACGTTGCATCAATTCGAGCTGCTCTGGGTTCAGTTGCGTGTATTCGCGTCATTGACTTTTTAGGGAATCAAGCAAACTCTATGTTGATTGTTGTTGTGCAACTTTCTTCTGGTTCTTCTGCTACGATAAGCTTGCAACATTTAGAAATTTTGCATAAGCGTTGCTCCACAGTTTAATACCGTGAGTTGAACTTTCTGAGTGTGATATTCTGTGTCTGTACAGTTGTCATGATAACACTTTAAATGCGCTTTCTCCCTCACCCATCTCCTGCTTATCCGGCTGTGAATTATCTGAACTGACTGGCTGAACTGAGCGGGACACTTGAGATCAAATCGTTAACCTGAATGTGTCACACCATCTCCCTCCTCACACCAAAGACAACCACTACAGGGAGCTTTAAACAACACAGAGTTAGACTGGTTACAGAGACAGCTGCAACTCATTTTTGTATTAGTTTTGTTTTCAATTTGTGTATTTATCATGTATTATGATAACTTCACAGCGTCAGAACTGCACAGTGCATTCAACTTAGACTTTTGAAAGAAAGCGTTTTAGTTCTGTAAGTCACTACGAATATGAGCGAGCTCCACTGATGGTGACAAATCCAAAATATGATGAATTTCATGGAGGTTCAATCCCAAAAATCATCTTCCGGTTGATGTGCTTGCCATCTGGCTGAATATGTGATCATCTGTCTACAGTAAAACAGATGAACAGAACAGACAACAATGAAGTTGTGCAACCACCGTCAGCAGGCACATGATGAGACATTATGTCGATTATGCTTAGTTTGTGATCACTCACCAAAGGATATTCCATGAGAAGCTGTCAATACAGTCATCAATACTCTTACCCAAATGTTGTGGCCCAATACTATAATTAACAATAAAAAACAATTAATCAACTGTCAGAAACGCAGATCAACCAATCAATAAATTGACTACTTGTTTGCGCTCAAGTTTAAACACTTGGGGGAAGCAGACACAAGCTGGAAGAGCAAACAGTTGTTATTTACATTCAGCAGCAGTAGCCTCCAGTTTGTGTACACCTGATGAATGTAAATCCAACATTCACTCTCCTTTTAGCTCTGGTTTGGTCTCCACCAACTACTAAAACAAATATCAGGCTCCATTATGTATCACCAGCTAGTCTCCAACCGTGTGTATGCCGTTTGGTTCTACGAGAGGCCCCCTTTCACATGCATGTATTCATGTGATCCATTATTAAATAGGCTATAAGAAATAATGATTATAGCCGCTTTAATGCGAGTTGAAAATGCCAGATATCATTTGATGCTTTAGAGACGTACTGTCTCCAGTTAACTTTCTACAGTCTGGTTATTTGGCTCCAACTGGCTATGTAGCTTTAACTCAACCAGATTATTGCTGCCAAGAAACGTTTCTAATCACTAAAACTCAATTCTGCTGGCAGCCAATCAGAAACACACACACCACACACACACACACACACACACACACACACACACACACACACACACACACACACACACACACACACACACCTTGACTTGGAGAGTGTTACTGCAGTCAGTCGGGCCCTCGCTATCAGGTGGCAATCTTATCAATGCATTAATCATCTTAGAAAGGCTGAATCCTGCTGTTTCTGGTCAATACACTGCAGGTGGGTGGCAGGAGGAGGGGAGAGAGGCAGAAAGAGAAAGCCAGAGAGCCAGAAGAAAAGGGCATACTGGTTAGGGAGTGCCGTCCCACAGTTAAAAAGGTCACAGCGAATCATTGCAGCAACACATCCAACCTGTATTCTCACAGGCTGTAATACTCTCCGGATAAACCTTAAAAGTACAACTGGATTTTCAAACATTACCATGGAAACTGCTGGTGCACCTCATGAAAACTAACTGACAATGGCATGAAAGGTCTACAGGCTTGAACATGTGCAAATAGTTTGACTGAGACTCCCGATTATTTCAGGTTATCTCAGTCAGACTGCAGTTATTCAGGAGCCCTCTGCAGAAGGAGGCGGCAGAAAGAGCAGGACAGATGGAAAAGCAGCAGTGATTCTGAGGAGGAAGTTGAGTGATGTAGAATAAAGAGCGAGAGTCTGCATTGTGAAGAGAAAGGGTTGGATGCATAGGTCCAACGAACACAGGACTTTCAGCCACGTCACATGCATAACGTAGTAACCGCGTCACCATGCATAACGTAGTAACCGCGTCACATGCATAACGTAGTAACCGCGTCACATGCATAACGTAGTAACCGCGTCACATGCATAACGTAGTAACCGCAACCGCGTCACATGCATAACGTAGTAACCGCAACCGCGTCACATGCATAACGTAGTAACCGCAACCGCGTCACATGCATAACGTAGTAACCGCGTCACATGCATAACGTAGTAACCGCGTCACATACATAACGTAGTAACCGCGTCACATACATAACGTAGTAACCGCGTCACATACATAACGTAGTAACCGCGTCACATACATAACGTAGTAACCATAACGTAGTAACCGCGTCACATACATAACGTAGTAACCGCGTCACATACATAACGTAGTAACCGCGTCACATACATAACGTATTAACCACGTCACATACATAACGTAGTAACCACGTCACATACTTGAGTTCGTAACAAACATACTTTTAGCAAATCCTTTCCTAAATCTAATCAAGTAGCTTGTTGCCCAAACTTCACCAAGTAGTTCAGTTTAACATGGTAAATAATACCATGTTAGTGATTAGTGACCGATCCTTCTAGATTAAAGCCAATAAGTAATTATCAAAAATAAGTCTGGATTGATCCCGATCTGGAGGACGTCTGATACTTTCATTCTAATCTTTTGTTTAACTTAACTACCTGACTGGAGTCGAGGACGCAGCACATAGCAGGCTGCCATATCTCCGTTATGAGTCGTATCCAGGTGTGGCGTTATTCATACGAGGTTTTTATGCAGCGGTGTGAGCTGCTGCGTCACAAATGGATCGGCAGGATGGGATGTGTCTCCCTGCAGCAGCCTGTAGGCTCCTCAGCATCAGCTGTTGCGGGCAGTTAGGTTCTTTAACAATGTCGTGTGCAAACATCCTTGTGACAAGTTTTTCAATAACTATTGCAGTGAAAACAGACAAGAGGAAAAACTGTGTTTTTGTTTTGTTCAACAAGGGCTGGAACTAACAACTATTTTCATTTAAGACTATTTATAGATTTAAAATGTCGAAGGTGAGGTCTTTAAATGTCTTGGTTTGTCAGTGATATTCACTTTAATATTATATAAAAAACAGAGAAAAGTAGGAAATCTCCATATTCAAAATAGTCGAGTATGTTTACGTCAATCGACTCGTTGCAGCTCTTATGTGAACAGTTCATCCATATCAGTAGTTCATATTTACAACTAATCTGACAGGACATGGATTACTTTTAATTTTTTATATTAAAAGGGAGGCTATACAATATAATATACACTGCACTTGAAGCCGTTTTATGTTTACTTAATTCTTTCCTATAATTTCTTTTAAATTCATTTTGCACTTTAGTTCTTAATAAAATGTTCAGTACTTTTCATTTGTCCAGTATTTAATTCACACAAGAGTATACAAATAGACTTTACTATGTGGTTATTTTATGTATACTATTTATTTATTTATTGAATTATATGCAATATTGCATATAATTCATTCAATATATATATTGAATGAATTTTATATATATATATATATATATATATATATATATATATATATATATATATATATATATATATATATATATATACATATATACAGGACTGTCTCAGAAAATTAGAATATTGTGATAAAGTTCTTTATTTTCTGTAATGCAATTAAAAAAACAAAAATGTCATGCATTCTGGATTCATTACAAATCAACTGAAATATTGCAAGCCTTTTATTATTTTAATATTGCTGATTATGGCTTACAGCTTAAGAAAACTCAAAAATCCTATCTCAAAAAATTTGAATAGTTCCTCAGACCAAGTAAAAAAAAAGATTTATAACAGCAAAATAAAATCAAACATTTGAAAATGTCCATTAATGCACTCATTACTTGGTTGGGAATCCTTTTGCACAGATTACTGCATCAATGCGGCGTGGCATGGAGGCAATCAGCCTGTGGCATTGCTGAGGTGTTATGGATGCCCAGGATGCTTCAATAGCGGCCTTTAGCTCATTAGCATTGTTGGGTCTGGTGTCTTTCAGCTTCTTCTTCACAATACCCCACATATTCTCTACGGGGTTCAGGTCAGGGGAATTGGCAGGCCAATCGAGGACAGTAATGCCATGGTCAGTACACCAGTTACTGGTGGTTTTGGCACTGTGGGCAGGTGCCAGATCATGCTGGAAAATGAATTCCTCATCTCCATAGAGCTTTTCAGCAGACGGAAGCATGTAGTGCTCTAAAATCTCTTGGTACACAGCTGCATTTACTCTGGGCTTGATGAAACACAGTGGACCAACACCAGCAGCTGACATGGCTCCCCAAACCATCGCTGACTGTGGGAACTTCACACTGGATTTCAAGCAACTTGGATTTTGCTCCTCTCCAGCCTTTCTCCAGACTCTGGCGCCTTGACTTCCAAATGAAATACAAAACTTGCTTTCGTCTGAAAAGAGGACTTTGGACCACTCTGCAACTGTCCAGTGCTTCTTTTCCATAGCCCAAGTCAGACGCTTCTTCCGTTGTCTTGAGTTCAGAAGTGGCTTGACCATGGGAATACGGCTATTGTAGCCCATTTCCCGGACACGTCTGTGAACAGTGGCTTTTGATACCTGGACTCCAGCTTCAGTCCACTGTCTTTGAAGCTCCCCCAAACTCTGGAAGCGACTCTTCTTCACAATGCTGTTAAGGCTGCGGTCATCTCTCTTGGTTGTGCAGCGTTTCCTGCCACATTTCCCCCTTCCAACAGACTTTTTGTGGATGTGCTTTGAAACTGCACTCTGTGCACAGCTTGCTCTTTGAGAAATTTCTTTTTGTGTCTTACCCTCCTGATGGAGGGTGTCAATGATGGTCCTCTGGACAGCAGTCAGATCAGCAGTCTTCCCCATACTTGTGATTTAGTTTACTGAACCAAGCTGAGTGTTTTTCAAGGCTCAGGAAACCCTTGCAGGTGTTTCGAGTTAATTAGACGATTCAAGTGATTCGTTGAACAACCTACTAGTATACTTTTTCATGATATTCTAATATTTAGAGATAGGATATTTGAGTTTTCTTAAGCTGTAAGCCATAATCAGCAATATTAAAATAATAAAAGGCTTGCAATATTCAGTGATTTGTAATGAATCCAGAATGCATGACATTTTGTTTTTTAATTGCATTACAGAAAATAAAGAACTTTATCACAATATTCTAATTTCTGAGACAGTCCTGTATATATAATAATTCATTCAAAAATATATATATATATATATATTTTGAATGAATTATATATATAGATATTTTGAATGAAGTATATATATAATATATATATGAATGAATTATATATATACGATGATATAATAATCCTATTGAATGAATTATTATATATAATATGATACTCGTATCTATTTGCATGAATTATATATAATTTTGAATGAATTATATATATATTTTGAATTCATGACTATACTCTACCTCATATCTTTTGAATGAATTCTATACTCTATATATCATTACGTCCTACTATATATTTGTGCATGACTATCTAAGATCCTATTATATAATATATCTATATATATATCTATATCTCTCTATCCTCTCTATAATATTCAATTCAAAATATAGATATATATATAAATAATCATTCAAAATATATATAATATATATTAATTCATTCAAAATAATATATATATATTATATATATAATTCATTCAAAATTATATATATCTATATATATTTTGGAAGAATTATCTATATATATATATTATTTTAAATGAATTATATAGATATATAGATTATCTACATATATATAATTCATTCAAAATAGATATATATATATATTATATCTAATATCCTTCATTCAAAATACTCTCTATCTATATATATATCTTCTATATATATCCTTCCTTCAACATATATATCTATATCTACTCCTTCTATCCCCCTATTCTCTCTCTCTCTCTCTCTATCTATTATAATTCATTCAAATATATATTAAATATATATCTATATATAATTCAAATATATATATATATATATATATCTCTCTCTCTCTCTATATCTCTCTCTCTCTATATCCCTCCTATACTCTCTCTATCTATCTATATTCTCTCCTTCCTTCCCTCTCTCTATCTCTCTCTCTTCTCTCTCTCTCTCTCTCTCTCTCTCTCATTCCTTCAACCCTCTCTCTCTCTCTATCTATTTTGCCTGCATTATATATCTCTCTCTCTTTTTCCCTGAATTCTATCTCCTCTCTCTCTCTCTCTCTCTCTATCTTTTTCCTGCCTTCTCTCTCTTCTTTTTCCTTACTTCTCTCTCTCTCTCTTTTTTCCTCCTCTCTCTCTCTCCAGTCTCTCTCTTTTTCCTTCCTCTCTCTCTCTCTCTTTTGCATCCTTCTCTCTCTCTCTCTCCTCTCTCTCTCTTTTTCTTCCTTCTCTCTCTCTCTCTCTCTCTTCTATATATATATATAATCATTCAAAATATCTATCTATATATATATATATTATATATAAAATTCATTCAAAATATCTCATAGATCTCTATCTATATAATATAAATAATCTCTAGATCTAATAATTCAAAATCTCTCTATCTATATCTATATATTATATTCTCTTAACACAATATATCTATACTATATATAATAATTCAATATATCATATATATTCAATTCTTTATATATAATATATATATATAAATTCCAAATATTATAATATATATTAATCAATATATATATATATATATATATATTATATATAATATACCTATATCCATCCATTCAATCACTCGTCTACCGCTTATCCGGGATCGGGTCGCGGGGGCAGCAGCTCCAGTAAGGAACCCCAATCTTCCCTTCTCCGGGCCACATCCTCCAGCTCCGACTGGGGGATCCCGAGGCGTTCCCAGGCCAGAGAGGAGATATAATCTCTCCACCGAGTCCTGGGTCTTCCCCGGGGTCTCCTCCCAGCTGGACGTGCCTGGAACACCTCCCTAGGGAGGCGCCCAGGTGGCATCCTTACTAGATGCCCGAACCACCTCAACTGGCTCCTTTCAACGTAAAGGAGCAGCGGCTCTACTCCGAGTCTCTCACGGATGGCTGAGCTTCTCACCCTATCTCTAAGGGAGACGCCAGCCACCCGTCTGAGAAAACCCATTTCGGCCGCTTGTACCCGTGATCTCGTTCTTTCGGTCATGACCCAGCCTTCATGACCATAGGTGAGGGTAGGAACGAAGATCGACCGGTAGATTGAGAGCTTTGCCTTCTGGCTCAGCTCTCTTTTCGTCACAACGGTGCGGTAAAGTGACTGTAATACCGCCCCCGCTGCTCCGATTCTCCGGCCAATCTCTCGCTCCATTGTCCCCTCACTCGCAAACAAGACCCCGAGGCACTTAAACTCCTTCACTTGGGGTAATGGCTCATTCCCTACCCGGAGTAGGCAATCCACCGGTTTCCTGCTGAGAGCCATGGCCTCAGATTTGGAGGTGCTGATCCTCATCCCAACCGCTTCACACTCGGCTGCGAACCGATCCAGTGACTGTTGAAGGTCACAGACCGATGATGCCATAAGGACCACATCCTCTGCAAAGAGCAGCGATGAGATCCTCAGGGCACCGAACTGCAACCCCTCTCCTCCACGACTACGCCTCGATATCCTATCCATGAAAATCACGAACAGGATTGGTGATAAAGCGCAGCCCTGGCGGAGGCCAACATTCACTGGAAACGAGTCCGACTTACTGCCGAGTATTCGGACACAACTCTCGCTTTGGGCGTACAGGGATTGGATGGCCCTCAAAAGTGACCCCCTCACCCCATACTCCCGCAGCACCTCCCACAGTATCACCTGGGGGACCCGGTCATATGCCTTCTCCAGATCCACAAAACACATGTAGACCGGATGGGCGTACTCCCAGGCCCCCTCCAGGATCCTTGCGAGAGTGAAGAGTTGGTCCGTTGTTCCACGACCAGGACGGAATCCGCATTGTTCCTCTTCAATCAGAGGTTCGACTACCGGCCGAACCCTCCTTTCCAGTACCTTGGAGTAGACTTTACCAGGGAGGCTGAGAAGTGTGATACCCCTGTAGTTGGCACACACTCTCTGGTCCCCCTTTTTAAATAGGGGAACCACCACCCCGGTCTGCCAACCCCTAGGCACTGTCCCAGACTTCCACGCAATGTTGACGAGGCGTGTCAACCAAGACAGCCCCTCAACACCCAAAGCCTTCAGCATTTCTGGACGGATCTCATCAACCCCTGCGGCTTTGCCACTGTGGAGTTGTTTGACTACCTCAGTGACTTCCATCAGGGAAATTGACGATGATCCCCCATCAGCTTCCAGCTCTGCCTCAACCATAGAGGGCGTGTTAGTCGGATTCAGGAGTTCCTCAAAGTGCTCCTTCCACCGGCCGATAACCTTCTCAGTTGAAGTCAGCAGGGTCCCACCCTTGTTGTACACAGCTTGGATGGTTCCTCGCTTCCCCCTCCTGAGGTGCCGGATGGTTTTCCAGAAGCACCTTGGTGCCGACCGAAAGTCCTTCTCCATAGCTTCTCCGAACTTCTCCCACACCCGCTGCTTTGCCTCTGATACGGCAGAAGCTGCCGCCCTTCTAGTCCTTCGATACCCTGCAACTGTTTCCGGAGTCCTCCCGGATAACATAGCCCGGAAGGACTCCTTCTTCAGTCGGACGGCTTCCCTGACCACCGGGGTCCACCACGGTGTTCGAGGGTTACCGCCCCTTGAGGCACCTAAGACCTTGAGACCACAGCTCATCACCGCAGCTTCAGCAATAGAGGTTTTGAACATCGCCCACTCAGGTTCAATGCCCCCAACCTCCACAGGGATGGCTGAAAAGCTCCGCCGGAGGTGTGAGTTAAAGATCCCCAGGACAGGGGCTTCCTCCAGACGTTCCCAGTTCACCCGCACTACCGTTTGGGTTTACCAGGTCTGTCCAGAGTCTTCCCCCCACCCCTTGATCCAACTCACCACCAGATGGTGATCAGTCGACAGCTCCGCCCCTCTCTTCACCCGATGTGTCCAAACATGCGCCTCAGGTCAGATGATACGATTACGAAATCGATCATTGACCTTTGGCCTAGGGTGCTCTGGTATAATTTGAATGAAATATATATATATATATATATATATATATATATATATATATATATATATTATATATATATTATTATCTATATTATATTATGTTTTTTTATTTTTTTTTTTGAATGAATTATATATATATATATTTTTGAATGAATTATATATATATATATATTTTTGAATGAATTATATATATATATTATATTTTTGAATGAATTATATATATATATATATATATATTATATATATATATATCTATATATATAGTATATATATATATGAATTATATATATATATTTTGATGACTTAATGAATATATAATATATATATAATCTCTATTCTCTCTCACCTTCCTTCCCCCTCTATACCCATATCCTCTCTTCAGTCCAACTATCTCTCTTCTATCTCTCTCTCTCTCTCTCTCCTCTCTCTCTCTCGTCCTCTCTCTTTTTCCTTCCTTCTCAATTTTTCCTTCTTATCTCTCTCTCCTCTTTTACCTTGCTTCCTCTTCTCTCTTCTATCTCCTCTCTAGCTCTCTTTTTCCTTCCTTATCTACCGTATATCTCAAAAGTGATACCCCCTTTAGATTTTTGCAAATATTCTGTATATCCTTTCAGGGGATAACATTATCCTACTGAAACTTTGATATAACTTAAAGTAGTCAGTGTGCTGCTTGAATAACAGTATAGATTTATTGTCCTTTGAAAATTACTCAGTACACAGCTATTAATGTCTAAACAGCTGGCAACAAAAGTGAGTACACCCCATAGTGAACATGTCTAAATTGTGCCCAAAGTGTCAATATTTTGTGTGACCACCATTGTTATCTAGCACTGCTTTAACCCTCCTGGGCATGGAATTCACCAGAGCTGCACAGGTTGCTTCTGGAATCTTCTTCCACTCCTCCACGACGACATCACGGAGCGCACGGATGTTGGACACCTTGCACTCCTCCACCTTCCTCTTGAGGATGCCCCACATGTGCTCAATTGGGTTTAGGTCTGGAGACATACTTGGCCAGTCCATCACCTTAACCTTCAGCTTCTTCAGCAAGGCCGTTGTCATCTTGGAGGTGTGTTTAGGGTCATTATCATGTTGGAAAACTGCCCTACGGCCCAGTTTCCGAAGAGAGGGGATCATGCTCTGCTGCAGGATGTCACAGTATATATTGGAATTCATGTGTCCCTCAATGAAATGCAGCTCCCCAGTGCCGGCAGCACTCATGCAGCCCCAGACCATGATGCTGCCACCACCATGCTTGACTGTAGGCAAAACACATTTGTCTTGGTACTCCTCACCAGGGTGCCGCCACACACGCCGGACACCATCTGACCCAAACAGGTTTATTTTGGTCTCATCAGACCACAGGACATGGTTCCAGTAACTCATGTTCTTGGATTCATTGTCTTCAGCAAACTGTTTGCGGGCTTTCTTATGCATCAGTTTCAGAAGGGGCTTCTGTCTGGGGCGACGGCCATACAAACCGATTTGATGCAGTGTGCGGCGTATGGTCTGGGCACTGACAGGCTGACATCCCACTTCTGCAACCTCTGTAGCAATGCTGGAAGCACTCGCACGTCTATTTTTGGAAACCAACCTCTGGATATGACGCTGAGCACGTGGACTCAACTTCTTTGGTCGACCCTGGCGAGGCCTGTTCCGAGTGGAACCTGTCCTGGAAAACCGCTGTATGATCTTAGCCACTGTGCTGCAACTCATTTTCATGGTGTTGGCAATCTTCTTATAGCCAAGGCCATCTTTGTGAAGCGCAATAATCCTTTTTTTCAGCCGCTCAGAGAGTTCCTTGCCATGAGGTGCCATGTTGTCCAGCATTCAGAGAGAATTGTGCCCAAAACACCAAATTTAACAGCCCTGCTTATCATTTACACCTGAATCCTTGTAACACTAACGAGTCACATGACACCAGGGCGGGAAAACAACATCATTGGGCACAATTAGGACATGTTCACTATGGGGTGTACTCACTTTGTTGCCAGCTGTTTAGACATTAACAGCTGTGTACTGAGTAATTTTCAAAGGACAATAAATCTATACTGTTATTCAAGCAGCACACTGACTACTTTAAGTTATATCAAAGTTTCAGTAGGATAATGTTATCCCCTGAAAGGATATAACAGAATATTTGCAAAAATCTAAAGGGTGTACTCACTTTTGAGATATACTGTATATATATATATATATATATATATATATATATATATATATATATATATATATATAATATATATATATATATAGGTATATATATATCTATATATATATATATCTCTATATATATTATTATATATATCTATATATATATATATATATTATATATATAATATATATATATCTATATATTAATCTAGATCTAATTATAGATATATACATAGATCATAATACATACATACTAAACATACATAGAAATAATGCATAAATACATCATACATCATAGATACATACATACTACATACATAATACATACATATATATTATATATATAACATATACAATAATATATATATATATATATACACATTATATAGATATATATATATATATACACTATATCATATAAATACATATATAATATTATATATATATACATACATATATACTACATATATATTATATAATACATACATACATACATACATACATATATATATATACATATTATACATCCATATACATATATATATAGACATATATATCATACATACATATATATAGATACATATATATATATATAGAACATACATCACCAATATAGATATATACTATATATCCATATATTATATACATATATTATTTATATATATATATATTTATTATACATATATATATAAACATATAGATATATATATATATATATTAATAATACTATATATATCGACATATATATACATATATATATCATATACATATATATCATATATATATATATTATATATATCATACATATATATCCCTAATATATAGATATATCTCTATATTCCTATTATACCCCATCTATTTCTATATATCCCCATATATATATATATCTCTCTCGCTATACATATATCTACATATACATATATATACCTATAATCATATATATCTATATCTATACCTCTATCATCCCTCTAATATATATATATCTATCTACATAAGATATATCCCCAATATATATAGATATATATATATATATATAGATATATATAATATATATATATATATATATATATATATATATATATATATATAATATATATATATATCTTTTGTATGATGTAAATTTATACGATGTAAATTTCTGGATTTCCTTTTTGATATTCTGTCTCTCACTGTTAAAATACACCTACCATTAAAATTATAGACTGTCCATTTCTTTGAAAGTGGGCAAACTTACAAAATCGGCAAGGGATCAAATACTTATTTCCTTCACTGTGTATAATTGTCGAAATATGACCTATATCGGGCATCTGCTGCAGCCTCAACTCTCTTTAGCTCTATTTTTGCAATATTCTTTATGAAATCTTAAATGAATAGCAACTTTGAGGAAGCGGAGGCCTTCAGTGTATAATAACACCAGCAGAGAGAACAACCCCACGAGCCAAAATGTAATCTGTAATTTCCATTATGAGTCCATCAGCGAGGAATCACCTTGGATTAATGTTGGAGACCTAATACGACAATAAAGCTGACAGCAGCTCAGGGGACTCACAGTGCATTACCAGACCAATAAAGACTGCTTCCACTAATTACCTCCGCTCTTTCCATCTTTGTTTACAATATGATTTATGAGTCAACAAATACCGTGAGTCTGCCTATGGGACGGAGAGAGAGACTCATTACTGTCACGGTGGCACGGGAGCTTTTCATGAGTGTGTATCTGAAATATTATCTCTCAGTCGGGGAAACACCTGGATGCACAGGTTACACTAAAACAAGCAACGAGTGCAGACAAGTCGTGCCATTTCATTTGTAACGCGCTGAAATTGTTTATGCAGAGATAGGTTTCTATTGCAGACTGAGTCCATGTGTACACTGGGAGTTTAACCAAATACAGACACTTTATGACATGCACAGATAAGGTGCTCTGAACATGTATAAAAAACAACATTCATCTCTCACACTTCTGCTCGTAGCCAAAGCAGCAGGACTTTTCATGATGCTGAAATGTAAACTGGAGGCTAAAAACAATGGCGGTAAATTCATTGAGCGGGACTCATCCTCAATAACAGTTTTCACCAGATTAGTTGTGCAGTGCGGGATGAAGCCTGGCTGATGCTTCACAGGTCTTACTCTTATTTCATGATCAGATCATTAAGCATTACATGTTGACAGAAGAGGGAAACTGAGCAGCTGAAGTTAGGGGCCGTCTCAAAGGTTCATGCTAAAAGAGCAGAGGGAGCTTTCTAAATTGTGGTCAATATCTTTCTAATTTATTTTAATAGAATTTTCAAATAAAATAGATTTGCAGCTGGACCTTCCACTGCATGCACAATCTACTTTAAAATGAATGAATTCAGGTAAAATATAGTTTTTTTTGGTGGCAGCTAAACTTATAGAGCATGAAGAGTATAAATGGCAGTATAGAAAACAATGTAATGCAGAAAATTAAGCAGACTACACAACCGTCTAACTACGCCCTCTCAATATAATCTCATATACAGATATTTGTGACATAAACAGTAACAGATACAGATAGTATCTTTGCACAACACCCCTGGTACACTCAGGTTTACTGTCAGTCACCTGACCTTCAAGGTTTAGATGGACATAAAACAGTGAACCCAATCAGTGACCAAAATAAATTAGATTCTTATTCAAATAGTTTCTGAATTCTAAGTGGTGGTGCATAAAAGTATATGACATCACCTTTTTCCAACTGAGCACAGACAACATCAAACCAGCGAGAAAAGCACAGAGATTAAAAAGAAATCCTATACTGTGTACATGAAATACCAAAACTGATCTAACTTGACTAAAAATAGTGTTTTTCATGTATAAACCGAGCAGCAACCTTCAGGCCGAGCAGTGAAGCCCATGTGGAAGAGACAAAAGCTGAAGTTCATCGAATGGCCACTTGGCTCCAAAAGGGATCGATCTCCATAGACTGCCCAACTTTACAGCAGCATTTAACATGTTTACAGTCTGGTACAAAAAATAGTTTTGGACTCTACATCAGGACAACTGTACAGGGTTGAATTTTTATATAACTTACCCATTTTAATTATATTAATGCTTGAAGTTATGCATCATTAGTGACGGGGCTCCTTTGAGTGACAGGTGGGTGCCGTCTCAGGTCACTAAGACTTGCGGTCTGCTCTGCGGCGTCACCCGGTCTCCGCTCAATTTCACAGACCGTGCCCATTTTCAGATTAGCCAGGAGTTATGGTCTTCAGACACCTATGGGTGACGACACAGAGACTACGGCCATCATTTATTCAGCCTATGGTAGAAATCCATCCAGCATAGTAAGAAGCTGATTGAGAAAAAGGGGTTTCAGGGCCTTTAAACATTACACCCATATGTGATAACTAATCATGTTTCAAAACAACAGGCATAGACATCTGCTGCTATAACCATCTCCACTCTTCTGGTTTCAGGCTTTCTAACCGATGTTGTAACCTGCTGCAGGGATTTGTTCCCTTTCAGCCACAAGAGCATTATTGAGGTGCAACACTGATGTTGGTGATGAGGTTTGGCTCACAGTCGGTGTTCCAGTTCACCCCAAAAGTGCTGGTTGGAATTGAGGTCAACTCTCTGTGCAGGCCAGTCAAGGTCTTCAACACCAAACTGGAGAACAATTTCTTTAAAAAGGTTTTGACACACCAAGCAGATCATCGGCCGTCGGTAATGTCGGGCCGTCAGTGAGCGTCTGTTGGCCAAGTTTTTGCGGTGTGTCCTGCGCAGTCTGCACTTTTCGGCCCTGCCGCCAAAAGAAATCACTCTGATTGGCTTAGTTTAGTTTAAGCGATACAGTGCACAAGAAGAGAAACGGACGTGAAGAAAACAAACCTCTAAAGTGGCGAGGGCACATCTGATCAGTCATATACACAGATATTAGTGTAAGTGTTGGCGGGAGTGGTGTGTAAATAGTCGGCAAACACTGCTTTGTATTAATGTGTGGCTTGTATATCTATATTCCGGTCTACTTCTTCTTATAACGAACACAGACCACCGGCGCCTGCTGTTATGGAGAGTTATTTCCTCTCACGCAGGCGCAGAAAGTACGTGCTAGTTTGCCGTTGGCTGTAGTCTTCGTGGTGTGTCCAAATGTGACGCCGGAAACATGAACCGATAACAGTCTCCTCTGTTCGTTGATGTCTGTTTGGTGTGTCTGGGCCTTAAGCAGCTGACTTTGTGCATGGCACAGGGACATTGTCTTGTTGATGAGGCAGATAAGGGTCAAACTCAAGCTGGAAGCACACATTTGACTTAAATATGACTGTGTGCTGTAGAATTAAGATTTCCCTTCATTGGAACTAAAGGGCTCAAAACAGAGCTGCAAAGAATAATTGTTCAACTATTAAAATCGCCAACTATTTTGATAATCGATTTGAGTCAGAAAAAAAGTACAAAAAGTCTCTGATTCCTTCTTAAATGTGAATATATTCTTTGGCTTTGGGAAACACAGATACATTTTTTGTTGACATTTTTTAGACCATACAACTAATTGATGAATCCAGAAAATAATCGACAGATTCATCAACAATAAAAAATAATCGTTGGTGTCATCCCTAAAACCAAAATGTTATATTTATGGGACGCTTCATTTATTATAAATCCTTATGAATTTCATTCTCATACACTCCCAAGCAAAAGTCTTGCCAAGTGAATTACCTATCGCATACACACAAGTGCCTGCACACACCCACTCCAACAACAAACACATGCACACAGTCCGCACTCATTTGCCTAAACAGCACCGAGGTGCAGCGCTTTGCATGAGCAGCGGCTGAAAAGGACCGTGGCTTTGGAAGCTGCAGACACTTTGCTCCTCAGCAGATCCTCCAGCAGCCCTGCGCCGACCGGGCTATGACTCATACCGCCTGCTTTCTACTGATGCTGGGAACGACAAGTAACACGGAAGCGCACCAGTAAACAACAACCAAACAAGCATCTGCATAAGCCAAGACCCGAGCCTGAGGGAGGATCCGGTAACATGTCTTTCTCTTCTCTTTGCCAATTACCTTTCTTTGACGTTAGAGAAACAAACTCAGATCCTCCTCGCAGGTGTCTGCTGCTGCTGCTGCTGCTGCCTGGCCAGTTCGTCTCCTCCTGCTCCTCCGAGACGTCGCATCTCTCCCACGGTCCTGCTGGAGAGGGAAATCCGCGCAGAGATCAACACAATCTGCCCGGAGCTCGATGTGACAGCCCGGCGGAGTGTTTGGCGGGGTGCAGCCTGAGGAGTGCTCGAGCGTACCTCTGAGAGTGCGACGAGACTGATGGATGTCGCTCTGCTTCCTTGAGGGGTGGTTTGACGCTCCTGCCGCATTCAGGGACTAGTTGGAAACTCGGATTTCTCAGCTGTTAGCAAATAGGCGCTTCCTTGTGTTAAAGGTTGTTATTTTTCTGAGTATTATGTTACAAGCACATTTGTTTCCCTCCCTACATTTAGAAAAACCATTACAGGCATACAAAAATTAGTCCTCATATGTTATTGTCGGATCCGTTTTTTATGGAGCCCGGGATTGGCCATAGAGGGAAAATAAATAAATATCGAGGCCACAATTTACTCATTGTGTGCACAATATATCATTTGTTGCATCAATGTAATTAAATCGTTCCCATATTTTGATTAATTTGTGCACACAAGATAAGTGTATGTAAAGCCAATTACACACCACAGATCCGCTGGTTACATATTGTGCAACCAGCATCAAACTGGTAAAATAACCACAGAACCTCTATGCTTTTAGGCCGACCCGGAAGATAGCGTCGCCGTGGTTCCCTCGACAAAAAGTCAATGGGATTTTTCCATGAACATTTGGATTTTTGCATAGAATAAGCTCTGGAAAACAAACGTTTCTGATACTTAGCGTACCTTGTTTTGTTCACCACTTTTATGCATTTTTAAAGCGAAAATGCAATCGCCAGAGGAAAAAAGCTAACGGATATAAACAAACTAGTTCAACGTCACCACCACTAAGCTTCCAACTTGTAATTTTACTTTGCGTCAAATAAAAAAAATGTATACATCTATTACTGCTTATAGTGTGAACAAAAACGCTTTTAAAACATTATGCTTTAGTGTCATTTGTTTTTGTTTAATTTGGGTCTTTTTTGTAAATATTTGAAATTATTGTGTGTGTGTGTGTGTGTGTGTGTGTGTCCTAGGTTTTATTTTAAAGTAAAACACTAAATATATATCATAAAGTTTACTTTATGCACTTTACTAACTACTTAACCAATGCGTTATTTTGCCACTTGGTCTTGTATTCAGCATTTCAAAACCCATGAAAGTCGTAGACCTCTTTTAAAGATGCACTTATTTATTTTTTCTTAATTGATATGAAAATTCAAACTTCACCATAACAAGAAGCCACCACACATAATACATTTTGAGCATTCCTGCAGCACGTGAAGGCAGCATCGTGTGTAACCTGATAAGATGTGAGCCCACAGGGTCCTAGCGCCGGAAAATACGTTCTCATTCACTGGGGCCTAAATGCTCAACAGGTGGAAACACAAACAATACTTGTATTGATATTTTACAAGACAAAATAAAATAAAGAAGATGAGAAATCAAATGAAAAGAAAGAGATGGTGTTAGTGGATGCCTCAGCAGATAAAAAGGATGCTCTTTTGTTGAACTCCACAGTGAAGCTGTTTGCACGACTATAACAAAAAACACAGATATGATATTTTTTTCCAATTGAGTCATCAATAGCTAAATAAATTCACGACTGTGAATTGATCGGTCAAATATGCTGATGTGTGATGAATTTATCCAGTTTGCATTATGAAAATATCAAAGGCCTTAATGAAGTCTTTTTAAATATTGTAAAGACAACAATGAAAAATCTAATTTGTGCAACATGATCCAAAGATAAACTTCTGAAGACCCTTTCACTGATGATAGGTTGCTAGGAAACAGCTTAATTTAAACTTATCTTTCAAAGCATTTTCTTGTGTTGCTTATTAAGTATTGAGTGTGTTACTGCTACCGACTATTGCTTCTTTGGGAGACGAACCGTTGTGTCTATGTGGGTCTGCTCACAGATGTCTAATGCTTTTCATTTTAAACCATAGTGGTCTCCAGTTCATCTTTCAATCAAATTCTTACTGGCAGCATCTTTGTCATGTATACCAAGACTCTGCAAACATGTGAGGTACCAAAGCAAATGTTCTATCAACTCCTGAATACACGTACACACATCTTTCTGGCAAGCTTCTCGTGACTATGAGTTGAAATTAAGTGTACACGTGTAGGTCCGTGCTGAACGTGTGTGTGTAATAATGTGGTGTTTGTGTGTGTGTGTGTTTGTGTGAGGCATGCGTGAGTGAATTCCCATTTGATCATGCATGTGCTGTCAAGTCGCGTTCAGGATCAAAGTTTGACCACCGCAAACTGTTGCCATGGAGACGTGAGAGTGGTTTCAGCGTGTCATGTTTCTCCGGTCTAATTATTCAGGAAACATCGGGACTGTTTCATACTGACTCATCTCAGGGCCTCCTGTTGAACCACAATCAAAAAAGATACTGAACAGAAGAAGAAATGGAGAAACTGCAAATGTACATAAGAAGTACTGTAAGGTCCTTAACAACAAGGTTAAAACTTCTGCCACAAAGCCTGAACGTAACATCCAGCTTCTCCCCATAATGTATGTTCATGGCAATTACTCTCAATTCTGCAAAAACTG
This sequence comes from Cottoperca gobio, assembly GCF_900634415.1. Taxonomy (NCBI): domain Eukaryota; kingdom Metazoa; phylum Chordata; class Actinopteri; order Perciformes; family Bovichtidae; genus Cottoperca; species Cottoperca gobio. The sequence continues at coordinate 3,717,650 of NC_041366.1, forward strand.
CCTTTTTGTATTATATCCTATATACAGAATATTTTGGGTTTGGTTGAACCGAAAATGTTGTCTACACGACAAGGCAGTTATAATGGAAGTCTGACACAAGAGATCGTCTCCCTGTACTTCAGCATTGTCAGAGTAAATATATTTCAGGTGGATTACAGAAGTCACCAGCAGCAGTGGTGCGGATTGAAACGGGTAACTAAGAGCCGCATTCATGTTGTACAGACCGTAAATACAAGCAGCCGAGTAGGACTAAGAGTCTCCACATCCACACAGTTCTGTGAGGCCGTAATCCAATAATCCAAAAGCCAATGGGGAAAGCCCATTGGCTTTTTGTCGAGCTAACCAGGGCAATGCTAACCTGTGAGCCTGTTGGCCTACAAAAATATGCCATCCCTGCAGCACTGTACAGACACCGCAATGAAAAGCCCAAACGTCAACCCTATGCTGTTGCTAGAGGAGAGGCAGTAGGATTCGTCATCTGGAGACCATGAATGTCTGTACAAAATGTTGCAATGGCAATCCATCCAATAGTTTGTTGAGATAAGTCTGGACCAAAGTGGTTCACTGACCGACATTGCCATACTGACGTTAATTGTGATTACACACAGAATATCTGTCTGCTATGATATCTGGGACGACAAATAAGTACCAAAAAGACCTCTGCTGGATGTGCCAATCAAATCCAGTATTACCAATAATACACTTTTAAAAAGGAGCTATACAGTCCATACCATTTGTTTCTAAAAAATAAAGAATAAGAATGATATTTCAGAGCAGCCTGTCCCTCTTCTTGTGACTAAACACACAGAAATATTCATATTAATATTTTGATCTGCAATAAGTGATTTAAGGGGAGGCACCAGCCCAGCAGACCTAATGATCTGGTTCATTAGTTGATCTTTGTCCACTGTGGAAATAAAAATAGTTGCATTAAAAAAACAGGCAAGACACAAAATCAGAAGCTGCAAAGACAAAGCAATGAACTAAACAACCTGAGTATATTAAACAGGTGATGACAATAACTGCCACTTAATGAATATCAAGCCAAGGGGGACACATGGTGGTGAAACACAGACATGACAAGGGAGCCCGACCAAACTGAGGGTCCAGAAGTGGAGACAAACAGCCCGAACATTTTCACTTTTGCTGACAGGCTGCATGGACACCTTTCATAAAGCAGAAGAAATGCATGGAATGCTCCTCCGTACCTCAAGGAACTCTCCCCCAACAAACCTCCACACGCAACCTCCGCTCCTCTAAAAAAACTTTTCTCCACCCCCCCAGGACCAAGCTCCGCACCATGGGCGATCGGGCCTTCTGCTCAGCCGCTCCTCACCTGTGGAATTCCCTCCCAGAACACCTGAGGGCTCCACAGGCCACCGACTCCTTCAAGAAGAGCCTAAAAACCTTTCTCTTCACAAAAGCCTTTCCGTAAAATCTTATGTCTGTTGTTGTTGTTTTGTTGTTGTCCTGCATTTTAGCACCTTAAGGTTGCTTTTAGCTTTGAAAGGCGCTTTATAAATACAATTTATTATTATTATTATTATTATTATTATTATTATTATTATTATTATTATTATTATTATTATTATTATTAGAAGAAAAACACAAAGTGGGATGTGGTGCTCTCTGATTGGCCAATCAGCACCCAGTGTTACAGTGTGTTGCACTCTTATAAGTAAATCATTCACTAAAGCAAAAAACAGCACCGACACTAGAATTTCAGAAGTACCTCATATTTCCATTAACATTTCTTCTGTATCAGCATGTCAAGTTCATAAAGTATGAGTGTGTGGGACACGTTTCATTTGTGTCTAAAGTCTGACATGACAAGGTGCTGACGAGGGCGGTGAAGCAATCATAGGGAACTTGACTCCACACAGAGCACAGTGAGTCAACACATCCACCTATAATGTGACTCGTCCTCTTGGCTGGGTTAGTTTTGTTCGGGGACTGAAGCAAAAAGTGTTATTATGTTGACCCAGTTTTATGACCAGTGGTGGAATGTACATTTACTCAAGTACTGAGGTACTTGTACTTTACGTACTATATTTCAGAGGGGAATATGTGTCTGACAGCTTTAGTTACTTTGCAAATTAAGATTTTTGCATTCAAAAAATATGAAGAGCTTTTAGAAAAGCAGTTAACAGTAAAATCCTGCTCTTACATTAATCCATAAGTAATAGTAATACTTATATACTTTTACTTAAGTAAAGGATGGGAATACTTCCCCCACCACTGCTTATGTCCCATACTCTTCTCTTAATGTAAACAGACACGCTTGCCTCACTGAAACGGCTCTTCTTCCTGGAGTGAATGGGAGCGTAATAAGCCCTCCCTCCTCCTCCTGCTGTCCAACACGGCCAGTCCCATTCAGTCCAGTTATTTCCTGCTTCCTGCCTCCTATGCAGATCTGCCAGTTCTGATAAGTGTAGCCAACATGTTGTAAAGTGAAGCTGCAGTCACTGCAGATCAGCGAGCAAACATGAAGAAAAAGGAACTGAGCCTTGGTTTGGATCAGTTCTCAGTTTGTATCTTGTATGACAAAGTGAAACTATTTCACATTCTCTGAGAGTTGAAATGGCGCAGCAACAAAACCTGATGGATCAGGACAAACTCTGCTGTTCAATCTGTCTGGATCTACTAAAGGATCCAGTGACTATTCCCTGTGGACACAGCTACTGTATGAGCTGTATTAAAAGCCACTGGCATGAAGAGGATCAGAAAAAGATTTCCAGCTGTCCTCAGTGGAGACAAACCTTCGAACCGAAGCCCGCCCTGGTGAAAAACACCATGTTGGCAGATTTAGTGGAGGAACTGAAGAAGACCGGACTCCAAGCTGCTCCAGCTGATCACTGCTATGCTGGACCTGAAGATGTGGGATGTGATGTCTGTACTGGGAGAAAACTGAAAGCTCTCATGTCCTGTCTGCAGTGTCTGGTCTCTTACTGTGAGCAGCACCTCCAGCCTCACTATGAATCCTCTGCCTTTGAAAAACACAAGCTGGTCGACCCCTCCAAGAAGCCTCAGCAGATCTGTACTCGTCATCGTAAAGTGATGAAGGTTTTCTGCCGCACTGATCAGCAGTGTATCTGTATTCTCTGCTCCATGGAGGAACATAAAGACCATGACACTGTCTTAGCCTTCACAGAAAGGACTGAGAGGCAGGGAGAGCTCGGGGTGAGTCGGCAAAACATCCAGCAGAGAATCCAGAAGAGAGAGAAAGATGTGAAGGTGCTTCAGCAGGAGGTGGAGGCTCTCAATCTCTCTGCTGATAAAGCAGTGAGGGGCAGTGAGAAGATCTTCACAGATGTGAAGCTGCAGATCAGATCTCATCAGAAATCTGAAGTGACTCACTTCAACAAGCTTCAGGAGAAGCTGCAGCAGGAGATCACTGAGCTGAGGAGGAAAGACACTGAGCTGGAGAAGCTCTCACACACAGAGGATCACACTCAGTTTCTACACGATTACCCCTCACTGTCATGTCTTAGTGAAGCTACAGACTCGCCTAGCATCAGTATCCGTCCTCTACAGTACTTTGAGGATGTGACTGCAGCTGTGTCAGAGGTCAGAGACAAATTACAGGACATTCTTAGTGATGCGTGGACCAAGATCTCGGGGCCTGAAGTGGATGTTTTACTGCCTCAGGCAGAGCCCGAGACCAGAGAGGAATTCTTACAATATTCATGTGAAATCACACTGGATCCAAACACAGCACACACACGGCTGTTATTATCTGAAGGGAACAGAAAGGCAACAGTGATGAGTGACAGACAGGTATATTCAAGCCATACAGACAGATTTACTGACATGTTTCAGGCCATGTGTAGAGAGAGTCTGAGCGGACGTCATTACTGGCAGGTGGAGAGGAGTGGAGTTGAAGTTTCAGTAGCAGTCTCATACAAGAACATCAGCAGAACAGGATATGAAAGTGGATTTGGAAATGATGACAAGTCCTGGGCTTTAGAGTGCTTTGACAACAGTTATGGGTTCAGACATAACGGTATTAGCACTTTAATCTCAGGCCCTCGGTCCACTAAAGTAGGAGTGTACCTGGATCACAGTGCAGGTGTTCTGTCCTTCTACAGCGTCTCTGAAAACATGACTCTCCTCCACAGAGTCCACACCACATTCACTCAGCCTCTCTGTCAGGGACTTGGTGTTTTTGCCTTTTATGGTAACGCCTCTGCTGCTAAGTTCTCGAAGCTTGAGTAGATAGAAGCGGTGTGACTGGCTAGGTAATACTTTTTCTTTTTGATTGCATCTGATTTTCATTTATTATTTAAATCAGTAGCTATAATCCATGTGAAATGTGGCATGAGTAATGTTTAGTTCCAGAACATTATGATTATGAAGAAAACAAAATCACTAATTGATTCATGTTTGGATTCACAGTCAAAGACACCGTTAGAGTACAGATGTGGTTTATTCCCTTTATACTCTAATGCAGCAGTCTGCAACCTTTTTGCACCACCAAAACATATACTTTAATATTACATAATGTAAATGTAATTATTCCATTTTATATTATGCACTTTATTTAATTTTTATAAATAAAATACCCTGCAGACTAATGTAAATATAATGTTTACAATAAATATTACCAACACACAAAAAAAAGGGTTTATTCTTTCTGTGCGGCCCGGTACCAAATGATCCGCTGCCCGGTACTGGTCAGCGGCCCGGTGGTTGGGGACCCTGCTCTAATGAATGAAGTTTCCGAGCTGTTGCGACACTAATAAATTATTTTACTACATTCCAGAAGTATTAGCCTCAGGTACAGAATCTGTAGCTGAAGGGCAAAGCAAAGCCAAAGTGCTCGTATTGCACTACTTTTGATATAAATTGTTTTTGTTTAGAGTTGCACGGTATTTAAAAATGCACCCTTACTTTTATTCTTCCTTTATTGTATGTGAACAATTGCACTTTCACTTTTGATAGATTGTCTTTTTATATAAACCTGGTTTATGACCGTTCTGTAGTGTACAGTGATGATAAAAAGTACTTTGCAAATAAACTTGATATTGTCAATGTGGTATATTGTCTTCACCATGATGTTCACTAGGGATTATAAACCGTATAAAGCACAATGACAACTGAAAGCAACCGGCTGCCTGAAATCAAGTTCAAGTTTTGTAGTACTTAAGTACAGTTGAATTGCTTTATACTTCTCCTTCACTGCATTCAGAGGCAAATATACGTTTTAAAACATTTATGTGACAGCTGCAGATTTGAGCTACAATACAGCATAAATATGTTACACTAGTTGTTGAAATGGCTACAACATAAAACAATTTGTTTACATTTTAACACTTTGCTTTATTATTATTATTATTATCATCAATATTATTATCATTATTTGTATTACTATTATTGCCTAATGAGTACTTTTGAAACATAAATACATTTTGCCATCTAACTGCATGTTTTACACTTGTAGTGTCCTTTTCTGAAGTATTCTTTTGTTTCCAATTTCAAGTTCTTTATTTTTATATACACAGCATATATATATATATATATATATATATATATATATATATATATATATATATATATATATATATATATATATATATATATATATATATATAGTTTCACAGTCACATTCATTCCAAATATCAACTTTTTTCCATAACACTAGAAAAATAAGCGGAACCATTTGTCGATGGAAGAGCCCGCTTGCACTAACACGGAATGTTTTTGTGTAGCACTTCGGAACACGGAAGTAAAGCGCCGCTGTTTATGTTTTCGTCTTCTCAGCGGATAGAAAACTTGATTTGAAGACAGTATGGCCGTGAGTGCCGTTCACCTGGAGTCCGACGCCTTCCTGGTGTGCATGAATCACGCGTTAAGCACAGAAAAAGAAGAGGTGATGGGTTTGTGCATCGGAGAGGTGGAAACCACCCGGATAGTCCACATCCACTCTGTCATCATCCTCCGCCGCTCGGACAAGAGGAAGGACCGGGTGGAGATCTCCCCGGAGCAGCTGTCGGCGGCCTCCACGGAGGCGGACCGGCTGGCTGACATGACCGGCAGGCCGATGCGGGTGGTCGGCTGGTACCATTCCCACCCGCACATCACCGTGTGGCCCTCCCACGTCGACGTGAGGACGCAGGCCATGTACCAGATGCTGGACCAGTGTTTCGTGGGCCTCATCTTCTCCTGCTTCATAGAGGACAAGAACACCAAGACGGGCCGGGTGCTCTACACCTGCTTCCAGTCCGTGCAGGCGCATAAGGGCTCCGAGTACGAGCGGGTGGAGATCCCCATCCACGTCGTGCCCCGCGAAGCCATCGGTAAGGTGTGCCTGGAGTCCGGCCGTGGAGCTGCCGCGGATCCTGTGCCAGGAAGAGCAGGACACGTACCGCAAGATCCACAGCCTGGCGCACCTGGACCCCGTCACAAAGATCCACAACGGCTCGGTGTTCACCAAGAACCTGTGCAGCCAGATGTCTGCGGTGAGCGGGCCGCTGCTGCAGTGGCTGGAGGACCGGCTGGAGCAGAACAAGGAGAGCATCGTGGAGCTGCAGCGGGAGAAGGAGAGTCTGCTGCAGGAGCTGGCTGCTCCCTGAGGAGGACAGTGTGCAGACAGTTGTCCTGCTGTTGTTGGACATTGGAAACGGACCATCTGTTGTTTTACCTGCTTTACTTTGTGCTCACCTACCAGGCAGGGCTGGGTATCGAGCATCAATACTTTTTTGTACCAACCGAAAAGTGTCCATAATATATCGAAAACTGTCTAATACCAAAAGTTGCCATTAAATGTCGAGACAGAATTATAGTCTTGATTACTTGTTCTTGATTGCAACTAACTATTACTTTCATTAATGAATAAACAGCATATTATTTTTTTCAATTACTCGAGTTTGGACTATAAAACGTCGGGAAAATATGAAAAATAGTCAATCACAACGTCCCAGAGAATGTCTTGCGTTGTCCAACCGTAAGCACAAAACAAAGAAGCTCAATTTACAATGAAATAAAAGCTTAAAATCCTTGCTAAGAAAATTGTTTGGAAAGATGTATTGATTACCTAATCGTTGCAGATTATTTGTATGTCGATCAAGTAATCAATGACTAATAAGTAAAACATTACGTTATGTACAGCTCTTTTGTGAAGAGACACAATTCAACTCTGATTCATTGAGACGTTAGCTCCATTTTGTTCAAAAGAAAAATGCTTATTTTTATAGTTTTGTATAGTTTTGGTATCTATATTGGGGCTATGTCATTCTGACAAAAATAAGATATTTTCATCTGGTTGTGTAATTTAAGGTAAATGGTCAAAAACACGCCTCGCTCATTATAATCACTCTGAATCAGAGCCAGCGGAGCCGTTTGAGGAAGAGTGACAGAATGACTTTGGACTAATGAGTGTTACTGTAAATACTGTCAACTGTAAATGAGGGTGGGTGTAAAGGGTGTGTGTGTGTGAGTGTGTGTGGTATCTGTTGTTTAACACTGTAACTTCTGGAATGCCTCTGATTAGCTTCTGTTCACCCCGTTTGCTTCGTCTTTCTCTTCCGACAGATGTTTTTAAGAAGCAGTATTCAGGTGTGACTAACATGTGGCGTTTTTCTCTGCATCCACCAACTGTAAAATAAAACACCTGTTGTTACTATACTGGGACGTAAAGATCCTCACACTTCACTGTCACTGCTGAAACAATGAGGCAATAAGAGTTGGGTTCAATATTATTATACATTTACCACAATATTTAGTTATTTCCTGCTGCTGGTCACACTTAAAAAACAGACCTACGTTTGTGCTCTCAACATGTTGTTGACTTGGAAGTCCACCGCTGTGTGTCCTGCTGCCCAGACCAGTATAGTCTTCTTGTCATCTCACCAACACTTCTCTTCTCCGCTTATATAAACTCTCAGCAAACTTATTTGACGTACAGGACATACACTGGATTATATTGATAATGGTCTTTTTGCCGGACTTAAAATGGTTTAAATCTGATCTGTTAAACTTTTATCTTTGTAATTATTATTTTCTAGCAACAGCTCCTTTCTCAGCTCCGGCTGTCTGTAGTGTGATGATCTCTCCATGAAGAGCCTCACCCACATGCTGATGTGTTGATGTGTTCTTAGGAGCGGTCACAAACATTACACAAGATGTTGGGCTACTCTAATAAATGAGATTTGACGTGACAAAGTTTTCTTCAGGTAGTTCACAACAACATTTGGCCTCAGGGCGACAATCTGAGAAGGGAATTTATGAAAGCTTCTGGCTGACAACCACAGAACTGACACATGCTCAAAGGGTGAGCGTCGTTATTACAGACGACCAAATGAACCTTGATCTTGATTTTCTGTGTTGGAAAAGTTTGGGATAATGTAAGAACACAGCTCAACACAATATATAACAGGTGTAGCTGTTTTTAGACAATTTAATGCTGAAATGTTACATATTATACCTTTAATATTGCAGCAACCATCAGAGCGAGCTGTGCCCTTCGGCGGTGTAACAGTTAATAGGGGTCTCCTCTCAACACACTACACGGTGTGGAGATAACACACTACTAAGATATATGTCCCATAGAGCTCGAGCTCACACTCCACACTGTACTTCACAGCAATACACACACCAAGTGTAAAGTCAATCGTATCAACGGCTGTCGAGAAAATTGAAGGACAGACATCCAGACAGAGACTCCTTAATCTTAAGATTAACAACTCATCAATTCAAGAAGGTTCTCTAAGTAAGCAGAGCGCTCTGTCAGTTAGCTCCCGGTCTGCTGGCTGAGTGTTGTGCTTTAAGCTGTCTGAATGGAAGCCCTGGTCTTTGTTTGCTGTCGTGGGTGCGTCCTGTGGTGTTGGGCAAGTGGCCGAGTAGGGGCAGCCGGGCCTTGACGGGGGGCAGAAGGGCCTTGACAGGGGGCAGCAGAGCCTTGACAGGGGGCAGCGGGGCCTGGACGGGGGGCAGGACGTGGCCTCCTTTACGAGACAGGAGACCGATCTCTCTCCTGAGAGCCTCAGCCTGCTGCGATTGTGTTTTTATCAGCTCCTGGAGCTTCCAAATCTCCTCTTGGTCCACACGACTCCTGTGGTCCTGGAACTCTCTGCCCTGGATACACACACACACACACACACACACACACACACACACACACACACACATATATATAAAAGACATGCAGTTTACAGATGGACAAACACAAACAAACTCACACACTTATGTTCACACACTTCAATAGTCACAAATGCATCTTCACTCAGTTGTGCGCTAAAGTGCTGACATGATATCCTGGGTTTGAATCTGGCCCAGGGCCTTTGTCCAATAGAGTCCTTGGATTTGACAGACAAAAGTGTAAGTGCAAAAACTATATGAACAGGTTATCAATAAGATATGCGGAGCATTAATATAGCAGCAAACAAGTATTGCTGTGTAAAGATATAATGGAGTAACGTCTACCTGAGCATAGGATGAAGTCACACTCCCTCTAAGTCTTGTAATCAGAGCTTCTTAGTGCTGTGTTTACTTAAACATTTCCCTAATGACTTTATGATCTCAATTGTTAGTTTCAAGTCTTTATGATGCTCATTTAGTAAATGATGGTCCCTCGTGATGGACATTTCGCTACAGCGGTGTTGTCTGGTTTGGGTGTTGTCTGTGTTTTCCTCTTAATACTTTAACCCTTTCAGTGTGTTAACAGTTCATGAAAAATGTATTGTTCCTTTGCCAAGCCCCTCCCCCTTTGGTTACTGTTGCTAGGCCTGTCAAACCTTGGCTTCTTCAACGATATCAGTGTGAGATAATAATTGATCGAGAAATATTTATTTCAAAATAGATAACGTAGTGAGTGTCGTCGAACACACAGTGTAGCTTTCCCATCACCAGATGAATGTGGTTTAATGCGCTGTACTTCCAGATCGTTGCCATCGTTGTCATGGTGACGTTAACTGCGGGAGATTGTTCACGCGTCAACGTCACACAATTCTTAAATCGCAGGTGCAATATGTGTCCCGTTTTCTCTAGTAAACAATGTATAATATATAATAATACAAACAAATGCAATACTATATGACATGTAGTGAACAAAGTCACTGTGATCAGTGCAGGAAAATGTCTCCGGCTAAACTTGATTTATAGTTGTTTTACAAATATAATATTGTATAATAGATCACGTGACTATGTGTAATGTAATTCTGTGTGAACAGATGTTGTTGCCTTCTGGATCAGCTTAGAAAAAAGCAAAAGGGAAGTTTAATACTACCATAATAATAAGCTTTGATTAATGTTACATATTAAAAGAATTGAATGAACAGAAATGACCTTTTTCTTCTGCCTAGCGTTGAGTTTATGGTCCAGTTCTCTTGTCTGGTCTAAGAGGCTCGTCTTGCGGAGGAGAATCTCTGAGTTATACTTGGTCACCTCCATCAGAGCCTGACGCGCCTTGTCTACCTTCACCTGAACACACACACGCACACACACACACACACACACACACACACACACACACACACACACACAGGAAAAGATCAGTAAACTTACACCAATCTCAGCTGCGTTTAAAAATGATATGAAAATGAAAAAAAACGTTAAAGAGGATCAGAACAAAACAAGGCAGAGATACAGAGACAGACACACACACACACACACACACACACACACACACACACACTCACACACACACACACAGAGAAGGATCAGCGTACATCCCACTGTTTGATTTCCTTGGCGTGTGCAGCTTCTCGGAGGAGTTTTTCCTGCCTGAGCTCCTCCAGCTTCCTGTTCCCTGACAGCGTCTGCAGAACGTCCACATCCACCAGCCTCCCAAACCTCCTCATCATCAGCTCGTTGCACTGCTTCTCCAGCACTAGACCAACACACAGATCGGTTTCTAAGAATGTCACTTTCTGGCACAGACAATAACCTTTAACGTGGCATCTTCACACGTTAAATCTTCAGAGGTTTCAGGGGAAGCTGGAGAGGAGCTCCAGCTTCCCCTGGGCCTGGGTGTCGGCCCGTGTGGGTCTTACCCAGGATGTGGGCTTTCATTTTCTTGCGGTCATGGATGAGCCCGACGTACTCCTTGCGTGCATCATTCCACAGATCTCTCTGCTGGCTCTTCTCCGCATGCAACTGCTCGATGTGCTCCTGCAGCCTGTTCAGCTCCTTCTTGTCCAGCAACAACGCTGAGCTCAGGTCGGACGGCATCGAGCCGTCAATAACAAACTCAATCTGGTAGACGAATGGAGAAGGTGGAGGGAAGAGAATAGTTACAAGTGTTACAAGTGAAGTCAAACTTCTATAGTTGCTAATAAACTTAAAGCCTGCGTTTCAGAAGGGTTTTGCACGAGACACAGGAAGAGTTCGTATGGAAGGCCAGTTCTTCACATTTTGAAATATAATCATTTAATTAAAAATAACATTTAATTATTTATTTTATGTGCACATAAAATACATTTAAAAAAAATCTAATATTAATTTAGATGTTCATGTTATATGAACATAATAATAATAATAATAATAATATAATAATAATAATCTAATCATTTCAACTGAGACTTGATAAATCATTTTAAATGTACTCTCTCGAGCATAACGTTGCCACAATGATCATTAAGATGAATGTAAAATGTCATTTTAATTTTAAAATTGAAGAAAAACGACAATTGACAATTAAATAGAATAAGAAAACGACAGGGGAGACGATCGTCAGACAACTAATCAGCATTCTGAACTATTCTGATGATCAATAAATGGTGTGAGTAAGTTCTTAAACTAAATGGTTCTAGCTTCTAAGATGTGAGTCCTTTATGATATTAAATTAAAAAGCTTTGGGTTTTGAACTGGAAATTGTGATGGGCACCTTGACTATTGTCTGACATCTTTTGACCAGTGGACTAACTGTCCTCCAAGGTTACTAAAATGTGCTTACAAATCTGTTGAGCAGAACCTTTGTTTCATCTTCAGCCTCACAGTGTTGAGCTGGTTACCTGGTGCAGTCTGAGAGGAACCACCACATCCAGATCGTTCATTTTCTGCTGTTTCTCCCTGTTGACAAATTCCAATTCGTCCTCTGCTGCCTTCCGACTGCTCTTCACCGATTCCTCCTACGGAGCCGAGCAGAAATAACACACACATACCAGGATGTGAGTGACAAAAAGAGCACATGGAAAGAGGTAAACACGTGAGGTGAGATGAGACAGACAGATGAAAAGCAGAGTAAGACCTTCTTGGCGAGGGTGTCGCGCTCCTTCTTCAGAGCATCAGCACTCTTCTTCTCCTCCTCCAGCAGTTCCTTAAGGTCCAGCCGACGCTCACGCAGCTGCAGTGTGTTCTCAAACAACTGTAACTCACAGCCTAAGACACACACACACACACACACACACACACACACACACACACACACACACACACACACACACACACACACACACACACACACACACACACACACACACACACACACACACACACACACACACACACACACACACACTTATAGTTGAAGCTAAATTAAAGCCTGTTAAACTGGAAGCACAGTGAAGCACCTCAAAAGGCCTCATAAGCAGTGTGTCCAGGTCCACATGATATGCAGTCTCTTCAGCTCAGATGTGTGTGTACAGATGTGTGTGTACAGATGTGTGTGTACAGATGTGTGTGTACAGATGTGTGTGTACAGATGTGTAGCCAAACAATAACTTGTGCTGTATTATTCGGAATTATCCACCGATGTCTCCTCCTCTCCAAAATCATTCAAACCCGGTAAAAGAAAGTTTGTATTACATTATATTAATCATATTTAACACTGACCTCGAGGGCAAACACTGCTGTCCAAAGCAACTCCTCCCTCCTCCGAGCCGCTGTCATAGTCATAATCATCATCATCTTCCTCAGAGTCTTCATCACTGTCCTCTTCTTCTGCAAATGCACATTCAGGTGACAAAGGACACATATTGATACACACACAATCACACTTGTTACATAGTACACGCTCTTCCTCTCACCTTCATTTCCCGTCTGCTGCTTCTTCACACGTTTGATATTCTTCATGAAAACTTTGGTCAGAAACTCTTCAAACTTGTTGTCTTCGCCCAGCGAGGCGTTGAAGGCGGCAATCAGAGCCCTCGCCCTCTCCTGAAGCTTGGCTGTCTCTCCACGTTTCAGTTCCTGCTGTTCATTACACTCCTCCAGCTTAGACTGTGAGGAGAGAGAGGGGAGGATTGAACCAATAAGTACATGAGCATCTCGTAACGCTGATCTGAGGAAGGGATCACAGCGCTCCACCTGTGTTTACTCAGTACAGTCATACACCATCTTTCCTACATAGGAGCTAGACACAGACTTAGACTGCCAGGGGACACCTCCCTGCTCTCTTCCTTCTCTTCCTCTCTCCTCCCCTCCCTCTCTATCTGTATGCATTTATGTAAATGTATGTTACTAACTCATCATCCGGGGTATCATCCCCGGAGTGTCTGTCTCTCATGTGGCAGGTTGCCACTGATAAAGTTTACGTCAGGATCAGGAATCATGGCTGCGCCTGCTGCCCTGGTCCTGCTGGACACCGAGAAGCCTTATTGACATTTTCCTGGATTCGTCCATACTTTCTCTTTTTCAACACAACATAATTTCTGTCAAATGTTGTATTTGTACTATGTTGTTTATCCTGTACACACGACATCTATTGCACGTCTGTCCGACCTGGGAGAGGGATCCCTCCTCAGTTGCTCTCCCTGAGGTTTCTTCCATGTTCCCCCTTTAATTTTGGGGTTTCTTTGAGGAAGTTTTTCCTTGTGCGATGCGAGGGTCTAAGGACAGAGGGTGTCGTAACCTGTACAGTCTGTAAAGCACACTGAGACAAATGTATCATTTGTGATATTGGGCTATACAAATAAATTTGATTTGATTTATTTGTCTTTTTGCCCCTTTTATGTAGTTGTCTTGTGGTCTTTTTTTTGTCTTTGTGGTCATTTGTGTCTCTTATTGGCTGCTTTTGCTCCTTCTTATAGTTATTATGTGTCTCTTTGCAGTCAATTAGAGTCTCTTTTCATCTTTGTATGTCTCTTTACAGTTGCTTTGGATCTCTTTGTGGTTGTTTTATGTTTCTTTGTGGTCATTTCAGTCAAGTGACATTTTGCACTTTAAAAAATAAAATACATTTGTGAAATATTGGACACTTTTACCTCTTTTAGCCTTGAACAGTTATTTATGAAACACTGAGAAGTTTAGAGGGGGGGGTGTATCTTTGGTGGAACTGCTAACAACTCATAGACATCTGAGGGGCCCCAAGTAGAAAAAACGTTTCTGTAAATTGTCAAAAGCCAAAAAAGTTGGGCCCCACTGGTTTGACCTGCAACAATAAACTGGATGATGACTTCCAGTGAAAAGATAAACTTCATCCAGTCCACAGGTCTATAAACTCTCTCCCACCGTGATGCTGATCTCCTCCTTAATGCGTGTGTTGAGCTTCTCATGCAGGCTGTCCTCCCTGCTCTCGAACTCCTTGAGGATGAGCAGCTCCTGGTAGAGCGTCAGCTGACTGAGGTCCGCCATCTTCAGCTGGCAGTCCAGACGCAGCTTCTGGTGACGCAGCAGCAGGAGCTCGGCGTCAAACTGACACACCGAACTCTCCATCTGATGAGTGAGAAATACATCCACAGATGATGTATTAATGTTATACATTAGCAGCCTGAGATGTTCACGACATTCCAGAAGATATTTTGTTCATGATTACACATTTATGGCGAGACACCCCGGGTGAAAACATAGTTTTTCCATCTTTCAGGAGAGTGGAAAGAAAACATCCAAAATACACATTTAAGTGTGTATTTTATTAACTTGTGTCGCCCTAGTCACATGTAGTTCCCTCTTAAATGTAATGACCTTTTATTTGATCAAGGAGTCATCGTTTAATATAAAACACAACAGACCTGCTCCAGCAGAGAGTCCTGCTCATGCAGCAGTCTGATCTCCTCCTCCCTCCGGAGCTCCTCCTCCAGGTCACTCAGCTCTGCTCCTTCCTCCACTGCTGTCCCTTCCTCTTCTCTCTCCTCTCCTTCTTCTTCCTCCGTCCCCTCCTCTCCTTCCATCTCCTTCTCCAGCTGCTCTAATAAACTTGTAACTCCCTCCTGCTCCTCCTGCTCCTCCTGCTCCTCCTGCTCCATGGTCTGGAACCTGTTTAAAATGAGTAGATATATTTCTTTACAAATAGAAGATCAGCAGCTAATCAAAGCATTCTGGGGCTGTTGCTCCGTCATTAGCTCAGCTGTGGTTTGCACATAGTGGCTTGTATTGCCAAGGAGACATACACTTCTGAAAAGAATAAATTAAAGAAAAATTAATTAAATCAAATAATATTAAAATCAGAAGAAGTTTCTCTCATATAGTAATAAAAAACACACTTTTATACAACAAACTTACATATTATTTGTCTGGCCTGTCCAGACATTCTTTCATATGCAGCTACTTTTCCTTATTCCGTCATTTTATTCATTTCTAAATACGTCGGGGAAGCGGAGGATCCTCTGAGTATCATCAGAGAGATTAGATGCCCTGTGTATTAAATCACACCGCAGATGTTACAGCTGTCTTTTTAGAATGTGTTGTCTGTGAGCTGAGGAGCCCTCGACGTGATCCATCTTCAGGTCAACATGTTTGCCTTGTGTCGGTTAAATGTCCAGAGAGAAAGGCAGTGCTCCACAATTGATGGTGGCGACCACATCTTGGTATTCTTACCCTGTTCTCCTTGTACAAGCTCCAACAAACCTTCAGCGAGACATCGAGTCGGTCTCTAGCAGCTTCTTTTGTTTTTAGTGCTCTGCTCACTGCTTTCACACTGCTGATCCTGATTTTCTGTGAGCCAACCCTAACCCAACCACATGACAGCCAGATCTCACATTTCCATCACAAATTGGAGCGACAAACAGGATCCCAAAAGAAACGCGACTGGTGAGAGCAAAGTTTCTGTCATTTTGTCTTCCCTCATATCAGATCGTACAGAAACTGTGTGTCTGTTCTGCAATTTGGCTGTAAGCGTAAGTGAGTGTAAGTGAGTGTATGTGAGCTAAATGTGGTTTAACTTACACAGGGGGGGTTTTACAGGGCAACTTTGGGGTTATCCTCGACACAGATAATAACACAGTGAGTTGATCCCGTGGTGAGCTAAAGAGGCTTATTTCAGTTAATCAATACCGGTGGTGAATCTGTGTCGGCAGGGAAACTGGAGGTTCTGTTATGCTTGTAGCTTCAGAAGGCGCCGATTGCAAACTGTGTACACAAGGCGATAAACCTTCAGAGTTTTCGCTTATTAACTCTCAAATGACCACTAATGAAGCAAAAATGATTGAGAACCTTAAAGAATAAGAGTGTGGAAGCTATAGATGTTTGTTGATGTGCAATCAGTCCACAGCAGAGGCTGAAGATGATTCTGTCAGTTTATCAAAAGCAAAGACTAAAAGCAAAAATGTACCTAGAAAAGTACAGATGTAAAGCATAAAGATCAATCTGCCACTAACAAGCCCACAGAGACACAATCACAGAATCACATTGTCCCTGATGCATTGTCACGCTACAAAGGAACGTTTCCCCTGTGAATGCAGACAGCTGGACTCATGTGTTTCCTTCTACTTCTCTCTTGTGCGGATGGACAAAGGGTGAATGTCGTATCCAGGGTCGTTTGGTGAGAGGAAAGTGCAGTTGGCTGAAGTGAATACTAGCCCAGATAGCAGAAATCCAGCCTGGGGTTTTAAGTACATGAGCGATTGTATGAAAGTGTGTTCAATGGTGGCTGATCAACGTTGTGATGTGAGTGTGGATGAGAGCTGAGAGAGGTTATAGAGCAGAGCTTTAGTGTATGGTCGGGCTAAGCAACAGGGTAAAGCTCCGTCTGTTGTCTGTAAAAGCCGTCTAGCACTGATGAGGCAAGTTTGAAGAGAAATCAGACAGATGAAGATTTCCTTTTTGTCACTGCAGCTGCTATGGCTCAGGGGAGAGAGAGAGAGAGAGAGAGAGAGAGAGAGAGAGAGAGAGAGAGAGAGAGAGAGAGAGAGAGAGAGAGAGAGAGACCCCTCACAAGACAAAGAAGAAGAAGCTTCAGACTCAGATTACTCTCTAGAGGGGCCTGAACACACAGAGCCAGAGGCAGCAGCTGCTTAGAGCAAAGCAGCCATCAACAAGTCAACAGTGCGGGGAAAGATTCAAGTAGCACACAGTCCCGCATCAGACAGGATCACTCCCGCTTGAGTTGGAATACTGATTATCATTAATTGGTGATAGAGGTAGATGTTTGCTTAATCTATTGAGTGTTATGATTAATTATTGTACGTGTGCGACCTCAACTCTGAAGGTGTTCCTGATTTGTCACTAAGGTAGAAGTAAATCAGGGTAGCTAGTGTTAACCTCGGGATCAGGTCATTCTGTAAATCGAGAAGCAACGGCCATGAGCAGTCCTCTTCAGAGCAGTAGTTCAGCTTGCTGCTTGCTTTCTGTGAAACTGATCAAAGCGGTGAGTTTAGTGTTCCCTCGGAGTAGGGTAAAGGGTTAAATGCTCCTCGCCAGGACGTAACCCTCAGAACTCGGGGTTGCACTACACAGAGATTTCACTTGCATTTGATCGAGCTTCAATACATTTCCTAGTATAATCATTGTTGCACCTTTGTATGAGTCTACACTTGGTCTTGGATCAAACTAAAACCTGGCTCCTGTACCTCTGTTCCCTCAGACGCCGGTATCGCTCCAGGGTAGCGCGGCTGTAACACAGCTTTTTCTCTGGGGTTTCCTCTGGTAGTGTGACCGGCAGGGCTGGTAGAGGGCGGTGGAGATTGACCTGCAGATGCTGTTGGACCTTCAGGACCTGCTGAGCCTGAGTGTGCAACTGAGACACCAGGCGGACCTTGGAGTCCCGCAACGCCACGATCCGTCCATTCATCTCCACCTGCTTCTCACGGATCTGGTGGGATGGACGGACACGTTAAATGAATCTGTGTGTGTGTGTGTGTGTGTGTGTGTGTGTGTGTGTGTGTGTGTGTGTGTGTGTGTGTGTGTACATCTTTCTCCAGGCCTATCAGCTCTGCTCTCTTCCTCTCAGTGTTCATCCACAGGTGTTTCGGTGTCAGCGTGAAGTCTTGACTCGATGACTTCAGCTTTAACTCTCCGATGTTCTCTTTGGCTTGGCGGATGGCCTGCACATCCTGCGGATCCTCGTAGTTCTCGTCTGGCTTCTCTGCGTAACTGAGACACCAACAAGCCGTCACAATAGTTACATTAGAGGTCAAACGGCTCATTGTTGCCCCCGCACCCCCTTAGCGGGTTAATCTGACACTGCATTCTTTTAAATAGATTTTTCAGAATACTGGTAACTAAGTCCCAATTTTACGAGAAAATAAAGTGTATTCCATACTGGTGCACCAATGTGTGCGTGTGGCATGTTTACAAACCACGGTGTGATGAGATTAGTTTTTTTCTCCGAAATGTGTGACTTTTCTCTGAACATCTCTACCCTAACCCTAATTATTGATTCATTTAACCTACAATGCCACTAATACGCCGTCGTAGGAAACACCATAACTATAAAACTAAATGGAAAATGCCATTCAATCTAATTTGAGCCCAGAGCACTGCGGTGGCGTCGGACATGACACTCACAGTTGTGCCCATTTCTGCTTCTTCTTCTCTATCTTTGCTTGAGCTTGTTCAGCTTTCTCCGCAGCCTTTCGGAGCCTCTCGACCTGCCGATCGCTCAGCTTTATCCCTGCTGGATGAGCCGCCAGGGGCCGTAGCACCTCCTCCTCTGGAGAACACACACAGGTGATAGGTCAAGCATGTCTTCGACAGGTGAGACTTTCACACAAACACTTTCCTACCGTCCAATATGCTGCTTTCTTTTGCAGGCTCAGCTCTGGATTTTCTGCGTTCTGGTGCAGCGGCTCCGTCAGGTGTCCTCTGATGTCTGAGCTGGGTCGAAGTGTCGGCGAGTGTCGGCAGACGGTAGGTGGAGACTCTGTGGTCGGTGCCGATGGCGACCACAGTGACCACGAAGCCCCCCAAACTCTTGAACCTAAAAACAAGCACAATAGGTGAGGATTGTGGAGGCCGGTTGTCTTTACCTCAGGATGCCAGTCCAGTAGAATGTTTTAACGTCCACTGTTTCTGATGACTTGGACTTTTAAAACCTTTATTTAAACATGTGTCGCAAACTAGAAAACTAAAACTTATCTACCAAAGTCTTAACATAGAAATAGCAAAATAACTTTAAAACATCTAAAAAACATTTATTTAATTGTAAAACTTTCCTTCAGAATAGCATTCAGAATAGCTTCTGTGTGTGTGTGTGTGTGTGTGTGTGCGTGTGTGTGTGTTTAGTCAGTACCAGTCCTGCACTTTGCTGAGTGCTATGCTGCAGCGCTCCTCCTCCCAGGCCATCTGCTTTCTGACTTCTCTCACCCGCCGGGCCTTCTCCCTCTCTGCCTGCTCACTGAAACGTGGGTCCAGCTGCAGCTCCTACACACACACACACACACACACACACACACACACACACACACACACACACACACACACACACACACACACACACACACACACACACACACACACACACACACACACACACACACACACACACACACACACTACGTACACACACACACACACTGAGGACTATGCCCTGACATACATTAATTGAAAACTTAATGTTAATTACCTAACCCTAACCTTAAATAGAGCAGTCTTTACCCTAAACGTTTATGGTTAAGTTTGTGACCAGCTTTTTTGTCCCCTCATTGAAAGGTGAAGGTGTTTATAGGGTTGCAGTTTGCTTTCTCCAGTAACTTGATTGCTTAAACGTCATGTAAACAAGAACAGGTGGGATAGGGGATTAGAAGAACCTGTTTTCCACAGCTGGATTTGCTGAAAGATAATTACATGTAAGGAAGCTTACTTGTATTTAAAAGGTTTGGTTACAGCTGAAACTGACACAAGGTCACCTCTAGAAGCCTGAATAAGTCTGTTTCCACCTCTGAACATTTGACTATTTGTAAAATTCTGAGATATTTGACTGTGAAGAAAAGCGCCACTCTGTGTGTCTGTCCTCTCCACCAGGCTGCTACACAGCAGCGACAATTACAAACAACATGAACGGTCAAACCAGGTGACAGTGGATGAGCCAGGTGTGTGTCCGTACCGCAGGCGACAGACGAACATGCTCCGGCAGGCTCTGGTTGGTGATCAGCACCTGTTTAAACTTCTCCTGGAGCTCAGCCAGCTTCTTCCGCTTCGCCGCAATTTTCAGCTCGGCCTCTTGCCGCAGACGGTCCTTCTCCAGCTTCTGTTTAGCAGTCTCTATGCTGGAGGGATTAGAAGGTTAGATGAGATAGAACTTTCATGATTGTCTTGAGTAAAGTATAGATGAAGCTAAATGTAAGAAACCTGTAGGCTGCTGGGTCGTCAATGTCCAGGGCCAACGCCTCATTTTCAAGACTCACCTGTTCGAATAATGTGTGAACATCATATTACTTTTTCATATATCCATCCATTTGGCCAACCCACACCATACAGTCCATCATTTGTTTTGAAATGTGATGATGTCTACAGTCCAGCCAAGCACAGAAACACTTTAGTTTAAAGTAAACTTTTTCTAAAGGTTGTATATAGCGCTGGGAAACATAGGTCCCTTTGTCATGTACCTATAGATCTGGGCAACACAGGACCCTGGGGAACATGAATGTCACAGCAATCCATCCAATCATCTCTAGAGCCACACTGCATAAAGCCTTTATAAAATGTGCTCTGACCCTGGGTGAAGGAACCGTGGCCTCCTTTCTCTGCAGGCCTTTCTGCAGCTCCTCTGGAGGGAGCAGGCTGAAGGAGAAGATGTTCCCGTCATCTCCCGCCGTCAGCACAAAGTTGTCGTCATGGCTACAGCGAATGTGCCGCAGGTGTCCGTACTGGCAGTCGTGGACACTGAGAGCCCAGTAAGCCTGCATGGAGGCGAGGCTGTGGTCGCCGGGCTGCAGAGGGTAAACCCTGATGAAGCCTGAGTGCATGCCGCAGAGCAGCAGCTGCCTGTTGTAGCTGAAGAACACCAAAGTCAATCTTTATACAGGCAATAGTATTTTCGCTGTAAATATGAAGGAGCTTCTGAAGAGTTCCTTGCCTTATTTCACACGCTTTCTGCTAGAGTGGATTTTTTCAATTTCCTGTGTTGATTTAAAGCTGCACCAATTGATTTTTGGCCACTAGGTGGAAGAAAAGCTCCAAAACAAGCTGACGGTTGCACACAGTCGCTTAAACAAAGCCTTTTAGCAGATACAGAGCAACATTACTGTATCATCCCATTGGTGTTGTGTTTGTGTTAAACTTATGAATGGAAGTCCAATATTCACTCTCCTTTTAGCTCTGTTTTGATCTCAACCAACTCCTGTGAAAAATATTTGGCTGTGTAGGGACTAAATGTTCTCCCTTCTTCATCAGAATCAGAATCTTTTCTTTTCAGCTTGTCGCTAACTTTGTCTGTCTGCCATTTGGTGCTGGGCAGGCATTGTACTGAGGGTTCATCAGAGCTTGTTTGCTGCCTGCTTCTGCTAATAAGGGGGTTGAACAAGGCAGCAAATGTGCTGTAAAACCAAAACTACGAGCTAAAAGAGACACATTGCATTCAGTCATTTAACCTGGAATTGTTGATATACAGAATATAGATTTGTTAGTTTGTGTCAGGATACCTGAAGGTGAAGGAGCGAATGGGGTCGGCGTCTGCGTTGTGGACAGTCAGGAAGTCAAAGGGCTCATCCTGCCGCTGGACTGGATCCTGGTCCTGCTTCTCAGAGAACTTACAGTGATACAGGAAACCTGAGTCAAAGCCACCCTGCAGGAGGAAGACAAGAGGGAAATGGATTCAATCTTTAAGGAAAAGCCAATTGTCGTCTTGGATTATTTCTGTGATAAAGTGTTATCATATATTTTTGTTTCTATTAAACTGTGGAGCTGGGTATCATTTTTTGGTAATATTTTCTAAACTATACTTGTGTTTTGGTACACTTTACGATTTTAGAGCGGATTAGACATAAGATTTGCACTAGACAACTGATCCGACCAAGTAGGGCTGAGTCTGCTCCTGTGTGTGCCAGCTGATGGTGAGTCAGGAGATAAAGTCATGCAGTGTGTGGTGTTCAAGGACTGGCGGTGTTTTGTCTTCTGATTAAGTCACTGCCAGTTGTTCTCATTAAGATTATTTATCTCTTCCAACTGTCTTTGTAAGGTCTATTGTAGTATCTATTGATGAAGATGGAACCAGTGCTTACTGCTGTGTCTGTATTAACTCAGTTGTTCAGTATGTGCTTATTATTATTAGACTGCCAAGACCAAAATAAATCTGTGTAATTTGATGGTCATTGTTTGTGGTTTTGTATAAAATCAGGAACGGAAGGAACAAAAAATTAAGTGAAGATAAAAACATTTGAATACATTTGGACAGTGTTAAGTCACTTTAAAAAGAATTAAATTAAACAAATATTTTGCTTTTCTCATATGTAGTTCCTTTGCTTAATGTTGTATAACTTTTAAATTGTTTTAAATAGTTTGTATCATTGTTAGTCACCATTTCTACTTTTGTCTTGTAAAGCACTTTGTAACTTTGTTTTGAAAAGTGCTATATATATATATATGTATAAAAAGTTTATTATTATTATTGTTGTTAATAATAAACGTAAACATTTTTTAAAATATTTCCAAGTAGTCTGCCTTAGTTGATTTAGGTGATTGATGCCTATGTCATGTCCTTCCTTAATGTCTCCTACATGTTCAGATATAAGTGCACAGGATATACACAGACCTGTTAGAGTATGTGTGTGTGTGTGTGTGTGTGTGTGTGTGTGTGTGTGTGTGTGTGTGTGTGTGTGTGTGTGTGTGTGTGTGTGTGTGTGTGTGTGTGTACCATGGAGAGCCAGAACTGGCCAGGCTGTGAGTAGAAGCCACAGTAGAGAGGACTTGGCGGCTTGGGGATGTAGACAGAGGGCAACTCTTCCTCTTCCTCCTCCTCTTCTTCTTCTGGCTCTAAGTCGTGCTGCGTTGATTCTTTCAACCGCTCTTCTCTTTCCTTCTTCCTCTTCTCCTTTACGGCTTGACGTCTTGCGATTTCCTCGTCTCTCTGAAACGCACAAATTAAACACAAATCGTCTGATTTCCACAAACCTTTAAATAAAGCCAGAAGGAAATGAAGTAAGGAAAAATACTTGAATGACAAACGGCCACAGAGAACACATTAGTACATCTGGAGTACATAAACCCTACAAATATATAAGCCCAGACCTTGATTTGAGATTTGATGCTCCTGAACCTGAAAGATCTGCTGGTCAGTTCAGGCAGCTGGAAGGTTTTGTTGGGCCTCTGGGCCTCTGGATCAGGACTGTGCACCTCAACTACATGACCGCTCTGACACAGGATGAGCAGCCTGTTTTCCCTCTGGGTAAAAAGAAATTGGTTGAATCCATAATGTTCCAACACAATATAGATATCTGGGTGCATATGGGTCGGAGACCAGACTTACGTGAGAGTGAGGCGACCACTCCAGCGCCTGCACCGGCCCGGGTACGCGGACAAAGCCGATGGGGTTGTATTTTTCTCCGACAGTGAAGAAGAACACAGTGCTGTCGGAGCTCTGAGCAGGAAGGTGGAGGTCAGAGGTCAGAAAGATGAGACGAATAACAGAAGAAGGAAGAAATTGAAAAACGTAGACTAATAGTGTCTGACGAAACTTCTCAAACAGCTCTTGCAGCATATTCCATGTTTCATAGCACTTAGCATGACGCCAGATCACAGGATAGGTTCAAATATTTACATACTTAATCGGAACTTATGTGAATTTAGATATTTAGAATCAAGAACAGAAATGAGTTGCACAAAAGATACACTGATACACAAAACAAGTGTGATCTTGCGTATATGTTATTTGTTCTCAGGTCTTTCTTGTAAAACAAATCACACTTTCTATGACGCCTATGTTTATAATGCATTAGAAACACATTTATAATGCATTATAAACTGTTTATAGCTCTGTATGATTATAGTCATAAGCATAACTGATCATAATGTTTTATAAAAATAATCATAACCCATATATATATATATATATATATATATATATATATATATATATATATATATATATATATATAATATCAAGAACCATAATACTTCATAATTGCTGCTCTCTCAGACTTTATTGTCGGGGTCATAGTGCATTATAATCTTTTTATAATCACTTATATTACGCATTATAATTCTAAGTGATTATAAGTTAGTGCTCATTGTTTGCTTTAACTAAAGTAAAGGAAATAATTTAGTTGTTTATGATATTTTCTTTACTTAAAAGCCAAGACTAACTTATAATCACATTTTAATGCGTAATATAAGTGATTATAATGCATTACAAAAAGATTATAATACATTACACCTATGAGAATTATAATGCACTATGATCCTTGCAAAATAAAGTGAGCAGCAATTTATGAAACCTTATGACACCTTGATGATTCTTGACCTTACGAGTCTTTGTAAAATGCTTTATAATGTGTTAGGATTATTGTTAGAACGCAATATAAATATGTATAAGTGCTTATAACTATAATTATACCATGTTATAAACAGATTATAATCTGTTTATAACACGGTATACATTATAACTATGTTTAGAAGGCATTATAGACATAGGCTAAAGTCCCTAAGGAACGTCCAGGCTGCCTATAGCTGCCATCTTCAACGAAGCAGCAAAAGACACCTCTCAGAGATTCCTTTCAAACCCACAGACGGTGAGTGTTGATACTCAAAAGATAGGTTTTCAAACCAATATTTCAAAATGTGTTTTCCAAAATCAGGTGTTTTTTTGGAAAACCTCTTACCCCCGTGGCTAAGATCTCCCCATTTCGCTCATATGCAACAGCAGTTACAGGGGAAATGTGTGGTTTGAAGGCCTGTTTGAGGCGCAGCTTGCCGTCTCCTTTGGAGATGCGCCCGGCGACCACGTTCAGCCTCTGAGGGTCGTACAGCTCCAGTAACCGCACCACCCCGTCCTCAAAGCCTGTCACCAGCAAACTTCCACTTTGGTTCACCTACAAACAAACAGCAGAGGTCAGTTTTCTGTCAGTACACGTCATGTGTGGTAGAATGATACATTTTCGTATTGACACACTTACCAAAGGTGGAGCCCAGCTGAGCGTAGTTCCACCCTGACTGAAGCAACTGGAGGTAAGCTCTCTCTTTGCCAGGAAGTCGAAAACTTTCACTGAACCTGGAGAGTCGCGCAGACCTGTTAGAGTGTATGTGTGTGTGTGTGTGTGTGTGTGTGTGTGTGTGTGTGTGTGTGTGTGTGTGTGTGTGTGTGTGGCACTCACGGTCTAGAGCGGTTGTGGCCATCAGGTGGGACTTCCTGGACACGTCCAGGCCCTGGATGGCCCCGGCGTGGAAGGTAAACAGGCACTCTGGATCAGGATTCTGCGCACACAGACGACACATCAACTGTTATATGGAGTCATAAAGTTGTTTGATGAAAGAATCTTTTGCTGATGGCAACCAAAACAAAAGAAATGTGTCTAAATGGTAACAAGAAGAATCTGTCACACCCTCTATTTAAACCAATCACGGTTAAGGACCAGGAGGCGGAGCAAGTGAGCTCCTTTAAATACCTGGGGACTGTTAGAGCAATCTTTTACCTTCACAGATCATGTGGAATGCATTTACAAAAAGGAGGTTTGAGGTCAGCTAGTGCATCAATTAGGGATTGATTAGTACACCAATCCCTAATAAAAGTATACTCACTTTTAACATTGTATCCTGGTTCGAGCTCCAACGTCAAAAGCAAGACAAAAGCTCTCCAAAGTAGTTCAACTGAGCAGTACAATTACATGATTCTACTGTCCTGGGGGAAAGGTACAGAGTCCCCTGTCCAAAGAAAAACATCCGTAGAAAATTGTTTGTGCCTCAGCACACAGTGTTTCATATCTATCTGTTTAACCTTGATTCAGTCGTCACCATCAAGTACCTGGAGCTCACATTATCGTAGCTTCTACTGTGTATTGTGTTTTTATGTAAATGTCTTTTAATGTACGCCTTTTTAATAGCAGATTTTGCACATGCAACCAGAAGACAAATGTGCCTTTTGCACGCAACACGTAGACAATAAAGTATTTCTATTCTATTCCATGTAAGTTTCGGTGAGAAGTCCTTGGTAGCTGAAGACATTCTCAGTTTATTTATTTGGCTTTCTGAGTAGGTTTAGGTGAGTGAAAGTTTCATAACATTGGTCATTCAGTTTATTAAACAGCCCTATTTTCCATTGTGCTTTTAAGCAGAGTTGTGTTTAGAACAGATGGAAAACATATTGTGTCCTGAGCCAGAGGACATCTAGCTCTGATATTAATGTGACATGCAAAAAGGTTGTTTTCATCCCTTTAGATCTTCACAGAAAAATGCCCTGACTTTTTTTTATTAAAGATGCAAATCAATTGAAATATTGTTTCACCAAATGTTATTGAACTATCTGCACTTTTCGTTTATAATATAAATGTTTAAAGGTAAAAACTTGATCGTGTTCAGATCCTTTTGTGCACATCTGTCAACCTCCCTGTGTAGAAGACTCAGTAAAGTCTCAGCGTACGGGCTCCACTGTGATAGTGACACCAGAGCTGGCCTAAGACCAAGTACTTTGCATCATACAAATCTTAAATAAACAAAGTATAACATCATTTCTCAATTAAATCTGTCAGTATAAGGAACTCACCCTGTTTTTGAATGAAAGATCCAGTTTCCAGATGGCTCCGCTGGTATCCTATCAGACCACATAATGGAGAGATCAGGGTTGGAATTTGGATGGAGGTCCGGCCAGATCATGTGTTACAGATAGTTGTAATTATTAGTGGCCTTTGACTTTGTCCCCGCTGACCTGAGCAAAACAGATGGAGTCATGCAGGGAGCTCTTCACCACAGAGGAGAGGCAGACGTTGTGTCCCAGCACCATCTCATTTATGGGCTCCAGCTCAAACCTGCTGCTGTCGCTGGTGCTGTCAGCAGTGTCGATAGTGTCGAAGTCCCAGACCTGCGGGGGGGGCAGGAGGGGGGTTAAGTCATACTGATAATAAAAAAACTGATTAGAGAAATTGTCTGTTGGGATCATCATCCGTGCTCGATTAGATTTATTGAAAATGAACTCCACAAAAACAAATAAATGATCTAATTTGAATACAAAGTCTCTTGGGATTGAACCTGTCGCCAACTCACATCAGACGCATAACTAATACAGAGTCTCACATTGAAAGTGTAATCTCATGGGGATCCTATAAAACAGTAAACAATACTCTCTTACGCCTCACATCACCCTCCATCAGCCTCTGGGGGGACTTTAGGAGTTTATCTGGAAATGTTTTTGAGTCCAATACTGAAAATAGTCGACAACAAAACTCCTGTTGGAGTAATGTTTGCTTAAAACTACAGTGCCCAGCAGCTGTTTTAGGAAATGAATGAGCATTTTTAAATATGAAACTAAATACTTTCTGAGATGATTTTAACGCTACATTACATCTGACATTACAACTCTTTTAGATCACATGAAACAACAAAGTCAGGATTCTTAACAAATGAACTTTTGTCTTCCCGAGTCCCGAGGAGTGTGCCCAAAGACTAAATACAGTATGATGAGAGAAACCTTTCAAAGTATAGAACAATGCCGGACGTATCCATGAATGCCTGTCTGCCACAAAGTAGAGGCAACTATTCAATGAACATCTTCAGAAGAAATTTACACAAAAGAAATGTTGGAAAAAGAAACCCATCAGTTGTGTTGAAATGATGACGGTTACAGGCGTTCATTGTTATTTTTAATAACAGTCAAAAAAATAGTCATTGCAAGTATTTTACCCGGACCGCTCCATCATAGCCAATCGTCATCAGCGTTCCGTCTTCCAGGGCAAACGGCTGGACCATCCCAGCGTGGCAGTTCCGGCCCCCCTCACGACAAATCTCCACCTTGATGGCGTTCCCTTCCCACAGCAGCAAGTTGCCCCAGCCTGAGCCGGAAACCACCTGACAGGAGGAGACGGAGAGCGACGAGAGTCAGGAGCAACTGTTTGTCTTAGAGGGCGTTTGAAAGTTTGACCTTGCAAACATAATTTGACAAAAACAATCTCACCTCAAAGTCTAACCAGTAGTTTGGACGCAGCTTTCGATGGTATCACACACTCTTTATCAATAAATGATAAATAAAAAATAAATAAAACAAGATTGAAAGCTCCAGAACAGCTACTGGGTGAGATTGTTTTTGACAGAAACATA
The DNA here is from genome assembly GCF_900634415.1 of Cottoperca gobio. NCBI lineage: Eukaryota > Metazoa > Chordata > Actinopteri > Perciformes > Bovichtidae > Cottoperca > Cottoperca gobio. Next base: position 3,745,919 of record NC_041366.1, read on the forward strand.
TGAAATAAAAAAGAACATCATTTTACTTTTCCAAAGCTTAATGCCTACATTTGACTTTGGGCTCTGATTTATGGTTAAAGGGACGGATCACCCCAAATCAGAAACACATATTTTCCCTCTTAACCTGTGCTGCTATCTATCAATCTAGATAGTTTTGGTGAGGTGTTAGACATATCGGTCGTAAAGATGTCTGCCTTCTCTCCAATATAATGGAACTAGATGGCACTCGGCTTGTGAAGCTCAAAGCGCCATAAACTACATTTGAAAAACTCAACAGCGACGTTTCTTTACAGAAATCATGACCCAGCTCCTCAAGATAATCCGCAGAAGTTGTTGTGAGCAGTTTCAAGTAGGAACTATTTTCTTTCTATCAATCTACACCCGGCACCATATCACCGCGCAGAAGGAAGCGTGCATCTACTCATGGATGAAAGAATTGTGCTTGTGACAGACACATTCTAACTTTAATGTCGTCTTTCTCGGCTGAGCTGTAATGTTCTGCATCCTAAGAGCCAAATGGGACCAAGATGCATTGAGTTATTCCTTTTTAAAATGTACTGCTTTCTTGATTATCATGCTTTAACCTGACAGGAGAGGAGAGCCTCTCGTCCATCAGTAGATTCACGCTTCCTTTTGCACAGTGATGTGGTTGGTGCATTCGGTAGAAAAGAAACAACTATCCACATCATATTGAAGAGAAGGCAGACATCTCTGTGGCCGATATCTCCAACACTCAGATGCTGTTGCCATAAACACTGTGATGCTCCATTAGGCAGAGAAATCATTAATCACTGCAACATGTCAGAGTTCAGATGTCAGACCAGAAATTGGACAAAACGTGGCTGTAAACTCTAAGTCTTGTTCCACAAACCCAACCTGTCAGGACAGTAGGGCACAGACCTTTCCATCAGGAAGTTCCACGTAGCCCTCGATATCAGTCGCTGCAGTTTCCCCAAAATATCCCATAAGCCCTTGCAATTTAAGACCTGTGAATGTACTGGCCATTTTCCAGAACCTGATAGAGAGAAGGAGAAAACGTGTTTTCACTTTATTTGAAAACATAAATGACGTATAATTTGTAATCTGAAGTTATTTCCATGACAGTTGTTGGACTTGTGACTATATGATTGTTGATGAAATCAAAAAGATACCGCATTATTCTTTATCCTGAATCCTGTTATTCTGCTACTAGACATCTTAAGCATTTTGTTTTGCATTTACAGAGTTTTAGGAGGATTCAGTATGTCCTTTACTTGATGTGTCCAGATCCCGATGACGTGAGCAGTCCCGGGTTGTATGGAGAGAAGCTGACTCTGTAGACCTCCTGAGAAATGGCCGTGCAGCTCAGCACCACCTCCTCACGCCTCCAATCCCACAGCGTCAGCATGTAGTCGGGGGCACTCCCCACGCTGGCCAACAGACTCCCGTCATGGTTAAAGTCTACAAAACTGTACGCCCTCTCTGTACCGCCTGCAAACATGAAGGTTAAAACATGATAATCAATAAAACATTACATTTGAAAAAGGAATAACTAAATGCATCTTGGTCCCATTTACCTCTGAGGATGCAGAACGGTCGTAATGAGGGATATTCATATACAATGATGTTGGGCTGGTTTCCCTTCTCTGCCACAGCAAAGCACTCCTTGGTAGGATGTGCCTTGACACACACACACACACACACACACACACACACACACACACACACACACACACACACACACACACACACACACACACACACACACACACACACAAATGTATTTTATAAAATGTATTTAATAAAGAAGGTTACTGGGAGACATAAAGCCAGAATATGGCAGTGGTAGTTCATATTTGTTATTAATTATTTGACAGAAAATGCAGCACAATGGGACGGACAGAGGAGAGCTGAAATAAAATATTAAGGAAAGCATAGATAATATATCAATAACACTCCATGGATGTGGATTTAATATCCATTTTAAAATAGTTATTTCGCCCTCTGGTCTTGGTTTGATTTAAAGCCCAGTGAGAGAATGCATTATAACCATATATATTAAAGAAAACTGTTCTGGCACAGTTCATGCAGTCAATATCTAATGACTATTACATACATTTTTATTTTTAAAATGAATGAATAATTGTCTTCTTCTTCACCCAAAAAGATGAAAATACCACTACATGGTTGGCAAATGCAAAGTAAACAAATATGTATAGATCCTCAAACAGCTAGTGAAGTGTCACCATTCCAAACTGCAATCATAATAAATGTAAAGTTATCTGTCTGCTTATAGAGCTCATTCAGTCACAGACACACTGGAGCCTCAGAGGGACTCTTCACTTGCAGTTTGTCAGCCGTCTTACCGCGATGGAGCCGATTCCTCCTCCGCTGCAGGAGCGGAGGTATCTCTGCTCCTTGGTGGAAACATCCAGCAGGACGAGCATGTTACCTGCTATAAAGATCAGAGTTCTGTCATCCAGCAGCTGCAGGTTCCCCCTGCGACGGCTGTCGTAGCCAAAGGAGTGACTGAATGCAGGACGGATTAAGGATCGAGATCACATTCACTGAAACTTCACACAAAATGCACTTATGCGCTCAAAGTTAGAGGAGATGTGTTGTGACGAAAACTAATTTTCAAAGAAGGAGGATACCAGAGGTGCAGGAGGTTCTCTGGGATTTCAGAATCGGGTGTGATGAACGCTCTGGAGTGAAGTTCCTCATACTTGTAGTACGCAGAGGGCTGCTTTCTTGATTCTTCTTCAGCCTCCTGCTGCATCACTGAGTGTTCATTGTGAGGGAGGAAACATTTGAAGAGGTAAAACTCCAGCAACACTTGTGGTATGCAGAACAACATTATTGTTAGTCCAGGGGAGGAGGAAACATATTTTAGGCACCAAAGATTTAACTTTTACATTAGTCTCTAAATTGTATTTTTTAAGATGGAAAAACAATTATTGTTTTACTTTTAGATGTTACACTTCAACTGATGTTCTACTGCTGTCAGTGCTTATAGGCCAACATTTCCCCTGCTTTTACACGGCTACTGACATTCCATTTACTTAACGTCCAACCGTTTCAACCGCTCATTTTCAGTTCCAACTTCTCGACTTCAACTTCTGTGATTATAGTTACGTTAACGCTAGCTAATGATGATGCTCTCTAACGTTACCTTCAGTGTTTTCCTGTGAAGCTGTCTGTGTGCTCTCAGTCTGTTCACCAACAGAAGTTATGTTTTCTTCCGACATTTCAGTTGTTAAAACTGCTGCTCCGTTTTTTTAATCTGTAAAAAAAGGCAATTAATTATTTTCAAGTATTTTCAATTTGACCAAACTGGTGTTAAGCTTTAAAGGGCACTACATGTGATAACAAAGTCAAATAAAGCATATATGTTCAGTTATTCCGTATCCAGCTGTACTTACCGAAACGTTTTTACGTTTTTACTTTGACTTATATTTCATGTCCGCTTCTAAATTTGGCGTTGTAATTTTCTGACTGCCCAAGTCCGTTTTAGTTTGGAGGCGTTGCCAGGCAACAAGAAAACCACGCCCCTGCAAAGCCTGATGGTTAATGTAGTGCTTTGTGTTCGTTCGTCATTTAAATGAAATTGTAGAATTATAATTATCCGGTACTCAAAATTATAATCGTATAATCATGCAGTCTTGAAAAATATAAAAAATAAAAGGGGCCAAAATTAAGTTCATAGTTCTCTGTAACCATAGTGACGACATCTATGGCTTGATGGCTTGCTTGTTTAAATGCCACATGTACACATGGCCACTTCACAATGAAGCGGAGAACGCGAGAGACAACTAACTACGTTGTTGTCGATAAACTGTACGATTGCTGAGCCAATCTAAAATTTGATATGTAATGATATTTAAAGGATAAACACGGTAAAGCTTCGTGTCCTGTTTCTTTTCCGCGATAAAATGTTGTCGCAACGACCTGCGTTTTACGGCAGCGAAGGTTCACTTTGATTGGACGTTCTGTGCCGTAAAGCGTGTTGTTCACAGAACGCATGGGACTGAGCTGGGATAGCGTGTGTGTGTATCTGAAATGTAAGTTACACCAGGCAAATTGTTGTATATACATTGTATGTTCGCGTTAACAATACAGTTAAACCAAAGAAGTGCGTGGTGTTATAGATAGTATACAAATATTTGTTGACATCCATTTTCTATTCTATTAGCTAGGTTACCTAGCTTCGGCAATGTAGCCGAACCTTTTAACGTTATCCAAGTGATAGTAAACTAATCAAATTGAAGTAAATGTCCAGCGTTGAAATGGGAAATTAAGTATTACTAGCATTTAATTATCAAAAGAGTAAGTAACAGTTAGTCTTGAAACATAATTTCTTCAATGCTAACGTCTTTATTCCTGGGTCGTTCGCTAACGTTAGTAGACAGGTATTTCCACAATTAATCGACACATAAATGTCTAAATTAAATTCCTCAATACAGCATGAAAGCTGGAACATAACTCGTCACTTGTGTATCTTGTGAGCCACTCAACGCTTTTTTATTTACTATAACTAGATATGAAGTATAGAGTGAAGTACAGTTGTTAATATATGTTGCTGCTCTGGCTGCACATCATCGTCACAGATCATCTCTGATGATGTGCCTCTTCTTGTAAGAAATTGGTATTATTTGTGTTTAAAACCGTACTCTGCAAAGTAATTATAGCAGCTAACAGATGCATGTAACTGATCAAAAGAACAACATTTCCCTCAAGTTGTCAACATTTCATAAAATATAGATGTTTAGACATCCATTCCTTAATGAATGCAACGTTACACGATGGCTTCCACTTTAACACTGATTTAATGTTATTTAATGTCTTAAATATCAGAACTTAAATTTAATCCTATGGTCTGTATTAGCCTATATTAGTTTTTAATGCATTATTAATTACAAACACGTTTTCATCAGATTTTTTAAGACCAACCTAAAGTTAATCTCGATGCTTCAAATGTATTATATTGTAGTGTTTTATTCCTGCAGACACCTTCACCATACCTACACTTACTGAGCAGCCAAAAGGCCTGGAATTATATATGTGAATTCTTTGCAGTCCAGATGTCTGATACTTGTCTGTCTTGTACTTCTGCTATTGTCCATGTCTCCATTTCTCTCCGGGATGGGACGTTAGAATGGAGGCTAAATCCAAAAAACCCTTTTCTCCTAAAGGTGGAAAGAAGCTTTCACAGAAAGGGAAAGGTAAGCTGTTGTTGACATTAAACAGCTACATACACTGTCACTTTCTACCAGGTTTGTCATTGGCATGTCTCCCTCTGTCCAGATTCCATGGGGACCAAACTTGGTGGAAAGCCAGGTGGTAAAAAGCCCTTCAAACCGTACAACAACACAGAGAAGAAGGGCAAACCGTGGAAGGGTGGAGAAGGTGGCAAGAAAGAACACAAATCAGCTTTCTCCAAAGCCGGGACGGGCCAGCAGAAGAGGAAACTGCCATTTAAAGCGAAAAATGAAGAAGACGAGGGCGAAGGTGAGAAAACATCTGCTTACCACTGATTACAATGTGGTTTTGCACATTTTACTGCTCGTTGCTGCGAAACATTTAAACCAGTTTGTGTTTTCGCTCACAGTTCCTTCTTAACAAACTAAAAAATAGCAAAATAGCAAAACAACATGACTAGTTAGTTGAAGTGGCAAGGAACAATTATGAAACATTGTGATTTCTGTGTGTGTGTGATCAGGTCCGGCTAAGAAGATGAAGAAAGGCGAGTTGAAGACGGAGGAGCTGACGGAGGAGGAGCTGAAGAAGAACAGGCAGCAGATTAAGAAGGACCTGAAGAATAGCAGACAGCATGCGGAGAGGAAGGACATGTTCGATGTCATCTGTCAGTGCAAACGAATGTGGGGAGACCTCAGGAGGTACACACACACACACACACACACACACACACACACACACACACACACACACACACACAAGCTATTCAATCATCCAACAAGCACTTCTGAAGGAATGTCTGTTAGCTGAAGAAGTACCAAAACAAGCTACACAAACAGCAGCATAATAACGTAGGGTGGTGGTGCAGGGCGTATAAATAATAACTTGATATTTTTATGCTGCCGTGATGTACGATTTTATAAAATGTTTTCCTAAGGATACACCATGAATAAAACTAATCTGAATTAATGGTAAGACTTGGACCAGCAGCAGGCGAGCTGCACTCTGGCTGCTCGTAGTAGCAGAGCTAACATCTGCAGAGCTAACATCTGCATCACTGCTGCTGATTCAGGCTGCGTGCCTTTAAAAAAAAAATGCAGATATTTACGCCTGAGTTTCCGAACGTTGGGTTCGATGTCGCTCCATTTATAATTAATGTGTTGGATTTTTGACTTTTTTGTACTTTGTAGTTCTCTCCTCTCCTTTCCTCCACTCCGCCTCAGACTTGTTCCTTTGTTCGCTGCTTGTTTTCCGTTGGAACACTTAAGAGTGCAAATTGTTTCACAGTTCTGAGGCTGCTGTGTTTAACACCGATTTAAAGTTTTAATGTCTTACTCGTTTCTGATTGGCTGCAGTCTATGACACCGATTTTAAAGTTTGTATCTCAAACTTCTTACCGTTGCATTTGTCTAACACTCCTGAATATCATTTCTATTTACATGGCTTTTTTTCTCCCTGGGTACATGGCCTATTGGGGCAATTGAAGGTAAAAACAACAACAAATTATTTTAATAATATTTAGCCTAATAAGAATTAATTTACAACATTTATATAATCAATATGTGATACAAATAATAAATACTAAGAATAATAATTCAGGGGAGACCATTAGCCTACATTTTATTTGATGGGGGGGCGGTAAGGGACCTGGATACTGGATAGGGGGCGCTGGCCCAAAAAAGGTTGAGAACCACTGCAGTAAATGAATCTGAAGTTGGAGGGAACAGCTCATTTATGACATTTTAAAGGCCTTTAATTTTGAAATTCCACATCAGAATTCTCTTATTGCCTTATCGCGTTTATTGGAAGGATGCTTTTATTTTGAAGTCGGTTCTTAAACGCTTTTAAAACAATGCAGTGGAATCTTCCTTTAACGTTTCCAACCTCAGCACATAAACTCGCTCGCTTTGACGCTTCACTTCTTTTACTTTCCGCAGGCCTTTCCCTGTTTCAGATACTAAAGCTCACGCCTCATACGTCACACACACTCGCCCACTTCCGAAACACCGACGCAAGTCTCATGCCAGCGGCAATTTTTTTATTTTTGTAACAATTTATACTCTATGTTCAGGATAAAGTCATTACCTACATCCCACGTAGAACACACTGCATACATTGTGTATATTTGTTTGACTTCGCTCACTGAGTGGTTTGGTAACAAAGTTGAGGCTCAACCTTCACTTCACCACAACATCATCCAGCAACACATTGCATTGACCAGTCACACGTGTGCATTCCCCACATTCCTGGTAGAAGGCTCACTGACGGAGGATGGTGGTGTATTTGTGTCCACAGGAAGAAGTGTGACAAAGAGTTGAAGACGAAACTGATGAAGGACCTTCATGATCTGATGCGCGGGAAGATCAAACAGGTGAGCTTCACTCGGCCGTTTCATCTGTTCACTGCAGATTAGTCGCCTATGGGGATGTGAGAAGCAGGAATTATAGTGCTCGTAAACACAACAAACATGCCCACAGATCACCTGTCAATCAAACCGTATGGAACATACATGTCTTAAGATTTTATATGGATGCATTTTTTTTTATTCCCACGGCTAATGTACCAATAGAAAGAGTTTATTTTTGAGCTACGGTAGGATATTTCTGGTTTATTATCACAACATGGGTTTATTATTTTTGTAGGTTTGCCCATCAGTTATTATAAAATTGGACTTTCCAAGTTAATTGCTGAGATTTGAGGAGACTGTATTAAAAGAGGTCTGAGGTGTCAAGAAGCACGCGTAGTCAGACAGGAAGAATCACTCATATGTACTGAGGTGAAAAATAAAGATCCATCTTGTATTTTGGCTTTATAATAATAATAATAATAATAATAATAATGTGGTTTCTCACCGTGCTCTCTTGTCTCCAGATGGCGTTTGCTCACGACTCAGTGCGAGTGCTGCAGTGTTTCACTCAGTTCGGCAACCACGAGCAGAGACAGGAAGTGTTTGAGGAGCTCAAAGGTGAGCAGACAAGTTGTACTTCTTCTGCTGCCTGTTATTTTTAACTTTACTGTGATTCCCATGTTTAAAACTTGAGTGTTCACGTCATCAGACTGAACTGAAAAAACATTTGTATTGACATCATGAAGTTTTGGCTATATACACCGCAGGCCTCTAATGGGTTTTTAAACTAAAACTTCCCTGTAAGCCTCGCTTTCACTATGCAATTCTGTCTGTCCCCTTCACAATAAAAGCACTAGACATATACACTGCATCAGTGACTTCCAGCTGAGCATTTTGCTAAGAGGTAACTCATCAAAATAGCTCACAGTAGCGGAACAACCGGAGTAATGTCAACTGTGGAAACTAGGGATGTCACAAAACCAAACATTTAGTAGTCAATACCAGTGAAATTCCACAATTCTCTAAACTAATTCTTGATACCGCGTCAAAAACAAAACGATAAATCCCATGTACTTCAACATACACTCCTTTGTTTACGTTTGAATGCTGTCTGTTAGGAAGTTCAACAGGTTCCCTCTATTATCCATTTTATAATGCTGTGTATCTTTAAACTGTAAATTTACATAAATTTCTTGCCAAAAACTACATTTTGTTTACATTTGAACACAACATAGTGATGTTATTGTTTACCTTGGCCCAGTACAAATATTTACTGAATAGATTGGTTCCCTAGGAACCGCTCTCCCACTAAGCCATTCTGTCTGCCTCCGGGTCGCGATCGCCCTTTCACAATAAAAGCCATAAACATATAGACTTCATCACTGCCTACCAGCTGAGAGGCAACTCAACAAAGAAGCTTCCGGTAGCGGAACAACAAGTAATGTTAACTGGGAAAACTACCCGATGACCCTGTTTAACTCCAAAAGGTCATTTTACCATTTCTCAATGCTGGAACTGTTCATATATAAGCTGCCATGACCGCGTGGCAATGGTCTCAATTGTCTTTAAACAGGAAACGCATCTTGATGTGAACTGTTTCCGTGTTCACATCAAGATCTAATCAGCGGCGTCTGAGACATGAATGCGAGGGCTGGAGCATCAGCTGACTCGTAGTCCAGCTCCTGGTTTTATATTTGTGCCGTACGAGTAGAGCAGCTAATGAGCAGACATTAACTGTCGGTGCTTTGTTGTGTCCCGCAGGTGACATCATCGACCTGTGTAAGTCGCAGTACGGCAAACACGTGGTGAAAAAAATGCTGATGTACGGGTGAGTCGGCTCACATTGGTTTCTTCTTCTCTGTTTCAGCAGACGTCCATCTTTAAGTCAGACTTCAGTTGTGTGTGGACACGTGTTTATGAGTTGCGTGTGTGTGTATGTCTTCCACAGGAACAAGGAGCTGGTGGCGTCTGTGATACAAACATTTAAAGGTCACGTGCGGCCGATGCTTCGCCATGCCGCCGCCTCGTCCATCATCGAATACGCCTACAACGACAAAGCCGTGCTCGCACAGAGACTCATGCTCACTGAGGGACTTTACGGGAACACCTTCACTGTCTGCAAGGTACACACACCCACTGCTGTGTGAAATAGTGCTTCCAGATATTATACATCATGGTGCCTCCGTATTGTATTTCCTATGGTTATGTTGAGTACGTATGAGTAGATATATCTACTGCTGACTGAACATTTCTCTGCCTGTGCGTCCAGTCGGGAGTGTGCAACACCATCGAGAAAGTTGCGGAGGCGAACCCGGATAAGCTGAACAACATCATCGACGAGATGAAGCAGATTCTCACACCCATGGCCCAGAAGTAAGACGAGAACACAAAATGACACGCAGATAAGAGCTGAAGGGAACTGAAGTATGAGCAGCTCAACATAAAACGTTAAGACTTTGATCTGTGCAGGGGAATAGTTTTACTTGATATATTATCAGCATTAAGAGCATCTAGAGTTCTGTTTAGTCGTCCACAAGATTAGTCCAAATGTTTAGTAATTGATGAATCATTGAAGTCCGTTCTTTAGCAAAATGACAAACGTTCTCTAGTTTTAGGTTTTCGATCATTCTAAATGTGAAGTCTTTGGTGTCATAGTTTCTTTATGTTCTGTCACTTGTGATGGGCAGTTTTAAGTTTTCTTTTTTAATATAGTTAAATATTGAATTGGGAAATATGATTAGTTGCAGCTCTGTAACAGGGAAAAGAATAGAAACGCACAAATGGAGAACAAAGCAACATGTTAATTGCAGGTAAAATAGCACCGACAAGGAACAGAGTTTCCCACAGTTGAGGATTGAAAATGTTAATTTACTTTAAGATCAGAACTAAATTGAAAGCTGCTGACTTTAATAAGATTAAGGCAGTTACATGAATGACACCTGGTATCTTAGCTACTAAATAATGTTATTATTTCGTAGATAAGTTAAAGTTAGTGAGAAACTTCAGAAACAAATGTATAAATCTATGTATGCAACTTTCTTTCCTTATCTGATTTCATGTCATTTGAATTAATATGTAATTTCTTTCACTTCCTTTGATTGTATTTCATTAAACTGTATAATTTAAAGCATGGAACTACATCTGCTGCTGTTGTGTTTCAGAGAACAAGTCATCAAACACTCTCTGGTCCACAAAGTCTTCCTGGACTACTTCCTGTTTGCACCAGACAAACCGAGAACGGTAAGCAGATCAACGTCTCGCATATTGTTTGAGTAGCAGCACATGTCTTCATTAATGCTCTCTAGAAGGGTACAGTGGTGTAAAATAAAGTATAGAAAGTTGACCTACAAAGAAGACCAATGTTTCTTATGAGCATAAAATATTTTCAAAATAAAAGACAGGTTAATTACTTAATGTGGTGCTGACTAACATGTTTCCTCTCTTTGGTTTTTATTTGTTGTGACGTGAGCAGGAGATGATCGAGTCGATCAGAGAAGCTGTCGTCTACATGGCTCACACACACGACGGAGCACGGGTGGCAATGCACTGCCTGTGGTTCGGGACCGCCAAGGTGTGTATACTCACACACACATCTGTATTATTTTGTTTAATGAAGATAAAACTTTATTATTGTCCAGAAGGAAACTTTGGCTTAAACACACATTACAGGACGATGAGCAACAATCTATAGTCAAAATGGAATATACAGAAAATACAAATATTAACTGACTGCTGATTCAAACAAAAACAACATATTAATGGACAATTATTTCGTACGATTAATTTAAACATCAATATATTTTTCAATTAGTTTCAGAAATTTGCCATCGACTTGGTACTGAAGTATCTGTTCTCGTGACATCTGGAGCCGAGTGTTATGAAAGCAACATGTAGTCCGAACCAAGATGGCAAACTTCATTACTCCACAGCACATGCCAGATCCACTCCATAACTTTCACAATAAAAGCCCTAGACATATCCACTAGCTGTTTACAAGAGGGAACTCAAGAAAATAGAGAATGATGTTGAATCCATCATTTTGTTTGAGGAGCAAATCTATTTGATTAAGTGTCAGTATGAGTTTGGATGTGAAACATTTGCGTCATTTAGGCAGGAAACAAAAGCATAAAAATAAATGTCCAGTGCAGCGTTTTTGAAGCTTTTTCTTTGTTTCAGGACAGAAAAGTCATAATCAAAACTATGAAGACCTTCATGGTGAAGTTTGCCACGGTAAGTTGCAGCTCATTGGATTTAAAAGAGAAGATTCTAAATGAAGATTATTTCCCAGGAGGGAAGGTCTCAACCCAGGATAAATGTTGTGTGTAGGAAACATCTGAGCTCAACCATCAGTTTATACTTGACCTGAGCTCCTGGTTATTAGATCTTCACGTCTCAACTCCCGTTGTTCTTGTGTCAGCGTGTGACTGACTGTTTTCTGTCCACAGGGAGAGTTCGGTCACCTAGTTCTTCTGGCCATGTTCGACTGTGTGGACGACACCAAGCTGGTCAAACAAGCCGTGCTCTCAGTAAGTCTGATGTCGTTTGCTGTGATGATGCTTCAATGAGACGATAATCTTGATTATGCAAACACAAGCGTGACGTAAAAAGTAATTCAAAGAAGCTGTCAGCCGATTATCAGTTTGAAGATGTTGGAAAGTTATAGCAATTGCTTCGTCTGTTTCCCACCTGTTCAGGAGATCTTGTTGTCTCTGGATGAGGTCATCGGTAATAAATACGGTAAGAAGGTTTTGTTGTACCTGCTGAGCCCCAGAGACCCCGCTCACCTGCTGCCGGAGATCATCAAGGTGCTGGAGCGAGGAGACGGAAACACACACAGGTAAGAATATGTTCAGATAATAATCCACAAAAAATCCTGTTGCTGTAAAAAGCTAGCGATGTGTCGGAGAAGGGGAATGTTCTCTGACGTGGAGTCACGGTTTACTCTGTTCCTCTCACCAGTAAAAAGGACATGGGGATTCGGAGGAAGGAGCTGCTGGAAGTCGTCTCCCCCACGCTACTGGAGCATCTCCGTGACAACGCTACTTTCATGGTGATGGACAAGGCGTCCAGCGTCACCATCAGTGACATCCTGGCGTCTGCCTGCGGGGACCTGCGGCCTGCTATGACTGCCGTGGCTCAGCTGGCCAATCATGAGTTGGTGCCAGGAGGGATCGACGGACAGGTGTGTGTGTGTGTGTGTGTGTGTGTGTAGTTATGGAAGAAGCAACCATGGATGTTTTCCTCACCAATGTATTCCAACTAAATGGCAGTTCTGCTGTTTTTCATTCTGAGTGTTTGTTTCTGCTGCAGCTTCACATGGCGGAGCATCCAGCAGGACACCTGGTGCTGAAATGGCTCCTGGAGCAGGACATGACACTGGCAGAGGCCGGCAAGGAAGGTAAAGAAACACACACACACCCTACAGGACTTGTAATTAGGCTCTAAACTGCATGAAGTGGTTGTTATAGAAATGGAGATAATCTGCTGTCTGTGTTCTAAGATCATCCCATCAGTGTAGGATCACATTGTGTCAGCATGCTATGGAAATGTATTTACTGAGACTTGAAGTCACTGAAAAACCTTTTGTTTTTAGTTAGTAATTAAAATGTCTGGTGCACTAAAATACACTCTCAAACAATAACTTTGTGTACTTATGTTTGACAAGTGGGATAGAAAATAGAATGACGGTTAAACAAAGAGCTTGGCCTGTATGCCTCCAGCACAGATGTGACGGGCACAAGAGGGCGCCAACTGCACCAAGTTTCACTTAAATCTTTTTTGTGAGACAAAGGTGACAGAAACATAAGTGAACTTATTGATAACTTAAGAATTTTCTCCTCTCAGAGCGGTTTGGCAGGATACTGCTGGACACCGTGGGAACAGAAACACTGAAGAGCTGGGTCAAAGTCAACAGAGGAGCAATGGTGCTCTGCAGGTCAGTGTGTGCACACGGCTGTTACTTAAAGGCTCAGTTCACCCAAATCACACGCTTCTAGTAGTATCTGTTTGTGTCTGACATGTCTTCTTCCCCCCCGATACGCTGGAGCTCACATTTAAAAACCTCAGCAGAAAGAAGTTCTTTCCACAAACTGTCTGTCAACAGTGTTAATGGGAATATTTCAATGCTGTGAGCACCACAAATAAACTCCATTGCATATGGCTTAATGCAGAAATGTCAGAGACCCATGGAGAATCTGAAGTATGCCACTAGAGCAGTCTCTCAAAGAGTGGTCCGCGAGCGACCGCTAGTCACCAGACAGCACTCGCTCCGACAGCACCGGGAGTTTAGTGGTCCGCGATTGGTGAAGTGGTCCTTGGTCTGAAAAGGTTTGAGAGATACTGCTCTACAGTGAAGTAAGACAATTGACTTTATTTTCAAATACCTGCGGCGCAGATATCAGTTAAGTGCGTCGGACAATTGAGGTATTTCCGTGGTCAGGCTCGCATGGTGCACCTGGATACAAGGTGGGATTTGAAATATTATCATACATCATAGGTAGTTGTGTAATTATTAACTAAAAGAAAAATATTTAATTGATCATAACATAAATAATATCAGGTCGTAAAGAATCTGCAGATGCTCCAGTTCAATAAGACCAACAGATTAATAAGTAAGGCTCGTCTTTAGCTGGTTACCAGAAATGCTTTTTGCTACTGAAAGATTTGTTGATCACTTGCGGCCCCTACCGGCATAAAAGAGCACAACACATATCCGGCTGAAGGGTCCTGTAGTATGTGAGCTGCAGACACGACTGAACATTCGGTCGTATGGATGTGCTTTAACAAATAAAGGGAGCACAAATGTTCTATGCAGTGTCGCACTGGCTCACGCTAAGGTGGAGCCCGATATGTGGGTGAACTGCCCCTTTAACTAGAAATGGTTGCACTGTTGATGGAATAATTATGAAATATTTTTGTATATCTGGTCCCAAGCTAACCTTTTTGGAATCATGTTTTGTGTGCAGCCTCCTAAACAGCTATGACAAGTCTGTGGCTGCAGAGGTGAAGGCAGCGCTGGAGTCCATCAAATCAGAGCTCGGCAGCATCGGCAACAACAAAGGAGCTGAAATCCTGCTGGAGAATCTGAACAAGTAGAGACTTTTTTTATTCCAAACAGACTGGTGATGTTAAACGCATCACTTCCCGCGCAGCAGTGCCTCTTTTCCCAGAAATCTCCAACAAGACTTTGTGGCTGAGATTTCAGGAAGTGGATACAACCCGGAACACTGTCCGTCCCTAATGGACAAGAATTTGTGTGGAAATGTTGGCAATGAAATAAAAGGTGTTTGGAGGACGAGGCGATGCTATAGGTTGAAATACACACATGTCACTTATGTAGACGTAACCTAAATGTACAACACATAACATACTTTGCCATTTTCTTCCATCACTGGCTGCCTGTCAATGAATCTTATGTGGTAAAATAACAACATTGCCATTTGAGACTCTCGAGGCTTTTAAAGTCTGTAGGACGTGTCGAGTTTCATTGACAGTAGCCTAACACCAAATGGAAAAAAATGATCTACAGTTGAAGAATAGAAACTCAGCAGCCAACTGGTGAATATGACAACATCCTGTGCCGTTGGATTTAGCACTGACAAACTGTCCCTGTGGCTTTAAACTAACCTGGACGAAGACATCTGTAAGGCCACACCACCTAAAGTGAACTGGTCCTTTTAACACCCCTGACTGTTTGTGCCATCCTGTTTCAGATTTTTTTACTAGGAGTGATAATTGTATTTGCCGAAAAGAAAATTACTTTGCAAAAATAAAGATTGTATCTCATACTTTTAATGTAATCAACAGATATAACCTAAGCCAGTAAGGAACACAGCTAGCCTGATTCTGTCCAGACGTAAGAACCAGTCTCTGAAGTCTGCTGACTGCCTCAGCATTTTATGAAATTTGCTCTCCTGCCAAGAGTTAGATGAAGTCATCAGACAATTAGCTTAGCATAAAGCCAAGGGGAACACCTAGCCTGGCTCTAAACAAAGGTCTCACTGATCAACGTTTGGTATCCATCTGCTAATGCAACTAAGTGTATTAGCTCTGTAGCTGCCAAACGCTGATCAGTTTTCGCTGTCTTTCAGTAAGATTTTAACCAGGAAGTAACAACATACTGATCCAGTGACACTAATGTAGTTGATTGTTGGGGATTCAGGAGTGACGACTGCTTACACACAGCTGCACAGCTTTATGATCACAACATAGAGACAGGTTTATTATTAGAGAGGTGCACAGGGAACAAACAGGTCTAATATTTACCGTCCAGATGTCAGCTCTTCAATTTATGATTCATTTCAGTCCTGTTGCTATTCACTCCTGGATTACATGTGGGTGGTACAGACAGCTTTAGCATAGATGTACAGTATATGGATAACTATAAAGCATTTTGGCGAATAAAAGATTTACCAGTTTTTTCAATATACTCCAATTCAGAAGGTGTTTCATTACCTTTCTCCCAATGCATGCTGGGAACAGGAATACACAGGTATGGAGGATGGATGGATGCATACAGTAACTAAATGTCCCTTCAGGAACAATACAGTTCTTGGAGCAACATTTTGAACTCAGGCAGTTGGAGATTTCACAACAGGTTATTGGTTCCAACCGCCATGACTCCTGCAGTGTAATTCTGCCACAGGACAGCATGACACTGGGACATGTTGTACAATATGGTCCCATTTCCAGTAAAAATAGACAATAAAGCAGTCTATGCTTAAGGGCGTGGCTGCCTTGTGATTGACAGGTAGTTACCATGGTGTTCTCTCAGCACTGTAACCCTTTCACACTGAGTTTTAACTTCATGAAAGTTAATTGTAACATTTTAGTCGACTAAAAATGTCTCGTTCAGCATCCGGTTGTACTCCACCCTCTCGTGCCACTTCTACGTCCAAAACCATTAGATGATGTAACAGTGACTCCGCCCACGTGTTGTATACAGTCTATGGTTCATTCCTGACTGTCACTCCTGCCTTCCAGACAAATGTTACCGTAGAGACTAGAACATCTAAAACCTCGGCTGAACGACGTCCTCGCAGCACTCGGCGAACCTCTTCGCCGCCCTCCTGGCGAAGTGCAGCTTCCCGCGGGCCTTAGAGACGGCGGCGTACTCGTGGGACTTGAGTTTAGTGTAATAGTCGGAGAACTTGTTGTAGAGGATGGAGATGGGCATGCCGTTGATGATGACCCCGAACGAGATGCAGGCGAAGGCGAAGATACGGCCCAGGTGGGTCTCAGGCAACATGTCGCCGTAGCCCACCGTGGAAATACTCACCTGAAGGATGAAAGAGAAAAACAGAAAGTACCAAATATAAAGACTTGACAACATGAGATGTTCATGAGATGTTGAGGACATGATCATTTCTCAAGTGATGCCTTACTGCCAGTCTAGGGAGTTTTGAAATGTTCAGATTTTGGTGTTTATTCATCAGGCCCGCGGTGTGTAAGGGCCTTAATTAAAACATGGACTTATGATTCTAAAGAGATTTTCTTTGGAGAGAATGAAGCGTCCTTCCAAACAGGGCTTTTAAAACTAATGTTTTTACTTTCATACATTTTTGCTACAATTCACAGGTTCATGAAATGTTTTTAACTCAAAGCTGCAAGCTAAAAACATACTTTAACATTTCAAGATATCTATGAAAACAAAACCTATTGTTCATATTATTTATGGCCGACATATTACATATGTTCAGCAAGTGTTTGTTACTATGGTTAGCGCTGACTGTGCCTTTAAAATACGTACACATTCTGCAATCTCTGTTACCACCAGTAACCATGGTTGTATGTTTAAGGATCATAACTTCTATGAACTACTATGAATAATCTTGCAGATTTCATTCTTTAAATTAGAAGCTCAGGTCTCAGGAATACTACTCTCTTATGTGTGATGTTAAAGCACTAGCCAACATATTAGAATCAGTCCTATCCCATCTAATTCATATAGGGCAGATATTCATCCACCAACAGGAAAAGATTATGAAGTCTAATCCCTATATCTCAAAGAAACCATTCTGAAAGCGCCTGGACCTGCAACTGCTCGTCGCCCTCTCAAAGGTCAGGGGTGTCTCAAGACTAAAGACTAAGACTAAGGCTAAATAATGCTGAATAGATATTTGTGTTAGTCAGCGAACATTCAGCACTCATCGGCCTCCAAGTGGATTAACATTGGAATCCTCCAGGAACACACAACAGACAGTTTGTTTAACCGTCAGCGTGAACATGTTTATGTGTTTGTTGACTCACAGCAGCCCACCACCATGCTTGCGGCATGGAGGTGAAGTTGGTGTTGTGAACGTCGTGCTCCACCGTGTACACCATGGCTGAAAACATGAAGATGCCCATGCCGATGAAGAGCAGCAAGCAGCCCACCTGCACACACACAAACACAGTTTATTTTATATGTCCGCCTCATGTTAACTTTAGCTTTTTTCTCTTGACTGTGAGGCCTAGAAGTCTTAGATGCATTAGTCCAACACATATCTATCCATACAGGCCACGCCCGCTTCCACTCAAACGCCGTGTTTCCCCTGCATGGTACAACACGGCTTCTCAACTGGACTCGCTGTGTTTTGGTTTTCCATTAGCAAAGGTTGTGGACAGTACCTTTTTGTCGTACCAGAGCCGTACGTTGCAGTGGAAATGAGGGAAAAGATTCTCCCGCATTTTGAACCTTTGCAACACATGATGTCTTTATCGCTCCTCCTACACATTGAATCTAATCATTACTTAATGTTGTGCATACTTGAACCCAAGTATGAAAATACAAGTAAAGCTCTTTGTCTGTTATTTATTCCCTATTATTGGCTTCTTTGGCACAAGCTGCATGTACGGTCAGACCTGCTGGTAGCACTGTCTCAGTGTGAAGCCGAAGGCTCTGAGTCCTGTTGAGTGACGAGCCAGCTTCAAGATCCTGAAGATTCGCATCAGACGCATGATCCTCAGAACCTGACCCACCTACAGACAAGACAAAACACAGAGGAAGAAGTGGGTGAGACAAATACATCTAAACATCCACCCCTAACCTCTCCCATCAGCCGCCTTCTACCTTTCCGACCCGTGCCACGGCCTTGATGTCCCCTGAGTGCGGGTGTATGTCCTCGTCCTCGAAGCACTCCAGGGCCATCTGCAGGTAGTGCGGCAGGATGGCGATCAGGTCGACGGTGTTCAGCATGCTGCGTCCAAAACACTTAAGGTCGGGGGTGGACACCAGGCGCAGCAGGTACTCCAGCGTGAAGAAGGTGATGCAGAACGTCTCCACGTGCTCGCCATAGAATCTGCCGCTGAGCTGGCCCGACGCCGTCTGGAAGAGAAAATAACAGTAAATAATACATTTGAAAAAATCCTGCTTTTGACTGTTTGATTGTGTAGTGATACAGAGGTGACCTCCCCCGGGCCAGATGGAAGGCGTTTAGGCACTCTGCTCACAGACACTTAATATTTTCTATTTTCCTTAATCCAATTGTATTTCTGATCCGTAGTAAAACTTAGTGCAATAAATGAACAAGAAAAAAGGAGCCGTTGGAGGAGTCGTCAATGGTTATGATATAAGTGGAGTTTA
Source organism: Cottoperca gobio (assembly GCF_900634415.1). Lineage (NCBI taxonomy): Eukaryota > Metazoa > Chordata > Actinopteri > Perciformes > Bovichtidae > Cottoperca > Cottoperca gobio. The sequence goes on from NC_041366.1 coordinate 3,765,004, forward strand.
TTTCACAACAGATCAAACAAACTCTCTGGTCACAATATCCCCGGGGAGATCGTAGAAAGACCCTATTTTAGTTTGGGTCTCCTCTTTTATAGTCTTGTTTGGCTGCGTCAAATTCGTAAAAAAACAAATGGGACCACTCCTGTCACATTCCTAAACATTTCACACCACCTGGCAGATGACATCAGTCTGTTCAGATCCGGTGGCGTGTCTCTTTCTGGCCTTACACGTGTTTATCACCTCGGCGGGGGTTATATTTGCCTGTCTCTGCACTTTTAGCGACCAGGTGTTCTGCCCTCTCTTACTCTTCCCCTCCCTCAGGAACATGCAATACCCCATCCTCCCTCTAGGATACACTTATAGATGACCTTTGGCTCAGATACACAAACATTTGATTGTCTTACATCATTATGAGGTTACAAAGATCATTATTATACATATTGATACACAATACTTTGCTTAAGTAACATATATGCCACTACAATGTATTAACTTTTTGTTTTCCTGTAATGTTAAGTGACCTGTTTTTTTTCTTTAACAATTAAGTTAAGATTTGTAAAGTGTGGTCATGTGTTATTCCAATATTCAGATTTGAACTGGGGACAGTCTGAGATGCCTGTTTTTCTTTATTGCTTCTCTCTTTTATTCTTTACTTTTTTATTACACATTTGCTTTTGATTTATTTATCTCAGGGCACTCCAAGAATACATTCTATTCTTGTGTGAGTGTGTATGCATTCAATGCCATACCTTCAACATATGTGTTTAAACTCTTTTTATTCTGCTCAGAGCACACTTGCTTTTCTTAGCCTTCTCCCAAGCACTCAAAGTAAAGCTCACCTTGTACTGCATCTCCTCCACCGTGTTGAGCGTCATGGTGACCAGCGAGACCAGCACGAAAAGGGAGGAGGCGATGCCCATCAGCTTGGCGGTGACCGAGGAGAACGGCTTCTCCATCAGGTTCCAGATACTCTTTCGGGTCGGCCCGAAGGCCAAGCCGTCAAATAAAACCTCGTTCTCCTCCATCTCCAGCTGGAGACACGGGACAGAAAAACATCACAGTCACACAATAGAAACAGGAGAACATTATTCTTTCATGGCAGAAGCAAAGAAACAACTATGACAAATAATGGAAATGAAATTCCCTTTTCTAACTTTTATCAAGGGTTCAGAAACAGAGAAGCCAGAGGACAAGAACCAAAATGTCCAGAACACAAACTAAAACGCAACTGAATTATAGAAGCAAAAACTAAATGTCAAATGGACTTGCATTTGGCTTTTTAGTCTTCACCATCCACACACACATTCTTACACTGATGGCAGAGGCTGATCAGGTTGTAATGCTCGTTCACAATGACACACACACACAAACAGTATCTTTCCCAAAGACTCTGTGACATGTGGTCTAGAGCAGCGGGGGATCTACGACCCGCTCTATTTCCTGAGCCAAGAAAACACAACGGTAAAGAAACTGGTACAAACTGCATTAGAGTGAGACCTCTGTGATGGAAACATCTGTCTAAATCTGTGTCAAAGCTTATTCTCTGCTCTCCATCTGTCAAGACGGCAGAGCGTAGCTGTGATTTATAATGTAGGTCAGCCAGACTCAGCCAACGGATTACTGACAACATCTCACAGGTACACATCAAAAACTTGATCTGCTGAACCACTGAAGCAAGAAGGTTATGACTTCTAGACATTTCTTTCTGTCATTTTGAGACATATGGAGCCTGTAGGGGAAACATACTAATCCATAACATAGTTCATAGCGGCTGCAAACTACTCCAGTGTGTCCTGCAGATTATCCATGGTAACTGGGACACTCCCTGTATTCTTATTTTATAGACTACCCGCAGCTTTGCTCGGACCAATCAGAAGACCTGGAAAAGTACTCAAAAGCTCCTCTGTGGTAGTTTCAGCTACAGTAGCGTCTCCAGGAGCACAACTACCATGATGACAGACTCACAAGGTGAAAACAATACCAGCATCACTCTCACATCACATTTTGTAACAGCAATAATGTTGCAACCGTGCAAGATAAGAACTTTACAGATGTGTAGTTGTGATCAAAATAAAGATTGAGTTAAAAAATGGCCGTGGGCCCAAGGGGCCATTGCCATGCTAGCGGTTTTGTGAGGCTGGAGACACAGCACTGCTTTGAACTAAATGCTAATGTCAGCATGCTAACAAGCTCACAATGACATGCTAACATGCTGATGTTAAACAGATGTGTTTAGCATTTTTTGTTGTTTAGCGTGTTAGCATGAAAACATAGGCTAAGTGGCACTACACACAAAGTAGCCTACCACTGAGGCTGATGGGAACGTCATTAGTTATGCAGGTGTTTTACGTTTCTTAAGAAAGGCGGTTGCTAACAAGTGGCCAATTGAGCCTACAAAGGTTGTCGGGGACATTAAGCGGTATCACTAGTCCGCCTTTACAACCTTGTTGTGTTTATACTTGGGCTTCTGCAAATTATTCTAACTCAAACTTTACAACTGTCCCTAATTCAAGTTACACATTTGAAGTCAGTGGTGGTGACGTTGAAGTCATGTGACTGTGCTGTAGTTCGTTAATAGCCTAACTATAGCTTTTCACCTCTGACGATTGCATTTAGCCTACGCTTCAAATAAATACATCATAAAAGTGGTGTTTATTTGTTTAGATTATCTTGCTGAACAAGAAGTGTCATAAACTTTTGTTTGCCAGAGTTTATTTTATGCAATAATCCAAGATCCAATGAAAGAAATCCCTATTTTTGTTAAGGGAAATAACTTCCGGGGTGTTCTACCTCCGCTATCAGCTGTCTCTGTATTTTCAGTTGCTCATTCAGCTCGTCCTGCTTCTCTTCAAAGGAGATGCGGCAGCAGCGTTGGCTGTTCTTGATTCTGACGCCCCAGTAGTTTATCTCCTCCAGAAAGTTTCGGGGACACAGCTCGTCTTTAATGCACAACACTCCAGTTCTGACGGAGAGGACAGAGACAGAAGAACGGGGTCCAGAATTATTCCAAGAAGTCATATAAAGAAGAGGGAAACTCACTTCTTATTTCATTGTATGATGTATTTTATTTGAACCTGTAGAAGTTGAAGATGATGTGGAAGATTTGAGGGTCCCTGTCGAAAAAGAACTCCTTGCTCTGGACGATGTAGTCGTCACACAGGTCCAACTTCCTGCTGTGGTCTGTGAACGTGGCCATTTGGCCGAGTCGTGTCTTCGGATACCTGGCAGCTAATCTGTAGGGCAAGTGGTACATCTGGAAGAGAGGAAAACAGAAGAGAATAAAGGTTAAAGAACATTTAGATAATGGCAAGAGGAGTATTTGAACAATTTTGAGAATGAAGCTGGAACACACTAGAGGGCTTTAAAATGGTTATTGAGGCTGGAAAAACAGACATTTAAACAATTAAGGACCTTTGCAGATTACAACTGTGTCCGGTCAGATGTCTCCCATTAACCAGTTTCAACTGCAGAAATACTTTCGAACTTCATTGTAAAAATCAAATATAAGTTGTTTGATATCCTTGTGCAGTTGAGCTGCAACTAATTAGATTTCATAATCCGTGGCGGTTCTAGACCAATATCCCTCGGGGGGCCTGGCTGGGGCCAAGTGGTTTGTCAGAGGGGCACATTCAACCCGGGACAAAAGAGGAAGCAATGTTCAAGCCTTCAATATTTTTTAGTTAAGTATAAATAATTACGCACAACAAAAACAATACCATGATTAGTATGTTCCTGACTGATGACAGCATCTCTCCAGTAATCAATCATGGCATGCATGTTTGTATTTAGGTTCCCATGGTAACGAGTCAGACTGTTCACACTAGTGATGGGAGGTCCAGCTCTTTTCAAAGATTCAGCTCTTTTGGCTCGGCTCCCTTAGAAGAGTGGCTTTTCAATTAGTATCACTCGGAGCCTTCTATTTTAGCCTAATTTAGCAATTATAAATAGTTTGTGTGTTGGTAAGCAATTTTTCATTCAGTGTTTTCATAAAAACCTTATCTTTATGCATTTATTTTCCCTGTTGGCACTGGCCCCTGTTGGCACTGGCACCCCCCACATAATCTATAAACCTCAGGCTCTGAAAAGTGAAACCAAAGCAGAAGTGCCCTAAACCTGCATTCTCTCTAATATCCAGCAGGGGGCGACTCCACTGGTTGCAAAAATAATTCAGATTGTATAGAAGTCTATGACCCTAATTCTCATTAGATTTATTAGCTCAATTAACATTTTCCTAATGAGTTTATGGTCTGAAACTTTAGTTACAAGTCTTCTAAGCGTATGCTTTAGGGCGGGGCTGCCTTGTGATTGACGTTACCACGGTGTTGTCAGGTCTGTGTGCTCCGTGTTTTTGTCTTACAACTCAACCCTTTCACAGAGCGTTTTCAGATAATCAAGGTTAATAGTAACATTTTGGTCGCCTAATATTTGTCTTTTATTTAGTGTACTCGGCCCCTTGTCGCAAAAAACCAAGATGGCGACGGCCAAAATGCCAAACTTGGGCACTCAAAACCCTGGTCCACAAACCAATGGGTGATGTAATAGTGATTATGTCCATGCACAAGGTCATGTCTTCACATTGCTTGATTGAATTTATAAATGAAAAAAAAAGTAGCAAATCTTCACCTTGGAGAGGCTGGAACCAGAAAATGTTTGATATTTTTGCTGTGATAAATTACAAAAGCAATTAATAAATAAAAACTTTAACTGTAACACAAATTGCTAGCAAGTAGCACAAGCAGCTATTTCTTTATTTTCCTGTAGAAGGCAACATCCTCAAATCTACATCTGCAGGCCTAAAGTGAAGCAGCTGTTACTTTTCCTTCCTACAGGTGGTGCTGGTTGGCAGCATATACTTAGAGTGGACGTAGTCACCGCAATGTCACCAATTGGTTTGTGGACTACTATTTTGAAGCCTCGAGTTTGGTATTATGGTCGTCTCCATCTTGGTTTTTGGCCGTAGCTATCTTGGTTGTTTGATCCAGAAGTGACACGAGAAGATGGAGCTAAGTACAACCGAACGCGGAACAAGACATTTTTAGGAAAACACAGTGAGAAATTTTCTTAGACTTGTATGCAATCTGACTTATTTTGACAACCAGTGGAGTCTCCCCCTGCTGGCCATTACAAGTAATGCAGGTTTAAGGCCCTTCCTCATTGGCTTCACTTTTCGAGGTTGGCAGGTGTAGAACTGAACTGACAGTGACTGAACAGCTCCCCCTGGTGGAGAACCTGCAGCCTGCTAAATGTGAATGAGTGGAATTAAAGGTGCTATCAGTCTGGTTGTAAACAGTGTTAGACGTAGAAGTCGAGTAAAGTTACCGTTCCTCCAACGTTGATGTTGAAAGTGAAGTGTTTGGTTGGAGAGAGCAGCAGGCGGGAGGAAGACACCGGGAGTCGATCTTCCTCCTCCTCAGTTTCATAATCAGCATAAATATCATAGATGTCTCTGCCAAGTTCCTACACAAATAACACAAAAACTTTATCTTTCATTTTAAGCTTTAATAAAAGATTAATGAGGCAATATTAATCAACGATTGAACTAAGCAGAATACAACAGACAAAAATATGAAAAAGATAAGTGCAAATACTGGGTATGAATTTTGAGATATGAAAAAATAAAGAGATGAGAGAAAAACGAAGAAAGAAAATGAACAAAGAAACTCAAAATAATGTAAATCCCATATTGTAGAAAGATGGTATGTTACCTGCAGGCATTTAGTCTTTTATGGATAATGACTTATTTAGTGGTCACATTAAATCATTAGTTGACTAACTGATTAGTCTGTTGACAGAAAATGTATGTAATCTTTTTTTCTTCATTTGTTTATTTTATATTTTTTCTATTGTGCTTCATCTTCCTAAATGGAATCAATGTCACATTGTATGCCTTGCATCTGTTCTTCAATAATAATAAAAACATTTGAAAAAAAAAGAAAATTAATCCACAATATTGTTTATAATTGTTTAATCATTTATGAAGCAAGAAATGTAAAACATTCTCTTGTTCCAGCTTCTCAAATATGTAGCATCCCTAAATCTAACCAAGGAACAGAAAACATGCGTCGACTTTGAAACAGAGTTTTGTGATTTATCCTTTTGCACATGAATAACAACAGTCTTGTGTTGAACATTTTGTATTCAAATAAAGTACATTGAACCTGCCAGGGGGGTGTGAGTTATACTCTCCTTTGAAAACAATAACTTGTAAAATGAAGAGCAGGGGAGCTTTAAGAAAGAACAAATGGGGGAAAAAATTAAAAGCGTCTGACCTGCATGGAGCTCCATGGCTTAACAAAGGTGTTGGTAAAGTCCAGATAGTCGGCCGGATCGTTGGTTGCTTGAGTCCGGCTGCCGGGCTTGTAGCCGGGGAACAAACTCCTGCTACGGGCTCTGATGTGGGTCAACATGGTCGCTGCTGAATGCGTTTCAACCTAAAATCAATTAACCTGCTCGGAGAAACATCCCGGCAACACTAAAACCATCTACACCATCTCAAAAACACACACACACACACACACACCTGGCACAAAACCTTGATCACACACACACACAAGCTGTACAAATGAGTAAACATGCATCCAAGGTTTCTCTCCGAGTTCACACTAAATTCAGAAAGAAATCATGTCAACATACGTACAGCTGACACACACACACACACACACACAGTAATGAGGTAGGAAGTTACTCTCGTCCTCTAACGCAGCTGCAGGATGATCTGGGTGCTTAAAGTTTTATCCTTTTATCCATCTCTTGATCTCCCACTCCTCCCACATCTGAGAAATGTACACATCTGGTTATCCTAGGCTGGACGGTGTAGCTGAAGTCAATGTAAAGTTATAGTATGAACATTCTGTTAAAGGGATATTTCAGATTTTTAGAAGTGGGGTTTTATGAGGTACTTATCCATAGTCTGGGTTATCCACAGTAGATGGTGGTCTGCACGCTCCCAGTTTGTAGAAATAACCGGCAAGGAAGCCAAGTAGTGTTCTGCTGTGGACGGGGCAGCAGCAAAACTTTCAGTTCAACAGTACGCTATGTTTAGATTATATACGGGGAGCTGGAGCAGTTATCTCTGACCGCGTCAGTTCACCTTCAGAAAGAACTGTCTGACCACAAGGTCAAGCAGTGAAAATATTCTAAATATAGCATATACTTAAACTGATAGATCTTTTAGATTAAGTATGTTTTCCTGCTGCCCCGTCCACAGCAGCACTTTATCTGTTTCTCTGACCGCACTGTGTAACTGTATTTTACTTATGCTTATTAAGGGTTGAGAAATTATAGAGATTATAAATTACCCAAAATGTTAATTTTTCCCTTCCCTTCAATAAATGGCCTGCTGTGAAATAGGTATGCATTCAGTTGATTTAATTTAATATTCCGTGTAGTCAATGTCAAAAGATGTTGAATTTTGTTTTTATTCCCCTTTAAAAATGTAAGTATGCAGGCAGACTATCCCAGAGTCCTTTGTTTATATGAACCTCAGACATGCATATCTGACACTTAATCCAAGTGTGTTTGATGTATTTTGACCCACTGATATCTCCGATCGGTGGAGATTAATCCCTGCTGCAGTTGAACAGGGATAATGACCGCATGGAGCCGGACTAGTTCCAAATAAACGATTTATCGGATACGCCAGTCCCTCAACCCACTTTAACTTCAAACAGGCCTTCTTGTTTGTCCCACAGCGGAGTGATCAGGCCATTGAGTTTACAGCGCAGATTATTTGCAGAGATTACACCATGTTCTGGATGCACAGAGGAGATTACTGCTCCATTAGCTCAAAGATGCTCCACGTTAAAGTATCAAAAGTAAGTATTTTGTAGTTAAGTACATTTAGCTGATAACTTATTTTACTTAGGATTCTGAATGCCGTAAAGGGTCCGAGTACTTCCTGCACCTAAGGAGGCATCGTCATGTTGAAGTTAGAAACACAATATCATTGTATTCTGTTGCATTGCCCCAGACTGAAACTGCACTAGTATGCAGGTGGACACCCGTCCAGATAGTGAATCCTCACAAACAGGCATGATAGACAAGACAGGAAGCCACGTTTTGAACAACGTTGTAGATTAGGTTTTAATTCTCAAGTGATTTTCCAATCAGTTTCTTCACATATACAGAGCTATTAACTTTTAATAGTATTCCCCCCCCCCCCCTCACTGTACAAGGCTAGAAAAAGTTCACAGCGACAGCACACAAACATACAAAATAGTTTTACCAAATTCTGTTTTTCCCCCAGCTTTTTCTTTGTTAAATACATCTGAACTCTAACCCTGGTACGATGCCCAACCATAGCAAAAAATTTATTTAAAGTCAAATGTATACAATCTTATTTACACAAGGAACATTTGATCAAAGTGCATTGAAGAGTCCTGATTGACGGTCATGTCTTTGAGGGATGATGGGGAAATATATACAATGTACCATGGTGATCCTTACACAGCTTCTATCATAATAATAACAACAGTTATAATAAACATTGGCTGAAAGAGCAGCTTGTAAGAATGCACTCCAGCAGGTAACGTTGGAAAGAAAACAAATTAAATAAAAATGAGCAAATAAAACTTACATCTTGGATATTATTGCCCAAAATATGAACAAACAGATATTCTCACACGTGAGCCTGTTGGCTCAGAGGAGGCAAGAAATAGAAACATTTAAATAAGTTTTCCCCATGAATGAGTCACTTCTCCACTCTGAATATGATCAAAGAGAAGTCTGACGCCGTCTTGAACACGTGTCCCGTCAGGTGATACTGACTGCTCAGATCCAGTTTTAAATCCTGTCCAGCAGAGTCCAACTGTTTGCTGAGAGAACTCCTGTGTCCTCCTGAAAGTTTTCTACTTCAGTTTGAACACAAAGCACAGTAAGATATGATCATATTGTGGAAATTCATCACATTTTTCTCATCTGTTGTAAAAAGACACTCTTTTTTTAAGAGAGCGGGAAAAAAAAGACCGGAAGATGTGGCTCAAACAATAAGGACCAAAGAGGGGGAACAATCTTTAACACTTTGGAAGAGTGAAAACCGTTATGGACACAATTCATTGTAGTATTCACATAATAAATAACATTTCATCAAGTCATCCTCTCACAGATAATGACATAATGCACTTCAGAAGGCGTGTGGTCGTACTGTAAGGGCTGCTGCCACGGACAACCGGTCAGCATGGGAACGCGGTGGCGCCATGAAACGCTACGGGTCGCCGCAAAGAAAAAAAAACCAGGACGATCACGATAAATCATCCTCTGTGCTCACTATGGAAATCTGGAAACAGGAGAGGGAAGAGAGAATCCGTTTAATCAAATGTTGTATTTGTGTGTTAGTCGAGTTAAAGGAATACTTCAGAGTGGGGATGTGTGAGGTACTTCTCCTTAGTCAGTGTGTACCTGCAGTAGATGGCGGTCGGTAGTTTGGAGGACATGAGTACCAGCACGGAAGCGAAGACAAAAACAGGGATTGTACCTCGCACAACAGATCGTTTGTTTGTGTACGAGACCAGCAGCTCCTGTGTACTGCGAGGTCAAATTAACTCGTCACAAAAAGGAGTCTGTGGCTTTGAGGAGAGATTAGATGACCGCTTCAGTTCCCTGTATATAATCTTAATTTAGCATATACGTCCCGCCCAAAGCAGTACATTGCTTAGCTTCCGTGCCGATACTCCTGTCCGTTTTTCTAAACTGGGAGCGTGCTGACCACCATTTACTGTAGTAACACACAGACTATGGATAAGTACCTCATTCAACCCCACTTCAAAAGAAGTGAACTTTATATGAGAGGCTGGGAGAAACAGCAAGTCTGGCTCTGTCCAAAGACAAACACCTCTAAACACGTTGCATCTCGTTTGTGTCATTTGCAAACCAAGGGAAATATAAAGACATTTATTTCAGCTGCAGCTGTGAGGGAAAGCAGAGGTGCGTGTCCGTCTCGTGCCTCGGGCCGGGTTTAGGCTAATCTCTTTAATCTGTGTACTGAGAGATATGCACTAAAGATTACTAAAGGCTGCAAGGTCAGGGTGAGAGTAAGTCATTGACATTCAGTCTCCATCCTTTGAGTCAGGATGAAATTAAACTGCCAATGCTCAGAAACTAACACCAGATTTATTTTATTTCATTTTGTGAGCAAAGCAGAGTTCCTGTTATTTAAGAGAGCTCGTCATCAATTCAGGACTCTAAGGTGCTGTGTGTAGCATATTGTGCATTCCAGTTCACATATTCTGTATTGGTAATGAATCGATTGGGAGACTAGTTTGTTTTTTGATCAGTGAATCCAGCCCTGACACTTTTTACCCATAATGCCCTACGCTCAGAGGTTGTTTGGATGTTTACTCACCGCAGGGTAGGTGTGACCCACGTTGGCGCCGTGCCGGGTGATGTCGATGTTGAGGTCTTCTTCTGTGGTCTTCAGATAGACGGGGTTGTCAAAGTTCATGCTCTTCTGATTCTTTAGCTGCCAGTTTCTCCACATCAGGTAGCCACCGGCCGCCGCCATCGCCAGCAGCACTGAGCAGAGAAACGGTCAGATAATCCTTCAGTGTCAGGGCTGATGGCCCTGTTTCTCCCACATGTGCAATCTTTGAAGAATTGTTCTCCTAAATTTGTGTCCTCCGATAACAAATTTCCTAAATGTGTTCCTCAAATGATGTCGTTTGTACGCCCTCCTGTTTTTCGCTTTACACTCTTGCTTCAATCACACCACGCTCTAACATTTGTCACAAAGCTAGGAATGTAAGCGGTCATTTTAAAAGGAAATATGAGCTATAACTGCATTTCAAACTTGGACGTTAGTTGTAATGTTCTTATGCCATCGACACAGGTAGGCGTGTGGGTTCTTACGCAGATATAGAGCTACCGGTTCTATGGAGGTCTGTTGGTGCCTATAGCTGTTCTGTAGCTGCTCGAGTTTATTGCTGATCGTTCAGGTCCATCACTGATTCGATTGTAGTCGCCGATCTTTCCCTGGGGAGAACCGTTTGCTCTCTCTACCTTTGTCTCATCACCTATTCCCTGTCTCCTTTGCACCCTTATATACCGACCGCCTAGTGCAGGGGTCTTCAGCGTTATTTAGGCCAAGGACCCCCAAACTGGTGTAGTATGACGCAGGGACCCCCTATATTTTAAATGGTATTCAAACGAGGGGGGGTGCTGTCGGAGTTCTGTGGGGGATGTGAATAGATAAAGCTAATATTTTTTTATTAAAAAATAATCTTTGCACAAACAATTTTGCGACCCCCCCCTGCAGAAGACCTATGGCCTAGTGCATTTAATCACCGCCAAACAGCAAAGTGTCCAAAATAATATTGCAGGGCTTAAACCAAATAATAATAAATGCCAACAATAATGAGAAATGGCTTCTCCATTAGCATTTCTACAACATTTATGTGGCAGCTGTGTTTGTTCACAAGTCTATCATACAGGATGTACTGAAACAGACAGCCTAAAATAAAAACTAGGTTCCTGAAGATGTTTTACGGTGCTGACAATTCTCACTCATCCCCATTTTCAGGGACACAAATGGCGTCTCAAACCAACTTCAGTCCATTGATTGCACACGTGCGTATGATTAACTTCAAACAGATATTATTAATCAAGCCATGTCTGATCGATGCATTAGACACCTTCCGTGTGTGTGTGTGTGTGTGTGTGTGTGTGTGTGTGAGATTCTACTCACAGACAGGCAGTATGGCCCAGGCAGCAGCAGAGCCTCTGGCAGTGGCGTTCACCTGGATCGACGTGCTCACGTTGGCTTCTGAAAGACAAAACAAACCACAGGTCACCACAAGACGGCTGCCGTTTCAGCTCGTTCATTAACACTAAAGTAATGATCTAAAATGCTTCACTGATCCAAAGTCATTATAAGTCCAGCTGATGTTTAAATGCCCTCTTTCAGAGTCACCATGAGCAGTTAAAACCCAACACATTTATTCTCAATCTTTTTTTAAATGTATTTATTTTAAATTGGGTAAGAAAAAAGAAAAGAAAAAAATCAGCTGTTGTAAATCTGAACTGTCATTTCCACATCCTGCCAACATATTAATGTTATTTTTTAAAAGTTATTTTTAAGTTGGGCTCCAAACTTAAAGGCTCAATGTGGAAGATATTCCAGCATTTAAACTTATTAAAACAATGAACTAACATTATCAACAGAGTGAAGAGGTAACAGTGTTGACGTCTGTGTGTGTTAGCATGCTAACAGCTAGCTGCGCTCTGTCCAGTCTGAAATACAATAAATATTCCAAACTACTACAACTAAAATATAAACATTAGAGATTGTATAGACCCAGTTTAGAGGTGAAATACTGCCTCTTATTTCTTTGGGTCAGGTGGCTCTGAATTACAGTGAGCCTTTAACTCCGAAGCTTAAACTTTGTTACAGCTCTGAGTAAAATTATTTCCCCCCCTGGGCCAACATTATCCAGTCTCAGCAGGCCAGAGTGTTTGGGTCAGCGACAAGTGAGTGACATGACTGGCAAACAGCTCGACTGAAAGAGTTCAGGACAAAGAGACAAAAACCAGGGTTTGTTAACTCATGTTCCTCCTGCCCGTCAGTCTGCTCTGCTGCCAAATGGCTCGGTGATGTCATCAACATGTCTCACAGCAACAAGATCAACAAGACTCAGAGCAGCTGGCTAAAGCCAAATAAAACAAAAACGTTTGACTTAATTCTTCCACAATAATTCAGGCATCTGCCTGGTTAAATACATTTGACATACTACACAATTTAAAAATCATAAAATAAAAATGTTCATTTAAAAATGTATCCCTTCTTTAAATATACCTTAATTCTATAGTGTCGGGACTTTGGCCCTGTAATGCAGAAAAAAGTATAATGAAGCCATGTTACCCAGCGCAACAGTGTTAATAGTTTTTGGATAACAATGAAGCTGTGGCACCGAGGAAGAAGATTTATATTCATTTGGTCTCTTCATGGGATTGTTAATAATAATAAAAAAAAAAAAAAAAAAAAAAAAAAAAGATAAATCTGGTGAAACTCCATTTTTAGGTTTTAACATGTAGTATGTTTTTATTTAATACGTTGCAGATACTGTAATAATCTGGGGCTGTATTTTGAGTTTCCATGGAAGAAGAAAATATTTAAAGCAAACTATGTCTGCAGGACCTCCAACTAGAACCATAGTGGAACTTGCACTGAACCTGAACGTTTCGGTGATTTTGATGTATTGGGACACTTCCTTGTTTCTGCCACTAGGTGCTGCTCCTGGGCTGTGCTTGCAGACAAACACCTGCTAGTGCAACGTTTGCAGTTAAACTGTTTTAATATACAGATAACCTTCAACAATAACAAAGTATCAGAACATATAAAATGCTCAACACCACGTGAAGCTGCATCCAAAGAACTGCACTGCATTACATGAGCAGCAGGGAGAAATGTACAAACCGCTTTAACCAACATTACGCTTTAAACACAATATTGAGGGACAAACTAACTTAATCAAAGTCATGAGACGACGCACTGTAGTCAGAAACCAAGAACCTTGTGTTGCTGATCAGGCTCCCTGTTTCCATGGGAAACTCATTCACCAACTGCATTTCTCATGGGATTAGGACAAAGTTAGTGAGCAAACACTTCAGTGTAGACATTTTAGACTCAAGGTTTAAAATGTCATTGGCAAACTTTGCTAGAATTAACATTGTGGATAAATCTACATGCATCTGAAATCTAGAGAGAACTCTGATCCCCAGACAGACAAAGGTACATAGGTTAGGCACACACTAAAGCAAAAACCATGATCAGAATCAATCAGCAGTCTCTGGTTAGATTCAGTGGCACAGCAGGTATGAAAGATCAGAGATCTGAACTTTACTGGATTCATAATGTAGAATACAGAGCTGTACTCTGATCACAGCACAACGCCTGTGAGTAGATTAAACATCAACATCTCAAACCAGCCCACCAGTCAAGCAAGACTTTTAATAGCCACATGCTGTCAAATGTTGAATCCAAGTTAGAAGCGATACTGAAGACACCATGTGCCCAAACATTGAGTTATGAGTAAAAATACTTCAAGATAAAGTTGAATGTGCAGCACTCAGTTTGTACATTTTGTAAAAAGGTCATGCTGCATCAGCTGCTATCAGTTCCTGTTTGCACTGTAACCATGGCTGTACAGAAAACAGTGTGTTGAGGTAGGAGACAATAATAATAATTAGCAGCTTAACTTAAACGGCCAAATACTTCAAATATATGAATATTTTACAAACTGAAACTTTATTTTATCAGTCACAACTTTCAGGCCTAAATAATAGATCAGATGACAGCTGGGATGGAATCCACGGGCTACTTGACCATGTGTAACAAATTAAGTACAAACAGACTTTACATCAGCTCATCTGAAACACACCAAGGCCTGACTCGCATCCGAATGTCATAACCCAACAACAAACACCTAAGCACAGACAGAAGCCATCATTAAAGACACACTAGGCAGGAAAAAGACAGACTGTTAAAAATCTCCATATGTGGACCCAAGAAGTGATTATCATTTAATTTAGGAACAAAAGGCTGATTCAAGAGTACATGAGACAAAAAGCCAAATAAACTGCAACTAAGGCTGCAGACAAAAACAATTAAAGACAGATGTCGGGTTTAGCAATTAAAATGAAAAAACTCCTGAATCCACAGTAAGGAGAACAATAACTGTCATTTCATTTTGAATAAAGCCCAACATGCTTTAAAGCGAGTCAGCAGAGCAGGCAGCAGCTGATGGTTTTACCTGGGGGTGGTTGTATTAGAGCTTTCCCATTATCCTTTGAGGAATCTTTTGCAGAACGGTCTGTCACAGAGAGCCAAGAGTCATGCTTTTGACATCAAAACACATCAGGCTACAGAACATGTCCTAGTTTTAAAATATATACATATATACACACACACACACACACACACCCTTTGAAAATAGACCAGATCTCAGGAGACTAAATTAGTAAATAAACACTCGATAGATGAAAGCAGGATCCATTTTTTGTTCAGCGAGAAAGAAGCCATCACAAAGCTAAGAGCCGAGCCAAACCGTCATAACACCATCGACAATATACACAAACAGCAGCAGTGTAACATATTCA
The DNA here is from genome assembly GCF_900634415.1 of Cottoperca gobio. Lineage (NCBI taxonomy): Eukaryota > Metazoa > Chordata > Actinopteri > Perciformes > Bovichtidae > Cottoperca > Cottoperca gobio. The sequence goes on from NC_041366.1 coordinate 3,780,088, forward strand.
CATGAAGACAATCCTTGTGGTTTCCCGGTTTTGATACAGTTCATCAAGCCAGATGCACAAAGGTTGGAAAACTGAAGCGACATCGATCACAATGTCTATCAGCTTCTATACAACCGGGACAGAAAGCTGCAGCAACAATAAAATCCTTACAGGTGAATCAATGCAGCCTTGAAGAACAGAAGCAGCAGAGTGTTGCTGAGTTCACTGTACAATCACAGGGCACTGAGGTCTCCTGTGTAGGAGTTTAAAATGAATGTCATCATACTTATTGCCAAACAATGTGGCTAAAGCTTCTTGTGAAAAACATTGATCACAAACAAAGCTGTTTACAATCAAACCTTCACAGGGTAGCTTCAGGACTTCTGAAAGCTAAACCTAAATAAATCAAATAAGGGATTAAAAGCATTTGTATTTGATTGGCATGTTTGATTCAAAAAAGAAAAAACTAATCCCAACTGTAAAACCCTCAAAACTGATTGTTTATCATTAGTTGGAGCTGTTTGTAAAACGATGTCTTAAGAAATAAACTGTGGAACTAAGTGGAGTCCTGGAGTAAAACCATATTACTATTTGAGCCTGAGATTGTTCAGCCTGAAGGAAAACACTCCCCAGTTGCCTCTAAGAAGGCAGTTATATAAATCTCTTAGTGGTAGTTTCAGGTTCAACCTGCAGTGAGAGCATTGCTTATTACTTTCACTAACAAGATTAGAGCCGGTCAAAGCTGCAAACGCACAATGCTCTACAGTTCCTATTCGTTTCAGCTGCAACGGCTGTAAAAAGGGATAAATATGTTAGCTGGAGGTTTAATAAAGAGCAGTGAGGCCTTTGGCTACAGCCCAACTAGGAGGAAGGTGGAGGAGCATTCAGCGAGTGACAGGCATCCCTCTTTAACCCCTCCATCACTATTCTCACTTTTAAAACAGCACACGAAACACTGACAGGCGTGTAAACCTGTTGTAGAAACACACATGCACATAAAGACACTCACAAGACAACCCAAGCATGTCTGATACTCAGATACACACACACACTTAGATAAAAACAAGTTTGCATGGATCCACATGCTCAGAAACACAACTGCATGCATGCACTCACACACACTTTGCAGGAATAAAGAAACGCCCACAAGCTGCATGAACTTGTGCACAGAGGAAAAAAGAAAACAAAGTCTGGGTGGTACATTCAGTCATCACAGCGGCCGTAAAGAGCCTGGAGGCAGCTCCATATTCCCAAACAGCCAGTGAGGAGGAGAGTCAGGCTGCAGGGACGTTCACTGTATGAAGCCATTTCATTTCTGTAGAGCAGACGGGCTGTAAGATATGCTACAACACTGGCACAGTTTTATTGGTGCAGAGAATCTCATCCTACCATATCATGTTGTAGTTCCACTACCTACCGTCAGAACTATAGCGCCACATATCTAGGATTTCTTTAATGATTCAAATCGGTCTGATGTGGTAAAAAAAAACTTTTTATCATCATGGAGGATGTTTTTGTACTCGATGGTATTCATGGTACATTATGGAAATGTATGCATTTGGGATCTAGACCTACTCCTGTGTTTTACTGACATTTATTGTATCATCTTATGGAAATGTAATATTTAAATACAATCGTGTACAGTGGAATTATTGTTGCTATTGCCTATTATTATATTACATGCGACACGCACACTTGGCTACTCGTTTGGTGTGCACGGATTCATTTTGATTTACTTAACTTTAATCTCGCATTAAATATTTCAAATGCTGGTCTCGGAGAGAACAAAAGTATATAAATAAAATTAGCCCCCTGAATTAGCTATTGCAGCTCACTGCATAGGGATCTACTTCATCTGGCCGTTAAACCAAACGGCCAGTGAAACACACTGCACTTCAATACTTGTATACACGTGCAGCTTACTACTTTTTCAGAGCCTTATTCATCACATTTGTATTCAATGCGTTTCACTCTGTACCATTTGTTTTTACTTGTGAGGCCTGTCAAAAGACTTTGTGTAGTATGCCACCTCTCGTGTGAATTTGATTAGAATAATTCAGGTCAAACTAAAGCATCAGTTAACTGTACAACTCTACTTAACTCAAAACAAAGTGGGCATTTTATTTCTATAGTAAAAACCTTGGCTCCGGCAGCTTCTACACGGAAATAAGGCCCCAGTTGTAAATAAGTTATGTCAAAATTCTAAATTAATTTGACTCCCGAAAATGTTACTTATTGCACTAATACTACAACATGAAACAGACCATGTGAGGTAGACAAATATAACACATGGAGCAGAAAAGGATGAAACGAATAAGGACTGGCTACACAAACGGTCAAGAAACCCTGGAAAGACTCACTTCTCACTTGGAAATCGAGGAGAGAAAAGAGGAGAAGTGAACAGGCTAACTATGCAGACGTTCATTGAGGAGGACGGTGGTGCAGAGAGTTACCACGGCGATGTACCAGTACATTGTGTACACCAGTGTCTAGTTTGAGTCCAATTAGGAGAGTATGTGCACTGAATTCAGCGGCCAGGTTCCTATCAGACGCTGCTTCAGTATGAAAAGGCTAATCTGTGGGAGCACAGAAAGAAGCTGGACGGATAAAGGACAAAAACAACCGGAGCAGCGTAGATCAGAGAGGAGACCGTGTTCCACAGCACAGCAAAGAAAGCGCCTGATGGAGGGCAGGACTGCAGCTTGAGTGTTATTTTTAAGAACACTTCATTTGGTCATATTGAATAATGTGATCAAAAAAGTACTTTTGTCACTTTTGACTCGAGCGCTCAAATTCTTTCCTCGTTTTCAATTACATATAGTAACCAAAATATTTAGTATTAATTGTCGAATGATTTGTTCTAGATGCAGTGAATTATATTTACAGTGTAAAATTCTTAAGTCAGATTTAAATGTTGCCCTTTAAATTCAAGTCGTAAATGTCACATTTGTGTGTGAAAATGTTTGAATAAAAAGCAGCAGTATTGCATAACTGAGTCATGTTGTGGGCTCTGGATTAGAAGAAGAATATTTGTTACAGTTTTACTTTCTTTCATGGTTTGTGCTCAGCCTTGTAGTTTCAATGTAAGGGAATCTTAATGCTACTTCATGTAACTATATTTTAGAGAAAAATGTGCTTCCAATTTTGTGAAATATGTGGAGAAGGCCCTTTCCTGTTTCAACATAACAATGCAGCTGTACACAAAGACAGGTTTGGTGTGAAAGAATTGACTGACCTGCCCAGAGCCCTGACCTCAGTCACCCAAGACCTTTGAGATGAACAGCAACGCTGACTGGGAGCCAAGCCAGCTAGAGCGCAAATCCCTGCAGCCAGCATCCAAAATCTTGGAAAGCCTTCCCAGAATAGCAGCAGATGAATTCCCGTGGTTTTGGAAAGACATGTTTAACGATCAGAAGTACGAGTCTAAATTCAGTTCAGCTGTCATGACACTAATGCAGTCACATCCCACTCATGAGTCCAGAGAATCGAAGGCAGGTCAGAACCAAACAGCCACATTGTGTGGGTTCAGTGCTGTCCTATGGTTCATTTGTGTGAGGATGAGACCACAGAGACACTTCAAACAGAAGAGGGAGGAGACAGCGCTGCAGCTGAGATATGAACGCGGACAGTGTTGAGGCTTGAAACTGAAAAACTGGATCACAGCACCAACTGACTCAGCAACTGTTCAGCTGCCACTACTAACAAAGAGACAGCGGTTTGTGGTTGGCATGGATACAGATGGAAGACGAGACTCAGAGGGAACATTCACACTAAGGGAACATGCTTGAGCAGCTGAGAAGCAGAGGAAAAAGGGGAGGGAGTGACAAATCTATTATTTTTCTCCCATCAAAGCCAGTTCAACCCAAAGAATTAGACTGAATTAATTATGTTTCTTACAAAAAAATGTTTGGGGGGAGGTTCCACTGTAAAAGCCTTTTCTTTTTAATCAATTCTTTAAGAAGAGGCACATTTGAGACCAGCTGCACAGTAAAGGATCGCCTTTGTGTGTACAGTAATTGAAATGCACATCAGCACAGGTTTACAGTCCATTTGGTGGTTTAACTCCGACATACAATCACCAACAATTTGCCATGATGCCATTAACACGGGCCCCAAAGCATCCTAAGGCAAATTAAAGTCAGTCAGATGGATTTAGGGGTTCCTTTGAACATTTTTTCTAGAAATATTTCCAGTTTTGTCATAAATCTCTACAGATTATTCATATTCTAAATGAAATAGCCAAATAAACCAGATGACACAGAACCCACAGAAGAACATTGAGTAGTGTGTATACTGAGCAGACTAACTTTTTCAATGAGTTTCAAAACGTTTGTGCAATTTTGAAAGAAAAGGAAAAACAATTGAAGTCAAGTGTCTAGACCCACTTTGCTGAGTCTGCATGATTTTAGAATAAATGAGAAATTCTCACATTCCTGTAAATCACAATTAGTCAGCTCTAGAGTTAGATAAATGTATTTCCTCTCACCAACACGGGCAGGATTTTCCATCATTCTTAATAATGTTCCCGTTTTTGTCAATCTTCTGAAGCTTATTCTTTCACCGTGTCACACTGCCCTCTCTTGGAACACGTCTTTTCACATTTAATCACGTGTTATAATTCAGTCTTGTGGCAATGCAGCTTGAGACAGTATACAAGTATAACTCAATATCAAAACAATTGTTCAGGCCTTCAGTTTCCATAGCAAACCAGACAAACCCGTCTGCCTTCTTTACAAGCCCTGGGGCCTATTTCACAAAGTCAATTTCCAAGGTAAATGGCATTATCCCGTTTCCAAATGATTGTTGCTTGCAAATTGCAGATACATTTGAGAGTCCTGCAGGGGTCTCACATGCTCATGCAAATGTCCTTAATTAATTAAAATATTTTGTACAAATATAAGACATGATCGCATGGCATTTGTTTTGATTATAGGAAAGTGGCCCAAAAATAAAAAATCACGAGAAGAAATAATCTCAAGCAAATTATATCTTGCATGCTGCAAATCTGTGTTTGTGGTTTAGGTGACATGACATGCATAAATAAATAAACCCGTTTCAGCACTGTTGCGCTGCGACTCACCAGGTCTGCAGCGTAAGCCGTCAGCGGACAGCTCCTGTCCGTCTGGACACATGCACGTGTATTTGGGCGAGTGTTTGTTGATCTGCGGTGCAGGCAGACACATGTAGCTGCAGCCTCCGTTTTCACCTTTCTCTGCACACCAGTTAGCACCTGCACACAAGAGTCAACAGCTCCAATTACTTTCACAAACTTATAGAAAATCTGCAAGTAGGACAGAAATCATTCACCACACAAGATTAAGCCAGTGTTGGAAGGGGCTGATATCTCACATGACGACGTCTTCAGCAAACTTTTCTGCTTGCTTTGTCTAATAAATATGTCTAATAAATATATACATGTCTAATATACATCTAATATATCTATCTCTAGATATATCTCTATAGATAGAGATGCGCTCCAAATGTAAGTGTAAAAGAAGCAGTTTGAAAGTTCACTTGACCTTGGAAACCGCAGAGCTTACTAGCTTGTTGTGTTCAATTGTGTCACACAGCCTTTTGCTTAGTTTTTATGGGATTGTAAACGCCTAGAGCTCATGACAGTGATGGCTAGTAAGTGGACAATATTGTTGTCAAAAAGCAAAAAACCCATTTGTTCCTTCCTTTCATGAATCAGTGGATAGTAGTGGCTGCATGATTACTGCTAAAATGATAATCATCATTAGTACTACCTGTACGTGAATCATGTGTAATCATTCATTTCTGATCAACCTTCTCATATTAACCTTTAACTCACAGCAGCAGCTACTGTATTAAAAATAAAATAGGTTGCTGTGATGTCATTGACCCTGCAGGACCTTCCCTCTTGCCTCTGCTCATTTCTCCACCCTCCATTCTCTCCCAGCAGGTTCTTACCCGAGAGCTGGATCAGCTCGTGGTACACTATGATGTCCTGGGGGTCATTCAGGTTGCTGGCCAGCGTCACCACGTCAGAGCCTGTGAACTTGTTAGCGCCGTAGATGGCTTCATTTTCGCCATCCGTCCAGAAGACACGATCCTGGAGAGAGAGAACAGAAAGAGACAGCTCGTTTTGCCATCAATGGCTAAAAGCTTTAATTACTACAATGCTGAAGCAGTCGACAGAAAAACAAACAGACGAAGCCAGAGAGCAGAACATCACAAACTGCTGAATCATGATAAAGTTCGGAACAGCAGCTTATCAGAAAAAATTATTTCAATCCTAAGTGAAAATCCTGTTCTTCACAAGTTACCCAAAAGAACTTCCTGTGCAGCAGTACATTTTTCTATGAAGGAGCTACGAGAAGCAAGTGATGAGCACTGAACATGAAGCGCTTCATGGACTGAACTTGGATCACATTTCTTTTAGCTGGATTAGAAAAAAGTAGCAAAAAAACCAGTTACTAATTGTTATCTTAACTATAGTGTTAAGTATATTGTTTAGGTTAAAATTGTGCACAACAGCATTTAGTCATAAGCTGCAACATGAGCACATGTGCCTGCACGTGAATAAATGTGTGAGTTAGCAGTTGTATGAGTGGGTGTAAGTGAGGGAGACAGCGAGAGAGCCACATGTCCATGATTCAGAGAGATTACATGTGGAAGACACAATACTGATCTATAAAAAGGAGTGCAGGTTTTAACCAACTGATATCATTGTTAGGACTTATTAGTACACTATAGTTTGCAGATACAAGACGTCATCCACCAAGTGCAGCTGCTTTTCACGAGTTCATTCCCACAGTGCTGATTTGTGCTCAACATGCTTTAACTAGATGTGCGCTCACTACAAGGCAAATTCCAAGCAATTCTGAAGCTTTTACTCTTCTTCACATCGATAATGATATAATCAATAGTAATAGGTGTAACTTGGCGCGAGCTGTGGATCTGCAGAAACAAACTGATGGCACACTGCACTGTTTGCTCCTCTTTTATTCAGGAGTGTTGAAACAGACTTTGATACTAGATGCATAATGACGGGCCTGGATCAGGGCTACTGTTCACCAGTTGTGTCACATACATGACGACTCTCCTGATTCCGTAAAAAAGCAAACGCAATATAATGAAGACAGTCAACACTAACTGACCTGGTTTGGAACGGATTCTATCAAACTTGTTCCGATAAATCAAGACCAAATCTGTGATATAAATCAGCTCAACAATCATAACGTGTGTGCCACCCTGATTGTCAGAGAGAATAAAGCGTGCGTGTTAAAGACTAAATATAACAGCAACAGTACCTCAAAAACAGTTAGAGCGAAGGGATGAGCCAGGTACTCTGAAGACTGGAGCACTTTCTTTCTGTTGTCTCCGTTCAGGTCGACGCTACAGAGCATGTGCAGCTTCGAGTCGACCCAGTACAATCTGCCTTTGATCAGATCTGGGAGGAAGATTAGACGAAACAGGAGACGGTGAGAAGGTGAGAAATGAGGGAGAAACAACAAGAACGGATAATAAATGGGAATTTAAAAAAAGAGTGGAAAGAATAATAAATAATTACACAAGGAAAAATGATAAGCATTGACCGATGAAAACTTTACTTCAGCATGTAAATGGCTACATTCTGGGGTAAATGTATGCGGCCAACTTCAGCTGAAAATTTGCATTAGAAACATGTTAAAGGTTTGATACTTTGGAGTGTCTGAAACATAATATTTGAGCAGGAGTAAAAATGGAAGTTGAAGCACTGAAAGACGTTGAACCATCAGCTCAAGTGAAAGTGCTTAAAGAAGTTAGTTGAAGTAAAAGAGCTGAAAGTGTACTGTAAGTAGAATTGTTATCACTGCAAGTACACACATTGCAATTAGAGGCAGATAAAATGTCGTAAAATGTCGTAAAATGTCGTGCGTGCGCGAGATCCTACCCAGAGTGATTCCATTAGGCCACTGGATGTCCGTCGCCACCAGAACCTGTCTATCCACTCCGTTCATACCAGATTTCTCAATCTTGGCTGGCTCTCCCCAGTCAGACCAGTATAGAAACCTACAGGACCAACACACACACACACACACACCATCTGTAAATGTACATTGTCAAGTGGAGATAAAGTTTTCTGTGACATAAAAACACAAGCTTTCCACCCACCCAGACAGCGGATCAACAGCGATGGATGCTGGTTCTTTGAGGCCTCTGTTGAACAGAACTTTCTGCTTCGTTCCATTGAAGTTGGCTACAGAAATAGTTTTGGTGCTGAGATCAGACCAGTATAAGTTCTTATAGATCCAGTCCACAGCAATGCCAACAGGAGTCTGGACGTTGTCGATCACTTTGTTGTGGGTGCCGGCATCTCCCCGTTTGTCGAGCACAGTGCTGCGAGGAAAGAGTTGTCATGTCATAGTCACATGGCCACATTACTTTAAAAACTCTTCCTGCTTCTGTCCCTGAAAATGTCAGTCAAATACAGATGTCTTACTTCAGCTAGATTCAATATTTACAGGTCATTAAACCCAAACTTGAGCTTAATGCCAACATATCTTGGTTTAGCTAAATGTGCTAATCAGCACTTAAAGTCCAGCTAAGGCTGAAAGGAATGTCCTTAGTTTTGATGGTACAGGATGAAAGGTCAGGGGATCAACAAAGTGATCATTTATCATGAGGGGACGATGGATCTGTGTACCTAATTTCATGGCAAGCAATACAAAAAAGATATTTCACAGGATAAGTGAAAGCTTTGACCTGCTGGTGGTGCTACAGGAAGAGTCTGGGGATCATCCCCTGGACACCTGGCAATCCATAAGTTTTTTCTGAGAAAGACGCTACAGACAATGAATTTCAAACCATGCTGCTAGAACGCCTTAAAATGTAATCAATTGGATCGATGCTGCGGGACCATGAACGTGTAGTCATAGTAATACATCCAACAGATAAGATATTTCAGATATGATTTGAAGATTTCCTTTACTTTCAGTATAAACACCTTTTCTTTCAGAGTACTGGGAACCAAAGAAGCTGCAGGAGACAGACATGATGTCTTACGCTGTAGGTTTATTGGAGCTTGGCCAAGGAGAACAGAGGATGAGCAATACAGTAGGATTACAGAGATGTAGTCACAGTGTATGCCACCATCTCTTCTGAAGGTCTGGCTTTCTCTCTCCCTCTCAGGGTATGCATCCTAAACAGGGCAAGCAGTATACTTGTTTACCCTAAAGATGGATTACTTCGAATGTTCCTCAAATCATAGTCAACAAATTCCAGAAGACAGCCGTTGTGAGGTACCCGATTAGAGACGCGGCCGCAGTGCTCACCCTAGAGACCGCGCTATCTCTCTGACCTCGCCAGTCTGAACACACTGGGCCCGTCGCTCAACTCTTATCTTGCAAGCTGTGGATGAGCGATACGTTTTAAAGAGATGACCTGACCAGAAGAAGAGACACTGAAGACGTTAGTGTTTGACCTCAGGCCTACTTACATACCTTCTAACATGAGAGGGATAGTCTAGGATCAAACTATGTATAGAGTCGAAGGTTTGAATATATTGGAATACATGTATACACTAATAGATAATTAGAGAACTTTGATTTTTTATGAATGTGGAGCTCATATAACTCGTCAGTGTGTGCCCAAGTGGGAGCACAAACCGCAGTGAAATAGTTTTTGAAAAGGCTCAACGGCATGAATACAAACTGAAGCAGAATATTTTGTTAGATAAAAACATGTGCACGTGCGTTACCTGTAAATGGCCCTCTGGCCCAGGTCAGCCCAGAAGATCATCTGCTGGCCAAAGTCTGCATCGAGAGCCACTGTGTTCCTCTGCTGCTCCACAATCTGAGTGTACTCCTTCCTCTCCAGACCCAGGCGACGGATGTCACGACGGTTAGTGAAGATCAGGCAGGGTTCCTTACCTGAGGACAGGGAAGAGGAGTTCAATCTGACAACTAATGTTTCCAAAATGTTCCTCAGGTTGCTCTGTTCCATTTGCCGATACTGGACACGATTTAGACATGATGAATCTCTCATTGAATGATCTCAAATGTTTAGAAAACAAAACCCCACACAATGTCAGATGTTCTAGTCTTTCATGTCACCCAGAGCAACACAGTGACCAACTTGTTGGTAGTGTATAACCAGAAGCCATTATTTTTCTTCAGTAAAACATCCAAATAAATAACATGTTTGAAGAACATTGAGGATCATTATGATGTCATATAATAGGAATTGTATTATAAATAAGGTTTTATAGGATTGAATGACGTAATTTGTTAAAAAACAACAACTAGATGCAATGAAAGATACAATGACGATCTTTGTCAACAAGCAACACAATAAAGTCTTTGTACTGCAGAAACACACCGCATGTCATCACCAGACAGAGGACGACAGTCTCCAGCGGCAGGACAACTCGAGAGCCTTTCTCATGACATTCGACTTTATCATGCAATGATAACCACTAGAGGATATTTGAGGATCATTTTTACAATTTGAGATTCTTCTGGCATCTTTTGTTTTCACTTATCCAGATCTTTCTGAAGACTGACTGTACTTGCCCACATTTAGATTTTCCTCATGTTAAATACTGACTTCAGTGTGTAATGAGGCCAGTGGTTCTCAACCTGGATAATTCTACCACAACAATGTACAAAAAAATCATTTCAGTTATGGAGAAAAAATGCAAACAATATTGTATGCAGGTCTCCTTCAAGAAATACTTATCCAAATGTTTTACAACCGAGAAACACTTTGTGAGCAGATACTGTCCTACAATCAGACTAGTGGGGTATCCAAGAAAGATTGAAATCTGGATTTTGGCAGATTTCCGAAAAAGCTCTAACATTTGGTGCAATACTTCTCTGCCGTTATATTTCAGGGAGTTAATGTTTTCCCAGCTGTTGACTCACCAACAGCTTTGCAGACTCCAGTAGTCGGATCCATCTGGTAGCTGTTGTGGCATTCGCACTTGTATCCGCCCTTCAGGTTGATGCAGATCTGACTGCAGATGCCGGGGTTCATACACTCATTGATGTCTGCAGAGAGAGAGAAAGAGAGAGAGAGAGAGAGAGAGAGAGAGAGAGAAGAGAGAGAGAGAGAGAGAGAGAAAGAGAAAGAGAAAGAGAAAGAGAAAGAGAAAGAGAAAGAGAGAGAGAGAAAGAGAAAGAGAAAGAGAAAGAGAAGAGAAGAGAGAGAGAGAGAGAGAGAGAAGAGAGAGAGAGAAAGAGAGAGAGAAAGAGAGAGAGAGACAAGAGGGAAGGATGAGGAGGAGAACATGGAAGGAATGCAGCTGGTAGTTTAATCAAGTCTGCTGAATGCTTCAATTTGGGTAAACAAACGTTTGGATTTGTCTCTGCTGCACAGAGTTGAAAACAATTGAATTTTTTTTTTTTACGAAACAAAATTACTTTTCTGAAACATTCCCATGATTAACTTATGAGCTTCGGAAACAGTGACAATTATACCAAACTAATAGCCGTTGATGTTTTAGCGACAACTGCCCTCATCAGAATTAAATGTTAATACACAGATGATTAAGTGGTTATTTTATAAGTAAATTAAGAGCCTGTGCAACCAGTGTTGTTCCTTCCAGACGGGAACGCACACTTCCTAATATCCAAAGCAGGGCTCGAGGCCAAGTATGGCTCAATAACAAAAAGTTGGATCAGTGCCTCCTGAACATAACCAAGAGGTTTTCAACTTTTAGAAAAAAAAACTACGACGACAGCCAATCACATTACACACTGAAGCCTTCAGAGGACAGAAGAGCACAACATGTACCAGCCGTAAGTGAAATATCTGCAAGTCACCACAGCCTAGTCTGACCCAACCTGTTGGATTAGTCATTTCTAAGAAAGACAAAAATAGTAACATCTTCAGCCTCAGTCTTAATGTTTTCTTTTCAAACCACCCAGGACAAAACAAAACCAGGACATTGTGATTTTGGATCAACTTTGAGCCCCGTGATGTTTAAAGCCGACAGTTCAGTCTGGTCTACTTTTCAAACAATTGAGGTTTATGGCTGCCAAGAAACAAACGCATGTCGGTGAACAACAATGAGCGATAGTGTATTTTTGCCTGTAAACAAAGTCAGAGTCTTAAATATAGTACATGGAAATGTTGAAAATGATTGTCTTACACTAAACTGGGTGCACTAATTCCTATTTGACCTATGAGAAACAACAAATATAACTGCACAATACACCGCTGAATTGAACGTGCTTCAACAATGCATTTATTTCAATCAATTACCATCTATCAAAGTCAAACTCATATCCATCGGAGCAGACGGGCCAGTAGGACTGGTGTACAGCAAGTACATTTTTCATTATCCGTTACAAAGTCACATTTCTGTGCTCCCCTGTTTTACTTCCTCACAAGTTAGGTTTTGTAGACTAATGGTTATAATATTAATGATCAGAAACTGATTTCAAAGCTTCCTGAGCTTTTTGGTCAGGTCTTGGTTACTACAAACTGAATGGGGATCTATGAAGACCCAATTACATTCAGTGTAATCAGGTCAGGTCCTGTTCTGTTCTGTTGCTGGGAAAGTCAAAATGTCTAGTACCCAAATGGATCCAAGCTGCGTCGCCATCAGCTCTGAGCATGTGGCGTTTCATCATCATTAAATGTTTTTTTATGCAAATGCAAAGTGAAGGAAACATGACATGTATAGTTGCATCCTGCTGCTGCCAGTGGTCTCTGTTCCATCAGTGCGGACCCTCTGCATTTTGGGTCGGTCCGACCATTTCATATCTTTCAAAATGAATAAATACTTGTTGGGATTAAACGGGTCCATTTCAGGTGTGGGCCAAAAATGATGCCAGAAAATAGCTTCATCCATTGGTTGATGGTAAGTTATGAAGTTAATTTTGCTTTGGATAGCCCTGAACCCATTTAACCCGGTAACCAACAGGTTCATTTTTAAGAAAAAAAAGGAGAAATAACACTTTCCTCTTAGTCCACAGCTTCATTGACTCGACGAGCTTTGGCATCATATTTTGGTGCGCTAGCCATTTCGAGGTGCTGACATTTTTTAAATATGTGAATTTGTAAATATCTTTACTTTATTAAATTTCTGTTGGCTGAAGTTTGCCACATTTTGATCAGGGCATCGTTAATGGTGCTCCGATTCATTCTGATAGTTATCTGCCGATATTCTTCCTAAAAGGTTTGATCGGTGGTCTCTATAAAGGCAGATCTTAACAGCCCGACTGTAAATCTTTAGACAGACATGTGTAACCGGTCAAACATATTCTCAGTGGTTTACTGATTAATGATCAACTGTCCACATCCCGAGAAGTATTGTTCACTTTTGTGTATTCATGATTCATGCTACCTTAAACAAGAATACTAGAAAAATGATGCATTGTTTTGACAAAACACAATTAAAAAAATGTTTTCAGTCCAAATATTTCATCAAATTGATCCAATGTAAAGGTGTCTTACCTCCGCAGGTCTTGTGGTCTATGAGTGTAAGTCCAGGTGTGCAGTCACATTCAAAGCCAATCACCATGTCCTTGCAGATGTGGGAGCAGCCCCCGTTGTTCTGGAGACACTCGTTTAGATCTGAAGGACATGAAGGGGACAGGGCTTTGTTGTAGTTATACGAGGACAGTTATCTTGCAAGCAAGACACACAAACTGTAGATACCATTCTAAATAGTAATCCCATCGCACTGACGGTCAGTTAACATCAATACAATGTACGATACAAAGATCAGTCTAGATTCAAACTGACGCTGTCGACGTTTTGCTCAAATATGCATACTTTAACTATGAAATTATAAAATATATCTCTATCTATATCTATATATATCTATATCTATCATAGTTTAACAAATTTAAAATAAATCTATATTTTATATCTGCCACAGGTATGTTTAGAAAAAAGATTCAGATACAATTTAAATTACACTGTTAATCTGCACTTGGACAGCAAATACTGTAGCTCAATCAGCAGCGAGATCTCCATGTTAAATATGATGAGAAGTTTAGTATGCATCAGAATCCTCTAATGAAAGAACACGTACAGACCGTCAGTGCTCACTCGGTACCGCATGCTTAAAAGTTTTATTACCAATGTTATTTGATAAAAACTGAAAGCATAAGTGCTGCTCTCTTAAACAAAGCAGGCAGTGCACCAACACTTTAAACAGAATTATTCAGCTCAACAACTGTACAACAATATTGAAAATAAACTTTTTTTTAGTTATTTGATCCATTAAATTGATCATTAACATGATACGCCAATCTTTTTCTCTGAACTGTAGCACAACTCAGACGTTTAGTATTCTGATTGTGGAAAACATCATTTTGGAGAGTTCTTTGATCCATGAAAGAGAATTATTTAGAAACCATCGCTCTCATGCTGAAATGCAGGATACATTAAAGCTGCACAAGACAAAATCATATATACAATATATACTGAGAGAAATGTCAGTTTTACCCCGTTTGCATATTTTTCTAGTATGGACACTGTCCCTCCCACAGGAAAAGACATCTGCCTTACTTACTGAAAAGCACTTTGTCTCAAGAACAGTGACTACAAGACTCCAGGAAGCTGCACACAGTACAATATATTCCAGTACGTAAAGCAGACAAATGGCAGACTGTATTATAGTCAATACCAAGACGGTATTGTGCTCAGAAAATGGCCTCGGAGTGGGACGTCTTCCGCAGAGGGACAATCTTTGGTTTTGTGCACATGACTTGTGTCTGCTGCTGTGATTCTGAGGCTGTAATGTTGTAGGTGCAAAGACAGATGACTCATCAGCTCATTAACTGAAATTCTATAACATTGACAAAAACAGCTGAAAATAACTGGATTGTGTTTCTGGCTTAAAGGTTCAATGTGTAAAATATGCCAACATTTAAACTTAAAACATTAAACAAATGAACTAACTAGCTAATGTTCCGTGTCTTATATATAGATTATTATTATTATTATTATTATTATTATTATTATTATTTTACATTCAAAGTGGCAGAAATGAGAAAACCACCCGCACCGCCTCTCTTCGTCCTCACAGCTGCCAGGAGGCCGTTTCTCTGACTGTATATCTGTCTGCAAACGTAGCTTCAGTTAGATGGAGTTCAGTCACAGCACCGGGGAACTGCAGACTCCCTGTTGCTGCTGTTACACAGCTTCAGCAGCCGCTGTGACTGCAGAGCTGGAGCTGGTTCTGTCTGAGCTCAAGTCTCTTCGGCCGCTGACGAGTGCCGGCTCAGGCTGCTCTCCTGGCTGCGCCGCCACCAGGAAGACTAGACGAATATGCAGGTCGTTTCTAGTTTCTACCACTTTGGATTTAGACCAATAAACTAACATGATGTTACACAGACTACAAACAGCCCCACTTGAAGATTATAAGACAGCAGATGTTTTCTGACCAGCTCTCAGAGTTTCAGCAGTTTGGTCTGATGTTGGTGTTCTTGCCCTGCAGTCTGACTGACAGGCATTACACAGGAGTAAATTAAATACACAATATAAAGAATATATTAAATATGCCAAACTACTACAACTCAAACATGAATATTAGAGATTGTATGGACCCAGTTTAGAGGTCAAATACTGCCCCCTATTTCTTTGGAGCAGGTGGCTCGGAATTACACATTGAACGTTTAAAATAAGAGTGAAGCAGATTTTTCTTCTCCCTTTTTTACTCACTGCATTCCTTGATGGGTTCGTCGCTCCAGTCGGGACAGTCTCGTGCCTTGTTGCACACTTTGCTCATCTCGATACACTCGCCGCTGCGACACTTGAACTTCTCTGGTCCGTTACACTGAGTCACTGTGGAGACACACAAAGAGGTTTACATGTCAACAGGAATTGCTTACACGCAACATTCTTTAAAACTAACACTCAAGACCTTCCAATGAAAATCCAATTACAGGAAAAGCTACCAATGCATTATTGCTTATCAATACAATACAATTGTTCTTCCCCTGACAAAGTCCTCAGGATAATTAAAAACAGTCATTTGTAAAGATGCACACAGAGCACATACTGTTTTTGCAGTTGACTTCGTCTGATCCATCAGAGCACTCTCTGAGGCCGTTACACTGTCTGCTGCCCAGGATACAGTTTCCATCATCACATTTGAACTGATCCGGTCCACAAGTGCGTACAGCTGCCAGAGAGACACGCATACACACACAAAAATAATGCTGAAACAAATCAATTTGTTGATTGACAAAATCATACATCACACAACCATTTTAATATTGTAATAATAATTTAATTAATTTATCATTCTAAATTAAATACGTTTGGGTTTTGGCCGGACATAAAATACACGGATAACGTCACTTAAAGGTTCTAGGTATTTGTAACGGCATTGTTGGTTGTCTCATCAGTGCATTGATGAGGAGAAACTCGACAGATGGATCATTGAAGATATCTTGAGCAGTGATCCATTATGTGCAGCACTCTCATTCCATTCATGTGACAGTCACTTGATAATCTGTTTGTTTCAAGTATTAACTGCTGAATTTCTTTAGCTGAAATGACCCAAAGTAAACATTGAAATTCAAACTCAATTCAACCTTCAATACTGATGTTTCACCTGAATCATAACACGTTACAGACAGTGTACAGTATTGGAAACTTGCTTGTGAATGATACACAATTGAATCAGCTATTTATGTCCATTCTACATATCTTTGAAAGCTGCGTGTACTAACAATGTTCATTTTTTAGGTTCATTATGATCATTTTGGGGAAGTGGCTTTTGAGGAAAGCTTGAAGGGCTCAGTGTTGACAACTTTCTCACTAGATGTGGTGACTTTTGGAGCTAGTGCTGCTGGAAAAGAGCAGGGTATTCAGATTTCTATTTTCTTTATCCAGTTTACTCTTTTTGCCTCCTCCAGTGCTACCTACCCATTCAACACATACCAACAGTGTGAAAACTCAAAACAATGTTATGTGTTGATGACAGTTTGGCTGTACATACGACAGTTGGCTTCGTCGCTGCTGTCCTTGCAGTCCGGGTCACCATCACACCTCCACTTCTTGTGAATACACTCTCCTGAGCGGCACTGCATCTCACTGGACGAACACTTGGCAGGCGGTGTCGGGTGACGGCCGCAACGAGCCGGAGACTCATCCGATTGATCCTGCAGGGGACAGAGACAAGAATATGAAGAACAAAAAAAGAGGTTAGTGCACTAAGATGTATTGGCTGGATGGGGAAACTCATGCCATTTGTAATTTCAAAAATAATATGATCATATTAATGAGTTTGCCGGTTTGGCTCCACATTCAGTTTGTTCACGCGCTGTCATCAACTCTTGCTCCCTTGCAGCCATTACCTGGCAGGGAGCCTGGCATTTAACTCGAGACTTTGAAAAGACCAGTTGGAATGGAAACGAAGAGCAATTTTGAAGAGAGTTATGCTTTGATCTGGTATGGCCCTCTGACGGAAGACAAATTTGAGAGACAGAACATAAACCTACAGATAGTGTAGGGCTCATTATTTTTACTTATACAAAAATCTGAGTTATGTACATTTGCTTTTACTTTGCCAGGCACAGTGACTTCCTGGAGTACTTGCACTGAGCTTCGGCAAGAAAGCAAATAATATTTCAAAAAACAATCTATATTTAACCTACAGCTTTACAACAACTTGAATTAAACAGATCCTCAGACTTCATACAGAAAGTAGTCTGCTGGAAATCCCTGTAGTTGTACCAAACTACTCAGCAGCTGTAGAACAATCAGCCCAAACAGTCTCTTAAAAGTATCATATCGTGTCAGTTGATGAAAACTGCAGTGTGCATCTTTGCAGAGACAAACCACCTCCAAGCCTTTGCCACTACTTCTCTAGCATGCACACAATCCGAGAACCAGCACGCATGCAAGAATGTAACGGCTAGGTCCTTCTTGTTGAAGTCTGTTCTATTCAAGGAATTGACAGCACAATAGACAGTTTAAGAGTTTTCCAGGCTTTGTACAAAATATCAACCACCAAAGTAAAGAGCAAACATCATTAACAGAGAATCCAAATGAAAACACACTGTCCTCTCGGGCATTCACTGCATTTTAGTATTCATCAAGAGTCAATCGCGGGATCCATCTCTCCCCCTTCACTTGATAACAATGATCAATTATTGTCAAAAAGGTCTCAAATATAACCGTCGGTCATTAGAAGGCCAACTCAAAAGCTGGATTGCCACTGCTCATTACTGCACCGGGGTCAAACCACAGATTAAAAATGTATCAATCTACTTGCAGTGTCGACTACTCTGTGAAACCCCCTATGGTCCAACCACACTGATCTACAGGTGATCTGATGTGCAGGGTAGAAGGGACAGAGCTTTTAGGACTCTGATCTCACAGATGATTACCCCTAATTAGAATCAAAACTGGGCAATCAGACAGGATGGGATCAAGAGGAGCAGCGGGAGGACTTTCTCACACTTACATCAGCTCAGAAAGTCACCGACTCATGTGGGAGCAGATTAATGGAGTGTGAGACTGTGTGCGTCTGAAAATCTGTAACCATTAACAATGACGCAGGACTGGCTGGGTGTGAGAGAGCAAGAGAGTGAATAACAATGACCTTCCCATTGAACACAGCATTTTAAGAATTTGTAGGTGTGAGCATTTAATTTTCCTGCTAAGCCGTCAGTGATGACCACACAGCCAATTAGCAGGTAACAGGCAAAATGCAGACTCAGTGGAACTTGCTCTGCCGTGTTGAGTGTCAAAGAGAGCAAAGAAAATTAAACTTGCAGAACCTGTGTGTGCGTGCGTGCCCAGTGATATCATAGTGGACCGTTCATTAAAGTGAGGCAAAATCAGCTGAGAACATGAGTGTTGTGTGTGTTGCCTGTATTAAGCATTTTGAGATAAAAGTGGCAAAAGTCCAAACGAGAAAGAGATTGTGAAACTTAAGACCTACATTTTATTGTTTTGCATTTTATAATATAATATACACACATATCTATCGTTGTATTCTTGAATTGAAAGTAAAGCTCCATTGGGCTTTTTGCGCTGCATGTTGCTTTCCATTTGTATGTACTTAGATTTGAAATGTTTTAAAATTCTGTAAATAGATAAAAATCAAATGTATTTATACAGCACAATATCACAAATTTGTCTCAGTGTGCTTTACAGACTGTACAGGATACGACACAGTCTGTCCTCAGACCCTCGCATCGGAAGAACTTCCTAAAAGAAACCCCACACATAAAGGGGAAGAAACCTCAGAGAGACTGAGGAGGGACCCCTCTCCCAGGACGTAGTACATTTTGGGGTTCATGAGGTCTAACTCATACCAGATTATTTACCGTTGTCTTTATAAAATTTATAAAGCATAAATAAATCCAGAAAGATCCAACACTTCACTGGCATAGTCCTTTTGTTACTGGCGTGTTCATACTGTGTTGGTTGGCACAGAAACAGCCAGAGGTCACAGGCCAGGTTTACTGATGAGAACATCTTGGGAAGTTTAATTGGAGAGACGCAGTACTTTGAATAAGTAATCCATGTCTCATACACAGTACACTGAAGAGCAGTGGGCCGCTCATCAGCGACATCCACATCTTCCTGCCATGCCACTCAAATTTAATCAATAGTTACAGTCAACATCCAATCAGACTAACAAATTGCATGATTGAAAGGGCTGCTATTCATTGACCATTATCCAGGCCAGGTAAAAATGACTTTCCTGCTTCTGTCACTCTCCTCTGATGGTGCAAGAAGGTCATCTATTTTAAATCATTTGTCCACAAATTGTAATGTGTTTTTATCGGAACTTGTGTCATTTTATTGTGTTGTTCTTACCTGGCAGTCAACGTCATCATCACACACCCAGCTGGCCGGGATGCACGACGAGTTTCCACACTGGAACTCACTGGGACCGCAGGAAGATGGCGCGCACTCCACCTCATCGGAGGCGTCACCACAGTCGTCCTCTCCGTTACACACAAAGTTCCGGGAGATGCAGCGGCCGCTCGCACACGTGAACTCATTTGGAGCGCAGGTGATGTTACCTGGAGGCAGTTATGAGGACAAAAAGTGAAGAGGACTTGTTCATCAAATACTATAGTTTTACAGAAGTTAGTGTCACTTTCTAAATGGAAGGCAGGTCTAGAAACAGAATTCTTTGTACTCAAGACTCAATAAGGATTGTGAAATATTGGCTACATGTCCAGCACATGTCCATGTGCATCCTAGAATACAACCAATACACAGTACAATAAAGTCAAGTAAACACCCATGCAATATTAATTGACAGACTTTTGTATTAGAATGGGCCGTAATGAAGCTCAGTCATGAGATTCTGTCCTAGGATGCCATTTTTCAAATGAGTCAGTATCAGGCCGGGTTAATCATACGTTCTGTTAGTGTATTAACGTTGGTCTGCCGAGTTCTGAAGTAAAAATCACTTGTGTCGGTTACAACACTTACTACATAGTTGCTAAGGGCCTAGGAAGTAATGTCAGCACAAGAACTGTTTGTCAGACGTTTTGCACTCCTTTCCATAATAAACAACAACTTAAGTGTTACTAAAAGGGAGTGGGAGTCGTACATGACTGAATTATGCAACCTGTGGCAGCTCACTTTAAGAGGCATGTGGTGTTTAAAGTCAATGAAAATACGTATCCCACTACACTGCAGTGAAACAACCTGGTAGAGATTTGATGTGAACAAAGACGACAATTAACAAATGTCTCCTCATACTAAGCAGCTTTCACTCATTAGCATCTTCAGCCAGAGGGGACAGTACAAACAAGTGTGCTCTGCTTCCTTAGTATTAAATTATACATAGTGATGCACACATACCATGTACAGAACTGGCATCAGCTCCTTGTACTCACTCAACATTGGCATGTTATAGATGAAACGTCATATTTATTGAAGTGATTAACATCTCCCATTGTCAGTGTAGAAATCCAACACTAGTTGAGTAATGATGATTGGCTTGATTATTAGTTATCCGTTAATTTGATTTGCTTCAAATTGTAGATTTTGCATGGACTGCCTTGCTTAGCTGCCACAACACAGCCCCAGATAAGCGGCAGAAAATAGATGGACGGATACAATTTACCAGAATGCTTCAGGCTGCTTTAGTGTTCAGTCAGATCCATGTTTTAGTTTATCCAGGCAGAGCTTCATGCTCAGTGCAAAATGCTGTAAGTGTGTTTATGCTGCACAGAGTTTAGCATGAACAGCTGAAGGATGATAAGTAACTGATACAGCCATGAAATGGTTTTAGTGCTCGAGTACATAAAGGACAAGCTGTTACACTTAAGTTGTACTCTCATAACTTCTGAAACATTGCACTTCTTCAAGACACAGTTTTGTGGGTTTTATGTGCAAAAGGTTGTCCATCACTGCACACTATGAATCAGACAGGAGGGTATACATCACAGCTGCAGGGTTGATTTCATAAGAAATGTATTCAGTCAATCAGGTGCTACACGGAATATAGGTTGTATCAACTATTCTGTTTCCATGGCGCTAAAAGTCAGGTCAATTGTTTAAAGGTTCAATGTGTAAGAGACGCCAGAATTTTAACTTAAAACAATGAACTAACAATATCAATAGAATATGAAGAGGAAACAGTGTCGACATTGTGTCAAAGACATCCATGTATTGCGTTGGAGATATCTACTGAAATTAGCATGCTAACAGCTAGCTGCGCTCCGTCCAGTCTGAGCTTTTATGCTGCGTTTAACATTTTGTCATTTGACAGCAACTGTCTGGTAATAAACTTGGAAGTTTGACTTTTACCTAAAAGGAATTTAGATCCTAATCAACTTAAAGAGGGACCATTTTGGGAGGATGTGAAGGTTCATCATGGCCTCATCTACAGTATGTGGGCCGTGGATCCAACACATGGACAATTAAGTAGGGAAGACAGGCGTGGTTCACATCACTCAAAAAGATATGCAATAGTTCCTACTCACTTCCTGTGCTACAGGACTACAAAAACAAATGTTTTGTTCATTCCTGGATTTGAACTTTACGGTATTTAGAAAAGTTCAATTCTATCATGACGTGTACTGTAACTGAAAACTGTCATTCTAAATGCTGAGGTCGTAATACCATGAGGACGTGGACAAATATCCCTGTCATGTTAATTTGTGCATGTCCACCTACCACAGTTGACTTCGTCCTCTCCATTGTCACAGTCCTTCTCTCCGTCACATTTCCAGAAGATGGGGATACACTGAGTGGAGCCTGCGCCGCAGCTAAACTCGTTCACACGACACGTCCTCATGTCTTCATGAAAAGAAAATGTTATTATTAAATATCTGATTCGTATCAAAAAAGGAAATACATTTATTTAATGACATTGGAGAAGTGCAAAATGGAATAGACTTCGGATATTATGTTACCAATATCTTTTGGTCTAGATTGGTCCCGTTAGAAAGACTTGGCTCACACATGGCTTTATAAACTTCAAAGTCACATCCACTTCATTCTCAGCAGAGTTGAAAGTACAAACTTCATTGTGTCAATCTAAGAAAACATCAGTGCAAAATAACTAACCTGGTTCAAAGTGAACTGACTGCATCAAATAGAGCAGCTTAAATAGGCATTTACAGCAACATTTCTAATCGTCACAGATCTATCTATATACACACACGCATATATATACCGTAATTTTCGGACTATAAGCCGCAGATGCTAAATTGACTAATTTGTACATGTATAAACCGCACTGGACTATAAGCCGCAGGTTTTTAAAATATTTTATTAACATACGGTATAACATAACATAACATAACGGTATATTACGTTCGTGCACAGAGGGGATTCATTAATTCTCATCTTCTTCCTGCGTACTAAAACCACCAAAGTCCTCATCTTCAGTGTCCGAAACGAACAGGCTCAGGGTGGCTTCGTCAGCCACTCTCCTCTCTCTTTCGGTGTCGCTCTCAAAGCCAACAAACTCCTCTTCATCACTGTCGGAATCGAACAGCCTCTGAAATGCCTCAGCTGTGGCGGCGTCCTCCTCCTCTTCACCACGCAGCATTCCAGCCTTTCGGAACCCGTTGGTGATCGTGGATGTTTTAATACTCCTCCACGCTGTCAGGATCCACTCGCAAACTTGAGCGAAAGTTGCCTTTCGCATGCGCCCAGTTTTGGTGAAGGATTTGTCGCCACTAGTCATCCACGCCTCCCATTGAGCGCGTAGTGCCACTTTGAACGCACGGTTGACACTGATGTCGAGTGGCTGCAGATGCTTCGTTGTGCCCCCAGGAATCACAACTGGAATGGAGTTTGTGCTCTTGATGGCTGCTTTAACTGAATCCGTTATATGGGCCCTCATGCTTTCCAAAACAAGCAAAGCTTTTTCTTTGCGAAAGTATCCTCCAGGGCGCTTGACGTAGCACTCATTCAGCCACTCCTTCATTACGCTTTCCATCATCCACCCTTTCTTGTTGACTTTAAAGGATATGCCGTTTGGGATCTTTTCTTTTGGCATTGTAATCCGCTTAAAAATCACCATTGGCGGAAGCTTTAATCCAGATGCTGTGCAGCCAAGAACACAAGTGAAATTCGTTCTCTCGTGGCCAGTGGTTCTCAACGTGATGGACGACTCACCTTTCTTGTTAACAGTCCTAGTGAGAGGCAGGTCAAACGTCAAAGGCACTTCATCCATATTTATGATCTGGTCCGGTCCGATGGAATATTCCTTTATCATTCTTTGTGTGAATTCGCCGAAGTTTGTTATTTTTTCCTGGTAGTCGGGAGGGAGTTGCTGACACACAGTCGTCCGCGCCCTGATGGACAGTCCCTTTCGCCTCATAAATCGGAAACACCAGGATGGTCCACCTCTAAAATGTTCAATTTTCATTTCGGTGGCGACTGTTTTGGCCTTCAGTCGGATCTGCACGGTGGAAACACCTCGGCCGTCTGTTCTGTGTGTTCACCCAATCTTCAAGAAAGTCTTCAAGTTTGGGCCATTGGCTTTTGTTACCTCTGAAAGCTTTTTTTGACTTTTTGCATTGAGACAGTTCTTCCCGCTGGCGTCTCCAACGTCTCACCATTGCCTCATCGATGCCAAGAGTACGTGCAGCAGCTCTATTTCCTCCGTTTACTGCCAGATTTATTGCCTTTAACTTAAAAGATATTATATATATATATATATATATATACATATATGTATATATATATATATATATATATATACACGTATATGTATATATATATATATATATATATATATACGTATATATACACATATATATATACACGTATATGTATATATATATATATATATACGTATATATACACATATATATATACACATATATATACGTATATATATACACATATATATACGTATATATATATACGTATATATATATACGTATATATATATATATACACACATATATATATATACGTATATATATATACGTATATATATATACGTATATATATATATATATACACACATATATATATACACATATGTATACGTATATATATATACACATATGTATATATACACATATGTGTATATATATATACACACACATATATATATACACATATGTATATATATAGAACAATATATATTACACTATGTATATATATATACACACACATATATTTATATACACATATGTATAGCAAAATAATAGATAACAGACTAATACCGACGAGGTATAAATAGCAAATTTCGCCAAGTTTAAAATAGATTACTGTTCCATAATACTTACGCATTACACATGAAATCAAGACAATTCAGAGTCCAAGACCTCAGAATGAAACCGGACTCACGTAAAAACAGCCTCGCTAACTTGTACTTTAGGATTAAAAATCAACAAACTATCCAATCGTCAATCTACAATTTCTTGGAATCAGATTTCATGCAGGTTACACGGCATCTCATGGCCATATTTCATGGCAATCATAGTTAATAAGTAAAACCCTTAAATTGTATTTTCAAGGATTAAGAAGTGAGATGCCAACACACTAAACGCAGTTTGTTCAGATTAATCCAGGTTGAGTAGAGGAACTACTTTATCATGCAAAAGTCCTACTTGGACAGCCATGTTGTAGTGAATTTACTTAAGAAACCTTGCTCTCTATAGTATTGTGAAAAGTCCAGGTTTGCAATGGTGATTTAATGTAATTTAATTACTCAACTAATAAAAGTTTTATTAAAAAGCTGAGTCTTGTGATAAAATGTGGATCATACAAAAACGACAGGACAAACAGGTTTTCAAGGATAATAAAAAATAATACCGCCGCAAGATTTTGAGCCAAAACGGGACAAAGCACATCCATCATCTGGGATATTAATGTTAACATTAGAATAGAAGTACTATGGCTTATGCAGCAGCTACTTATTTTGCACTGAACTTCCTTTATTTTTCACTTCGCAACACTAAAACCTGGGAAGGTCTTAGCAACACCACACACAGCCAACATCCCTGAACAACTCCAGCGCTTAAGAGACTCCCCAAACTGCACCGCTCCCATTTTGGCAGAGAGCACCACAGATCCCCATCCAAGAGCGCAGGAGGGATTTGCCCCGACTCTAAAAAGATGTAGTGTTGTATTATTTTCTGCCAGGGGGTAGAGATTGTATTTTTGCATAGTTTTCCGGTTTGTGCACTCTACCTGCTGTGTTGACACACTGCAGCAAAAACCAAAGAGGACTGCTCTGTGAACAGCTGGAGTATAACCCTGTCACACACAGAGATGAAGTGTGGATGACTCTCAGGTTATACTTTAAGAGTCTGGCTCAAGAATTTTTTTAATGCATTTAATTTTATTCTTCCCCCCCCCCTCCCATCTTTCCTCTCCTAACCAATCTAATGTCAAGTTAGATTTAAAAAAAAAAAAACTCCTGCTGGGGCCTTCCCAAAGATTAACCCAAGACCTTCACTATTAGGAAATATTCAATGCCATTATTAGTAGTACTCTCAAGTAATGTGCAACATTTGGTACTTCGATTAACAAAGTGGGTCAAGTCTGTAAAGTCAAACTATCAGCTAAAGGGGTGCTAAAAGACGCATCATGCAACAATAATGAGAAAAGAGGATATGCAAAGACTTTAAATCAATACCCAGAATTACACATTATGCTCCAAATAGATGAACCTTCTTATTGATGTCCTCTGGTCCTCTGCTTCACCTTTGTTTAAATAAGAGCATATTCTCAATGTTGGATTGTAGATTTACTGTAAAGTTGACCCATTTGGTTTTTATATATATTGTGTATTCCCCCTCAACTTACATAGTCTATGGTTGTTGATCATATTTGTGCTGTTGTATTATATTTGTTCTCCCCCCCCCCCCCCCATTTTGATCTCCTAGTACATGAGCTTGCTGTCACTTGTTAAATGAAATGCCTGATGAAAGCAGTTTTACTGAAGTTATTCAATACATTTACTATGAGTAATGACTGGATGTTGTCCTCTTTAACTGTACTCCCTATGCACCTTTCTGTAAACTGTTTAAAGATGACTTTTCTTTGATCACTTTGTACAAACGGCAAGCATTCGTTTTCTTTCAAATGGCTGTCAACTCATTCAGCTGCATGTTGAACTGGTAAACAGTAAAGCTTAAACACTCATTAGTGAAATGTGTTTAATAAACAGCTGCTGACAGTTTATAGTCTTTTCTACTGCTAAGATGCATTAAAAAAAAAAACATCAAGCCTGCAGCGGGCCTTTCTTCTTTGCCCTCCACTGATACTGGTTTCATCCTGGCACTGAGGTTGAGAATAGATCAGCGCAGGAGATACTCATTAAAAAAGACTTCAGTATAAACTTTCCATCATTGCTCATCTTTGATTCCAACATGCACCTCAGCAAGACCTCACATCACAGCTATACCATTTAAAGCTCAGCAGCTCTCCTTAGTTCCATTTAAACAACTTATTTATTTGACAGGGCAGCTCACAGGGGA
The DNA here is from genome assembly GCF_900634415.1 of Cottoperca gobio. Classification (NCBI taxonomy): domain Eukaryota; kingdom Metazoa; phylum Chordata; class Actinopteri; order Perciformes; family Bovichtidae; genus Cottoperca; species Cottoperca gobio. The sequence continues at coordinate 3,806,907 of NC_041366.1, forward strand.
ACCCCCACCCTCACTGCTTTTAAGTGCCTCACTGAATTTCTGCAACAGTAAGATACAGCTAAAAACAGCAGGAACTCTCTACTATGCACTCGAATGGTCAGAAAACTCTGCAGCTGGTTGCCAAGACAACTGGAAGAGTAGTCAGCCGCGTGACGTTCACCGTTCTCGGCCTCAAGGAAAACGTTTTTCACAATCTATAATCCCAGTGGTGGAAGAAGTATTCAGAAACCTTAAGTGTACTGTACAAGTCCTGCCATCAAAACTTTACTTAAGCAAATCTGCATTATCAACTAAATGTTCTGTACTTACCATAACTGTGTATTACGAATTATGCAGAATCTCCACTTTCATAGCCTTACATTCGTTTGTGTATTAGTGTTTTTATCATTACTGATGGCAAACTGGATGAGGAGCCAATTCTAACGGCTTTATATCCTGTTTGCTAACTTAATGTATTAATGCAAAACATTTTATGAGATGATCGTGTGTTTTTGGGTGTAAAATATGAATCTGTAAGTAACTACAGCCGTCAGATAAATGGTGTAGACAAAGAATATAAAGTACAATATTTCCCTATGAAATGTAGTAGAATTATGAAGTAGCAAACAACATATTAAATTATTCACACCTCCTGTATGAGGTTAGCCGAGGCTGGATTTGATTAAAAAGTTTCCTTTTTGTACTGAAATTATTAAAACTCAATGCTAAAGTTCCCAAGTTAGTCTTGGGAAGCAGTAATATAAATGTTGTCATTGTTAAACAATTGAAGCAGTGAACAATATCTGAAGTGTTTTGTTGTAAAGATTCCATCACAAACGTTTACATAGGCCTACCTCGCACAGGTTTCAAGTCAGATTTAGTTCAGAGAGTAAACTATCTACTCACGGCAGATTTCTACGCTCTCGTCAGACCCGTCCTCACAGTCCGGCTCCCCATCACAGTGCCATCGCTTCGGGACACATTGGCCGTTGCGACAAACGAAGTCCACCTCCACACAAGTCTTTCTAACTGGAGTGGGAAAGAAAAGAGATGGATTCATTATACATAGAAGACAGACTGGCTTCATTTTCATTTGTCAAAATTATCCCGCTGAACAAAATGTGAAAGTATCTTGAACTTTTGTTTGCCACAGAGTTTATTATCTGCAATGATCCAAAATCCAATTGGCTTTTTGTCGTGGGAACCAGAAAGATGCCAACTTTGAGGTTGGCCTACAAAAATAAGTTATCCCTGCAGCTCTATTAGAAAAGTCACTGATCTGTTCCCGTTCTGATTGGCTGTTGATGCAAACTCATAATCCTCCTCGTTTACCTATTGTATTCACATTTCTGGCAGGCTTTTGTTTTAAAGAATCTGTAAGAAGTGTTGAACTTCATTGCAGTAACTGCTGTGGAAATGTACAGAAGGTCTTCTGGTTATCAGGATGATTTCTTCATATCACCCTGCAGTACGATCAGCTGTTCTTTTACTACCCCTCCTTCCATGCTCATTTCCTTCACTTGTTCTTTCCTCCCTCCTAGTCCAATATGACCCAGATAGATGAGTGACATAATAAAATAGACAAAGATATGAAAGGCATTAGAGACACACACACACACCTGTCATATCCATATTTAGCTCTGCTCTATCTGCTACCTTCCCATCACCAGGTCATTCTGTCCCAAGGGTTGCTGGGAAGTCTGGTGGGGCCAAGCTAGCATGGCGGGTTTTGATTGTCATCCATGTGACATCCATGTGTGTAAATGAAGTAGTGAGAACATGAGCCATCTATTCTATACCGTCTGTGGGTATTACATAAATAATTAATGCGTGTGCAGCAGACAAATGATGATTTCATGCTGTGCGTATTAAGTGATGTAATACACGAAGCTGTGGAAAATAAAATAAACCATCAATTGGAATGCAGCTAAAAGATCTGTAAAAAAAATAAAAATAAAAAGAGTGAAACCAGTATGCGTTTTCAATTAAATTGCAAACCCTCACCCAAAGACCCATCACCATAAACTAAATACCTTTGGGCTCTGACATGCATTCCTAGGTATCAATATTGTTCATTTGCTGCAATTTAGTGCTGCTTTACAGATTATTCTAGAGCAGGTGGTAAGGAAAAGGGGCTTAAAGCAGTAAATACCCCATGCTTTGACGCTCCATTAACTGGTGAGAGAAACTACTGACACCAGTCCCACCAATGTAAAAAGCTAATCTGGCACCCTGTGAGGTGACCTATCAATATATGCATATTGTTCACTTTGACATTAATAATGTAAATGCAATACATTTCCAGCCCACATATGGCACGGGTGCGTTAAAAAATGGCAACTGATCCACACAGAAAAAAGGTACCATTACATTTCTGGGATTGTGAGATCCCCAGGGCAGTGCAGTCGTTTGGGCCTTATTCTTTAAAGAAAATAAAAATAAAAGTGATGCATGTGCCTATGTGGTGAGGGAAAAGAGAAACCACATTACAGTGGTTGTAGAGATTTTCAGAGTGTAATGACCGTGTTAGTGTGAATAATTAGTTATTGAGGTTTATGGTTTCCAAATGTAGCATTCACCATCATTGTTTAACTGAACACAAACATTCTCTTTCCGTTTGTTTTCCTATCATTTGAGTATATGTATGCACAGTAGTTTTATTGATGCAGTATTTTGTGTTCAGTGTACGCGTGTTAGCATCTCACCACAGGAGTTCTCGTCACTGCCGTCGGTGCAGTCCTCGTCTCCGTCGCACTGCCAGACGGACGGGATGCAGCGACCGTTCCCACACTGAAACTGGCTGGCCTCACATTCCGTCTTAGTACCTACAGGGGAAGATGGACACAGAGGAGTTTGAGGAAAAATTAAGTGATTACAGTCCCTAATGCTTTCATAATCATCATTTACTGTTTGTTTAGATATAATTTGCTTTTTGTTTAGTCCTAGCAAGATTCCCTGTAGTGCTGTAATTGAAACTGCTGGCACTCAGCCGATCTCAGCCGATCTCAGCCGATCTCAGCCGATCTCAGCCGATCTCAGCCGATCTCAGCCGATCTCAGCCACCACTGAGCCACCACTGAGCCACTGTGGATATACGCCAGCTCCACATGTTGGATTTCCAGACAGTCGAGTTCTTCTTGCCTCTAGACCGACTTGCTTTACATTTTCACAACTGTAGCTCTGATTGCAATTGTGCAAGTCACTAGTCTTACAGGCTGTTGATCTGAAACGTTTATAGAGCTTTACACTGTAGATTACACTAACAGGAGAGAACAACCTTGTGTTTGAGCACTTAGAAACACACATGGCTGATGTCTGGTCTCAAATCCCTGAGTTTGCATTTGAAACTGAAGATTACATGACATCAATATTTTAGTGGAGAACTAAACCTCAGTGACCTGAAAATGTCGACTGGGTAACATCTGTTCAACTGTCATATGAAGGACATCAGATGTACACAAATTGACGTAGGAGGAAAAAGACAGAACCCAGTAGGAATTGTTCGCCATTATCTAAAACCATATGCCTGGCTTATTTGACGAAATGATTAGGCTGATAGTAACAAATAGTGAGAACGCTAACAAGGAAAGAAATAAACTGGCAGATATATTCAGCAATGTAGATCAACCATATTTAGGTCATAAGAAAGTAAAAATGGTGCTGCTGCTGAGGAAGGCCACTCATCTACACACTGGCAAAAAATGGATCTAGAGCAGAAAGTTCATTCATCATTTAGTCAATCGACAGAATCTTAAATCTGCAACCGTTTTAAAAATAGATTAATCCTTTAAGATATTTTCTAGCAAGAGCATCAAAGTTTGCTCCAGCCTCTCAAATGCAAAGATTTCATGCTTTTCTGCCTTTGGCAAAAAATTACAAACTGAATGTCTTTTGGTTTTTAACCATTGTATGGACAAAAACATGACTTATGAAGATGTCCGTCAGGCTCTCAGATCTTCCAATGGGCAGTTTACTGTTTTCTGCTTAAAGTCCAAATAACTGGCTTATTATCAGCTAAGGGTTAAAATATAGCCATCTAACATCAACTATGTAATAGCATATCTTCCAATAGGCTGGAGACGCCTTACTGATTTTCCAATCCGTCTAGTGGTATATAGTGAACTATGGTGTTAAACGCTGCACTGAGAGCCAGTAATAAACACTTGCAGGGGAATCTGAATAAGCAGAATATTATTTACCAGTAAGTGCAGTTTCAGTGGAGTGTCTTGAAAGCAGATATACATTTCTTTTTTTTTTTTTATAAAACATTACCATTTCAATCATCACAATCAAAGCGTTGAATCACAGCATACCTACCTGCATTTTTATCAGAACAAAATTAGCACATCAATCCATCAAACAAATAACTAGTGGCAGTGGCCACAGACTTTTATAGGGAGAGGGACACTTTCCTCAGTAACAAAGTTCACACTGCTCACCATGTCACCTATGTAAGCTTTAGCAAGATGGCTGACAGCCTAGTCAACTAGGGCTGCAACAAATGTTGATAAGTTCAACAAATTCCAGTAATGTATATAAACAATTGGTAGAGTGACCCCTAAAAATGTTCCTGGAGCGCTGGGTGCCATCTTCCAACTGCTTATTTTTTCCTGATCCAAAGTTAAGTTAATGGAGGGAAAAAAAATGCTAGAAACCCTCCCAATGGATAAGTTGAAACTCTTATTTGGTATTGCCATTTAATAAAAGGACTTACTCAATTACAACACAGTCAGGAAGTGCTCATTACTTCCTAATTTTTCTGTAGTATATTGCAATGTCTCGTAAAGTGGTTTATTTCCCAGAGTTATTCGAGCCTGCCTGCCCAGACACCAGTGTGTCGGTCCCTTCACACCTTTCAAAACTCAAATTGCTTCCGTTTTGCATTGCCTTCTTTTATTTCACACTGACAATGCGCAGCTCACATTAACCACTCATTCATACACCATTGATTCTGACTTTCACACATCATTGTAATTATCCTTCTAACTTACTTTAATAAAGTCCAGTTTGTTATTGCAAAGTTTGGCATGCATCTCCCTACTGGTCATAACATCCACACTACTCAATGGTCATGTGTGGACTTGGGCACTTGGCCTTGTACATCTGTTAACACATTAGCTACCACATTTTAGAAACCGGGTCACTAAGCAACTTACATGGCACTCTGTGTTTAAGTATTAGCAGCCATATTCTACCGGTCAGATTATCCCATTTAAAGCCAAAAATACAGAATCCATACAAGATCTCCAGCTAAACTTAACTTTCATCAAGAGGTTTCATAAATGAGCCAAGAAAGAAATATATATGACCAAGCAGACAAATGAGTTAAGGAATAACAAAACTTCCTTTTGTCCTGCATGCAGTGGGTTGGAGCTCAGAGGCACTCACTAGGAACTCACTGAAATGTTTAAAAATGATTGCCAAACAAATGTTGCACTAATTGACAGCTTTTGATCAGAGTATCCTACTGTTCATTTAAATTGGACCTTGTCCAGCACCTTGTAGGCCAATTTAAAAAGTTGGTACGTCTTGTTATTTGAGACATGGAACTTTGCCATGGTGCCAGTGGGACACTGGGAACGTGTCAATGATCTAGAGATGAAATCTTTGTGTCACTTATACTGTATGCCACAATTCAAACCCTTTATCCTACAAAAACCTTAAGATTAACCACAAATTAGATGTAACATGCATTAGTCAAATCCTGACAATCTTTGCCTGCTGCTTTTAGTTGTGTTTACTCTAGTAGCCACGTGGGCAAGCTTATCTCGAATCCCTTTTAAACATAATCTGCAGATCAAGTGGTAGAAGTGAATTTATGCAAGGTTGCAATTTAGGATAATTTCCACTATTTATTGGTTTGTTGAATTTTGTTTACATTTCTTGTTTTTATTTATTGACATAGTGACCCCTTACAAAGTACATGTTGGGTTTATGGAGCTAAAACTAAAACCCATCAGCTTAGGCTGTTTGCGTTTTCTCCAACAAGTTTCTAATGCCCGCTGAGATTGTTGAAGAAAGCTTCTACTACCACGGTGAACAAACCAACACAATCACCGTAATTGCACAGCAGGCGTTTGCTATTCAGTGTTGAGACAAGCCAAATAGGGTTGTCTGAATTTAACTCTAGCTACAAGTACATTGTAGCCTTTGGTCACCATGTGTACAGAACAGAAATAGTCTGTCCAATTACTGCAGCATATAGTCCACTCCGCTTCAAAAAACACAAATGAAAGTTAACATCTTGGGAAAAAGCATGTTAAGCAGAATTACTTTTTTGCCCAATATTCAGTGTAGAAATGGAGAAGTTTCACATTTAATCCATACACTTATTCACACACACTAATGCAAGAACCAGTACAAAAACATAATTCCACATAAGCCTCTATTCTACAAATGAAATACAATTACACAACAAAATTACCCAGTCACATCAGTGTGTCCTTTAACAGCATTTACTACATTTTACTTTAGAAACCACCAACTCCAGTTGTAAAGAAAACGCATCAACTCTAAAATATATAAGAAAAGACAGAAGTAAAAACACCAGTGATTATCATGAGTTGTTACACGAGGCAAACTGTTCACATCAACAGTAAAGGTCCTGACTCAGCCTGACCTACTGCTCACTGCTGCCGACTTAATTTAATGCTGACTGAGCGAAAGCGAGAATGATCATACAAGGAGCCGTAGACGCCCAGTAATTGCTTAGTCCGGTGTTGATCAAAAACAAATCACCTTGTAAACTACATATGTTCAAGGTGCAGCAGGGTTTTCAGATTAAACTAATATCAGTCAGCTTCTCAGCAGGTCATTTTGATGAGTCCATCCATCGATGTTTGTTTTTTGTATTTAACTAAAACAAGTTCTCAAATGTAAAATGTCTGAACACAAGCAGCCATACAATAACTTTGCCTAAATAACATGATCTAAACTCTACAGGGTACAACATGCAAGGCCACTGTAATCAAGAACCCAAGAAGTAGAGTGATATATTCCTGTGTGTTGGCCCTTTATAAAGGCTGTATTCTCTGGGGTTACATATCTGGTGTCTACAGAAACATTGACTTGCTTTCGGGGAAAAGCACACCCTGCACTTTGATCCAATCAGCACAATAACAGACTTCAGTCGTAACCTGAAGTATATAAACCTGTACAAGAGTATTCTCCTTTTCCCTGCAGTGTCAGACTCAATTTTAGCTGACATTTAAAGTACATTCAAGTCTGAACTCTTCTAACTGTACATCGCTACCATATAAAAAGGACTGATGAAACTTTCACAACTGCAAAGACATGAAAAATGTCACGGCTTCTATCCCTTAAAAGTCCTTTGTGTGCATTTTCTTGTCGTTTTGCATAAATCACCCCAAGATTAGTTCATGACTAAGAACAAAAAACTAAGGATTTGAGAGCTAGAAGCAGCAATATTTCTTCTGTGGTCAAAGAGTACGATACTATTTTGGAAGTTCAAACCTAAAAAACGTGAAATTATTTAGTGGATCAAAAACTACATAAAAAATAAAAATACTTTTATGGTAGGATTTTGGCAACAATTTTGGCTTATTTGTCTTTATTGCCTAGGGTATTCAGTTGGTCAAACAGTGATAAAAGTCAGAATTACTCTCAAAATATTCTTTGTTTATTGTGAAAATATTACAACTTGTTACAAAATGTTACAACAATATCATGAATTTTCTCAGATACTAAATCTTTTTCTAATTATAAATTTGCTAAATATTTTGAACAATTCTTAAAATCAGATCCATCTTTTTCTGACAGTGACCTAAGCACATCATCTTAAGTGTTTTAAGTCACAGTTATGCTTGTCAATATGTTGATCACTAAAATAGGTTTGTATTAACTTAAAGAGGCAATTATCTTGATATAGCTTTAACTCAAGGCGTGAGATTAGATAATTATTCACCTGATAGTTTTCCTCGTGGTGTCATAGATTCAACAGGAGCTGCAATGAAGCCGTCCACCTCCCAAAATAGTAGACCATTGTGCACTATATAAACGCTGTCACACTGGAGGTCATGGTAATGCAATTTTCCCCAGTAACAGAAATGGTTGCAGTGTACTCCTCCCTCTGTCCACCACTCCGCCCACTTCAAGAACCAAGCGCACCCCCACACAGCCCCCACCCCCCTCATATAGCTGAGGATCTGGGTCTAGCATGGTATCACAGTAACTGTGGAGGAAAAATACATCCATTTTAAATCAGGCCAGCGTTGCTGCTCTTGCCGCCATCTAATTTGCGTTAGGTCTTGTTCAAATAGGCTCACACAATCTCAATCCGTGTGTGCGTACACGCGTTTGGAGCAGAGAATGAGTTCGAGGTGGTTGGGTCTATGTTGTGGGGAGTGTGTGTGCAATACAAGCACTAGTTCTGATTCACAGTTTCCTCCAAAGGCTATTTTCCATGTTAGGTAGAAATTCAAGAGACTGAAATCTGTGCAAGACACAAGCAGCCAAACACAGCTCTCTGCCTGAGCTGTTTTATAATTTAGCCAGTGCATGTAAACTACTGCTTAAATTATTAGCAACTGCATTAATAAAATGATGCTTACCTTATGTAGGCTACATATTCTATGTACCTGGACCAGAAAGAAAGTCAGCAAAAAGACCTGACCAAGGACTGTCATACTTGCATATCATACATAACACAGCCCTGCAGTTAAATGTCCAAAACCTGACATTCAGTCACTGAACAGTTACTAACATATATTAGATTGTAGTTCTTATGGTAGCCTTTTTAGCAACCCATAAGGTGGAAACAAATGACATGAGGTGAGTTCAAAGTAACTCAAAATCCTGATTATACTTGACCAAGCAAGGCCTCTTTAATTTGCAGTAAAAAGACAAACCATGTATTTTTCAAAGTGAAGTGAATAGTCCTTAGCGAGCAGGCAAAATGACAGGATTGCTGATATTTAATACAATGCAAATAAAGCCCAAGGTGGAGTGTTCAAATTGTTTAACCATTGGTCAAACAGACATTAAATTAACGACATAAAAGCAGAGGAAGTCAGCAAATCTAGAGTCAATTATTATCCGTTATTTGTAATAGAAAATATCGATAGTTGCAGCAAACTGCTCTACAATTACCACCAGTTGGTAACAACTTAACCGTAGCCACTCTGCTCATAATTACACCCTCATTGGGATCACCTGCGGTCGGTAATTGTCCACGGTTACTCCTCAGCCTCCATGCCCTCAGCTGCTGCAACCCTACCGGGACTGCTTTCCTTGTCATTTTATCGCTTTATATCAATTCACTGGAACCCCTTTTCCTTCGCCCTGCCATCCCTCGGCTTCCACTTCAGGAATAAATAAATAAATTACCAGCCTCGCTGGGGGGGGGGGGGGGGGGGGGGGGGGGTGTAGAATAGAATCCCACAGTGGAAGTGAATGAGAAATCAGGACACGCATAGACGCCAACACAGTACAAGAAGCAGGGGTTTATTCGTAAGGGCTGCGTGTTTTCAGGGTGAAATTAATTGACCGCAGGGCTAATTGGCCATGAATGAGGAGCGACAAGCAGTTGCTGTACAGCAGGCAATAAACCACACGGGCCTCTCCATCCCCCTTTCCTTTTTCATTTAATTTCTAGAGACAGCTAAAGAGCTCCAACACTCAAGCTAGATAAATTACTCATTTAAAGAGGAACATGGCCCTTATACATTTATAAATTTAAAGCAAACGGAAAGCAGAAATTGTCTCGATTTAGCCCCAAAATTAAGTTATTTAAAAAAGGGTTTATTTGCTGAGAAGCGCAAGGTTGACTAGCCCAAGGTGTAGCCAGCCAAGCACGGTCATTGATTCAAGGAGCAGCCAAGACAGGTGTACAGCTCGGTAATGTTAGCTAACCTCCCAATACAGTGCGGATTTCCCAGCGCCGTGATTCCCAACACACACACAAACACATACGCAAACACATACATAGCGGACTTGAGACTTACCGTGGACGTGTATGCAGTACTGGAGACATATTAGCATCGGCAGCAGAAGGATTCCCAGTGTAGACGTGATCATCTCTCGCAATGTAACCTACGGTTGCTAGCTGAGCGCTCGCGGGCTGCCTCTCTGTCCTGCCTGCCTGCCTGTCTTTCTTGCTGGCTCGCGCTGGCCTGCTTCGTCTTTGATTATGCCGGTTCACGCGCAAACTACACATACAGACTACAGTCACGAGCGCTCATAAAAAGCAGAAGAGAACAGCACAGCCGCTCAAGCAGACTCCACCGACCGATCAGCAGCACGCGCTGCTCACAACTGAAGTAAACTGAGACTGCTGCCGCGCAGACCACGCGCCTTTTGATCTCGTTCTACAACCACGCGCCGTGGGGGCCGTTCGTGCTCCCGTTCACTCCTCTCGAGCTGAAAACCATTTCCTAAAGTTGACGGTAACGAGCGGACCCAGTAACCGGTTTGTTAGTGGTGCCCGTCACTGAGTCACAGCTGAGGAGGATTTTTTTTCCTCCGTCAGTCCGTCTTTGAACATTGTTAACCCTTCACTATCCGTATACAATAATTAAACGCTAAAGTGGCCTAGATTGTTTTTGTGTTATTATTAGCATTGTATACTTGCACATATACACGTAACATTGGGGCTAACCTCCACTATTAAATTGGCTATCAATAGTAATAATATATATATATATATGTTTTAAATGATACAAAGATAACACATATTGCATAATTCATCAACGTTTCAAGACTAAGCAGTCAATAAATGGAAGTTAATCAGTTCTATCACTTGGTTTGTGGTGATTGGCTCATATGAAAGTCAGTAAACTTTCACCAAACAGCAGCAATAAAGTAGACAGTACTGTAATTGCATACTAAAGACCCACCAGGACAGAAGTAGTTTTTTTATTACCATATCCTGTACTTTTTAGGTCCTTTCTAACCCAAAATGTAAAACTGCACTTAAGGAACACTTAAAAGTGAGCCTTTGCTAAACAGTGGCCAATGTGACCAGAAGTGTTAATTACAGAAAAATGTCACATAAAATATCCATAATTCCTAAGATTCTCTGTCTACCTACTAAGGGACTTTCCCCGTTGTCATACTTTGTGTAAGGAGGCTCAGGCTGTCTAATTGCTAATCTACATAATAAGCATGGATATTCTTAGCTGTCACAAACACTGTTTGTTTCTACATGCATGCATGAGTCTGTGCATGTGTGTGGTATGTGTGTTTGTTTGTATGTGTGTCAGTGGATGAAGAAGGGTATATCACACATTCAAATGTGATGTCCACCTCTGTTTCACATCCAGCAGCCACAGCTTCTTGAGGGTTCCACTCAAACACACACACACACACACACACACACACACACACACACACACACACACACACACACACACACACACACACAGTCATTTGGATGTTGATTTAATCATTTATACATGAGGTGTTAGCTGTAATTAGTAGTATAGTGTTTATATAGTATAGTTCGTATTGTGGTTTATTTTATGGTTTGATGTTTTGACTTCAAAGCATATCTTTGTGATTGGTTGGAATCATTTGTGGTTGATGTTTGTCAAAATAATGCATTTTCTAATGCATAGACTGCTTATTTTCCATATACCACCTATCATATGTGCTATAGAAAACTACATGTTATAATGGATATATTATCAAAAATCCCCCAAATATAAAAAGTCATACCATAGAGGCTTCTTTGATGTCAGATTTGTGTTGCTGAAATAAACATATTCCACTAAGGACAACTGAGGCTGATTGGGTCTTATTCTACTATTCATCAAATTGAAGTTTGGACAGAGGCACAAATACTCTTCATCAGGTATGATGTTTTATTCAAATGGGAATAGTCAAATTACCTGAAGTTCATAATTAAAAATGACAAAATGTGTAATCAATTTTGCAACAAAATAAGTAAAGTAGTTACCAGTTTAAATGCACCATATGTTTATTTTTGGTTTCATTGCTGATCATTTTGTAAGAGCAGATGTCTAATTTTGTAAAACAAATTAAGTGAATACCAAATCTTGCAACCAAACTCAGCTCTTACATATTCTTCCTCTGTATGTCTGATGCTATTTCTCCACATTTTGATCACCAGGCCTTTGGATTGTGCAGAGGGCTGTGCTGCCAGGTTTCATAGGCTCTCATCAGTTCTTATCAGAGGATTGAACCTCATCTTCAGTGATGGCTGATGGCTGCTGATACACCCCAAGGCTCATTCTGTCCCAGATTTTTTACATTCCCTAAATAAAGCCCCCACACAAACCACTGTAGAATTCTGTATGAGGAAGTGTCTCCTTCTCTCTCTGACTGTCAGCATCTCTTTCTTGCAGTTACCTCCAAACTAACATGCACACACACAGATTTCAGATCTAACAGTTGGAAATCCAGACTCTTATGAAATATCTAGAAAATCATTATTTGCGGGCTCACCAGAGACCTGAACACAGAAGATGACTGGAAATCAAAATCCATCAGCACCTCTTATTTCACTTGATAATCAGCTCTAAAACTGCAGGAAAGAATTAAAGCTTAAGAGAGACAATATGTAGAGTTTTTATTTCCCTATGGCAGAAAATGCTCACAATTTATTTGCAGATGTGATACGATTGTTTAACATTATACCAGAATTATATAATGCAATGTCAATCTTAACACGGCCTGGTGTTGGAATGCAAACCTTCAAAAAGTTTGACAGAGCCAGGCTAGCTACTTCCCCTGCTTTCAGTCTTTATGCTAAGCTAAGATAAATTAAGCTAAGCTAAGAATGTCAAAGTATTCCTTTAATGTATATATAATTAATTCATTAATTCAGACCCATTTCAGAACTTACACACATTTTCATCTGACTTGAAGTCTTGAAATAATGTTGTGGAAGCGAGGGATCCCTCCTCAGTAGCTCTCCCTGAGGTTTCTTCCGTTTATCCCCCTTTAAATTGTTGGATTTCTTCTGGGGAGTTTTTAATAAATACATTTGATTGATTGATGTGAATTTATTAAACTCACATTAAAAGAAAAAGAAAAGAAACATGGTTAGAATCATAATTCCCAGCATTATGGTTATTATGAGAGTTAAACAGAGCTCATGTTAAAATAAACTAAGATAATCCGACCATACATTTTGAATGCTTATTTTCATACGGATAATACAGGTTATTGATTAACAGTTATTGATTGGATTGAATGTCTTAAGTTTATTGGACTTGTTTTCTCAAGTTCAGTATACTCAGTGAGTTTTACAAATCATAAGCTCACTTTGAACTCATTATTTTGTTTGTTTTAGTTCACTCGTATTTCTGTGAGGAAATGTTTTAGGGTGAGGTACTTACGATGTGTTACAGGTCAGTGACTCCATGTTTGCAAATGCCGAGAGTCGAAGCTTTCAAACTCCTCTGTTCCCGTTAAATTTCAAGGGACATCTCTATTACACACAGGTTAAGGAGTATGTTTGAGTTTCAGATTTACTTTACCCCTTGGGCTGAAAAGAGACACCTGGGGTGTGACTTTAGGGTGACAAATCTATGGAAGTATCCTGTTAGCCCACAGAGATAATCTGGTTAACAAAATAATAATAAACCTTTGCATGCCACTGACTAACCAGTCGGTGTGGTGTCTGCAAACTGATTGGTTGATTGTGAAAGGCTAATGATTGTGTCAGAAATCTCTAATTAAACATGGCAGAGAGATGTCACTGCATAGTGTCAACCTGCAAAAAACCCATGGTGAACTATTACAGTACCAGATGGCTCCATTTAAGCCACTTTCCCCCACATGCATTTTAATTAAAGACCCAGCTCACCCTAAATTCAGTGATAGATATGTTTCCTCTTACCTGTAGTGCTATTTATCAATCTAGATATTTTTGGTGAGTGTTGCATGTATCGATTGTGGAGATGTCTGCCTTCTCTCCCATTGACTGGAACTAGATGGCACTCGGCTTGTGGTGCTCAAAGTGAAAAGAAAAAAAATAGAATATCAATCAACAGCAGTGTCTCTTTCCAGAATTCATGACCCGGTTACTCAAGATAATCCACAGAGCTTGTTGTGAGCAGTTACATGTAGGAACTATTTTCTTTCTACCCAACTACACCCACTAACCGTATCACCGCGCAGAAGGAAGCGTGCATCTACTCATGGACGAGAGGCTCGTGCTTGTGGAAGCGAGATATAAACATTAATAGCATCCTCCTCGGCCGAGCTGTAATATTGTAATGCTTGTCCATGCAGAGTGGCTCACAGCAGGCCAGCAGAGAGAAATGTTAAGTAAGCGTCCAGCAGAGCAATGAATCAGCAGATTTACAGTTGGTTATTTAGAAACAAGAAGAACAACTGAAATTAATTTAGAACAAAAAGAGGGAAAACTGAAGGAACTCAGCTACAGATGGTACATAAAACAAGCCCCCTGCAGGGTTTTAGTTTTTTATTTAAATGTTCTCTGTCTCTAAATCCAGCAGAGAAGCGACACTTATTAGGCAAAGAACAGCACACAGCCTACAGATATCAACTCTTCTTCAGACCAAACAGCTTTATCCTCATCTCACCAGGAAGCTGCGGGGACTCTCACCACTGGCTGAAAGCAGATATTTAATCATGCGCAGATCTGGGCCAGATTTCTGAACATGTTTGTAGCCAAAGGGGAGCTTCTTTATCTCTCTGTGAAGGAGAGCTGGTCGTCCACTTTCTTTAGGATTTGCATTCTCTCTACTTAGGCCTTAGAGAAGAGCTGCTGTGACTTCATACCACACCAGAAGGATTAATCTAGTCTAAAATTAGCTACTGTGTGAAAATTACCACAATAATTGCGACCATAACATTGAAATATATAAAAGAAATATATTTCATTTGAAAAATTGAGAAAGCGATCGCACACTTGTCTTCTCTTGAAGCAGTCCTCCTTCCATGTTAACTAAAACCAGATGAAAAGTGTAGCTGGTTTGACCTCCCACATTACATTTTATAGTGAATCAGAAATGACATCTGTCGGCAATAAAAAGCAAAGTGAAAGAGACAATTTTTTTTTAAATAAAATAAAAAGGATACATAGCTGTGAAGATATCCTTGAAGATTAATTTGAATGAATGAACGGGTGGATCACAACTAGTTTGCCAAACCAGTCGTTCATTTTATTACTCTGTTTAGTGATCAGTTTGGAAATGTGCTGTGTGATCTCCGTGTGTCCTATTGGTCCAACAGTGCTATTTGGCACCAAGGACAGCGTCTGGTGCAGTGGTTATCTAGAAATCTTGCAACTTCACAGATTGCTGTTGACACATATACAACACACAGTATTAACTTTGACCCATTATTTGATGGGACATACCTCTTAAAGGGGAACACCAAATCTAGTATGTTATATCAATGGCCTTGGAAAATTCAATCAATATTTGTGAACATGAGCTACTCTCTCAAAGCCAGAAACCAGACAATTAAGTCTCAAACTTGTGATGTTAGCATGAATGGGAGACCCACACAGAATTTTTGTTTTATTTTTTATACCCAAATGAGCTTCATTCTATAACTGAAAATAATATTAATAATAATAATAATAAATTGTATGTATAGGCGCACTTTTCATTTGTGTAAACAAAACTCAAAGTGCTACAGAGTAAAAACGATGAGCAA
Source organism: Cottoperca gobio (assembly GCF_900634415.1). NCBI lineage: Eukaryota > Metazoa > Chordata > Actinopteri > Perciformes > Bovichtidae > Cottoperca > Cottoperca gobio. The sequence goes on from NC_041366.1 coordinate 3,822,498, forward strand.
AATATACATTAAAAAAAGTCTAGCAAAATGCTCTGTTAAAAAGATGCGTTTTTAGGCCTGTTTTAAAAGCATCCACAGTCTGTGGTGTCCTCAGATGTTCAGGGAGAGCATTCCACAGACTGGGAGCAGTGGAGCAGAAGGCTCGATCTCCCATGGTTTTGAGCTTGGTCCTGGGGGGAAGGAGGAGGTTAGCCTTTACAGAACGGAGGTTTCTTGTGGAGGTTTGTGGGGTGAGCAGTTCTCTGAGGTAGGATGGAGCATTTCTGTGAATGCACTGATGGGTGTAAAGGGAGATTTTATAATCTATCCTGAGTGAGACCGGGAGCCAGTGCAGTGATTTGAGGATGGGTGTGATGTGTTCGTACTTTCACACTCTCATCAGGATCCTAGCAGCACTGTTCTTGATGTACTGCAGCTTCTGGATGTTTTTGCTAGGAATCCCGATGGGAAGTGTGTCGCAGTAGTCAAGTCTGGAGGAGACAAAGGCATGGACAAGCTTTTCAGCATCTGACAGAGAGAGTGTGGGGCGGAGTTTGGCAATATCTTTGAGGTGGTAGAAGGAGTTCTTGCATGTTTGTCTGATGTGGGCCTCAAAGGTCAGGTGAGGATCCATTTTAACATCCAGATTGGTGACTGTTGATGAGAGTGGAATGTTCTGACCGGAGAAGGTGATGCAGGTTATGGAGGAAGACTGGACCTGATGAGGGGTGCCAACTAGAAGGGCTTCGGTTTTAGAGCTGTTTAATTGGAGGAAATTGTGCTTCATCCACGCCTCTATCTCCTCCAGGCAGGTGGTTAATGTGGATGATGGCAGAGGTGCAGAGGGGGTTGGGTTAGTTCTGATGTAGAGTTGTGTGTCATCAGCATAGCAATGGAACGATATTCCATGCCGGTTGACGACACGACCAAGACATGTAGATGGTGAAAAGGGTGGGGTCCTGGACAGATCCTTGAGGGACACCACAGGTGACAGAGTGTGTTTGTGATTTCACTCCAAAGGTGACGTGCTCAGTCCTCTTAGTCAGATATGAGGTGAACCAGTTTAGGGCTGAGTGGAGTGAAGACGGTTGAGGAGGATGTCATGATCAACGGTATCAAATGCTGCAGTTAGATCAAGGAGGATGAGGAGAGATGGAGATCCGGCGTCAGCTGTCATCAGCAGATCGTTGGTGACCCTAACCAGGGCAGTTTCTGTACTGTGGCCAGGGCGAAAACCAGACTGGAATTTTTCAAAGAGGTAATTGAAGTTGAGATGGTCCTGAATCTGAGTGGCAACTACTTTTTCCAGCACCTTGGATAGAAATGGCAGGTTGGAGATTGGTCTGTAGTTGGCAAGGACATCTGGCTCTAAGGTGGGTTTTTTGAGGAGTGGTTTGATGACAGCAGTTTTTAAAGGGGATGGAACATGACCAGACTGGAGGGAGTGGTTTATCACGGTAGTGATGAGGGGACTTATGGCACAAATGTTAGATTTGACCAGGGCTGTGGGAAATGGGTCCAGGGCACAGGTGGAGGGTTTCATCTTTTTGATGATGGCCTCAACCTCTTGCTGCGAGATGTCAGTGAAGCGGCAAAGCTTCAGAAAAGAAAATGTCCCCATACACCCAGAACATTCCCCTGGGTGTTCTCAGTGTATCTATAACAACTTTGCCAATGCATTGTCTGTGGAGCAGTACCACTCTTTATAAATGATGACGTCGCACATTTGAGTTTTATTACTCTAGTTTTTGTAGTCGTTCTTGTTCACATATATTTTTGATATTCTGGAACTGTCTTACACCAGAGGAATATCATGTATGAAGCAAGAAGCAAGGAACTGAAGTTGTTTCCATGGCAGTGAGAACATGATGTTCACGTTTCCACTGAGCAATTAGCTCAGTATTTATTAGCTTTTGTCTCCTGACACCTTTACCAACAGTAGGGATGGTCCTAGTGTGCGTGTACCTGTGGTAGTGCAGGTTGGTGACTTTAAACTGTAGTAGGCTTCTTCTCAGTCATTTTCTTTTGTTTCTGGGCGTCAACCTCTATATAAATTTAGCAACATGGTGCCAGATCGTAAGCACGCTTCCACCCCGACAAACAATTTCTGGGCCAGACAGCTGTCGATGTGCATCATGATGCTCAAACCTGTGACTTTTTCTTTACAGAACACTGCTCAGGAAGCTGCAACCTCAAAGTTTAGAAAAATAAATCAAAAGATGAGAAAACAACAGGAGGCTCCGAGTAATCCTTTATAATTCTCAACATAAATTTCTGTAGAAAACAATATATTTACATTTTTACAGACGTGTCTTTTACAGTACATACAGCATTTACATATAAATATAGAGAGATTTATAGCATTAAAGTCAGAGCTGTACTAACTGTATTTGCAGAATATCACAATTTTTGCACTTATTTTCTGGTTTTATTTCTTGTTAATAAGTTAGATACTTTCTACCCTCCTCACAAGAAACATTTTCCTTGGGAGGCATAAATCACAATTACAGTTTTTGGACTCCAGATTTGGACAAGACAGATGTGCACGTGTTCTGAGATGTTCTCTGTTGGTCATATTGTAGATAATAGAGGTACAAAGTCTGGATGAGAGGCTGCAGATTTGTGAATTTTATAAAGAAGTTGTGATTTTGAGAAATCGTTTAATAAATACAAACCAGAAATAATTGATGATTTCTGAATGTGAAAATAGAATAAAACCTCCTGAGCTCGACTGAGCTGTGTATTGTCCTGAGTGACTGGATGGTCTCACTGTGTCTCACTGAGCTCTAATAAACATCAAACATGATTGCAGTCTTAAGCATTTGGGCACTTTCTTTGACATTTGAAATACAACACACAAGCAGGGACTTGACTTCTCCCTCGTATCACAAGTGTGGCCAGATTCCCAGATTCCCAAGTGTACCTGGGTTGAATTTTCTTCATTTGGTGTCACAGCGCCCCTCTGTGGACAAAATACATGAAATCCATCTGACTGGCCACACTGGCTGTTGTGCTCCATCACTGTCATTTCACACTTTCCTGCTCACACCTTCAGTTTGCATAAAGCAGCTGGAATCTTTCAAAGGCATATTTTTGCTCCATTGGAGTATGCTAAGTTTTTAGGTTTTATCTTTGTCCCAACTAAAATCTTCCCTCAAAGGAATAATTCAAATGCTCATTTGTACATCAGTTAGTCACCCTGTGTGTGAAAAAAAGTTTTTTGCCCATGCTTCCACAGTGAACAAAGAATCTAAAACCGGAGAAAATTCAATCTAAACTCTCACACAAGTCTCATGTATCCAGTCGTATGCTCACTAATTCCCAAACACATGCATTTTCACTAAAACCTTACCGTTTAAAACACACGCAACAGTCTCACGCTTTGCCCTGACTTGATACTTTTCCGTGCAATAGCCTGGTTTTAGCGAAGATGCTAAAAAGGAGCATATTGATAAATGAGACTTGGATTATACACGAGTTGTGTGAGAGTTTGTAATTCATCAAGACTTTTCTCTGTTTTTTGATTCTTTGTTCACTGTGGAGGCATGTGAGAAACTCAAGGTAACACTGGGTGAGTAATTGATGTGGGTAAAGTATTCCTTTAATAATTGACGTGTATTTACAGGAACTCATGTTTCAGTGCACAAAAGAGGATTACTGTAGGATGGTGTGGCAGTGGGGTGTGGTTAGGGCGCCGGCTGCTGGGGAGAGACGGAGTGTTCCAGCTGGAGGCCAGACAGCTGAACAGAATCAGGTAATCAGTCACATAATAAATGCATGGTGATGGCCTGGTTCTGTTCTCTTGCAGTAGGCTGGGTTCCAGCAGCGAGGTTGTTCGCGAAGCCACAGCCCAGTGGTGCCACAGTGCCACAGTGCCGGAGAGCCGCAGAGCAGCCGAAGCACCTGTCTGTGGAGAACACTTGTGAATGAAATTAAAAGTCTGTTTGGTGCATTATCTCTCTTCTGCAATACCTGCTGTCCCTGTGGTCAGACTTTTAGACCGGTCACTGTCCTTGCTGTTTAACATGAAGCTTGATGGTGCATTCTGGTGCAACAGCAAGTATTTCCCACTGAACAGTGAGAGGTATGATCTGTTCCAATATATTGTGACAGTTATTTCATCTGTGTGAGAGAGTTTATCTCCAAGCTTCGTCGACTTTGGTCTGACTGTGTTGATCAGAAGTCATGTGTCTTTGTGTAAGGCCTCTGCAGGCAGAGCGAGCCGTGGTGAGGGAGAGGATGGCTGTAGTAGTGTTCGATCACGTCTGACAGAGTGGGGAACGTGGCTTCACTTTCCAGAAACACACGGTCCATCTGGAAAAAGACCCACAGAGACTTTAATACTGTAAATATGACATTGTTCTTCTGCCTAATTTCTACACATAAATAATTGTACATATACTATATAGTAAAAAATAGCCGCAGGCCTCTTACCTCTTCAAACAGTCGGTAGTTCCTGGGTTTGCCTACACTGATATCCCACACCACCAGCACCTGGACAACATACCAACATGATTTTGTCAGGATCAGGTGACTTGAATGTCACATCAGTATCACAGACTTCAGTTATTAAGGTATAAGATGACCTGTTACCTGTTTCTCCCTTCCTGTAATGAGCTTTTGTGAATATGAACTAATGATTTAATTGATATATTACACAGTACGAAACATGCAACTAGGTTTGTCAGATAATAATTAGGCTCTGTAAGGCAGCTTTCTGTGTCTATAAGGACCATATAAGGACGGGGTGGTGATGGCCTTGTGGTACGGCTTCTAAATACAACACTGATGGTTGTGAGTTCAACACCAGGGCTGCCACCATTGTGCCCCTGAGCAAGGCACTTAACCCTGAGCTGCTCCAGGGAGACTGTCCCTGTAGTTAGTTCACTGTAAGTCGCTCTGGATAAGAGCGTCTGCTACATGACCTGTAATAATGACCTGTGATGACTAAGTGAACTGAGGTTACAGTCTTAAAGGGATAGTTTGGATTTTTTAAATTGGGGTTGTATGAGGTATGTATCAATATCAAGCACTTTCTTTTTTACCTTTGCTGTTTTGGTTCCTGAGTTTCTGATAGCGTACAGTCCGTCCTGTGGAGGGATGAGGCTCTCTCTGAACAACCTGCAGGTACAAACCCCACAGGTTACAGGTTGTCAATGGAGACACATCCTGTTATCATCACAGATAAGCTAAATATTTAGTCTCCTATTTCAAATGAATATAAAGTATATAAGATATAAATATATAAGAGTATAAACTGCAGTGAACTACTGCTGCAAATAAGAAAGATTGAACAAGAACACATGAAGCAACTATTATAGAAACACTTCATAAATAAAGTAAATGAAGACAATGTCAAAGAAACAATTGCATGAAATAAATCACTAGAGGGCAGAAATGCTCTGCAAAGCAGGCGAGCTGTGGCCTGCTGGAGAGGTGTTTCAGTTTACAGCTCTGCATTAAAAAAGTACAAAGAGTCTTTTCTTACTTTTCTACAAAGCTGGTTTCACTCGAATCAATGAACACAGAGTCTGGCAGCTGCATCTGCAGATAGAAACACCTGGTTAAACACAGTGTGAACTATATGTTCATGGGAGCACTACTGGTTCAAAAACACAAAATTCAGTTTGATAAATTCTAATTGTTCAAAATAATCTTTAGTTGTAGAACAATTTGAGAATGTGGAAAATGAGGGCTTAAGTTGTGTAGTGTCAGCTAGGCATTACATTCTCGTAGTCGTCAGAATCGTCTCCTCCGCTGTGTTTGGCTGATTCCAGTTTCCTCCTGGACTCTGCGGGCATCTCGTCTCCAAGCGAACGGAAGCTCTGGCCGTCTGGAGATGCTCTTCTGGGGAGAAAGCACGTTTTAGTAAGGTAGCTTTAACCAGATTCACTTTTTGCGTTTATATCTAAAGTATTCTGTGTTGAATGATTTGTGTGTTTGAGTCCAACTTACTGAAGTGGGGTTCCTGGCTTGGACTTGGCTGCAGGCAGCGGGGGTTTGACTGTTGGCGGAGCGGATTTGGGTATCCGTGGCTTCTTAAGCAGTCCAGTTTTAAGTAGAGGAGAGAGCGGAGGGAGATCAGGCGATGGTGGGCGACTGGACGATGCTTTGCTGAAGGACTGGGAGTCTGACATCACAGGCCTGAGGCTGATCCCTCCAAAATTCGAATGAGGAGGTAGGCCTGGCTTGCTGTGTTGGTTGCTCATCACGGTGTGGTGATTATTGCCCATTGATTTGTTTTCTCCAGCATGAAGGGAGCGGTGGGCGGGACCATTTAGGAGCATTATGGCCTCTAATTTGTCGCAGATGGGCAGAGTGGCAGGGGATTGGACCAATACAGCCGGCAGTGGCCTCCAGTCTCTTTTGTCGTTCCCGGCCCCCCCCAAAGAGGTCAGCCTGATCTGAGAAGTTCTCTTTGCATTGGGGGGAGGAGGAAATGGGGGGTTGGGAGACAAGGACTTGTGCAGGTGGGGGGCAAAGGGGAGAGTAGGGGGCGGGCCTTTGTGGGGGTCCATCGGTATTGAGGGAGGGGTTTTTTTGGGGAGCGGGCTGGTTGGGATTCTGTGTTGTGGCGGGATGGGAGGAGGCGGGCCTCTGTTGAAACCTGGACTGGAGTCTTGGCTCCGCTGGAGTGCTGCTGGCACCGGAGGAGGAGGGTAGGAGGGGGGCGGCCCAGTGGGGCGACCTGAAGAGGTAAAAGAATAAAATAAAGAAATCAGACTGGTTTCTTGTTTGTGTTGAAGATTCTTTTGTTAAAAGGCACAAAGAATACAATGTTGCTAAAAACAACAACAATGTAGCCTCTCGACTGATAAAAGATGAATCCCTCTCAATCATCACTGATGATGATCCACTCGAAGTGTTTGGCGGTGTCTGTATCTGCAGATGGCCGCAGTCTATATGTAAAATTGAAAACACTACATAAATACAAATGTTATGCAACTGAATACAAATAAGGCTCATTAAATTTCCAATTTTATTAAATCAATTTTCACTGAACAATTTGTTTCCTGTTTTCCAGTGAACAAAGTCCTCTGGTGGTGAGAACAGCACAGTATACACTTTAAAGGGGACATATTATGAAAAGCTGACTTATTTACTGCCACAAATTGCAAAATAAGACGACACAGACAGTTTTTTGTGGGCTCCCTAGGTCAGTCAACAAGACATTTAGCACTAAAACAGAGTGTTTCAGTTAGAGGGTGAATACAGGTACATTTACACAGACAGTATGAGAATGTCTTTTTTGAACATTGAAGCATGTAAATATGTTTTAGTAGAAACCCAGAATGAACCTGAAAATTAACATATTATGTCCCCTTTAACTCATACATATCATCATTGAGTCCCTCAATGATTATTAAACTAACGTAGTTTTTACGTTTTTACTTTGATTTCCCTTAAAAAAAAATTTTTTTTTATTTTCTTAATCAAATTTTCACTTAATGTTTAATATTCACATAAACCCCAATACATTCCTGTATGTGTAAAAATAAATAAAAATAAACTGAAAATTCCGAGCTCCATTAAAATATTAAAAAAATCAAGCATGTGTGTTTCATGTGTGCGAGTGCACTTCTAGTTGTGGTTCCCTTTATTGTCTTTTTAATTTCCAGGAACTCTTTGTTCGTATGATGAGTAATGTCAAGTCAGATGTTGTGCGTGTCTGTGGCGGGTGGCGTCACCTGTTGATGTCGGCGAACATTCATTATCTGGTTTCAGATAGTCTTCTTCATCGTCATCATCATCATCCTCGCCATAATCTGCCCACAGAAAGAACAGATACAGCAGTGTAATAACACACAAGTATAACGTGTTTGTAACGTGTGTGTATTCATTAAGGTGATCTTACCATCTTGCGTGTTATCCACCGAGTGTTTAATATCCATGGGCTTCTCAATCGTGCCATAGAAACTGTCGGCATCTGAATCTGAGTCACTATGGCAACAAAGAAAATGTTTTCATGAATACATGATATGCAGAAAAAGATTAAAACGTCGAGTTTAAATGGATTCAATTGGCTGTAGGTTCATGAAATTAACCCTACACTATTAAACACATTTGTATTTTTGGCAAATAACAAAATCTTTGAAAAGAGATTTTTGTTAAAGGTTCAATGTGTAATTCAAGAAATAGGGGGCAATAAAGTAAAGTATTTAGCCTCCAAACTGGGTCCATACAAACTCTAATGTTTATAATTAATTATATTTAATTAATTAACTTACACATTGAACCTTTAAGGTTAGTAAGGACACTTTGTTTTCATATAAGTAAATCAATTTCCTGCAAGATCAAGCTCCCTGCGCCCCAAAGAGATTCATTATAATGAAAAGCTATTTAACGAGCTGCTAAAGTCCCCAGTCCTAATAACACTGTCTGTTCTGACCAAAGAAACTCGCGGCTGGGAGCTTTGTAATCAAAAACAAGTGGCCATTTTAATTGCCTACATAAATTAACCTGCAGAATTAGCTTCTGGTGGGCAAAAACTTTAAGTGCCATTTGTCTGCTGGAAAAAAAGTAGCATTGTAGCTGTCAAAGGTTTCAGTCAAGCGTTAAAGGATGACCATGGTCTTACTAATAAAGGCCGTCTGTGGAGAAATATGTGCTTTGGGTTTTGTATCAAATACGGTTTTTTTTTTATGATATCAACACAATTATAATTGAAATATTACATTTATTCTGTATCACAAATGGTACAACACTCCAAGTCCACATTGTTCTGTGAAATATTTGATTTGCTGAAGTTACCTTGGACTGTGGGACTCTTTTCTGTCGTTATAGTGATCTATCTCCCTCCGCAGGTGTCGCATCCATTTCTGTAAAAGAAAAAACAATATGTAGAATGAAGAATTTTAGGAGATCAGAGGACAATGACTCTGTGAGCTAATAATGGCTCATACTGTATATTGCTGGAAAACAATATTAAAATTGTGGTTGCTGTTCTTGATTAAAATTACAAACTTAAATGTAATAAGATGAACAAATTCCATACGTGAAATGACACTGTAAAATAATTATATTAATGTTAAAAAATCCAGTAAAAGATATTTTTGCATGTAACTCCGGTGGATTTAAACCGAGACAACAAAAACATTCCAGATATATGCACAGTGCACAGAAGCTAGAGGAACATTGTTTCATTGTATATGGCAGTGCAGAAAGATTGAAAGGTTCTGGGAAGAAGTACGAGGTACGATAGAGAAGATTAACATAAATATAGTAAAAACGAGCGAGCATTTATAGACCGCAGTTTGCTTCGCGCTAAGACGTGTATTACATTGTTTGGGAAAAGGGTTCACAGTCCAAGCATCACTCAGTGGTTACGACGGATGTTATCAGGCCTTCCATCAGAGAGGATCTCTTACATATTAAAGCTAAGCAGCATATATTTGAGAACATATGGAGGCCCTTTATAAACTATGTTAAAGACTTGGACTTAACTGACGATCGAGTGGGCGACTAGTTGCAATGCAGTCCCGAGCTTGACTTGTGTATCTCTCTTGTGAACATGTTATGTTTTGAACGTGTGTTTAGTAATTAATGTACATTTTGTATTACCACTTGTTTTGCAGCTGAAGCATGTTTTTTGCTTTTTGTTTTTTTTGTCTGTAATGTTGAAAATGTAATAAAATATATTGTGGGAAAAAAGTATTTTTGCAGTTGAAAATTAAACTTGTGAGTTGAATTGTGGTAAAGTCACAATGAAGACCTTAGCAGGTCTGCTATAACCACACACGCAGTATATGTGAGTATAGTGGTTGTTCTCACCCTCCTCTCGTCCTCGCTGGCTGCAGAGAAAAACCACGTCCTGTGTTTCTTACTGAAGTGGACGATCTTAAAAGGAAACACATTACTTGATGTCGTCTCCTCGGCTGCTCTCATCACTCTGTGGAAGAGGATAAATGTGTTATATGCACAATTCAGCTGTAACCATCCTCGTTATAAACTACCCTAATGAACTACCTCTAATGGTGGCTGTCTGTCCTGTAGAGCTGACACCTGTTACTGACATGATTACAACCACTGGTGATACGCTGAGTGAATAATTAATATATCACCATTACGAATAAAAAAGCACTTTGTCATTTGCTATGTTGGTTTGAGGAGGTTCTGCTGCTGAACTCGTGCGGTTTCTTTTCTGTGAGAGAGAATAAGTTCTGAAAGGCAGACATGTCATCACATGGCCAAGTTATTTTTGAGTCATTGTTTTTTATCAATGCACTTACAATATGATGTACAATGTTAACTATTAGTTTCTTCCTTAACGCCCTCTTCACGCACACAGATATAGAAACTGTAGATAGACAAGATGATATTCATTGTGATTTTGACCAACGTTCCGGTGTTGCCCACCAATACTCAAAGACTGAAAAAGCACAGAGCAGTGTGTACATTTAAATTAGAAAACTTAAGTCAAGCCGAGTCTAGAAGTACGTTAGAAAAACAACATTACTAATTGAGGACTTTCAGCAGCTGAAGAATCTTCACTGACCTGTTGTAGCCGTTGAGAGAGAACGCCCCCTGTGGGGTGGGAGAGGTACTGCTCTTAAAGTAGTACATACAGCCCTTGTGGATGATGATGTACCTCAGTGGCCCTGTAAGACAGGCAACAGGTATTAAGAACGTTCTATTATCCACCTGTGTAATGAAACTAAACATGGGCATAAATACAAAGCACTGCAACTACAAGAGAAGATTTAAACTTTGTTCTCAGTCACTAACATTTCATCTTTTTTATTATGAACTCACATTTCATGAGGCTGAACTGGCTGCCTCCCTTCTTGTGTAGGTATCCTGAAGTTGAAACTCCTCCTGGCATTGTGAGGAGGTTCTGAGCCCCGATGGCTCGCATCGGCACCGGCCAGCACATCTCTGGAGACGACATGGTTCTACCAGAGAGGAAAAGAGGGAAGAGGATGTTATTATTATTATTATTGAATCACTGTGACGGATCTACCAGTGAAGACAGATACCTCAGGAGTCGGACACAATCATGGAAATGTGGGACTGAATCCCAGCAGACACAAAAAACAAGACAAAATGAAATATTTGAAGTTCCAGAAATGATTAACACACAACCTCCGTACCAAACCAGCCAAGTTGTCAGTTCATGCACAGAGAACTCCGAAGCTCTGAGAGAGACTGGTGCCTTTATAAATAATAATAACAACAATAATAAATGTATTCATACTTTACATATAATATAGAAGTATATATAATATAAATAAAGTTTTAATTTAAACCTTATATAGCACTTTTCACAACAATGTTGCAAAGTGCTTTACAAGACACAATACTAATGGAAGACAAACAATGATATGCAACATTGAGCAAAAGGAGCTACATATGACAACAATAAGTCAAATATAGAAGAACAATATAAAAGAATTCAAATAATCAATAGGCTGTGTGACTTAACAGATGAAAGTGAATACAGGACATAAACCCTGTGAAAACACTTTAAACAGGATCAGGAGCTCGTCAGTCTGATCTCCACAGGGAGGTTGTTCCAGAGAGTGGGGGAACAGAAGAGACCCGGTCACCCTTAGTCCTGTGACGCTGTACACTATTTTACATTATTACTATTATTTACTATTTTATGTTACAGTGACTACGCCCAAATATGGTCCTTTTCCCGCTAAGCAGCACTAACATAATATTAGTTGGCACCGAGTTCAAAAGAGAGACGGAATAAGTAACAGAAGTAAGAAGTAACCACCGTTGTTTACTAACCCTGCTTTCTGGCACCTTCATGATGTCGAACGAGGCTCACCAGATAAAAAACAAAAAGGCACATTCACCTTCTGGCAATGGGAATATGGTCTGTCTCTTACGTTTTCCCGAGCTTAAAAAACCTGTATATACGCACTAATTATTTTGATGGGAAAAGAGTATAAATCGAGGCAGGCTATCCATACTTCCAGTTGTTATTTTACATGGGCAAGTGGAACAGATGTCATTGTTATTATAAATGGAGAAAGTCAATGGACAGATAGAGCTAAAGGGTGGTTCTATCAACAGTCACGTTATATCAATATGACGTTAATGTCATTTATTAAATCCTGTTAAAAGTGGAATAATCTTCCTTTTTCTCTCAATCGAATCTTTTGGGAAAATCATCCTCTCACACCGTCATGTGCATGATTCAGTTATGACCTGCTCAGGTGTTGCCTACCTCCTCTTGAACCTCCTGTAGATGCTCTGAACAGTAGCGCTCTCCCTCAGCTGGCTGACTGTGGAGGCTAACACTGAGGATGCTAACTCCGGTAGTAGGTCCATGACAGGGACGTCGAACCGACAGCCGACTGAACTCAAACTCCTTTTCTTTCCAGTCTCTGTGGGTTCAATGTTGCGTCTCATCAGATCCAAACGGAGAAGGATCTGTCTGTCTGGTTTTCTGCCTCCTCTGATCACACTCTCGTTTCATTTCACTCTCTGCTGATCTCTCAGTCTCTCTCTGGCTGCCTGTGTTGATATCTATCTCTCTCGCCTTCCCTTGCACACAAACACACTCAAACTGAGATAGTGTACATACGCAAAGATTTCTAAATGAGCACACACACATTCACGGCTCAGTCATTTTGCCAGGGTTCAATTATTCATGTTCGTGTATGTGTGTGTGTGTGTGTGTGTGTGTGTGTGTATGTGTGTGTGTGTGTGTGTGTGTGACAGAGAGCAGTAGTGAAAATAAACATCCCAAGTGAAGTTCTTCATCCTCTAATGTGTTTATGTGTAACTTCCAGTCTATCAACAGCATCTACTGAACTCAGGGAGAGAGAGGGAGTGTGTGTGTGTGTGTGTGTGTGTGTGTGTGTGTAAAGTCCAAGAATGAAGAACTCCATATTTACTAGGACTTCTTGCCAAAAATCTACTCCCTTTCACTGAGATAAAAACCTGCAGGAATGGTTGTTTGTCTTCTCAGTTTACTGAAACAAATCAGTTCTCTTCACACCTGTTTTATGTGTGTAGTGAAACGCAGTGACTGGCAGGATATGAATACACTCCACTGAATGTTCATATCAAAGTCAGTTTCTGTGGTTAAGGCCTCAGTATGTTTCAAACAAACAAACTGTACAACACTTAATGCATAGGGAAAATCCTTTTTTTGGACAGTGGTGGAAGTAACGTACGATCGTCAGATGCAGCAGTCGGAACAGTGGTTTTCAGGCACTGTTAGAAGAACCGAACGGCACTTTGAGGCTGTACTACTCAGCATGTGAAAAGAAATAACAACGTTTTCTGTGTCTCTTTCAAGTGTTAGAAAATAACCAGAGAACACTATTTGAGTGATCTCATTTAGGGTTGTATAAGGCCTATGTTACAAGCTGGAGGGATAGACCTTAAAAGCTTATACCACGCATGGAGGTTCTAAGGCTTGTGTTGCATTATGGGAAGTGTAGGTGCTCAGCCCATACTATCATATATTCATGATTCAATTTAAATCTTTGCTAGTTCCACTTCTGTGAACATGCACGTTTCTGCTGTTCGCCAACAGCAAACTATTTTGTGGACAATGCTGACTTTTGAGGGAACGGACAGCTACAAAGTTCAAAACAGAAATATCCTAGTATAGCCAATTAGCTGTGTTGCACTACCAACGGAGTATAAACTGCTCCAAATGAGGTTTGCCAACAGCTAAGACATAAGTCGATGGTACAATGATACAAGGATACGTCTATTAAATGAACTGTGCAAACTTATTGTCCAGTTAGCGACAGAGCTAAATTAGCCAGCTTGCTAACTGACACTTGTCAAACGAGTGTGCTTGAATAGCTACTGTGATGACTAACGGCAGCATATTTGAACTTCACTGTTCCCCTCTAATGCTGGATTCCAGACAACTCAATGTAACCAGTTGAAATGTCAAACTTCCAGCCTCCAAGCGTTCCAGGTGCACAACGCCAAGTGTAAACAAAAACTGATCGTTTCTTTAGCAAGTGTACACACAGTTGAACTTTTAACAGTGCAGCCTCCACATTATTTTTGCCATTCTTTATGTCTTCACTTTTGTGCAGAGATCACTTTCAGAGATTGTTTACCGTAACTAGCAACCCAACAACATTGGCGACTTATTTTGACATAAATTTATGTCAGGTTTTAATAAATAATGTATGTATTATTTTATCTAAATACATCAGGCAAATATACAATGTGCGCTTCCATTGTTGTGTGGTGTCAGAAAACTGCTTGTTCATGAAGTCAGGGTGGATTTATTTGACCCAAGTTTACAAGTAGGAACTTTGTACTTTTTCAAGGAGGAGGTCGGAAAGTTTAAAGTTCCAAGTTGTTCGGAACACAGCATAAAGTGACTGCGCTTAATACTTAATCACTGCGGTACTTACGTTTGAATATGCAATAAAAATAACTTGGAATCATCCTGAAGGTTGATTATATTCACAACAAATGTCATGGAAGTCTGGCCAGTAAGAAAAGCAATGTCACCATTCTTACACACAAAACAAGAGAGAAAACATTTGAAACATGGGGTTGTGGACAGAAGCAGGGAGAGAGAATAAACAATAAATCACCGGGGTGGAGCTGCTGCTTGTTTCTGAACCCTGATCACCCTGCTGTGTGTGTGAGGACTTTAAGAGGATGATGTGATTGGTTTTCCGATTGTAATGTTTACTGATAACCAACACACACACACACACACACACACACACACACACACACACACACACACACACACACACACACACACACACACACACACACACACACACACACACACACACACACACACACACACACACACACACACACACACACACACACACACACACACACACACACACACACAAAAACAATGTCTGGGTTAAAAGGGGTGTTCATTTTTGAGATTGCAACTCTGTGATTGTGTTTAAGTGGCTGTAGAGCAGACCGTCAGATCAACTAAAGGTCAAATATAATAAGAAAACTTGCTTAGATAACAGCTTGTCAGTGATAACAGCAGGTTTTGGGGGATGGGAATTTGAATGACAGAATTGACAGAGATAAACGGCGTCCATTCTGCAGTTAACTAAACCACAACTCAGTCTGAGTGAGGTCAAAGTTCACCAGCTGCTTATCATCTATACAAGGATTTCCTGAAGTCCTCTTTCAGCAGACAAACAGCCAGCGGACAAAACTGAAGCAACACTCTGGCAGTCTGACTGTGCACTTTCATGTTTTCTATAGGAAGTGGCCTGAATGTCTATGTTCAGCATTCCACTCCCTTCCGTTGAAATTTCCCACAGACTCAGGAGTCAGAACATCTAATCATCAGTCACAATCTAATTCATGACATTTACTGCTGTCACTGCAGTGCACACACAGCTATCTCTTACACTTCAACTGAAATGTCAGTTTCTTTCCCCGTTTACAGTTCAACTGCTTTCAGTGTGTTCAGACAAAACCTTCAAACTTTGTTCTCAAATGTATTTTATTTTTTTCCCAAACAGTGGCCATGATAGTTCAATTATAAAAATAAAGTTGCTGTTTGAAAAAACTCGTAATTATCAGACAAATAACAAAGTATGAATGAATGACATCCAGTAGATTTACTCTGTTTACCCGAATAAGTTCTCGTGTCAGATGAGGTCACTGCCTGCACTCAGAGGAAATGCTGAATGATGAAATATGCTCTTTGTCAGGGTTACAGCATGTCTGAATATTGAAGCTTTACCAAACAATTTCCTCTCACTGCAACATGAGAAGTTGCCATGTTAAACTTCTACTTACATCATATTTGTCTTACTGTAATACTGTAAATATGCTGAGAAACAGGTGGTTTCAACAACAACATTAAGAAACTATTATTGAACTTTGTTTCATTTACATATATATACAGTGCTCTAAAATACAGTTAGCTTGTTGATGTTTTATTTAAAGAGAATAACAGTGCGTTGAGGCTTTGAACCCTCTCACCCCACGAGTGTTTCTGTGAAGCTCTCCATCCTGAACTCTGCTGATGTTTGTGAGCCAGAGATACTAATCAGAGAGCAGCTGTTTGTCAGGAAGGGAAGCACAGGAGCTTCACACACACACACACACACACACACACACACACACACACACACACACACACACACACACACACACACACACACACACACACACACACACACACACACACACACACACACACACACACACACACACACACACACACACACACACACACCCTAAAACAATGGCTGTGTTAAAAGGGGTGTTCATTTTTGAGATTGCAACTCTGTGATTGTGTTTAAGTGGCTGTAGAGCAGACCGTCAGATAAACTAAAGGTCAAATGTAATAAGTAAACTTGCTTAGATAACAGCTTGTCAGTGATAACAGCAGGTTTTGGAGATGGGAATTTGACTAATAATCGTCTGGGCTTTGTAAATACTAAAATAAGCTGTCATCATCTGAACCAAAGAACACCTACAACTAATACAGTACTTTTGCGAAGACAGAAATTTTAACCTCAATCGTTAAAAACATATCCCCATCCCTCAGAGTTTATCTCAAGCAGGTGGATCATTTTTTTTTACTTCCCATTGCTGTTTGGTTATATATAAATATAAAAAAAGGCCTTCTTATCTGCGCTTGTGAACTTCTTTTCTGTGTCAAGTCTGTTAACCGCCTGTCTGTTACAAAGAAGAAGGCTGCGCTGGAACAGGCTGATAACAATAGACTGACCAGAGAATGTTAAATGTCCTCAAGATAACATGACAGTGGCCTATATTTAAGACCTTTTTCTTTGCAAGATACAAATGCAAGTGCAGTACAGGACGTATGTTTTGTACTGCAAGACATTGGATTTGAAATTAAGCAATTATAATTAATTTAATGGCATTAACATCAATGTTGAACAGTGTAGCCTTGTTGTACACAGTCTCTACACACAGCCTCTGCCCCGTGTGCTTCTGTCAGGCCTGGACTGTACCCAGCTTAACCTCTTGTTGGTTTTCAGTCTGCTTTGTCATAATATTGAAAATGCAATATCTAAATTTTAGCTTATTTTACCCACAAAATATGAGTGTGCAGACAGTCCCTCACAAGCTCCACCAATCAGAGTTAGGGCAGCCTGCATGTAGCCTGAGAGACCAGTAAATCTTATAAAGTATTTGTTGTCGCCAACAGAGCTTATTGCTGCGTGCTTGATACTCCTGCGATGTTTAACCAATATTGATGTGCAAGCCTTTTATTTGTTGTGTTGTGTGTGTGTGTGTGTGTGTGTGTGTGTGTGTGTGTGTGTGTGTGTGTGTGTGTGTGTGTGTAGCTGTAACAGGACTTGGCATGTAGCAATAGATAATGTTGTATTTCCATCTTTAACCAGAAATATATTTTTGATTGATTCAAACCCAGGATAAAAATAAAATAAAATAAAACTCACTGCTACTCATAAAGCTTATTGCAGTGAGCACATGGCAACAATTGAATGTGACCTAGATGAGTGCATGTTTTAAAACTCAGAGAGAGATCGTAACTGTAAAAGTTATGGGGAAACATCAAGACATAGAAAATAAAAAATATGAATAAGAACACACGTACATGTCATGTGATTTTTAGTATGGCATTACGTGGACAGACAGTCTTCTTAGTAACAATGAGGTCATGGATTTGATTCATAAAATAGGATGTAACCATAAGCAGAATCACCGATCAGCTGAGCCACTGGGCAAACTCCATCGACGGACATCGAAGACTTTGATATGACTGAAAGCTCTGAAGTGGGGTGCAATGGGGTCCCAACTGTCATTAGGCATTTCACACATGACTGTACTGTTTTTGTTGCATTTCTTAATTATCTCCGCCAGGCGTAAGCCAAGCATTCAACAACTGCTTCAGTAGCGAAAGGCATTTCCACTAATCGGAGAGGCTAAAAACAAGCCTTATTTTGACCCGGACCATCTGCAGAATAATTTCATACCCGATATGTTATGAATCACTAAGGTTAGGGACGATACAAGATACATATATCACAGTTTTTGTTATCTTTGCTACCATCTTGACTGTAAGGCTAGCCGGGAGGGACAATTTAGAGAGATTCAACTCTTCTTTGTTTGGGAGGGGAGAGGGCACACACCTCGAGAACATCTGCACTCTACTAAGTGCACTTTTTAAGTTATTTGTGTAATTATTTAAGGACCAAAATCATTTTAAATTTACATGCGTACATGTTACCTCAGAATCTTTGACAGTATGACACAGATTTCAACAGCTGCCAGGTGCATGTGGCTAGATGCCCTGTGAAATCAGCAAAGTGTCTTTTTTTGGCACCGACCTCAGATCATCAAGTCCCACTGCCTCTCAGAGACAAACGCAAACACACAGCCCCGAGCAGGTGGAAAGGTCGCAGGTAAACCGCTGTCCGTGCTGCATCATATGCAGAGAAACTCCTGTCCTGCCCAGGAAACTGAAACTGTCAAACAGAGCTGCGTTTTCTTCCTGTTCAACCTCGACTACCGACCACAACGGTTCCTCCGCAGCTTCAGCTTCACATTTACACTGCCACTTTCATTCACAGGTGTAAACACATGAATAGAAGCTAAGGGATTTGTAGGTTTAGAGAGGTTTAAATTAACTCTGGAGGGATTTTCTCTTTCACTTTGGTTTGTTTATATAGATGAATGATTAACAAGGCTTTGACGGAATGTCTGCAAACTGAAAGAAAATTTAAATATGACTTCCCGTCCACACAACCACTGGCTTAGAGGGATCTCAGTCCAAATGAAAGTGTAAAAACACAATTAAAGCGCTGGCAAGGCCAGTAAGGCAAATAGGGTCACACACACACACACACACACACACACACACACACACACACACACACACACACACACACACACACACACATTATCTAAAATCAGCTATTGGCGGCGGGGTCTGTGTCGTGGGAGTGTTGCATAATGTAGCCGTGAGCTCTGTAGCGCTTCTGACGCCTCTGTTTCCTTGTACACTGTATTTGTCCACGTCGGCCATTGCACAAATGTTGCCTCATTTGTAACGCTTAACAAAGAGATGACGCCGCACACTCTGACGACACAAGCCAAAAAACCTGCTATACAAATTTACACGTCAACACTGAAAACGTTTTCAGTGTGTAGACAAAAGGCCAAAATGCCTACATATATATATATAAAGCTACATTTTACAGAATACACATGTATGAGTGAACTACATAGGCCTTAGTTTGTATGGGTACCTGGTGCTGCTGGTATCGTCTGATTGGTGGAAATGTTGTCATGAGATTTATACACAGAGTTTGGTCCTGGTGCTGTTTGACAGAAAGAACTCTAACCTATGACGGTCACCTTTTATAAAGTAATCACAAGTGACCGACAGGGTGTGGGATTCTTTGGCTGCCTCTCAAAAAAAAAAAACAGAACAGAAACAGAAAGTTAACTTTAACCACACGCACACACCTGCAACAGTGGGCTTATTGAAAGCTAAAATAATAAAATCAGGTCCTCTTTTTCTACCTTTGGCTTCCCCTACGCATCATTACTTGTGGCAATTAAAGGAATGGTCACACTTTCAAAACGGCTCCAGGAATGATTCTTCTCAGACTAACACGCACACACACACACACACACACACACACACACACACACACACACACACACACACACACACACACACACACACACACACACACACACACACACACACACACACACACATACACACATACACACACACACACACACACACACACAGACTGTGCTAAGACAAAAATCATACTGTAGCTGTGTTTCCTTTTTGAAAACACAGATAGTAAATTAGAGACAGATATAAAGTGGCGGAGAGAGAATCAGAGGCAGGAAGAGAGAGCGAGATCGAAGAGATTTTACCCTGACTTCATGCCCACCCTCCTTCCTCCGACATAGGGTCGAAAATGAGAACACATTTCCTGTAAATGAACCTTGCTGAGGAATTTGCGTGACAACAACTGACAGCTGACATGTGTCTCTGAGGAGAATAATCACCAAACAGACATGATTTGTGTTGGATAACTGCATCAGGCTTTGTTTAGATATTCAAGAGTTGAGTATAAAATAACCTGATGTCACTTAACTCTTTTCTGTATACGTAAACCAAACCTTTTTTTATAATTTATTCAATGATTTGGTCACATAGCGTTCTCTACTCAGATCTTAGGAAAATGTAATGTTGCATCTTCAAAGGTATTTTAGATATAGTTACAGATGTCAACTGTCTGCCCAAATTGACTTTGCCTCTCTTGGGGGAAACAAACCCGTGAACTCCCCACCATGGGATTTTCCCTCTGCAGTATTTACAGCATTTTCTCTTACTCCTGATACATCTCAGACATGTATTGTCATCTTTAGGGGCTAAAGATAATTAGTCCCTTTGGATAAAAATTAAGATTGTATTCAGAAATATGCACACCTGCATCTAACTCATCCAAAAATAGGACGTGACCTACTGCACAACCTACTTGTGTGCGTAATAATGTACTTTGCAATGTGGTTACATCATATTCGACTTCTGTAATCAGGCTCATTCAGTATAACAACCTCCTAGTACACAGGTTTAATGCCCTCATACCTTCTTTGTGTTTGTGTTGTGATTCCTTTCTGCTTTGCTGCAGTAGATACTGTATCATTGCTGCCTATAACTGTTTCATCCATTCTCACCGTTAAGAGTTTTATAAAAACTAAACGAAGGTCAACTCAAATAAACTCAACTTTACCATGGACTTTAATTGTGATTTCGTTAATCTTTAGTGTGTCATAATGTCTGGCTCCACAGAGACAGACTGTAGAAAGTACAGTCTGTATCACTCATCCTCCGGCTGCTTGAAATGGACATTTCTAATTACTATTTGGAACAATGTTTCAAGTCTAGTGAAAGCTGTCACTATTGCAGATTTGTCGTGGGAAAATACGTACATTATTTTTGACCGCCTGACTTCCTAACAAGTTTAACTGGTCCACAAAACTGTAGCGTGAGAGGCTCCAAGATAGAAACAAGAGCTATCAAATGAACTATTTTAGGTCAAATGTCTGCAATAAAATACAAACAAGAATAAAAAAGTAATGTGAAAAAATAACTCCATTTTGGAGACTCGACAACTAAAATGTTCAGGTATCACACTCTCGACAGGACGACAGTTGTTTCATTGACCTCTCGTTACGAGGAAGAAACTTTACCAAATCAAACAATAACCAATACAGAAGATCTAAACCTCCAGCGGAGAACCTCTGATACCTAAATTGAAAAATTAACCACTAAATGCCAGATATCTGAAACCAAAAGGTATCCTAGATAGAGACAGAGAACAACCTACACAATATCCCTTCACTCCCTCAAACAGGTCCTAGACATGGTCACTAAACCAAGGCAGACAAGGAAAACTCGCAGTCAACTTATCTAGGAATACATCCAAACATTAAGAAACAAAAACTAGACACCAGAGACGAGACGAACAACACAAAGTGTGCAGGGCTCGTAGAGAGTGAAGATAGAGTCTGAACTTACATGACATCCCTCTGTTCCCGAATACACATCCTGACACTCGGCTTGTAGCTCTGCACAAAGGACTTTTTCTTCCTCACGGATGGAGCGGACATATTGGTGGACACGACGGTGGCAGCACGGCGCAATATACCACCATACTTTTCAACCGCGTGGACCGACGGAGGACGGATGCACGGTCAGATGGAGGGCAATATGGGTAGTGACACAGATTCAAGATTAGAGGAGTGGTTAGATTTGGAAAAACAGAGCAACAATACAGAGGGCTAAAAGAAGAGATGGAGGAAGAGATCAATAGAAACTGAAAAATAGAAAAATAATTAAAAGAAGTGGACAAACGGGAAAATAGAACAATCGATTGTGTTGGTTAGGAAGTCTGTGAAGGGTCTGAAACCCTGATACTCTGCCAGTGGTTTCCTGACAGTGCTTCCTCTTCTGCCACGGCTTCTCATTGGTCGACTGGCTGCAACATGTTCCTTCCTGCTTCCTCATAGCTAGTATGTGATTGGGTGCCGGATACAACCCACACCACTACACAAACATGCTTCACACCCTTGGACACACAATACCCGAGAAAGAGTCTGGGGGACTTTCCATCCCTTAAGACCGGAACAATACAGAGGTCCAGCACACACACACACACATACGACTTGAAATGTATTCTGGTTTGTTTGTGGTGTATAACCACAACCCTATGTCTTTATGCGTCCTCCTGCACACTTTACGTCTTACAAGTTCCATAGAGATCTTGCATCAACCTTGTAGACCAATTACACATCTTTCTATACAGGACTGTCTCAGAAAATTAGAATATTGTGATAAAGTTCTTTATTTTCTGTAATGCAATTAAAAAAACAAAAATGTCATACATTCTGGATTCATTACAAATCAACTGAAATATTGCAAGCCTTTTATTATTTTAATATTGCTGATTATGGCTTACAGCTTAAGAAAACTCAAATATCCTATCTCTAAATATTAGAATATCATGAAAAAGTATATTAGTAGGGTGTTCAACGAATCACTTGAATCGTCTAATTAACTCGAAACACCTGCAAGGGTTTCCTGAGCCTTGAAAAACACTCAGCTTGGTTCAGTAAACTAAATCACAAGTATGGGGAAGACTGCTGATCTGACTGCTGTCCAGAGGACCATCATTGACACCCTCCATCAGGAGGGTAAGACACAAAAAGAAATGTCTCAAAGAGCAAGCTGTTCACAGAGTGCAGTTTCAAAGCACATCCACAAAAAGTCTGTTGGAAGGGGGAAATGTGGCAGGAAACGCTGCACAACCAAGAGAGATGACCGCAGCCTTAACAGCATTGTGAAGAAGAGTCGCTTCCAGAATTTGGGGGAGCTTCAAAGACAGTGGACTGAAGCTGGAGTCCAGGTATCAAAAGCCACTGTTCACAGACGTGTCCGGGAAATGGGCTACAATAGCCGTATTCCCATGGTCAAGCCACTTCTGAACTCAAGACAACGGAAGAAGCGTCTGACTTGGGCTATGGAAAAGAAGCACTGGACAGTTGCAGAGTGGTCCAAAGTCCTCTTTTCAGACGAAAGCAAGTTTTGTATTTCATTTGGAAGTCAAGGCGCCAGAGTCTGGAGAAAGGCTGGAGAGGAGCAAAATCCAAGTTGCTTGAAATCCAGTGTGAAGTTCCCACAGTCAGCGATGGTTTGGGGAGCCATGTCAGCTGCTGGTGTTGGTCCACTGTGTTTCATCAAGCCCAGAGTAAATGCAGCTGTGTACCAAGAGATTTTAGAGCACTACATGCTTCCGTCTGCTGAAAAGCTCTATGGAGATGAGGAATTCATTTTCCAGCATGATCTGGCACCTGCCCACAGTGCCAAAACCACCAGTAACTGGTGTACTGACCATGGCATTACTGTCCTCGATTGACCTGCCAATTCCCCTGACCTGAACCCCATAGAGAATATGTGGGGTATTGTGAAGAAGAAGCTGAAAGACACCAGACCCAACAATGCTAATGAGCTAAAGGCAGCTATTGAAGCATCCTGGGCATCCATAACACCTCAGCAATGCCACAGGCTGATTGCCTCCATGCCACGCCGCATTGATGCAGTAATCCGTGCAAAAGGATTCCCAACCAAGTACTGAGTGCATTAATGGACATTTTCAAATGTTTGATTTTGTTTTGCTGTTATAAATCTTTTTTTTTTACTTGGTCTGAGGAACTATTCTAATTTTTTGAGATAGGATTTTTGAGTTTTCTTAAGCTGTAAGCCATAATCAGCAATATTAAAATAATAAAAGGCTTGCAATATTTCAGTTGATTTGTAATGAATCCAGAATGCATGACATTTTTGTTTTTTTTATTGCATTACAGAAAATAAAGAACTTTATCACAATATTCTAATTTTCTGAGACAGTCCTGTATAGCGTGAACACATTCTCCAGAATGCTCAAGTGGGAGAAACTAAGACGCCGTATTAGGACCATTGCAGGTTAAAAAAATAATAATTACGGAGACGGGGGGGAGATGTTACATTTTAACATCCACATTAAGTCAAATACAAAGTCACCTTAAGAATATATAAAGAACTGAAGGATTGCTGTCTCAGCAGGATTTCGATAAAAAATGGTTCCGACTGCTGCTGTTAAGAGTCTTCACTAAGACCAGGAACGTGGATCACATCACTCCAGTTCTCAGATCTGTACACTGGCTTCCTTTTTGTCAAAGAATTGATTTAAAATGCTAAGATTGGTTTATAAAGCACTGAATGTTTTCGGGCCAAAATATATTTATGATCTGCTGCTCCACTATGACCCTCTCAAATCAGTGGGACAGGCCTGCTTACTCTGTCCAGAGTCAGAACTGAATACGGAAAAAGCAGCATTCAGTTTTTATGCACCACAAGTCTATGTATATCTGTATATGTATGTATATGTTTGTGTCTCATGCCTTATGTAAAGCCCTTTGAAATGACATGTTGTTAAAAGGTGCGATACAAATATATTTGCCTTGCCTTATGGCCTTTTAAGACAACAGCAACAGCACCACTGCACTCTGACACCCATTATTTCCAATGGCTTGCGCACCGCTCGACCACCTTACGCCTAAAGTTCAATTCGTGAGTGCTGTGGCGAACACCTGGGTGGCAATAGAAACGAGGCGAAGGCAAAATGATAAATTAACTTGCATTTATATAACGCCTTTCTAGTCGTCCGACCGCTCAAAGAGCTTTACGGTACATGTCAACATTCACCCATACACATTCATACACCGATACTTGCTCATCTGATTGAAATGCTCATTCACAACAACACTCACCCCGATGCCTGCGCCTTCAGAAGCAATTTCGGGTTCAGTATCTTGCCCAAGGGCACTTTAACATGCGGTCTGCAGGAGCCAAGGATTGAACCCCCGATCTTCCGATTAGTGGACCACCCATTCTACCTCCTGAACGTCAGCCATGGAAGAAAATAACTAATATTGTGTGTCACTCATTTCCCTGAACTGTAAAGGACAAAGTTTGCTCTTGAATGGAGACCTCAGGAGGAAGGCCCGTCTTGGAAACACATTTCAAACCAAGTAGGCATATCAGCTGTGTTTTAACATCTAGCTTGTTGGTAGTTTCTTAGCACGGGACGGATGCATCTTTGTTGCTGGCAACAACAAAATGACGTAGTCCCGCAAGAAGATTTTAAAAACTCTGCCTATTTTGCACCGTCCTCCACGACTTCCCCATAGACCTTGTCAAATGTGCGCTTAACCAGTGACGGGCACAGCTTGAATTACATTGTGTCTAAAAGGGCCTTTATGCTTCATACAATCTTGTATACATCCATAACATTTTATGAACTTATGAACTTTATAGCATCTTCTATATACATCTTGTATGCACTCTTTACTCTTAATATGTGTTCTTAGATATAGCTGTAAACCGGGGGTGCCCACACTTTCTTTGACTTGTGAGTTACTTTAAAATGACCAGGTCAAAGTAATCTACCTGTATTAAAAAATGCTGGTGCTGTCTGAGGTCCGTTCGACAGGGGGGTGCTGGTCCTTAGTTTACTCCTCTCCTTTCCTCCGCTCTGTCTCTGACTGTAGGTGTGTGCGCACGTGTGTGTGTCTGTCGGGAGTGAAGCCCCGCCCTTCGCGAAACAGAGCGGAGGAGAGAACGTGAATGCGCAAAACAAGTAACACTGATATAATTCTATATTTTTTATTTTTTATTTTAACGGTGCGCAATCTACCGGCGCTACATTCGTGATCTACCGGTCGATCGCCATCGACCTTTTGGGCACCCCTGCTGTACACCCTGTGCATCTTGGATAAACCTTAAGTACTTTGCATACACCCTATAATTAATATAAAACATTTTACATCTTAAAATAACAACTGTAGTGTTGCACCCAATCCCTAGCAGACAGCAAGTGTGAAGAAGAACCGACAGCAAGTCCAGTTTGTTTGTTTTAATGATCACATTTGACATTGTGCTTACTGTGTGTGGTGAAAAGGCATTTTATAATGTTTTTTTTTCTTTTTAAACCACAATAGCAACTCCATTTTTTAATGCTGTGTACAATGTGATCTCTGTTGTAATTACATGGAACAACACAGCAGTCTTATTTTGGTTGCAAGACCTCTAATCTCTGTCCCAGCTAAAACTGTGAGGTGTTACACTAAAGTTAGAATCTAAAAAACAATTAAAGAGCAGGTTCTCTTGCCACTGATGCTTAGCATCATCACCAGCTTTAAGATTTAGAGTCAACAGAGACTGTATCAGATTATGCACATTGGTTTAGGCAGGCTTTATGCAGCATTAGAATGAAAGAGTTGTATGATCGTTGTGCTAAAGGTAGAAATGTAGTCGTAGAGATAGTTTTATCCCTGCATTCTATTGTTAATTGTAATGTTAGTGTCAATTATGTGATTGAAACACTAAGTATTAAAAAAAAGTAAACTCAGGTGTGTCATGTCAATCTTTTAAAGTCCTATTATCAACTAAACTAAAACAAATTAAAGTGCAGATCATCATAGATGTTTGGAAGCTTAAGGTAAACACATGTTGGCGCCAAACATCACAGAACCTCCGATTGTCATCTGTATTAACATCTGGGAAAGATCATGTTGAACAACTACTTAGTCAGTTTCACAGTTTTGGTCAAATGTAAGTTTGCAAAAGCCACTGAGATGTTTTTGTGTAAGGTGATGGACCGAGGGGAAGTTTGATCAGAGGAGGCTCTTACCCAGCATGCATCCTGTCTTGATCGTCCTGTTCAACTCCAGTTGGATTTCATTAAGATTGGTCCTTGAGCTGCAGGAGGTTGATCTGTCAGTCAGTTATTTTTTTCCAAGATCAATTCAATTATTCCATATTTTAAAAAGGGATCAGTCTTATGTTCCCCCAGCACCTATGATTTATTTCACATATCAAAATTAGGCCTCAAGTTTTCTCAGAGCTATATTCCCTCATGAACTTTTTGTCCATCCCACACAAGGCCCTATGTTCCCTCAGCATCATCCATTGCCCATGTTAAAATCTGTCCATGTATTTTGGCACATGGCTAATTATTATGCATAATGAGATCATTGGACATTCCTGATTTTGTTCGCTACTATGGCAAAGGAATGACCCGCCCTGCTCTGCCTCTGATTGGCTAGTACTCAATGCCTTCGTTGGTTGGGTTGGTTAGATTGGTTAGATTTAGGCATGATGAGTGAGATTGGTTAGGATTAGGGTAAGAATATCAGGGTAAGCCAATAAGAAGCCGGTCTGATGTCATTCTGTATAATAATAAGCCACATGCTTCTCTTTGTTACATGGAGTGTGTGGGCCTTCAGAACAATAACCATTAGTTTTAACGGGCTGTTGGACAACTGGGCTTTCGGTACAAAAGGGTATTTTTCGGACTATGGGGTTTCATTATAATGGGCCGTCGGAACAATGGCATGGCATTGCCGTAGGTACTGATCTGAGGGAGCATTGGGCTGAGGGAATATAGATAGACTCCGTTTGATAAAGAAGTGCTGGCCCCCATTTGGGCATTACGGCTTCCTTACATACTTCAGGTTTAGAGTGTTGATCATTCAGATCAAAAGAGGAAACAAAGCTTCAACCAGCAATTTATAACAATGTCTTACATCCTTGTGATGTATCCGATGTAAAATATAAGGAATTAGTATCTCATAAAAGACAAAAATGTAATTACAGATACGTCAAGTGGAAAAACTTAGTTGAGAATATATTTTTGCAGGATATTGATGATGCAAAAGGACCTAAGGCTCTATTCTTTTCAAACTTTAACAGATGAGTGGGTTACTGCAATGACTGGCAAGTATGGCTGTTAACCACAGGAAATGATATGGCAGCTACACTTAGATCAAACTAATAAAAATAAACATGTTAAATGAAGATTAACTTCAGACTCAGATTATTTATATTTAATGAGACCATTGTGAATATTTGCACTGCTGTACTGTAACTCACAGCAGAGACACAGTGTCTGCTGTGACATATGATATTAATATTAGTGAGGAATACTGGTTCCTGTTACAGTGAGTCATCAGTTTGTCAGAAAACAACACAACCAGACCAGAGTCCAAAACAAAACCAGGCAAGCTTAACAAACTCTCCAAACATCATGCGTTGATGCGTTACTGCCCATACTGTCGAATCAATGCAGTGAATTCAATGAATTCAATTCATTTTAAGTGTAACACATATCGGACATCATTGTGAGCTGGCTGTGCAGTCAGTAGTGTTTCAGAAAAGCAATCACAACTGTATCTCCTCTTGCTGGTGTCCGTTCTCCATTCTAACGCTCATTGAGCATCCCCAACCAGATTTTAGTCTTGTATTTTGTTTTACAACCGAAATGAAAAAATACAGTAGCAACACAATCTCGGAGTGACCACAGATAGTTGAAGGTGACAAAAAGTGAGCCCTGCTGACTGAACTGGACTCAGTTTGTCTTTGCCTCTTTTGTTTTATTTTCTTCCGTTTAATCCCCTTCTGTTCCACCTCACTTGCTACTGTTTTTCACACACCCTTAACTCCCTCCTCTCTTTTCCTACCAGATGTCTTATTCCAGCAAACACAATTTTTTTTGCCTATTGAGATGGTCACTAGGTCCTATAGGCCATCATAGAGACATACATTATGACTTGCCTAAGAGACTTGGCAGACCGCTTGTAAAGGTTGCTGTCCTTAAACTTCGAAGCACCTGATTCAGCTGCATACTGCTGGAAGATGCCCCAATAACCTTGTTTCAATTAAATACAACTGTAATACTCTTGGCTTCTCCATGTTTACAGGTGTGCACGGAAGAGTCTCAAGGTCAAAGAAGAAGTTGTCAAACTAGGTGAAAGAAGGAAAAACTATTCTGACAACTTATTCTTTTTGTCAGAACATTGTAAGTTGAATCAGATGCAGGTGAGCGGTTATCTTCCACCACACAAGATAAGAAATCCTTTGAATCAAGTCATTTATTATCAGGCTGATATTGCATAGTCTCCATTTTCCCTGAGAGTTTTCCGAGAGATTAGGATCGAGGATCTAAGGGTGATTGCATATGCTGTACATATTTTAAAAGGGTCTACATCCTTACAGCAAGACCAGAGGGCAACATTTTGTTTAAAAGTTATGACCATGTTGTACCGTCTGTGAAACCAGACCGAAACTGACCAGCTCAGACAGCTAGTAAGTGGACCTCAGAGTATTGTGTTACACATACTGTTCCCAAAAGGGAACAAATGAGCTTGAATGCGCAAAACTCTTTTAAAAACAGGAATGGGGTTTATGACTTAATTAACTGCTTTTAACTAGCGTCGCATAGCTTAATTAGTTGAATCCAACTCTATTTTCCCCACTTAACATTCACAGAATCATTCCACTAAAACACACATCACTGCACTCTAACTGGGTTTACATGGCTCCATATAAACCAGAAGTCGTGTGAAGTCATATTTGAAATGGAGTAAACAAAGTTTATAACCTTCATACCACAAACTACTTCATTAGAAAAAGCCATGAGTGAACAGATGAACACACAACGGTGAGCCCATTGCTGCCTCCAGCATAGTTTAGCATGGCAACAAACAAGCTGCTATGAGTGACTCTTCAGTAGAGCATGGCCAAACTCTTAATCAAAAATATTATCAAATTATCAAATCAAATATATCATATCTGAGCAACCGTAACTAGACACGGTAGGCCTGTTGGGTTTTGGTATTTTAGCCTGCCAAAGTGCATGGAGCTGTATTAAGAATGATACTTAGGGTGCTTTCACTGTTTGGTTCAGTTAATGTGTCTCATTTGGGCTGATGTGAAAGCTTAATCCAACGCTGACACTGATTAAAAAGGTGAGTCTCGATTCACTTCTGAGCGGACTCTGGCGCGGTTCGTTTGTGGCGTGAAAGCAAACGAACAAACCTCAGAATTTTCTAATAAGAGATGTATGATTTTAGCATGATTCCAAAGCTAAACTAAAGAAAATAATCTGTTCAGGAAAGGTTTTCATAACTAATCCGTATAAGGCTCTTAACCTAGTTATGCAAATCATTTGGTAACCATGGTAAAACGTATGCACATCAATGCAGGTAGTTTCACTTTAATAGGTCAACGGCTGTGCTTGTATCCGACTCTGTGTACTTTGTCAGATCATTAAGTCCATTAAAAAGTGTGTGACAGCGATCACACAGTTATAATGCCCCAATCATTACTGTAAATACCTGTTATTCATTATTTATAACATGTGGTCTATTTGCAGTCTAATAATACTAATAATGTTTATAATCAGTTATTTCTTTGTGAGCTCTTTGTGACACCATAAGAACATAAATATACAAATTGGAATCATTAAAGTGCTGAACAAACTTTTGTCAGTCACCTGAATTTTATTTCCCAACAAAAGGTCCTGATGATGCGCTGATGAAGCAAGATGACAATTGCCAAAACTGTGATAGTACAGACTGAAACTCGTTGATTCATGTTTACTTCTCTTGGTTTGTTTTAGGTTTGTTTTAGGTGTCTTTGGAAGTTTTAAATCACCTTTCCACAACAAAAACACAAGAGATTAAGAGAATGTGTGCTTGTATGCAATAGCTAACATTAGCTGCTAGGTTATTAGCCATACCTTTAAGGCTAAATGTTAGCATATCATCAGTTAACAACGTCATTATGTGGGTAGGTTAAGTAAAGCCTTGTTCAGGACGGACACATCCACCATCTGGAAGCTGGTGAGAGACGTTTATCCAAAATTACTTCGGCAAATCCATCGGTTTGTCTCTCATCCGCACATTGTTTAAACTAGCCTCTGTCATGCCTTTGCCATAGTAGCAGTATGTGTATTTTCGGATCAATGGGCCTTTAAAACAATGGGGTTTTGTTTTTGGGGAAATGGGCTGTCGGACAAATGGGTTTTGGGTCCAATGGGACATTTTTTTTAAACTATTGGGGTTTCAAATCAATGGGCCGCAGAACAATAGGCAGTCCCCCCATTTATGTCCTCTATGAATCAACTGGTGAGATTTACCTGGGACATGCAAACTTTCTTTGCGAAGTGTAAACTTTGATTACACTTTGCTAAATTAGCATAATCTAGCCATAAAATGTACACTAAACACACTTTTGTAGGATTCTCATTTCCACATGGGCAGACTGGAAATATTAAAGTCACAGTCAAACCTTCCAACCAACTCACAGAGCTAACGTTAATTAGCTAGCTACAGCTGACAAAATCTGCCAGCGACTGTTGTTATTTCAGTCAAGGCAAAATTCTACAGGCTAAAATTAAGAAGCCTGCTTCTCTCTACTCGTGTCTGAAAAAAGACCCTCTGTTTCAGAAATGTACAATGAATTTCAAGTGATACATATCTGCCACTTTTATGAATGTAATCCACATATTGAAGTGCCAGACGGGAGAGCTTGACAGGTATAGGAACTAGGCAGACAGGGCTAAGCAAAGGGTAGGCTGGATTGTGTTTAAATTGTTATGCATTAGGCTACATGAGATGAAATTCTTCATATCAAACAAAAACTTCAATTATTAACATAGTTTTTAATTTCAGGTTGATGGCAATCATTGTTTTTGTACAACAGCCGTTTGTTAAGCAGAATATAAACTATAACGGCATATAAACCAGAAAAGGTTATCTGAATGACTTGCATATCTGTAGAGAGCATGCTAAACACAGCAAGTGCTTAAACAAACCTAGCAGCAATGCAGCTATCCTTTCAAAAATAAAATAAAAGTGCAAAAGTCTTGTTAAACATTTTGATTAAACTCACCCATGGAGTGCTATGTCAGCTGTGTAGCTCCACTGCCTGTGTCATCAGTGGTTTGAGCCCTGCAGAATAGCCTAGTTCACTTCCTGGCGTGGCGCTTCAGAGCTATTGTATAAAGTGTCATGACACCCTCCCCTCAACCACAAGAGAGACTGGCTGCAGTGTTCATGCGAACACAGACAGGCAGACCAGTTAGCCAACATAAAAACAACAACATGGCAGAGCTGCACTCCTTTGCAGCATTAACTGTTTTATGGTGCTACATTAATGCTACTTTGCTGCATTTTGGTTATGTTGCTTGAATCTCTACCAGAAATGACAAAATGGTGACACCATTGTGTATCAAGTTTCACTGGCTGTATCACTGCAGCCAGAACATCATGACTAACTTCCCCTTTACAGTGTAGACGGACCACTCCTTCTAACATCTGGTCAGCAATTATGTAATAAACAAACACCCACACAATATTTAACCTGTAGCCTGTATAACCAAGCGTGTAAAAAACGTCCATGAAAACAGTCTGAATACCCTACGGATAGTGTTGGAGAGAATGAGCATGTTGTTGTGGATGTGTTACATCCTTAGTAGCTGGGAAATAGCACCTTGAGATTGCTTTTAGCTTTGAAAGGCGCTTTATAAATACAATTTATTATTATTATTAAGAAACAAATGTAAGGTTTGTCCTTAAGGTGGCACTACATGGAAAGGTCATGAGGTCATCAATAGCAGTCAATTAAATGGCGTGTTTCTTCAGCATACTTTGCTCTATAACTTTCAATGTCTTGTCCTTTAAGAAAGAAACTAAACAGAGAATAACGTTTTCACATATCAGGTGCCCTGTGGGATTTCTTTTGTAACCAAACAAAACTTATTTTCAAAATTAAAAAGTGTAATGTAAGCACTATTACTTTAAATAAATTGTAAAAGTAAAAGCCCACACACACATATATTAAAGCAAAGGACAGACTGCACTATTTGTACACACCTCGAAGCCTTTCCTCTTCCGTACGGTGATTTTTTAAGATTATTTTAAATTGAGCATCAATGTTCACTATCTATTCACTTCTGCCCTGTCTTTTCTGGTGCATTTCAGCATATCTTGCCATGTAAATCCCTGTTCATACTCACGCGAGACAGCGTGGCACGGGTCTCCTCAGATGGCACACTAGCTACGAGCGCACTCATGAGCGTTGTTCATTGCAGTACTCTGTGAAACGCAAAGAGGCATACAAACAAAACGACATAGACAAAACATTGCAATTAACTGGAAACTCATATATAATATTCCTGAACTTCAATACTTTATCAGAGCCTTGTAAGAGGCACCATTGACAGGAATGTACGAGCATGCGCATGTGCGTGCAAGATAAACAGCTCTAATGTTACTACTAAGTAAAAAACTCAAAAGATAACCTTTAATTATTATATTCCTACCGTTATTTCTTTACTCCACGTGGCTAGATAACTTGTTTTCATGCCAGACAGCAGCCTGCGACACAAAACAAGAGCACAGATAAACCACATTAGGGTTTGTTATCTAACTAATGAACACACGTCTTGTGCATTGTTGAACGAGCCACCAAACAAACATTCACAGGGGAAACATACGCTACTAATGTCAGTTTGCAGGCTAGAAAGCTAATTAGCAGCTCAGCTGCAGCACATTACACAGCAGTTAAATGTACCTGCAAAACCAGTTCTTCTATACCTCTAACAACAGCTGTCTATGACATACAGCTACAGCACACGTTTGCTTACTTTGTCTCTCGTTCTCCCGCCAGTGCTCAGCCTGCTAGTAGCTTTCAAACAAACAAGACACGCCCCTCTAGCTGCCAACAGAAAATAATTTTTTTATATTTTTCCCCCAAAGATGTCAAATGACATTTTGTAGGGGTCTCAAAATTAAGTAAATAATTTTTATTAGCATGTTCAAATATTGAAGGGTACAGGTAACGGGTTGGTTCTGATGGGCTGCTGGGCAGGTTTGTATGGCAGGTTTGCAAAACTGGAATCGTGCAGAACTCTAGACAGAGGAGGAAAAATGTCTTCCCAATTTGCACTTTTGTTAAATATTTTTTAATAACATTTGTATAGCCCAATCATTTACGAAAAATCTATTTAGTGTTGTGGTAGTGGTATCAACATGAGAAATGTGACTGAACTGTAAAATACAATGAAAGCACTCCTGTTCACCGGTTGCGTCGACTATAAATCTTTAGCCTCTAGCTTTAGGTTCGCTATTTTCCAAATCATCTCTCCTCTTTCATCTCATGTATTTTTCTCAGTTTTGTTTGTCTAAAAGGCAGACTGCACATCCTTCAGTAGCATTTATGGGCTATAATTTTGTCACTCTAGAATTCAAACATCAGTCATTTGACAGGAAGAGTATATTTACTTCAGCTCTGCTTTGTCAGTGCACAAGGAGTAATCACACATCAAGGAGTAATCACACTGTCTCTGTGACTGAATGGGAGCCACAGTGAACTAAACGGAACTCTTGTCCACCGCAGCTCGTCTGCCTGCAGCGTCTGTGTAGTCTGGCCTTTTCACTTTGCCAGAACATAAACAATCCGTCCTCTATAACACTCCATCCTGGTGCTGAGCTAGTGTGCTGTAGATGCAGAGCAAACCCTTCTAATATTTAAAGCCATATTTCCTCTCTCTCTCTCTCTCTCTCTCTCTCTCTCTCTCTCTCTCTCTCTCTCTCTCTCTCTCTCTCTCTCTCTCGCTCTCTCTCTCTCTTTCTCTCTCTCTCTCTCTCTCTCTCTCTCGCTCTCTCTCTTTCTCTCACACACATACACACACCCACGCACAAATCTGAAATGAAAGATTGAAATACCTTTGCTTGGATAGCATACATGTGGTGACACAGACTTGCTTGGTTTAAAATCCTGCCTTCTGCAGTTGCTCGGTTTAACAGAAAGCCGGAGACTTCAGGAGAAAACCATAGACACGCCCATACAGCATGGTGACCACAGCTGTTTCAGAAATGTTGGAGAAAAAAAAAGAAGTAAGAGGAAAGTTCACCTCAAAATCATAATAACTCATAATGTGACCTGCAGTTACCTTTCACAAATATGTTCATGTTGCGCTCATCTTGTTGTCTTTATGGGAGAATATCCACTATTCAAGACTCCTGATGATCCCTGTAAAATGCTGTCGTTTTAGATCGGTTTAATTTCCGTTCCTCCATTTCAAAAATAGCATCCCAGCTAGACAACAGAACCAGCCTGAGCAACCAGAGTAGACACAGCACATGGAATCACAACCAGTCATTATATTTCCTCCAGCTCTGCAGTAATATCTGCCAGTCTACTCATCAGTATGAACCTCACTGCCCCACAATTAAAGTGGTGAAACACAAACCTCTCAGTTTTATTTAGTTTCCCCCATCGTTGGTGCAAAGCTCTCTCTGCTGTGGCAATGAGCCTTAATGGGAAAGCAAGACATGTGGGCATACCTCACAAATATGCAGACAATATACAATATACCTACTGTTTTGCTGGGTTGTGAATAATTTTTAAGGTATTCCAGCTCAGGAGTCCTATTTCTTCACAGTAAATATAGAAAAACTTTTTTGAGTGGTTTAAATGTTTTTGTGTATGTTTTTCATTGGGCTCTGTGTGATGTGAACAACCAATCTGATAGTATCTGGTGATAGGCCTACATCAAGGCAAGGCCTTGTACCTGGATCTACACATTTGACAAATAAAAAATATGAAGTTGCTCTAATTTACAGCTAAAAATCTAACAACATACAGCTAGTCTGTACACACCCATACAGTCTTTATTGAGTTTTAAGGATGATTACAAGAGTCAATCATAATAATACGATACAGTGTATTGTAGGTATAGCTGCGTATTCTGCTGTAGTTTCCCACTCTTGAGCGTTCATATTCACTGCCATGGGAACGAGGTTATCGTCTACCACCACTTACTTCCTGTT
The DNA here is from genome assembly GCF_900634415.1 of Cottoperca gobio. NCBI lineage: Eukaryota > Metazoa > Chordata > Actinopteri > Perciformes > Bovichtidae > Cottoperca > Cottoperca gobio. The sequence continues at coordinate 3,858,150 of NC_041366.1, forward strand.
TGCGGGGTAATGGGGCCACCACTGCTGCACGGATTAAAGGTTTCTTTCTTTGACAAAACAATATTCAAATATATTGTTGCTTAAAAATAGCTTTTTTTATCTCAGTGTGGGAGTGCAAGGACTTGATTTGCATGTTGCAGTTCTCTTCTTCTGAAAGGACTCAGGGAGTGGAGGTGTATGTGCAAACGTGGTGGGTATGTAGAGAGGCGGGTGGTATGTGGAGGAACTATGGAAGTGGGTATAGAAACTGCTCAAGTTCAACAAATGATGGGGAGTCTGACATTTGACAGATTGCATCTTATGTTTAGGAAGTGCCTTTGTACAGTATTTGTGATTTATGTCAATATATTTGTTTATTCATACATGGTACAATTAACTATTCAATCATTTAACAGACACTTGTTCAGTCATGATACAAAAGCTATTTCTATATAATTGTGACCTCCCACATTATCTGTGCTCCAGGAGGATGTAAGGTCACTTTGACTGAAAACTTCTACAAGTTCTCCTGTTTGCACCTTTCAAACCCCCATTGAGCATGTAAGAGAGCTAAACTGTTAGCTCAGATGAGCAAGTTTTTTTTCATATTGTATCAACGACATGTGTTTTAATCTGCAAAGGGTTGTGTCAAGAGTTGTGGAGTATATGTTGAATACTGTGTTTATACTTGTAAGACAACTATTATTATACGTGGGTGGGGTGCAACCAAATGCTGAACAATACATTTTTAGGCGGCCAAAATGTTAACTGAGGTAATAAATCAAGCAGAAGTGAAATCATTTTCTCATAGACTTTTATACAATCAGACTTCTTTTAGCATCAGTGGAGTCGCCTCCTGCTGGATTAGAAAGAATACTAGTTTAAGGCACTTCCACATTGGCTTCACTTTTGAGTCCCAAGGTTGCCGCTTGGTATTACAGGACCAATGTGTAGGATTAAGAGGATATTTATTGGCAGAAATGGAATGTAATATTCATAACTATGTTATGTCGTGGTATACAACTGAAGATGTGTCTGAATGGTAGGAACATAATTTAGAGGTCCTGGACTTTTAAGATAAGATGAAATAAACCTTTACTGATCCCAGAGGGGAGCACAAGGACAGCAACAAAAATTAAATAACTAAATAAATAATAACAGGTTAATAACACTACAATAACAATGAAGTATAAAATAAAACTATGCATGAGCATTTGGAGACAAGAATTACAAGGAAGTGGCACGAGACCAGACTGTCAGCATCAGTTTGAAAAGGACAATGAAATGTTGCACATCAACATGTCCACAGACTGAACACAACATGAGAACAAACTCTTTTAGTAAACCCACGAGGCATCCTCAGCTTGACTTTATGCAGCACTAACACTTTTTCGGTACTCCACAGGGATCAGTACTTGAACCACTTTTGTGCTGTATGTGTACATGCTGCCTCTTTTAAAACATATTCCATAAACAATCATTAATACGCTGACTTATTGTTCTTATTAACTTCCTATATTTGAATACTCAGAAGATTGGCTTGTTTATCCAGATGTCAGATGTAGAAAATGTTTTATGGAAGTTTCTATTAATGTTGATGGCCACTATCTAAACATCATTTCACAGTTAACTAAAAATATATTTGGGTCAGAGCCTGTGCTCACCAAGCTCCCCTTCTGTGGAAGAAGCCCCTTTAAACTTACAGTCAAAGTTGGACAGAAAGAAAAATTGACAAGATGTTTTTAAAATGACCTTCAGTGTTAAAATATTTTCACACATAATATGTGAGTGATGACAGTCTGAATCTGTCTCACAAGTGGTATATTTAGTGTAGATTTAATTGTCTTAAAGTCATTCCGGTGGGTGGGGGAGATGGGCTGGATGATATATGTGTGTGTGTGTGTGTTTCCATGTACACAAGAAGACATACGGCACCAAAATAACCACTGACCTGCTGACCTCCTGTGCTCAACAAACTGACGCAACAATGTGTGCTGTGTCACATTCTGACCATTGATGCCTTTATCGACGTGTCCATTGTTTCATAGAAGAGTATGTGAATTCTTGCATGCATATGAATTTATATTTATAAAATACCAAAAAAACGCGAAGGGCAGCACAAAATTGATTTATGTAAATCAATCATTAAATCAACCAATTATAAAACATATTATTTGTGACTCTGAGTGTAAGCTTATTTTGTTTTGCCAATCAGTAAGAAGTGACATACGCATCCTGCCAATGTCATTTTCAGTCAGCATCCTCTTCAGCCAATAAATGCAAAGCTCCTCTTGTGATGGTGTGGTGTCCTTCAGAAAGGCCTGAATATGAACTTGTACTAAACCTACCACACCTTTACAGTTTTGATGTAACTTTTAACTATATAAGACATTTAACAACTACTAAATAATGATTTTACTTGTGTGTATTGGTCCTTTGATTGGTTTATAATGCATTTGGGATTCTAAAAAAGCTGCATAAAAACAAATGTGTGCGTGTCAGAGCCGAGAGACTATAGAGACTATAGAGGTGTGCATGTACTTTGTTGTGTGTGTGTGTGTATGTGTGTGTGTGTGCGTGCGTGTGTGTGTGTGTGTTAAAGGGGATGTTGCTGTTTCCCCTGTAGTGACAGTAACAAGCAGCCGTCCCACACGTGTCACATCGCTGCTCCTTCTCCTACGCTTCTCGCAGAGAGGAACACACAGCGCTATTATTATCACTGACAGGAAACATGTTGAACCACAGCAGCGATCTGAACCGACTCTCACTCAGTGTCTTTGTATCTCGGCCTCTGACTCATCTCTTCCTTTCTGTTGTTTGGCGGATGCTCTCCGTCCTTCTAGTTCTCTTTCTTTCTGTCTTTCTGCTTCAGTGAACTTTCAGTTTTTTCTGAAAGTGTTGTTTTCCTTTGTCTTGGTGGCTCTCTGAATGCATCCTGTTTGTCTTTTGGTTTGTCTTGGAATTGTAACACGAAACACCCCTGCTTTTCTCACTTGCTGTACTTCCAGTGGTATCGAGCCATGTTGACAGTTTAGTTTTTTGTTTGTTGAGGGTAAGATATATCCCCCTTTTTGAAACAATTTTGAAACAGCTGTTACATTTGAGTTGATAAATGTGACTTTGCTTTGGAGGCTGTCTGTGTGGAGCTGATCAGAAGCTAGCACAAGCGTGGGCTTGATTTTTAGGGTGAGGGCCCAAGAAAAAAGTTTGCACCGGTGATAATCACAACTATGTTCCTGCTGCCTCATGGTTTGTAACCCTTCTGTACTGTATATTGAGTGCAACCCTTTCTCATTCCCAACTCGTCACATATGGACGCTGGGTCATGACCCCTTGGCGTCACTTTTTAACACACTGGGTTGCCCTACGAATGAAGCTGCGAGGCTCCACTACAGTCGCAGTAAAGACGTGGTTAACATTGTGAATCAACACAAAAGAATGTGTACACTTCCTGGACTGGAAGAAATGTTACCAGTGAACATAATCTAGACAGCAATTACTGTACATTTCCTCCTGGACTCACCAATGGATCCAGATTCAGTCTCTGGACTGTTCTGCACACACAGGTAGACCGTCAGTGGAATGATTAGATTAGATTTCCCTCAAACAAAACCCGCCTGTTTGCTATCCTGGCTCCAAAATGGTGGAACGACCTCCCCATTGATGTCAGGACAGCAGACAGTCTTCACACCTTCCGTCGCAGACTGAAAACTCACCTGTTTTGACTTCACCTCGGCGAATGAAGAAACAAATGAACTGTTCTTTGTATGTTGTACTTATATTGGTTTGGCTTATTTATAGCTGATAGTTGAATTTGTATTCTATTGTTTCTGTATGTTGCACTTTTCTTTGGCTTATTTATAGCTAATAGTTGAATTTGTATTCTATTGTTTCTGTATGTTGCCCTTATGTTGTTGCACTTCAAACTGGCTTATTTGAAGATTCTTGCTGTTCGGAGTTGTATCTCCATGATTGTTTGAACTTTTTGTACGTCGCTTTGGACAAAAGCGTCAGCTAAATGAACTGTAATGTAATGTAATGTAATTAGTTTTATTGTTTTGTAGTATTAGATGCTGTTTTAGTTTTTTCTTGCATAAAACTACATTATATTGTTTGTATGTTGTGCCCTTTGCCCCAGCTTGGATTTCATCATATATTTCCATGTTCTCGCAGTTTTCTTCTCACTTTCCTTCCGCACTAATAATCAAAAACAAGCAGAGCGTGGAAGAAGATTAGACTGACGGAGAAGTGAAAAAACTTTCCAATAAGTTGAAAAAGCCCCTCACAATGTGTGGGTCTAAAACATGTTCACACTGGCAATATGACAAAAGTAAGTGAAGTTATTGTCTTTAGAAAATAATACATTCTGAATAACAATATTCATAAAGCTAAATGTTATGTTTCAACATGTAGGTTGCCACCAGAGGGAAGATGCTGCCCTCTGGTGGCAAAAGGACTACATGGCCAAAACAATGAGGCTTTCCCATGAGGGGGAGTTAACGGTAAATGAAAATTCAAATGCAGAACTCAACAACAGCTCCATCTTGTTGTCAATTGCAGGTTCTGCATATAACATATAAATGCAATACAAACTGTTTGTACACCATAAACCAGCACATAGATACACAGTGCTATAGGTAGAACTCCATAAGCAAACAGTTTTCTAATGTTATCTTCAAAGAAATCACCTACAGTGCAAAACACAAACCTGAATGGAGCATTTAAACGGTCACATAAAAGAAAAAAAACTGGAATATTAAAATAAATAGCAGTGATGAAAATGAAGTATTATAACAATATTATTATAACTGTAGCACAGAATGGACTAAAACCAAAATGCATGACACACTGACAGTCAGGGTTGAGTAAAGGTTTGTGTTAGCGAGAGTCCCAAAACAGGCAAGGGTCAAATCCATGAGATCAGTCAGAAAAGGCTAATTTAACCAGGTAGGGGGCCGGCAAAGAATCATCAATCAGGAAAAGGCTAAATAAACACTGTGGAAAGCTCATGCAATGCCATTGCACCGATGGCCCACGAAAACCCTAGTAGTCCGAAAAATTTTCTATTTGTCCGACATCACCTTACCCTGATATTCTTACCCTAAACCTAAACAATCTCACTGCTCATGCCTGACCAACCCACCCGATCAAGGCAGGTCTGTGCTTCTGCCTTTTGGAACGATTGGTGATTGTTTTCGGGATAAGGGCTGTCGGACAAATAGGCTCTTGGAATAATTGTCCGTCTGAACAATGGGCAGCCCCCGAAGGCTAAGGCGGATGCAAACTACACAATCTGGCAGAGAGTGAATCGATGTGTGCAGATATACATGCTGTGGAACTAATTGGGGAAAAGAGTGGGCGGGGAATTTCAGGTGGTGGAAAAGACAGGAAAGAGGTTACTGCAGGACAGAGAGAGAAACAAGGAAAGAAAGTTGTAACAATTACTATTACATAGTCAAGTAAAGTCATAAGAGTAAACTACTAAAAGAGTATTCATTTAAAGATCATTTGCAACATTAATTTTAACCCCCAGAGAGGCTCTTTACAAAAGAGGTCCAACACACTCCAAACAAATCAATATGCACGTTATAACCAGTGTGTGTGTGTGCGTGTGTGTGTGTGTGTGTGTGTGTCTGTGCTGGGTTGAAGAGATGCAGCCTCTGACATCTCATTAAAGAGTCTTGGCATCCAGCAAACCCATTTGAATTAGATGAATTAATGAAGAGATGACTGTCACAGCGGGAGTTTGAAGCAAACACTTTATAATCATAATTCACTCATTCCTCTTGAGTGGTTTTGATGTGCCAGGTTTAGCATGTAGCGTAGGCATATGTTGTGACCGGTATCTTGCTTGTGAGTGCCTCGGTGTGTTTCCACGTCTCAGAACCATAGAGCAGGACTTCACGTTGGTATTGAAGTGACGGAGCTTGGTGCCGTTGGAGAGCTGGTTTGATAAACAGAGCAGCCGAAGTGTCTTGACTGTTTGTTGCGCTTTACCAATGCACAGCTCTATGTCCTTATATGCTCGTCCATTCCTTATGATGTTGATCTTTAAGTATGTTCCACATCCTCATGGGCCCCGCCCTCACTGTTTTGTCTCTCCCTCCTTCTCTCTCGGATATTCTCAAACTCTTTGAAACTGATTTTTACAAGCTTTGCTTGCTGGTCAGGAAATGGAACAAAGCTCAACTAGAAAGCCATCACTAATTAAAATGGAAGCTTTGTGGAGCCAGTACAGTTTCAAATAAAATGAGAAAATCCAATAAAATCCACCAAAAAAAGACAGCGTTTCCTCTAATGAAACTTTTACATTCTGACTTTATTCTTTAAACACCCTTACAGCGTGACCAAACAATATGCCTTTGTCTGGTATTAAGCAGGACACTAATCGCTGAAAAGCACTTTGCACTGCATAAACACTTAATAATATAAATGGCATAATTGTCTTTGTCAATTAACAGCTTAATGTGATGGAAAGTAGAGAAAGAGGACTAATAACTGTTGATCTTGTGTGTACAAGCTCTTGTCTTCCTTATCTGCAGCTTAGCTGATGTGTTTTATTTGAAAATGTATTTTTTAAGACCAGATCTTAAACATTGGAACACGGCAACATTAACCAAACTTCACCTCAACCTGAATGAAGTGTGAGGTCTCATCTTTGTCCTAAAGCCAGAATACCACACACAGTAGTTGTAGCTTACAGATGTACGTGGCTTCCACCCAAACCCTCCTCTGGCTGGTCACAGGTCCAGGCTCAGACCTGACATTAAAGAGTGTATTTTTAGCGGCCTCTCTCTCTCTCTCTCTGTCTGTAATACTCTCATGTCAATCCTTGCAGGCAACATTAAAGGATCTCTGGTTCCTTAAGAGGTGTGTAAATAATATAGCCTATATTAAGACATATAAAATATAAAAATATATCAGACAAGTCAGAAATATGGCTTAACTGATAACTAAAGTAATTCTATTATCCTATTATATATTTTATATGAAGCTTTATACTTTGCCTTTAACTTCGGTTGTCAAAAAATAAATAAATCTTTATTTCTGTATATTATTATATATATATATATATATATATACTTACTTTATTTTCCTCTTCTATTTATCTTTTTAATGTTTAACTTAATTTTACACAAATGTTTGTTTTTGTTTTGGCACATCAAACAACATTTCCAATTTTATGTATGTATATAAAATGATGTGGGCGTGTCCATGTATGTCCAGCGCAGTGATTGGTTCAGGGTTTTGCTGTGTGTAACTTCAATAAAGTGATGTAGGAACCCGGTCCAAAAATCCGGAAATGAGTCAGCACTTCCGGTTCCCTCGTCGTAAAGTCAATGGGTTTTTTAAATTGGTTTTTGGTTAGATGTCTGAAATAAGGTCCGTGGTTAACACAAGCTTAAGAGATTTCTTAAGATGTTTTACAACATAAAATACATCAGTAACTAAAACCTGTTAATTTTGAAGCTTTTATATGTGTTAAAAAAAGGCAGCTAACCAGTTGTTAAATGAGAATACAGAGGATGAAGGGGACATTAGACATCATCACGCCGAACAAGGACACTTATCTCTTTAAAGTATAAAGTGTTTATACTCTTGCGCTTGTTGTCGGGAAATAAAATCACAATTTGGAAGCCTAGTGGTGGTGATGGTCAAGTCATGCGACTGCGGTACAGTTTGTTTGTAGCCTTATAACCTACAAGACGTTATCTTTCTACTTCCAGCGGTTGTATTTCATGCATAGAATTTCATAGTATCACATTATCTGTGAGATTTTGCTGAACAAAAGGTGTAAATATCATAAACTTATGTTTGCCACAGAGTTCTGCAATAATCCAAAACCCAATTGCATTGCCATTTTGTCAAGAGCACCAGGGCAATGCTAACCTCCAGGTTGGCCTAAAAAAGTACGTTATTCCTGCAGCACAGAGATTTGCACCTACATCCACAAAATGACTTGTAGACTTTAAAATAGGCTTCTGGGAAAGTCATTTCAGCAGCAGACTTTAGTGCATTTACTCACATAATGATGACATTAAACACCATTTAATTACCTGCAATGTTATAAAAATAACAAGCAATACCATTAAGTGACATCTTTGACAAACTGTTTATACAGTAGAGTATTTCTGGGCGTAAACTCTTCCCCAAGTCTGACCCAAAGCTGTGCTGACGACACAGAGGCTCTGAGGTGCCCACTCACATAAACAAAGGTGAGGATTTACAATTAATGGAAAACGTGTCATCATCTGTCCTAGACATGGAGCACATGGTGAAAATACAGTGGCCACTGTCTGTGCTTTCACTCCATGTTTTCCTTTCTATATTTCATTCGTTCTTTGTTTCTCTTACACCATCTTTTTCCTCTCTCTCCTCCCTCTCTCCTCCCTCTCTCCTCATACTGTTGATTCTGTCAGTTTCAAATCGCAGTGGAAAAGTTGACTTTGTTTTTCTTCACACGTGCTCACTTTGATAACCATTTGGAAGTTTAGATGGAGAAACTAACTTTTGCTTGTTTTTATAGACTCCTGTCTTCCCTTATAGTGCTCATACCAGTGAGAAGTTAGTTTAGATCAGGGCTATTCAACTATATTGTTCAGAGGGCCACATTTACAGAAAGCTAAGCGCCTGGGAAACAGCCAGATGATGTCAATAACAATTCTGTCAGTATCACACAGTGATATTTGTGTGTTGGTAAAACAGTGCCCCTGCCAGCGCATCAGTACCGGTTCAGGCGGAGAGTGGTACTGTCCATGGGCCTTCATTGTCCTCACCGGTTCTGTTCTGGTTAGCCTTGATAGCACAAGCGTTGACAGATTAATGCCGTGGCGGATCGTCAGGGCCAGCAAGGCCTTCTCTGCTGGCCTAAACATCATCAGAACATAAATTTAATTTTTATATATTTTTTCCACAAATATGTATTAAATTATTCCCTATAGTCTATTCTCTTCATTTCATATCTTTCCTCTTGGTTGCCCTTAGGCCTTCAGAATCAACAGTGCGGGCGCCTGTCGCTTAAAGTGAACGGAGACAAAACTGTGGCGTTAACCAATCAGATTTCGAGTTGGCGACATCGGGGCCAGCTAGAAGGCGTACGATAACGTCAGCACGTCCACGTCTTTTGATTGATTACGTACTATTGAGAGGTAGAGCTATGCAGAGCTAGCAACTGACTTTGAACGAGCTAGTTTGTGTAGATTTCTACAAGCTGCTTTTTCAACCCACAATGGCTGAAGGAGGAGAAGAGATCGATTTGGTCGCAGATATCATTACAACGCCATTTTCGAGACAAACTTTTCAAGAAAAGCTAGATATCGTTAGAAGAGAAAGGCCAACTCCGACGCTAGCGAGTCTATTCCTGTGTCCACTGCTTCTGCCGAGCGGTCATTCTCGGCCTTAAAGCGAATTAAAACTTATGGCAGAAATGCTGCTGGACAGACTCGGCTTTCAGCATTAGCCTCCATGTCTATAGAAAAGGACTTAATGGTGGAACTGAAACGCACAGATAAACTGTACAACAGAGTCATTGAAGTCTTCTTGAGGAAAGAAAGGAGGATGGATTTTGTGTTCAAATAATTCGTTGTTTTGGTGAGTAACAAGCATTTTGTTTTTTGATAAATATATAAAATGTTTGATGCTTCTGCAAGAGATGTAGAGATGTGTGTGGCGCACTGGCTCAGCTGTGCAGTAAAAGTACTCAAGGAGACTTGTTGAATTGTTTTAGTTTAACCTTTATCAAAGTGGACATTCAAGGCTAGGAATACACTTTCACCACTGTCACAGAGATATCCTCATGAACAAATGCAAATTATTTGTTTGTTTTCTTTTATTTTCAGTGAATAGTTTATGTGTCTTTATTCTTTATCGTCACGTTTCTTAAATGAAACTGCTTTAGGTGCGACAATGCGCTGTTTAGTGAACACACTTGTTAAAGCTCACATACTTTTAGTGGACTTAATAAAACTTTGTAGACTAATCCCTTAAAAGCGCCTTTTATTTTTAAGTTTTGACAGTATCCTAGCGATCTTAAAGTTTAACACTCTTAATTGTAAATGCGGATTCATTGATTATAAAGGCTTCGGAAATATTAATATAACTCTGTTGTACTATGTTAAGGTGATGCAACGCCCGGTTATACTGCGTTTCTGTCTAAATGTATAGTTTCTAGAGCCATGGCATCATAATGATGGTATTAAGAGGGGGAATGATTCAGATAGGACTGTGTAGGACATCACTGAAGGCCTAGGTGTGAAATGCACGGCCCTGCCACTGGATTAATGTGACTCTTAAAATGCTTATTACACACCAGATGATTGTCTCCTAATTTCCTTTTACTACTATTACTACTATTCCAAGTTGTCTTTACCATTGGTGAGGAAAAAAGTAAAGCGTTGTCTCAAGAGAAAGGGCTATTTGGGGCTTTTTGTTGCATGATAACATGCGATCACTAACATAGAGTGGCAGCTCAACACAGTGAAGACAAACAAACAAACAAAATAGCATCATCTTAATTATTATCAAAATGTTCATTATCTGTTCCAAATAATTCAGAGTAGGTTTATTTGAGACTCTAAATTGCAGTAGGTACACATGTGTCTGTCTGTTTGTATTGGCTCTGTGATTTAAGACATAGGAATTCATCCTCAGACGAACATGAATATTAGTACCAATTCAGCATATTTTCAAACCAGAATCCATACCATCACCTCAGCCTGTGTTCAGAGTCCCAGAGTAAGGTTATTGTAGGTCAGCAGTTCCAGAGGACCACAGAGGCGGGATTCAGACCACAGATTCAGAGGAGTGCCCATGTAAGGGCACTTCCTCCCCCAGAAACAGGGCCTCTTGGCTGGGCTCACTGACTGGGAGTGCCAGCGTCCTCTGCCTGGTGGTCTGTAATTACTGTAGGTTGATTCAATGAGGGCCGGAGTCTCAGAGAGCCACGTTAGTGTTAGTTCAGATGGAGAGGAACTTACTCCAAACATGTTTCAAATTAGAGCCAAAACACACGTGTGTAAACATGTAATCACATGTTCACGCATGCAGAGGAAGACCATGTTTAAGAAAAATATATGCTTACACTTGTCCATGCCCATGTACAGATACAGTACATGGGCATGGACATGTGTAGAAAAAACATGCATACACTTTTACATGTTTAGACATGTAAACAAAACCATAACTGTATGTTTTTCAGTTGTTTCTCTACTCCAGCTAACAAGGAGCGAGGTTAAAGTGCTGACTGTCAACTAGATACACTGTGGAGGAATTGTAGCTGTATTAAAAGATTGACATTAATCAAAATAAAATGTTTTAACAGTCCCTCAAAACCATGCTGGGAGTCTTACGCCAGTTTCAAACATGGAACAGGCAACATTGCTGCATCGAGCTGCTGATATTTGTGTCATTCAGAAACAGGTGACTGTTACTGTAATGTTCATTCAGACATGAGAGCACATTTACAAAGTCTGACATGCACAAGCATGGAATAAGATGTTAAAGCTCTCATATAATTCTGATTTGCTCACATGTATTTAAAGTGTTATTGTATGTTCATATATTCATTTTGCCCTTAATCGATCTAACTTAAATAAATTGCATGTTTTTACTTGACGCATATCATGCTCACTTTTCTCTTATACTGAGCATAATAGTTGCTGATTGTAGATACATATGTGTTTGTACTTCCTGTTTTATTTTGTTAATTACCTGTTCTCTGTTGTTTCTACTTCCTACCCCCAGGTGTTCCCAATCTGTTCGTTAGTGTCCTCACCTGTGTCTCGTTCCCTCTCACTTCTTGGTGTGTATATAGAGTCTGTTTTGTTTGTCTCTTGTTGCCAGTTTGTCTTTGTACTTCGATGTCAAGAATTCCAGCATTAGTCCCGTCTTCCTGTTTCCCAAGCGTTTGATTCTCTGGCTTCCTCGACCTTGTTTCCGTGACTCGATTCTGCCCTTGCCTGATCCTTGTCTGCTGTGCTGTTACGCTGAGTATCTGCCCGTGTACCAAACCTGTTTCCGTGACCCGACTCTGCTCCTGGATTACCCCTTGAAACTTTGTATGATCAACTGTCTATGCATGTACCATAGCAACGGCAAAGTTTTCAAGTAAAGACTATTTCCATTCAACATTTATCTGCCTCTGCGTCGTGCAATTGAGTCCCACCTCCCTTCTGTCTTGATCGTACCCTTACACTGTACCAACAAAGAAGAGTGCTAACATATTTGAACATTATCTCAACAACTAATGAGGATATCCAGATAAATGTTAATAGTCACCCCAACATTTAATCATGCTTTCCACAGCTTCTCTGTGTTGCTTGGCAACCACACTGCTAAATGTCACTGAAGAACTACATTCATTTGTAGAAATATGATTATTTGTTTTCAATAAATGATGCTGTGTGTTTTACAACGCCACTTAGCTGTTGTAAATTCATCTTCTCCTGGCTTATTGTTTACAATAATTATACCATTATCCTGTAAAAGCATGAACATGGCTCATATTGTGTTTGCTCAGAAACAATGATTATGGTTTGTCAATGATTGCAAATAGTCCTATTAACGTACTTAAAAAACAAAAGTGAAATATTCGGCATAAACTGCGCACTCAGTCAGCTTGGAACATTCTGATTCTGGTCGGCCCTAAAAAGCCAACACCAGTTACTAATACTCAATGTGTCATTATTGAAGAACTAGAAAATTAATTAATACTTTTTCATAATCCTTACAGAATGAAAATAGAAAATGAAAAGATCATTTTGGTAGAAATGTGCTGACTGGTCATCGAAGCACTGTCATAGTGGTCAGTGGTAAATGACAAAGCATGTATGTGTATTCCTCAGTCAATCTCAATTATGCATTTACAACTGAAAAAAACATGGGACAGTACAGAGACCAGTCTGGGTTGAATGGGGTTACAGCTGGAGTCAAACTTTTACAGTCACCTCCCAGAACAGATGGCTCTACAGTAGACCGGGGTTCAGTACTGTAAATCTGAGGGTTTTATTTAAGTGACAAAGGAGACACTTTTAATTAGTCCAATACTGTATATTGGCCCATTCTTTGCTTATTTCAGATATTTAGGTCGAAAAATAAGTGTTAAGTTGGCTTTTATATAGCACTTTTCTAGTCTCAGTGGCCATTCAAAGTGCTTTACAACACAAGCCAATATTCGCCCATTCACACACACATTCATATACTGGTGGCAGAGGCTGCCATACAAGGTGCTGCTCATCAAGAGACACAACGCAACACCATTGCCTGCCAAAAACTGAAGGCGGGTTCACAACTAAAGGTCCTGTTCCTGATTCGATTCAATGCGTGGATGATTCATTGTTTCAATTCTCCAACTGGTCCGGTTTGTGTTCACAAAGTCAAAACTCAAACAATCCAGAAATTATAATCAAAAGTCAAGTGGTGGAAATGTCGTTGGATTATTGGTCATGCTCTGGTGCATGCTGCTACGGGGGTTTTGTCACCATCCTTGTTCAACTCAACAACATCTACCGGGTTCACCGTGGGTCTTTTTAATTATTTATTTATTGTGCAATAAAGTGATTACACAACAGGTAAGGACAAGTACAGGGACATATAAAGTAAACACCCAAAAGAGATGATACAAAGTAAGAAAGACATAGACAAACAACAAAAGCAAAGGGGACCAAACGAAATGAAGAATATAGCATGTGTTCGGACTGAATAAGAGTAAGAAACGGTCCAGGAAAAACTGTTTATGCAAACAGATATGTGTGTGTGTGTGTGTGTGTGATAATAATAATAAATTGCCATATAGATTATCAAAATAGTGATGTAATATAGAAATAAGTTAAAGCCAGAAGAAATAAGTTGTGCAGCAGAAAGTAATGATTATTAATAATGATTATTAATAATGGCAATAATAATAATAACACTAACCATAGTAATGTAATAATAACAATGACATCAGCAGTCAGTAATATCAAAAAGAAAAGAAACATAAAAGAAAAAAGGAGAGAGAAAAACAAATATATACAGGTATATATATAAAGTGTGTCTGAGTGTGTGTATGTTTGTTGAAACACACACACTCAGACACACAAAAAAACAACATTTTAAGTAACTCACAAATACTGTATACAGTTTTCACAAATATTCCTCCCTTGACCCAAAAACCTGGACAATTGACCCAGTGTTACCCCAGCATCGGCCGCCCTGCGTCAGTGTTAGCCATACATATTTGAACCAATCTGTAAGCTGTCTGGCAGCACAGGATGTTTGCTGGACAAGTCTCATAAGTGACTGAAAACATGAGGTTTATGTGAGGTCACTTGCAGGTCCAGAGGCAAACAGCTCCTTCACTTCCTGCATTATTTTAGGATGATGCAGACATATGCAAGTGTAGGGAGGCTCTCTGTGGTCACAACACAAATTCTTGAGGCCACATTGATCTACACTGGACACATACTATGCTTTTGCGTCTGCATGATATGCCTTGATTATGTCTGCTGTGCTTCCTTTGTCTTTCAGTGGACAATGCGAAAATGCCAACCCTCAATCAAACCGTACTACGGTATGGAGACCACAAAACCACAAAGCATATTTTTATTCGTATAGTGAGACCATGATTTTATGGTTCAGAGTGAATGTAATGCTACTTTGTCAGCAGGAGCTGCTGTGACCACTGGCAGAAACAAAGCCGGGGGAAGAAAATGAACTGTAATGTAAGAGTAGTTATAAGTTAAACTAACAGCCTGATATCAATGGATGGAGTACATTTTCATCATACTTCAAATCTGTAGAAGCCAGTAACATTTTATAGAAAGAAGCCTCGGGTTGTTCTTAGGGGAAAACCCTGTTTGGTAATGCACTGTTTCAGTCTTGTGGACTGAGTAGCTTTACAGTAATTAAGTTTTCAATAGCAGGGCTTGTTGTTATTATAATGACTCAAACTCAACACTGAAAAGGCAGATGAATTAAAGTGAACACAGCTTTTACTTGGCCAAAGGTGTGTACTGTAAGACAGATAGAACGCACACCTGGAAAAAGTGCTTCAGGATGCAGCTCTGTGAAAAGCAACATGGGCCCCATTTACATTTGTCATTTCTCGTATCCTGATAAAATCCAGATGAGATCACTTTCATTTACACAGCGACACAGTATCTGTTGTTGAGATCACACATTTTTGCAATCCGTAATTTCTGTATAACTTTAGCTGCCGTTATCACAAGGACAGATGAGATAGACCATGGATGTATTAAGAAAATCAGACAATGAGTGGATATTTCCACAGACTGCTTGCTGACATAGTTACACTATGGGAGGAGTAAATGTTATGTCATGGGGAGACATTTACACGTTTTCAACATCTGTCTAGAATGTGTCTCAAACCTCCTCCAGGATGGAGGTGGATGCATTTACAATAAGCTTTTTTGAGATCAGTTAGCTATCCTATCCGCCCAAGACGCATGTAGTGACTGAGTGTAAATGAGGTCATGAAGGCAGTCAGAACATGCAAACCAAAGGGCAACAGTCCCTGGCAACAAAACAGGTTGTTTGTCAGTTCTTCATCGATACAAATCAAGGCAAAGGCAAGGAAAGAAGAGCCTGGAGCTTTGCTTTGATTCTGATCGACCATGACTGTCAGTGGGATTTTTTCTCTCACATTTGTAGTCAGTAAACCTAGTAGTAGTGTGTACTTACTAGCCTGGTCTCACCAAATGTTGCCAATTTCTTGAGTCATTTCGCATGTTATCTCTACACATCCTTTGCTTTTCGGGTGTCATTTCTCGCCACGGCAGAAGATGCTCAGAGCAAGTGCGCTGGAAGTCAAGTGATGTAACATAAAGAGCGAGAAAGTTTGCGTCGGGAGGATGTTCAGTTGGATGGATGGGTCAAACAAACCGATGACTTTCACCCAGGAGACACCCAGGTGTTTCGTGTCCTGTGTGAAACCAAAAGACAACCGTTGACTTATTTACGTAACAAACATACTTATTTCAACCCAAACCATAATCTTTTCCTTAACCTAGCCAAGAAGTTTCGCTGCCCAAACAACCAAGAAGTTTAGTTGAATTCACAATTTTAACTACATGTTAAAAACTGCAACCGTACGACCGTAGGACACAAGGTGGGAATGACACATACAAATCTTAAAAAGCATAACATGACACGCAAAATGTCCTTACAAGTGCTGTGCTATTTATACTCCATCCCATGAGATCATGTTGGGCTTACACAGGTGAATTTTTGTTTGACCAATGAGCTTTATTGGGACTCTGAAGGCTGCAGGCACACATATCCTTGTAAGAGCTGAAGACCTGAAGAGCCAAAGGTTCTTTCACCAAACACCTAACAATCATAAAGATGTTTAACTGGCTGAATGTGGTCCAACATGGCCTTCCTTCAATTAGTTCCTGAAAGTATTACTGTTTATGTGTCCATTTTAAAGCAAATCCTAAAGATGGATGTCAAAATGCAGTTATTTCACAAAACCTCAAGTATATTTTTAATTGAAAAGAAAATGAGAAAAATGTCCTTTAAACTTCAACATTCTGCTGGGTTTATGAATGTTTTATACAATCATAATTTCTGAGTGACTAACTATCATATCAACTAACATGTTACATATGTTACATTATGTACATTTGAAATAGATTTCCTCTTTCAGCTTGATCTTAATAAATTATTTTGGCCAAAAGAAAATTAAACAAAACCTCATGCAGACTGTGTCATGTCTCATGGCACAGAATCAAGACACCACACACACACACACACACACACACACACACACACACACACACACACACACACACACACACACACACACACACACACTTAAAATGTATGAAAGCTGGCACAATTACAATAACAGACATCTTAAGGTTCACAAAAATAAATTTGACATTTACAGTGTTGTGCATCTTTTCGGGCGCAGACTCATGAAAGAGGATGAGTCTGCTGTCATGTGTCACTGACCACACAGCTGCCCACAAAAACACACACGCACAAGCACACACACACACACACACACACACACACACACACACACACACACAGACACACACACACACACACACACACACACACACACACACACACACACACACACACACACACACACACAGACACACACACACACACACACACACCTATTAAAGTCCTTTGTATTATTAACACAAGTGGTGAACTTTGAACCTCTGAGACAGTGATGCTGTCTCTTCTGTGAACATCTTCACACACATGGCACACAAAGTTGAGTGTATGAATATATTTCACTCAAACTGATACAAATACAAACATATACAAATGTAATAGCAAACAATGTGGAAAATGCTTTTTCTAACTTCAAAACTAAAAAACAATTTAGGATTAAAATCAGGATTTTAAACATGAGATTCCACAGCTGAAAGTGAACATCTGTTTAACATTAAGAGGAGAAACATGACCTGCTTTAAATGTCCTAACACACAACAAAACAACTGAGTCCCATCAAGGATATTAAAATCTATTATGTGACTTTCTCTTACACAAGGTGTGACTCCTCACTTGACTTCTGTAAATGCTGCATAAATAACTAAACTTTCTGGGTCCTCTTGATATGGTGGCCTGTAACACAAGTAATTCATTCATTTTGATAATACAGAGGTTTGAACTAATACAAGGATTTGTATACAAGAGCTATAAAGAAAGTAAACTGAGTTAAAGTAAACCGCAAAAATGATCTACGGTTTGCTAACATTAGCTAACATTAGCCACCCTATAAGGGGACTGACCATTGTTCTGACAGCCCATTATTCCAAAACCCCAATAGTCCAAAAAATCTCCCTTTGGATCGAAAAACCATTTGTCCGACAGCCCGCTACCCTGAAAATATTTAATTGGCTAAAATGTGAATTTGTAAAGTACAAGGAAAACAGTGATATTCCATTTTAGATGAGCCTGTTTAATTTCTCTGTAACTCCAAGACTCCAAGATTACACATGGCACTTCTGTAGAACACACTATTGCCGTTATCAAGTATATGACTTTTACATTAGCCTTATATACAGAGATAATGTAAAATTGATGGCAGCAAAATGTGTCAGTTCCACCTGCAAAGTTGGGCAGGTTACTTTGTGACCGTCATGAACATGTAGCCATAAATTCTGACATCCATTTGTTTGCAATCAGGCCAAAGGGTTTTTTTCAGGCCATGTTTATATGACTTAAAATAAGTTCACACAGTTGTCCACATTGAAACCGTTACCCTTGTAATTAAGCCATGTGTGTATAAGTGTGTGTGATGTCTCTCTGCTATTTAATAGCAGTAAATGAAGATGCGGCTGACAGCAATAAGGTTACAGAGGGTTTAGGAGCTTGTAAAGATGTAAATAGAATCACTGGCTCAGTACAGAGTTCAAGTAATGGTGTGTGTGCGTGTGTGCGTGTGCGTGTGCGTGTGCGTGCGTGTGTGATAATATTAGAAACGGCATCAAAACATCTGTGTCATCCTCAACACAATCATATGTCTGCAGAAAAAAAACATGTTGAGATCATCAGGAATAAAAATAAAAGAAAAAAGAAAACTAAAGTTAAATTTAATTAGCTGAGATTTTACTCTTTAGAATTTAAGACAGAATTACCAATTATTTTAGGGTGAAACATTCATCCTTGTATTTGCTGGAACTTCATTTCCATGTTGTGGCAGAGGGATGCTCCCTGCGAGCTGTGTGTTAGCTTTATTGGAACACTGAGGCTGCCACAGTCTGGTTGCACTTTGGTTTACTGTTTTATTTTGAAATGTTTACTCCCCCTTGTGTCATGTCATGTCATGTCATGTCATAGTGTCTCTCTCGCACACATTTCATTGTACCGTTGACCCTAGTGTTAACTTGCATGTGACAAATAAAACTTGAGACTTGTCTAGTTGTACTTCCTGCCTGTGTGTTTTCCCTCCCTTCCTGATTGTTAATGTGTTCCTCCTGTGTCTATTTACCCTGGCCTTGTGTCTTTGCCTTTCTCCCCCAGCTGTGTCTTGTTCCCTCGTTTGGCGTCTGTGTATATATCCCTGTCTGCCCCAGTGGGCCTTGTCGGATCGTTATTCATGTTACGTGTTTGTTACCTGCCTGCCCGTGTCTACCCCGTGTCTACCCCGTGTCTACCCCGTGTCTACCCCGTGTCTACCCCGTGTCTACCCCGTGTCTACCCCGTGTCTACTCGGTTTGTATGTTCAGTCTTATTTTGTTACTTTGTATTATTGATTCAGCTTTGTTTTATTAAAAACTCGCTTTTGGTTATATCTTCGTCTGGTCTTCTGTATTTGGGTCCTCCCCTATCCTGAACTGTGACATAACGATCCAACCTTAGTATGGACCCAGCAGAGGTTTTGGGTAGCAAACTGTATAATCTCGCTTACACACACATATGTCTCCATGAGGAGTGGAAAAGAGCCCCATGTGAGTGGCTTCAAGAGGTGGCTTTATATGTGACTAAAGCGAAGATGGCAGAGAAGCCCGAGCTAAGGAGTCTGTTGCCTGAGTGGTTTCAAACATTTCTGAGTCTTCCGCTTAGCCCACTTTGACCTCGGCTGCCTCCAGAGCAGCTCCGGCTGCCCCGCCGCCTCCAGGGCAGTCCTGCCTGCTTCGCCGGCCTCCAGCCCCGTCTTGCTGGCCTCCCCCGACTTCCTGCCCGGACTTCCCCTTCCAGTTGTGTTCTCTGGTCTCGTTTGCCCCGTACTTTGTATTATTGATTCAGCTTTGTTTTATTAAAAACTCGCTTTTGGTTATATCTTCAACTGGTCTTCTGCATTTGGGTCCTCCCCTGTCCTAAACTGTGACAGAGGCTATCGTTTAGGTAACTCAGACTTAAGTGTTCAAGAACTGCCAGAAATTAAACTTAAAACATTAAAACAATGTACTAACATCAACAGAATGTGAAGAGGTAACAGTGTTGACATTGTCAAAGACGTCTCTGTGTTGTGTTGCAGAGATCTATAGATCTATTGAAATTGGCATGCTAACTGACGAGTGCCTCTCCATCTTGTAATACCACTTGTTCCTCCAGAGGTGTTAGTGAGTCACTGTAGCTCCAGTCTGCCCTCAGTACAGATATTATTGCAATATCAATACTACAGCCATGTTCTGTGTCTGTTTTATAGTTTTAAATTTTTTATTGGATTACATTTAAAACCACCCACCCTCTCTTCGTTCTCACAGCTGCCAGGAGGCTGTTTCTCTGAGTGTATATCTGTCGGTAGCCCCGGGAAACGGTGTAGCTTCAGTTAGCATTTAGCTGGAGTTCAGCCACAGCACCGGGTTAGGGTCTTCCCGAGAAGATTGGACAAATGAGGGTCGTTTTCTAGTTTCTGCCACTTTGGATTTAACTAACGTAATGTTACACGGACTACAGCCCCGGTTAACATCAGTGCTCCAGTAAACACAGATGATCTGATCACGTGAAGGTTATAAAACAGAGTTTCAGCAGTTTGGTCTGATTTTGTTATTCTTTCCCTGCTGACTGACATTACACAGGAGTAAATGCAATGCACAATATAAAGAATACATTAGAATACAAGAAATATGCCAAACTACTACAACTACAGTCTAAACATTAGAGATTGTATTGAGCCAGTTTAGAGGTGAAATACTGCACTGCAATACTCAGTGTGTTTATATCAGTCTACAAACCTATATTTTGAAAGAAGTTTCATATTAATGTGGATTGATTAGCAAGACAAGGCATTTTACTTCCTCCTGCCTATCATGAAGCAAGAAGAAAACAATACCTAATTATTAGGAGACACTTCTATTATACAAGAGTGTGCTATAAGTGTGCTAAATCTACCTACTCTGATGCTTTGAATTTTGGATTTCTTGGGTTGTAAGTGTCAAAAGTACAAACAAAGAGTACAGCTATTAGTTGACACATTTAATTTGGAAAAGGAAAACCCAGAAGCTGCATGTAAAGAAATCTGGGTTAACAAATGTGTTTTGCTTGTTGAAGTGTGTGGATGGAAACAACAAAGATAAAAACAGCAGTCGTGACAAACTGGTGCAACGGTCAGCACGTGGTAGTCAAGTGGGTTGAGTGTCTATGCTTTTGTAAGTGTGTGTGTGACCTGTGTACGTAGATGGAGCAAACAAGAAATGAGAAATAGACACATTTAAAGAAAGGAGAACATATTATTAAAATACGTTTAACTTAATTATTTATGCCTATGATTGCCATTATTTCGATACCTTTTATGTAATGATTACTTAAATGTTTTCACTCATGACGAACATCCCAGACACACACTGCATGAAAGCCTTAGCATTCAATTCATATTATGCATTTATTAATAGAATCCGTGGGAACCCTGCAATACTCCTGGTAGCAGTCTTTTCAAATCTCTTTAAAAGAATGTTTTCTGGAAACATTTTTTGGGGGAAAACTGAAAAACACCATCTCTCAAAACATATTTGTCAAAACTGAGTTTGCGTCTTTCGCTCCTCGTCTTGCGGGAAGCCCAGCCCACTCACTTTGGTTTCTGAAGCCTGGGTCACAGCTGCTGTTGTGCTATTGTTCTAAATTCTCCACCTTTCTGTCTGTGTGCTGCCGTGACCACACAGCTAACGGCTGTAACAGGTTTAATAACGGCCTTGATTTATAGGGAAATTGCTGCTACACAGTGTAGAAGTCAGCAGTTTAACACCAAACTGTGGCTCCTGGTGAGAAATGGGTGAAAATGTACTTTAAGAAATTAATAAAAGCTCAAAAAGTAAACAAATTGTAGATTTAAAAGAACATGATGCCATTTGAGTCCTTCAATATACAGTACTTACTCACTTTACTGTATTTTCTAAAGATACTGAGTACTCATTAGCACTGTTTTCAACCATAGCAGGCAGCAGCGTTCAGTGAAAAAGCTCTGATAAACCCACTGCACACTCCCTGCTCAGCACCAAACAGCAGACAGGCAAGGAGACACATGCAGCTTGTTGGTGGAGACCAAACCATAGTCAAAGAGAAGAGGTCAGAAACAGGACTTCATGTGAACGCATAATGTTGCTTTCTCTCTGCTGGATGTGTAAATAAGCAACTGTTTGCGAACAAGTTTACCATATCAACTCAAAGAAAGGATACTATGTCAGTGTTGTGTTTACAGCTTGTTTCCACATCCACAAGGGTCCAAAAATCAATCATTACAGAAGCTTTTCCAATTTCCAAAAGTGTCTAAGTTATGCCTGTGGTGTCAGTTTTAGTTCCTTTTTAGTTTTTTCTTACTCTAAACTCTTCTTAATAAAAAAAGCATACCAGGTAGACCTGAGCTCTTTGCACCTGCCCAATAAACATTGATATGGTCATTTACGGTTTAAATCAAATCAAATTCAAATCAAATGTATTTATATAGCCCAATATCACAAATGATACATTTGTCTCAGTGTGCTTTACAGACTGTACAGGTTACGACACCCTCTGTCCTTAGACCCTCGCATCGCACAAGGAAAAACTTCCTAAAAGAAACCCCATAATTAAAGGGGGAACATGGAAGAAACCTCAGGGACAGCAACTGAGGAGGGATCCCTCTCCCAGGACGGACAGACGTGCAATAGATGTCGTGTGTACAGGATAAACATAGTACAAATACAACATTGGACAGAAATTATGTTGTGTTGAAAACACAGATGTCTATGCATTTCAGCACGTTGTAACGACCTGCCAGAAACTGTAAAATCTTCAGTATTTGACGAAACAAAACAAGAAAGCGGCTGATCCCACAGTGAGACACTTGTGATTTTGGGACTCTGCTCTCACAGTCACACTGTATCAGCTGTGATGCTTTTGCCATTATATTTCTCAGCATCACATTTGCCAAAGTGAAAATCCACATTTACTACCGCACAGCGGTCAGCTTCACTGCATATATGACATATAAACCCTGTTTATTAGAAATTAATGAATTAGTGGGGTCAGAAGCTGGTAGGAAATCTCCAGTAAATATTAAAGAGGTTTGGGGTCACTTTGAAATAGAAAGTGAAGACATTTGAGAACCAAATGTTTATGTGGAGTCGGTGCATGAGGCAAGACTCTATACAGAGCTTTTAAATGAGGGAAAGCACATACGTTTTGGAACCATGAAGTGTTTTCTTTTTCTGCTTTAGTCAAGTAATTTATGGCTGTGTGTGAGTATATTCCAGCAAAACACTGGATGATGCTTTTTCTTTTTTTCCAATGGATATTGCTGTATGTACTCACATAAAATAAACTCACAATACCACTGTTTCTCCATGAATCCATCATTTAGATATCATTATCATATTGGGGGTTATTAAATAATGAATTCTAAAGTTTAAATAATATAAACATATTCTGCCAGTAGAAATGGTTCCTGTGCCTCTAAGAGGGACACAGTTCACAGTATGCAGGTTGTTATTCATGTGCAGGTGTTTGTTAAACAGGTAACAGGCTGCAGAGTGAATACACTGCTGTGCTGGCAGTGCTAACTGTGTGCCTTTATTAGTATTAGCACAGGGCACATATGTGCAGACACACACTCCATCGGGATGACTCTACAGCTGTTAAAGCGGACTGACAGCTGCCGCCAACATTAAAAACACTAAAAACTAATTTCCTCGTTAAAGACGTAAATAAGGGAAACAGGATGCAATTTCAGAGACTTGGGATGCACCATGTGTTTAACGTGGTAGCCCGCTGATAACATTTGCTAATTAGTACTTAACACAAAGTAAGCCTACTTGATGATCGCACTATGAAAAGTCAGAGAATCACCAAAGCTATAACAGTGCATTCCTGAGGAGTGCATGAATGGACTGTGCCATATGGATTTACAGGGTCCATCATCTGGGGACCACCAAGAAGGTGTGTGCCAATCCATCTAGTTGATGTAGAGATGTTACACTGGATAGCGCAAAATAAAACATTGGTAGGCCATTAATGTCAGCACAAAATGACATGGCATTCCATCCATTACATTACATTTAGCTGACGCTTTTGTTCAAAGCGACTTATAATAAGTGCAAACAACCATGAGGATACAACTCCGAACAGCAAGAATCTTGCAATTGTAGTAGATTCAAGTAAGCCAAAACAATTCAAGTGCTACATTCAGAATTTATATATTTTTTATTGGTCAAGGTGCAGTTGAAACAGGTGGGTTTTCAGTCTGCGATGGAAGATGTAACGACTTTCAGCTGACCTGATATCAATGGGGAGCTTGTCCACTATTCTGGGTCCCACTTGCAGTGATGGAGTAGTGGGTATAATGTATTATAAAGTTAATATAATACTGTATATTTATTATGTAAATATGTAAATCAATGTTTTACTATAAGAACTATTGCATTATGGTGAAGAACCAGACACATTCGGTCTCACTGCAGGTCTATCGTCTGTCTGCCTGATTTTCCATAACACACCGAGCTGGCGAAAACACAAAGAAGGGGTTTTCCAACAGTAGCTACCACAGTTTATAGTGCAGGTTTGGAGAACAATAGATATGAACCTGCGGCTAACGTAATGTATGCCACAATGATACTGTATCAGACACCACAGTGAGGCTGTGTATGACATCAGGCTGGCTTGTTGTTATAAGGGACTAAACCTTATCGTTTACCATCCAAAACAAACTGCAGACTCAATGTAACCAGGTCACTGAGATGCACAGTCAACACATTTACCAGAGGACGCCTGAGGACAGCCTCACACAGCCGCGACTGTGGCTATAGACTTTAGTCTTGTTTGACCTGTGAATCTAGGGATTCAGTGCTTATGGAGAAAAGTTGTTATGTTATGTTGCAGGATTTCCAAAATATGGCTCAATATAAATCTTTTTTTGTCACTAGCGCAGTTAGCTGTTTATGTGTGTCATTTATTATGCAATCCTAACAGCCATGCTCTCAAAAGAAATACAAAGAAAATAAAACTTCTTAAAATAATGTTTAGTTACACTTTTTTCTCCTCCTCCCTTTCATTTTCATCTCTTCTTATGTCTTTGTTTCTCCTGTCTGCTTCTCTTCACTCTTCTGCAGTGTGCAACTGTCTGCTCCAATCGGAGAGTCTGACCACATCATGAACACAGCCGTACATCTTCACAGACAAAAATACCCGAAGCAGCCCTTCTGCTACCACACCCTCACACAAATATAGTACAGACTACACAGGCGCTTGTGGGGAACTAGACTGCTTTTAGCCAAAAATATATGGAGCTACCATATAGACGTAAATCTTCTTAGAGATGTAATGACAAAGCAGGTAACTTGATCTTCTTTTCCTGAAAGTGAATATTTATAACCAAAGTATTGGAATGAAGGTTCATAAACAAAACTAAAGAAGACTATTACATTACCAGAAACATGTGATTGGTCTGGTTCAGGATCACTAATAACTTATTAACCAAAATATTTCTTAGCTTTATTGACACCACATCTTTTTTTCCCTGTTATGGTGCAAAAGAACAATCTCAGAGCTCAACTTTATAGCTGGTGTTACCATGCTGCTTGTTAAATATTATTGGTGAGCAGAATACCCCAAAACACTGACCAACACCCAAACAAGACAGCGGCCAACATGACCAGAAAACACTGACATGGCATGAGCTGGGTCATTCACAAGAAGTTTTCTTGGCGGTACAACCAGTCAATGTGCTTCCTGGAATCGGCGCCGCCCACCTCTGTAGTCTCTACTGAAAAGTAAGAGTATTTTTCAACCAAACCCAAGTTTTCCACCCAGCAACTCTCCGAGCATGCTCTAATATACGCAGTGGTGGAACACATGCACCACCCTGATCATTCTGCATTCTGCACTGATAAAAGCTGCTCAGGCTGTATCAAGAATGGGGATGATCAAACTTTTGAAAACAAAATATATCTTCCCTTTTAGACTTTAGGGGACGTATTGGTAAAATTCAGATCTCAGTTGAGGTTTTAAAAAAGAAAACTGAAAATTAAAGTCTTTGTGTTTACCTCACAGATCAGAAGAAAACCCCTTTTACACCTGGAATGACCATGTAATCTTTATCTAATATCTATAATCTATAATCTATAATCTATATCTTATCTGCATAAGGAACAGATACATGTGCAGGTGTAAATGAAATCGGATTGTAATCGGTTTTGTAAACCACATTTTATTGAACAAACAAATAGTCAAAAATGCTAATGCTAGCCTGCTCACAATGCCAACACGCTGATGCTACTCACCCTCTTAGTTTAGCATGTTAGCATGCAAACGTGTGCTAAGCTAAACACAAAGCACTGCTGAGGCTGATAGGAATGTCAATAAAAATACAAATTAATATGAACTTATTATAAGGAATAAAAGAAACAATCCTGTGTAAATATTCTATGGTCCACTTTGATGCCATAATACAGAACAGAAATATGTCGCAGGTTCCTCACAGTGACATTTAAAAACAACAGAAACTCAATGTTAAAGTTGGATATTCTCCCAAGTTTAAGTCATTTATCCGAGTGGGCGCAAAACAAAATTACCCGCCCAACAAGCAGTCTGAGATCAATTTCCCTTTGTTGTCCAGTTGTTCTCATCAGATCATCTACGCAGAGCTTGGAATAAATTTATAGTTCTTGTTACCTCCTCCTGGCTTACAGTTTCCTTTATTAGTGTGACTCAGTAGACATTGGCTAACCATATTCTGAGCTTTGCAGTAAAACTTGTAACAAACTTGTCTATAAGTGTTCTTTCCAAGACACACCGGGACTTGGACAAACATCATAAATGTGGGCTTGGCAAAGGTCATATTCTGCAAGGAATCTTGGATCGAGGACTGTCAACATATTTTCTTACTAAAACTTTGTTTTCATGGTTGTACTTAGACCCACTCTACAGAGTGCTAAATGAGAGCTTGTTGGCCACAGCCATTGAGAAACAGACCAATTACGAGATAAGCACCTTTCTGCTTTTGTCGAAAAGAAACACCTCTCTTCAGTTGTGGTTTCTACTCCCCCTGTACCATATCATGGCTACAGCATGGCCAACACATTACACAATATGCTTTACATACAACAAACACTAACTCTGCCAGGCTTAAATCCATTTTAAGATTGTGTTTGAGAGTTCTTGATGGTTGACTTTGTGTAATGACATTGGTACTTAAGTTAATGGTGATTTATAAATCTGTTTTGCCATTCACCACAACCAATACTATGATTAATACCTTCAAATAAAATACAGGCCAATAACATAAGCATGAACCAAGAGAAAAAGCCTCAGAAAATACAATTAGGTTGAATCAACAGCTCTCCGACACAATTTGGACAAAATAAATGGACATGAAAGATTTACAAAGGTATTCATTTTTAGGGGGTGTTAAATATAAATGCATTATGTGACTGAAAAGGTTTTGTACTGCTTCTTCTTTAATAAAGCTCTTGCCTTGCACCTTTCTAAACGTCTTAAAGTTGTACAAAGTCATCAGACAGCATTCACACTCTAAAGTTAAATTATGCACACAAACACAGAAAGTCTGAAGAGATATCAATGCTCTTACCCTCAGTGTATCTAGTTAAATAGGTTTGTTTTGACGGAGCCTCTGATTTAATATCCGTCTACAAGAGCAGGGTTAGCTGCTGCATATCGTCCCATTTTGATCTAAGCCTGCAGCAAATTAAACCACAAACTGTCAGCCGTGACTTAAATGTCTAAAAAAATAATGTCTGTGGTGCTCGCTAATGAGTGAGGAACAAACTCTAATAATGAATAATATGCATTACAAATGCTGCTTGCTAATGGATGACATAAGTCTATAAGCCAACAGCCAAAGAAACCACACGATGGTCTTGGTGTCAATCCAATAGGACATTTTTCGGACTATTAGTGTTTCGAAATAATGGGGCGTCAGAATAGATATTATTTCTCAAGTGTTGGTTATGTCCAAACCAAAGCTAAAAGGAGCACTGTAACGATGTAAGCTAAAGATTAATCATTTACACTATTTTCAAAGTGAAAACTACTAAACATTTAGTCAAAATTGCGCAATAACTACATCTGTATCTGTGGAGAGGTGAAGTGAACCTAAATCCAGCTCCACCCTAACTATATCCAGAATACTATGAATTACATCCTCAGACTACAAAATCAACAAAATACATAATGTGTTGTCTGAGACGCAGGCCAAACCAAACACAGCTCTATGCAGAGATGTTCTGTGTTGATTTTAATGACTGTGACACAAGAGCTTAATGCGCCAGTCATCAAGTGGAATATAGAGCTTTACATGAGGGCAGACATTATTATGTTTTACTCCCCCCCGATCTAACATACACACACACACACGCACACACACGCTTTCTCCTCAGGCATAATTAGAAGAGGAATGTCTAAGAAAGGTTGTTAGGGAACCACCCTGCCTGAGTTCCTCACACAGACAAGAAGCTCAACGTATATTTCAGACCTGTAATTCTGACGTTGCTCCACTCCTTCTCTGTGCATTTAAGTGACGCAGATCCTGGTGTAAAAACACAGACAATATGAACTCTAAATCTGCGCCTTCTGCTTGGATCGGCTTTCCTAAAGCTAAGAGTTACCAGCGCTGGAGAAATGTGCTGCTTTTAGCTGAAGCTCTATACAAACAGGCGTCTAGGGAAAAACAATTTCTATATTTAGAGGACTGTCATTACATGTGACCATTAAGTAAGGACATCAAAAGTCAGAGCAGAGGTCCGCTGGAAAGAACATTTATGTAAGAGGAGGAGCATGTGAGATGTAAAGCTCAGGAGGACAGAGAAAGAATATAAACTAAAGATTGTTCGTGAGAGAGAGAATTGGAAGATTTGAAACAGTGTATGATTCATGAAGATGATAGTGAAAATGCACATAAATGTTTCAATCTCGGCAAAAGGCAAAATTGATTCTTGACAGAATTAACTCCACATGTTTGAAAATGTTGTCAATCACTACAGTCTCTCTCATAAATGATCCAACCTACAACCATAACTATAGGGCAAGGTCAAATCAAATCATCTTATACAGTATGTGCAAGGGACATCTGTACTCTGAACGTAGGTCCTCAGGAGAAATTCCTTAAAATGATTGCAACACTACTATTCCCACAATGTTATGCACAATCATAACATAGTAAAACAGGCCTGACATTCATGTTATTTTATTTCAAGGTCCTTGTTTTGAATCGCTCAGTTTTGTGTTGGACTTCAGATAACCCTCTCTACTATTGTATGAGGAGTTGGGATTGGCAGAAAACTCAGTTGCCTGATGTCAGCGCCAGACTCCTGTAGAAAATGGAGTGACCGTAATCAGTCACAGATGACCTGCTGTAATGCCAGAGTGAATCTAAAGAGAGGAAAAACTACACTCCAGAACAGAAAGGATTGAGGTGATTATACAGTAGTTACAGTAGCTGAAACTGAAATTAAATCGACATGTTACTCAACAGAAGCACAAACAATAAACAATAAACTTAAAATAAACTTAAAATCTGTGTCTTAACTGTGAGCTGAGAAAACTGAACCAGAACTCTTGCAGGACAATTGTGCAGTGATGTAATTAATTGGCTTTCCCATTTCTATAATTACATAATACATAAACCTTGAGCATTAAGTTGCTCCATCTGCCCTCAAAGTCTGTGCGCTAGACTTGATCTTCTTTTAATTTGTCTTTACAAAGAAGCAAGAAGCAGAAGATTTGTAATGGAAATGGCTTTTGTTGAAGTATTGTATGTGTGATATCTGATGAATCTCATCTGGGGATCGCAATGTCAGTCTATCGTTTGGTCCACCCATTTCTATCTAAAATATCTCAGCAACTTTTGACTGGTTTGTCCATTTTTGACAGATGTTCATGGTCCCCAGAGAATAAATCCTGGTGACTAGTAATTTAGTTTTTCTTGCCGCACCAGCATGGGTTTCATATTTGTGGTTTTGAGGAAAATATCACTGCAGTTGTTGGATTGATTGCCTTAATATTTGTTTAATATTAATTCAAAAATAAACTTCCATGTTCACAGGAAACAACTTGGTTAGGTTTCAGAAACAAAAGTACTTGGGGTTTGGGTTAAAACAACTTTGTTTGTTACGTAGTTAAGTATGTTACATACACAACACAAGTTAAGTAGGTTAAGGAAGTTACGTAACTTACTTACGTTACTTTAAATATTTCAACGCTGACTAATGGTATCACACGGTAAATGAACTAGAACATTTGTTTTGCATTGTCTCCTCGTAACAATGAACAGAATAACATAACATAAAACATGAAACATCCGTCGGCTCACCCTCAATCAATCATCAAAAAGACCTGATACAATACAGTAAGAGAAAAACACACCTGTCTTTTGTCATGCACACACAAACACACTCACATATCCTACAACCAACACAAATTGAGCAAGACAGCTTAAAGAGCTTGGCCTTATGTGAGGACCATGTTAATGTAATTTAAGACACCTGGGAACATTTTATTTCATTAGGATCATTTTGAAACCAAATACCTTTTTCAATCCTGTAATTCCCCTCTGATTAAAAACCCATAAAACACCAGTCATGTTTCTCCACATGACAATCAGCCTTCACCACTGCTGGCAAACTGAAGGACAATACAGCACACATTCACCAAACCAGCATTTCCATAACCACTGCCATTCAGGCAAAGCTTGTTACCACTAAAGTTCATTTTCTTTGTCTTTCAATGTAATTATAGTACTGTTGTCATATGTAGTCTGTTTAGGTTCACAGTGCACAATTTCAACTGATCCAGAGCTTGTAAACAAAGGTCACATGATGCACAAGTAGATGCTTTATTGGACTGTCATGCTGCCATTTGCATCTGTATTTTTTTTTATTTTGTCAATGGGAGAGTCAAAACAAATCTGAGTCCAACTTTCTGTAATGTGTTGGCTTGAGAATAAGACACATCTGAATAATATTCTACAGCTTTGTTTTCTTCATCTTTCTGGGAGGATATATTTAGCTTGTTGGATGGTAGATGTCAACCTCAATCCCCTCTAACCCATAATGTTGGTGTTTTAGGTTGTTCCCATTAGTTTGATCAGATTATGTTAATTAAGTAATTAAGTTTAGGTTTACAATTGTTATGTTGTGTTGAGTTAAAATCCGCTGTGCAGAGCACAATGGACATTAGTGTGATTTACATTAAAACAGCCAGCAGTGCTGCATGCACCAGACAACATCTTTCTGCTGTCTTTTTCAAATGATCTGCTAATTTTACTATGTTCATCTAACCACATAGAGTAGCTACTTCCATCATGTCAACTGTTCTTGGAAAAAGGAGACATATTATATCTCAACTCATTGGCTACACGTGCTCTTATCAGTGTTGTTCACTAAACGTGTTCATGTTTTTGGTTAACGGTGAACTGAATATAATCGTTTGCAACTTATAAACGTGAATGTGGTAAACTATTGGGAGTGTTAACCATCGCTCCCGCACTGTGTGGCAAAAGAGACATCTGTCTATTTCATCACAGACAGAACGAATATGTTCGTACACATGGTTCCTGAATGAGACTCATTATCTCACAGTCATTGAGTTTCCGATCCAGCCTGTCAAACTTATTTTTATGATGTTTTCTTAAATAAGAGAATGTGATGTCATCAAAAAGCAGAACGTTTTCTAACTGTTAATAATACGACTCTAAATGACATAATGTTGTGTAAAATTATTTGGGCCAACCTGGAAACAATTTAGATGCACTGTTTTCAAATGACCTCGTGGCAACATGTGCCAACATGACCTGTCATACTTGATCCTACAAAACCTGTTTGTGTGTATGCCCATACAGTATGTACATAACACACACACATACACAGGCACGCACACACTCCCACACACGCACACACAATGAAAGCCAGGTCGATCCATGGAAACTTGCTGTTGGTTCCAGGAAGTGAGACACTGTGGCCAAACCAGATACAGGAAGTGAACGGCCACCCAGTCATGGTGGAAACTGGGGGTGGAATCTAAGAATACGACAGACCTGTGTGTGTAAGTTTGTGTATGTGTGTGGGGGGAGGGGGGGGGAATTGTGTGATTTGTGAACCTGTGGTCTGCAAGACAAGAATCACATCAGGAAGTGATAAAAACTCTGAAAGGACCATTTTAATTTTCAGTTTTTCAAAAACAACCTGTCTGTCCCTCTCTTCCTCTTATTGCTCTTATTGGTTGCTTTATATTTCATTTGGAACATTAAAACCATGTCTGCTTTAAAATCAGCAACAACTTCCCAAATTAATTGTTATTTGGGTTGCCAGGTTTGGTCCTTGTCCTACTTGGAGAGGCGACTGTTTATATTTAGGAGCTTTCCACCGGTATTATTCTGTATTGTGTTGTTCTTACTGAGCTTACTGTGTTTGTGTTGCAGTGGTCCAACAGTTGGCTGTTATCCACGGCTGATAGGCAACCCCAGCCATATAAAGCCGGAGCTTTGTCTGTTTCACAATGTATTTATTTCCTGTCTCAACAACCGCAGCTTATCCAAACTTTGTTTACGGAAGATGCAGAATTCAGGCAGAAAAGATCCAAACTGTGGCCGGTTTCACCACCGTATAAACTCTGTCAGTAAAACAGAAACAAATAAGATTTTTGTTGTTATGTGACTTAAAGTATCCAGAGACCTTGCTTTTTTTTTGCCAGAAATGTTATTTTGTGAAAACTGATAGAGCTTTTGTGTATTGTATGAGTGGTTTCTCTGCTTCTTTTCTTTCACTTTCAATTCACCTGCTTCAAATGTTATCAGTTTATTGGAGGGGCATTATTGGTGGTTATCATACTCATAGACATGGTTTAGAAGGGGCCTGCTACACCTACTAGTATGTTCAGAATGCTGTTATCATCTATTCACATTCACTGATACCGATACAAGTCGACACCAAAAGAGGAAATCAGGATGTTGTAGTATAAAGTGTGGCGAAGTCTGCATAGGATGGAGGTTCGGGGGAGGATGGATAGATGGATCAAATAAACAGAAGACTTTTACTCAGGAGACCGTAATACTTATTTTACCACAAACCATAGTCATTTACTAAACCTAATAAGGTAGTTGTGGTGTTTAATACTGCGACCGTTAAGTTTCACTTTTGCAACACACGGGGTAGTTGCAGTTTATCCACCTTGCACCCTTTTCGAAACAGGTGTTTAGTTTCTGTTTGTTCCTCTGTCTGTTTGTCGTCATCTTTTCCGGTTTCTGCTTGTGTCTTTCCAGCTTGCTCTTTAATCACAGAGTAACACATTATACAGACTCCATTAATAGTTTATATTAACCTACAATCTGTATCAGGCAACATTTTCTAGATAACGGGGCCTTTGCATGTAGCCTGGTAATTATAAAGGTTTCAGTTCTGCCAACGTCGACAAATTAGGTGGGTGAGCTGAGATGCTGTTCAAATCCCGTACAATAAAATATCTAAATTATGATTGAGCCAAAAAGGAAGTCTCTAATGCACATAGTCTCAACCGGTTCAGTCAGTGGGGATGTGCATGCTCTGAGGGCCCTGAGGGCCCAAAACTAGTTGGGTGGTAGCTCAGTCCGGGACTTGGCTTGGGAACCGGAGGGTTGTTTTTCAAGTTCCCGAATGGCCCAAGTACCTTAGTTGGCTCTTGGGCACTGCCTACAAAACGATAATCTTGTGGAGAACTAGTGGAAATTCAGATGGTAAATATACAACAGAGGGTAATTAGGGGAATGAGCAGAAGGTGAGCAAGTGGGAGGAGGTCAGGTGGTTAAACTGGTGTTAGTAACATGGAAAACTACGCCAAATAAATTAAATACGGAATTCAGAGCATATCTGTAATTGACCGGCTCTCAGCATGGCGACAGCTGAGCATGCCGCTAACAATGCTAAGAGTGAAAACAGTGCTGACAGAGGTAATAGTGTAGGGGGAACCAGAGGGTGGGAGTTACGCTTCGGCAACAACACCATGGGATCACTTCCAGAATGCACGTAAATAGCAAGTTGAAATGGGGTTAAATAAATAGGGATGGAAACAATAACAATAACAGGAACACCTGTATCATTTAATGCAATTCAAGACAACATTTTGGTGACACAGTATATGAACAAACTTAAAATATCACATTATGTGCATTCATTAATTTGAATACATCAGAATTGATGGCATGTGGCAACAGGACATGAGCTTAAAGTCCTCTTTCTAGTGTTGTCCTCCTAAAATGACAAAAACACAGACATATAACACGCACCGCACAGACACACACACAGTCTGGGAAAGTCCTTATCATAGCAGATTCTTCTCATTAATGTCTTGTTCCACTGTCTGCCAGCCAGTGTTCCACCACATTTATAGCCCGGAGAGTGTGGGTTGTTTCAGTGTGTGTTTGCATGCATTGTACACGTACATGTATTTCTGCGTGTGTCTGTGTGTAAAACTCGACAGCGAGTTGTTCCATCTCAACCAATAGCAAGACCACATCTGATCTGTCCCAGCATTCATTAACACTCTCATATATATTTTTACGATAAAAGAACTTGATGGACTAATGTTCTATTAAAGATTAACGCAGCAATTTGTATGAACACACACATATCCTGAGGTTGCTATTAAAGGGAATATTTCCACACTGAGGCGACCACAGAGTTCGAGGCCCCTCACATGCATTTAACAAGAAGCTACAATTAGAAAATGACCAATGACATCAGCTTCACAATACACAAATGTGTGTGTGTGTGTGTGTGTGTGTGTGTGTATGTGTATATATATAGAACACCAACATGAATGTATGTTGTGTCTGTCTGCTGTGTACTGCGAGCTACCATTGCATATTGTCATCATAAATTGTTATTATGAAAATATCTAATGTAGCCGCTTTAAAGCTCTTCATGGCCTGACTGACATGGCTTTTTGATATTGTTATATGTTATTTTGTTGAAGGCTAAAAGGTGATTCAGATGTGGAGCATTTCAGTGTGAGTAATTTATGTCAATACACACACGTACAGTAAATGAGAAATGTAATAATAAGAGCACATATAGACAAAAAAAATAATAATAATTATACATTGGCAGAGAAAAACACACAAATGAATGCTTGCACATGGGACACTGAGCGAGATAGAGATACATTACACACACACACACACACACACACACACACACACACACACACACACACACACACACACACAGACACACACACACACACACACACACACACACACACACACACACACACACACACACACACACACACACACACACACACACACACTAACAGAGGAAGAGATACAAACACACACACATATTAGTCCACTCGTTTTAGTTGCACTTTCGTCCTTTTTTTGGCACAATTTTATTGAACAATGAAATGCTACTTTTGTTGTTTTTCCAAATAAAATATTTGTTTTTGTTCCAAGCGTTGGAAACTGTACAGGAGACTCAGTGTTCCAGACCAGTCCATCCTCCACTCCGCACATTTGATGTTTTTACTGTTCATTTTATTTTATCATCGTTGCTACAGCGGTTTGTCTCAGTTGTTGTTGTTGTTGTTGTCTTCTTCTTCTTCTTCTTCTTCTTCTTCTTCTTCTTCTTCTTCTTCTTCTTCTTCTTCTTCTTCTTCTTCTTCTTCTTCTTCTTCTTCATCAGGCTGTTTTGTTTTCACTGGTTTCTTTTTTATACTGTAACTTCTTTAAACGTTTATTTTCTGATCAGAAACTGACACGCTACAGATCAGTATAGTCGTCTGGGCAGTAGCTCACTCACAACGTGTAGTAATGAGCCATACTTGATATTCAACAAGTCAAAAGAGAACAGGTAGAAACAAAGTATTCTGCTACTAGTCAGGGAAGATTTATTTGTCTCTTCATGTCTAATTTCTTGGTCATAAAATTTCATGGTGATTTGATGATTTATGACCGTGACACCCTGTGTCTTAGTTAAATACCACATCTTAATTTGTTCGAGTCAGGTGTTGATGGGCACTGTTGTCCCACATTCAAACTCAAAAGTTAAATAGAGAAGCTGCTCACAGATGGAAGAAAGTAAACATTTCAAATTTGATATTATGAAAAAATCCCCAGTTCAACCACTGTTCTACTGTTAATCAGTGCTGAATGTGTAGAGCTGCAGGTACCCAATGTTGGTGCTTCATGCTAATCTACCAGTTGAAGGATAAGGCTGGCATCATAGGCGCTGGATAATGATTCTGCTGATGGGTGCTCAAAACACACACACACACACACACACACACACACACACACACACACACACACACACACACACACACACACACACACACACACACACACACACACACACACACACACACAATTCCCTCTGATACAACACAAGTGAGTGTTTGATGCACAACTTCTTTCATGTCCCAGTAAAAAAAACGAATTACAATGATCAGTGTTCTTCATATGCAGTAAAAACAATCACAATAAATGAAACATGCAAGAACATAATTATTTTCAGTGACAGGAGATTAATATATGAGGGCCATTATAGGTAAGAAAAAACTAATTAAGAAGCCCCCAGGGAGGACAGTAATATTCAGAGAAAAAACTATGAAATGTACAAAATTAACTCCAGAAATTTCCACAAAAAAACTCTGTAAAATGGTTGTTAAGGAACCACATCGCTTTGCTTTGCCAGGTTCATCATACCACGGATGCCGCCAGGAAAGTCACAGGCACTCATTAGTAAGGAGGTGCAACAGTATGAATATGGAGATATCCTCCATCTGTCCATTGCATTGGAGTTCCTGATGCACAAAAGCCAGAGACTAATCCAAATCAGTATGTTGTTTTCTTCTAAAAAACGCCCAATTCACGGCAATATCTCTTCAAAGCTCTTCATGCTTATGATAAGATGGTGAATCTGGGCTAAAACCATGAGTATTTCCTTATTAAGTATAATTTGATTAGGGCATCCACTGCAGGCATAACACATGTCTGTGGCGTGATGAGGAGGATCAAAGACAATTTTCTCTCGTACATTTTTAACTTTCTTCTTGGAATATTACCCTTCCCCCGACTCAGTATTGTTTGTTTTATATATTTTTTCACTATGGCCCTAATACACCATCGTAATTCTTTTATTTGAAAATCAAACCAAAAAAAAGTCAGTTATCCGAAAACAAGGTCACAAAGTATTTTTATTGCATGGGGAGGACAAATACTTCCTTTAGAGACAACAACTAAAACATTTACAATCTATAATCTTCAATTATCAGACAGTGACTGTTCTCCGGGGTCATACAAGACCGAGCAGAACGCTTCTGCCGTGTTTCATGTCCGACATACCTCGAGTGTCGGCAGAAGAAGAAAGCTTTGATTTGAGCAGTTGAGTAATTGTACGTTTGAGGCCTCAGAACTCATCAAGCTGTCAGAGTTCAGACACACTGTGCAACTGTAATCAGACTGTCAGTTTGTGTGTTATCCCAGTGACTAACTGTCGACACATAAACTGAGTGCGTCTTCTGTGTATTTGTGTGTGTTCAAGAATCAGTGTCTAATGCATTAAATGACTATTTACATTTGACTTAAATGTCTGAATCTGTGTTTAAACGTGTTTGTGTATATACTCTGAGCTCTGCATATGTCCTATTCTGAATTACTGATTTAGGTTCTTTAGAAATGTTGCCAAAGCAGGAAGTACTGTGACGTTTATATCCACCTTGTGTTTTCCAGCAGAAGAGAGACGCTTTGCTGTGATATCTTGTCTTTTAACTTCTGGGTGACTTCTGCAGCTCGCAACCACCTCGCACAGCCTGGTCTCCTGAAAACTACGTGGCCATACATCGAATTGCATTGCCAATTATATTTCGTATATAAACGTTTCTCTTGAATTATAAATGGGAATGCAGTCTAGTTGCTAACTTTACCTGTATACTGTTAGTTGCTGAGCAAGTAGTGTACAGTGGGTTTATCTGAGCTTTTCACTGAAAACATATACAAACAAATACCTGATGCTGCTGGAAACAAGATTAATGAGAACTTCGAGATTGAACCAAACACTAAATCTGCTGTAAAACAGAAACTAAAACGCTCCATAGAGTTCAGGGAAGGTGCAGAGCTGATGATAATTCTCTCTGGGTTTGTCAAGGACACCTTTACATGTATTAAGGATCAGAAAGTTGTTGTCACGTCTGTATGAGGTTTAGTAAATCAGTCCAATTTTCCGTAACTTGTGTAACTTGCTGATTGCTGATATCTTCAATTACATTAGGCCTGTATCATCTAGTTTAGTGATGGTGGTTACAGCTGAAATCCACAAATAGCTGACTGTAAAGGTTGAATAACTTGTTTTGTTAGCCAGACCATCAAATCAAGACGGATGTGTTCCCAACTTTGAGAAGTATTTAGTAGGCTTTGTGAACTCATCAGAACTGAGACTGTTGACTTCTGTTTATTAATTGTTTGCTAATTGTTTGCTAATTGTTTGCTACAGTATTACCAGCGATAGCAAACAGAGTAGAAACAGAACGGATGAAAAATGAGCATCAGGTCAATCATGCAATGTAAAGTGTGTGAATGTCGGAGTGTGTGAATGTCTTTCCTCAGCAATTTAGCAAGACTTGAGAGGCACGGGTGCAACACATACCTGGTTAACAAGGGAGTTGCATGTGTTCTATGAGTTCTAAGTTTATATTTTGTATAAAACATTTTTAGCAGCTTTATTTTTCATCGGAGCAAAGCGTACTTAAACTTCAGTTATGTGTGAACATACATACAGACATTGGATATTTTGTAGAAAACATTAACAAAGCATTATGTTTCTGAGATGTTTTAGGTTTGTGTTTTATTCATTTATTTGTCTGTTTCTAGTTCATAAATCACAATATGTAGGATTGTGTGTACATGTGTCTGGTTTAGTGTTTAAGTGCACTTAGATGTAAACAACTCTGCAACTGCATGTGTGTGTGTGTGTGTGTGTGTGTGTGTGTGTGTGTGTGTGTGTGTGTGTGTGTGTGTGTGTGTGTGAGTGTGTATGTATACAGTGTATATCATCTGTCAGACTCAGACACTTTACGAGCCAATCAAGTTTAATGATTGTGTAGCTTCAATAGAGCTGCTGCAAGCGTAAAATACAAATTACAAGAGAATTCAGAGAATGCAGTGTCTGGATAAAACCCACCTAACCCCGTTTTCATTTTTTTCGTAAAAGCACGCCCCTCTCGTCTTATTTTCAAATCAAAGTTAACAGGATGTAAAACAAAAATATTTCTAAAGTGTCTAAACATAATGTGTGAACAGCGAACTTTGCAGATTGTACTTTGATTGGCCTCTCCTGACTTCTAATTCATCACACAATAACAATAAAATAGGACTTAATGATTAATACACTGCTCCTTTCCTCCTGGAAGTCTCTCAACATCCTCCCTGATCCATACTTTTCATATATGTTTGCAATGTGTCCACCTGATATTGTAATTTTAATTTTGTTATTTTGGTCTATTTTGTACACACGACATCTATTGCATGTAGGACTATGTCTGTCCTGGAAGAAGGATCCCACCTCTGTTGTGCTTCCTGAGGTGTCATCTATTTTTCCCTAGTTAAATCTTTATGGGGGGAGTTTTCCCTTATCTGTATTGAGGGTCTAAAGGGTCTAGTATGCTGTACAGATTTTTATAAATAGAAGAATGTGATGTCATAGTGAGTAGTAAGTAAATATTGAACAGAGCGAACACAAACTGTAAACAGTATATGAGAGCAAAGCTATAGTTAGTTTAGTGTTTTGGAGTCTTTTAGCGTAATGTTGCACTAAACACGTGATGAAAATCGGACCAGTAGTTTTACCGTTACCCTGCTGACAGATAACAAACCAAACCAAAAACATAACCTCCTTGGTGCAGATAATTAAGAATTCTCCATTTCCAAACACAGTGCATCAAGCTCTAGTTTGTCCATCTTTTGGGTTTCAATAGAAGTAAATAGTGCATATTTGTAAACAGAAGTGTAATGTGACTGTACCTTTATCATTTCCATCAGCAGAACTTGACTGAGCATCTCCAAATATATACTGTACATACAATAGATGTATACATACCTCATCAAAATCAGTGCATAGTTTTCTTGTGAATAGGCCCAATTCACAGCCATGTCTCTTCAAAGTCCTCATGCCTATGATATTATGGTGATCTGGGTAATATTTCTTTATTGATAAATCCGGTTACAAAGTCAAATTTGATTAGGTCATCTTTCTTGACAAAAACCCCACATTCTTCCGATTTTTTTAAAATTAAATAGTAAATATAAAATATAAAGAAAATATAAAGTGTTTTTCTCGGAATATTGCGCACCACCCCCGGCTAAAAACATTTAAGAGATATAATATTTTACTATGACAGTGACACATCTTCGGGTCAGATAAGACGGAGCAGGACAGTCCTGCTGTGTTTCACACAAAAAGTTACCGATATACTTGGAAATATAACATGGACTGTTACACATACACACTCAAATTAGTCTGGTGTTGCAGACACATTCTCAATTATCCAGAGAGACTTCAGTCAGATGATTTTCTTCTGTCTGTAAGGAAGCTGAATCACTGTCATACCAGCCGTCACTATATGCTGCTGTTTTTTCCCAGCGCCTGTCAGTACATGTCCTTAAATTAACTTCATACATAATAGGAATGTGTGTGTGTCTGTGTGTGTGTGTGTGAAGGAAAGAGGCAAAAAAAAGTACATTCACATGCTTCTGTCTGGGTTGTAAATGTCTGCATGTCTTTATCCATGTATTTGCATTGTGTGTGTGTGTGTGTGTGTGTGTGTGTGTGTGTGTGTGTGTGTGTGTGTGTGTGTGTGTGTGTTTGCCCCCACACCACCACAGCACCAACCACAGGAAGAGTGGGAGAGGGAGACGAGAGGTGGACCACGGAGCGGTTAACCTCATGACATCACACGCTCCGAGCTGATTGGCTGCTGCCTAAGGCTGGAGGGTTTATAAGCCAACTAGGAGCCTTAGTTTCAGCAGCAGCATCACTGAGAAGCGCGAACAACATCCAGGAAAACCCAGGAGATACACCAAAGACAAACCACGTCTGTTTGTTTCTGCTCTACAATCTGCAGCTTCCTTCAACTGCAAATAAGGTCAGGATGAACATATGGCATTATATTTACTGTGCAGAACGTATGGTTGGAGTGTTTTAGCAGTACTGGTGGTGTGATGAGAGGTGGGAAGGCAGGTTAATATTTGTATAAACTGCTAGAAATGTGCTTTATTTAGCTTAAAGAATGCAATTCAACATTCAGGAACTTTCAGTGTGAAAAGGTCTGAAGTTGTTTCATGCATTTATTTGACATGTCCACATACTTTTGTGTCCTTTTGGTCTGGGGCTGTTTTTTAATTACTTGGGCTGGGCCTCTTAGTTCTAATGAAGGGAAATCTTAATGCAACTTTATTCAGTGATATGTTATACAATAGTGTGCTTCCAACTGTGTGGCAACAGTTTGGAGAAGGTCCTTTTAGACCGTGCACAAAGCCAGCTGCACAAAGAAATGAAGTTTGTTTACACATTTTTAGTTTTAATTTATTTTCTTAAATCCTGTTTCTTTGGTGCAATCCTGGGAATGTCAATCAAACTAGTGTTGGGTTGGTTTGATACAATCTCAACGTTTAAATATTACTAAAAAAATGTTTGTTAATATTGTGCAGTCTATGGGGATTACAATACATCTCATATTTTCGATCATGTAGTGCATTTCCTTTATGGATTTCTTCTTTCAACACGTAAGTAAATAATTACAAAGCTCATTTTACACTTTTGCACTTTTGTTTTGTAATTTCTTCTCAAACTTTTTTAAAAAGAAAAACACTGTCCCAGCACAAAGTCTTACTTTCTTAAAAACAAGTGAAAGGTTTGGTGTGACAATCTCAGCTCAAATCTTGTTCAAATGAAATAGTTTGAAATGTTTTTGAAAAAGCATTTGTTATGATCCTAGTCCTGTAATCTGCTTTATACAGTGTAGTGTCCAGATACTGACAATTCATATAACAAGCTAATCTAAATTAGAAACTGGGGGAAAGCAATAGATAATATAAATTCAAAAAATGAACAATTTATTACTTAATTTTGAATGTTTTTCAAACATTCTTGTACAACATTAGCAGAAACAAAAAGTCAGTGTCGAGCAAACTCCTTTTAAACTTGTGGAGCAACTTTTTAAAGAATTTATGGAGGTGGAAGTCCGCCTGCGATTGGTCAGAGGTGAAGATGGGGGCGGTTTGATTGGCTGATTAGTATCACAGTGACACTGAGACAGGAAGAGAAACAACGACCAACCACACATACTGATTTACTACCAGCTCAATCAAAAGAGTTCTTAACTAAAGAGCGGAAGAGAGAGTTT
Source organism: Cottoperca gobio (assembly GCF_900634415.1). Classification (NCBI taxonomy): domain Eukaryota; kingdom Metazoa; phylum Chordata; class Actinopteri; order Perciformes; family Bovichtidae; genus Cottoperca; species Cottoperca gobio. The sequence continues at coordinate 3,900,390 of NC_041366.1, forward strand.
GAAAGCATTATCCTGTTAAACCCCTGAGTTCACTTTCAAAATCCCAGCTTGGATGGTTTGGGGCATCCTGGTGACAGAGTGGTTACGTCTCTAAAATTCACTTATTGCTTGGCAAACTCATGATGACGACAAGGCTCCAGGAAGTCAATGCTCCTGGCTAAGAAATAGTCTGGACCATTACCCCTCGTAAAACCACAGCTTTCCGTTTTTTCAATTTGTTCAGATTTAACAAAAGAGCTATGTTTATCAGTGAGCTTCGGTGGGGCTGGTGTAAGTTACTTTTGGACAGAGCCAGGCTAACCGTTTCCCTCCCCCTGCTTCCAGTCTTTATGCTAAGCTAAGCTAATTCCCTGATAGCTTCAGCTTCATAATTTGATTACAGATATGGGACTGGGATTTTATCTTCTCATAACTCTTGGAAAGAAAATAAATAAGCACATTTCCCAAAATTCAAAACTATGCAACCACAGCTCAGTGTCTAACCCTAACCCTCAACCTAAACCCAAATCTGACCTTAATTCTAAAACCAAGATGAAAAAGTGAGGTCCGGAAAAATTGTCCAAACTCTCGAGGCCTGAAACTTAAATTGGGCCTCTCAAAGATAGATATACAAAAATACACACACGCATGCATATGGGCGTCTGTCATGTTCCCGCTGCGCTGTGGCTTTCCAGTTATAAACTAGTGAATTACACAGTATATGAAGAGTCCATCATTACAGATAGATGCAGACACTTAGACTGCTCCTGCCACAGCATACACAAAAAGAAGAGCTTCTTACAGTAAGGGAGGGGAACATAGAACAATGATTTTTTTTATAAAACTGATGTTAACAATACCTGCAGTGAAAAGAGGGATGCATAATACTGACACATTTTACTGATATTTAACTCTAAACTACTTCAGTAAAAGTTACTCTCGCTATGACTGTCAAAGACCAACTCCAACAATAAGCAAGTACTGTCCCTCATATCTTAATCAAATGTGTATTACTCTTCTGCTGAAAATAGTCCCTAACAAATGCACTGTTTCCTCCTGTTTTCTTGATACTAGTTTAGAATTTTGCCTTATTCAGGGATATTTTACTATAGTGACACTTATTTATAGAAAATCCTTGGGACAAAGCAATGAGTTCGTGTGGATTTCTGGCTGACTTCAAGATGAATATAGGCCTAAAAAGAAGTAGCAATAAGTTTGTAGTGTTTCGTATTTTTTTGCAGTGTACATTGATGTCTTTTATTTCAGGCCATCTGTTTGCATCTATTATAATAAACATAAAGTTGAATACCTCCTTACATAGTGGCATACTGGTTTTCTCCCTTAAATCCTTTAAACCAAACACCCACATCTATCTCGAATCATACCTGTTATTTTCTCACGTCTTCTGGACCAGAATCGTCCAGAAACATCCTGTCCCATAGTTGAATAAACCACGCACCAAAACTATGTGATTTTCTCGCTCTGATGACAGAGAAAATGTTTTATTATATCGAAACAGAGTTGTCAGGGACTCAAAACCACTCGTTTAGGTCTATAATTAAGGACTAAATGACTTCCTGTGAACTACCAAGGCCTTAGGAAGTGCCACTGCTAGTTAACAGAAATGTGCCCATGCTGCCTCCATTTTTAGCAAGGAATCTGGAGGAAAGGATTGACTGGGGAGACGAGCAGCTCCTTTTTTGGTTTGACATGTCATTGTGTTTCCTGTGAAGTTATGGCCTCTGTACGAGTATTTCGGTGTCGTACAAGCTATGTGCATCATGATTATGTTTTATTGTTTTATTGTGTGACTTCAACCTGCGTGTTTCTGGTTTTCTCCCCATCCAGACATCAATCTGTGACACAATGAAAGTGGCCGTTGTTTTCATTCTGCTCTTCGCCACAGTCCTCTGTCGGCCGGTGAGTCATTTTCTCTGTCAAGTCCAAACTTCATCATAACTTTTACAGAATTGAGAAGATCCGCTTTGTATGGAAGCCCTGAGAGGGAAGTGAGGAAAACAAATCTGGTCATCCATTTTCAGTTCAGTTTTCTTTCCTGTGTTTATGACTTAGGAACAGGTGGGAAAAATGTTTTGCCAGGTTAATCTTTCTAAATGTTGGCAATTTACATTTTACATGTTGTGTCCCAAATGAGTAATACCAGTATTTTTTCTGGCCAAACCTTATCTCAAGTCATAAACACAGGGGAGAAACCCATTTAGATCAGACTTAGAAAATGGATCATCAGAATTTTCTTTCTCACTTGCCTCCTGCTACCGGGCTACTGTGGCTTTGACTTAAAATGTATTACATATTTGACATCAGTTTTGACTTTTTTACTTGCATATTCAATTTGTATATATCTCTGCTTGCTTTTTAGGCGAGAAAGGTTTCTGTCAGCAGTTCAGAGAGCTCTGAGGAAGTGGTGAGTACCTGGAGAGAGAAAGAGAGAGAAAGAGAGAAAGAGAGCGAGAGAGAGAGAGAGAGAGAGAGAGAGAGAGAGAGAGAGAGAGAGAGAGCGAGAGCGAGAGCGAGAGAGAGAGAGAGAGAGAGAGAGAGAGAGAGAGAGAGAGAGAGAGCTACACATTGACTGATGTTGACCTTGTCCACAGGTGAGACGACCAGCAGCTCAACCCCTCAGGAAACAGGCGGTTCCTGAGTACCGTGCAGCACCTGTACAGGTAACATATTGTGTTTTTCCTGTTCCTCCTCTTCTGTTATTATATTTCGTTGATGATATCATCAGGGTTATCGCCGATTGGAAGATATTTTAAATAGAAAAGCTAGGTTACAAACCGGAGGTGTGGAGCTGCAAAAATGTGGGAAAGTCAGGAGGCCTCTCCGATTTTGAGCATGTCTTTTCTAAATTGTGTCTTGTGAGTCCCCTAACGGTATGGAAGTGCAATATAAAATCACTGGAGTACCTCTTTAGTTTTTGCATTAATGCATCATCCTAAGGCTACTACTCTGTCAATACACAGAGCAACAAGCAGTCAGCATGTGACATGAGGATTGTTTAAATGCGTTGCGTCTCTCTCATGTTGCAGAACGTTGAAGCAGCAGCTACTGCCAACTCAGACGAGAGCACAGAGAGCTCAGATGAAGACGAGGTGAGAGATGTTAAATCAATATTTAAAAAAATCGGATTCTTCTTATGTCTTTAGTCTGGAGAATACGGTTCTGGTGAAGATTATGATTTTTTGTTTGAATGATTTTAGCAGCAGGCAGCAGCAGATGCTCCAGTAGAAATCAAAGCTGACAGCACAGACACAACTTCATCCCCAGATACAACCTCTGTCAGCAGCCAGGACAGTGAAGACAGTGATGATGATGATGACGATGATGCAGAGGTGAGGTTTGAGGAAAAATTCACCAATAACACATCTGGTTAGATACAGAGCGTGGAGGTTTTTTCTGGATGTTAGTGGACAGGGTTGGATTCTGAAACTGTAAGATAAGCATCAGTTACTAAACATTAAACAGCCTAAAAAGGCTGTATGGACTGCACTAGAAGAAGGTTAATTTAATTAAAGACAGTTTTATAGTATTTCAGGAAGCAGTGATGGCCACTGCATGTATTTTTGGGACTGGGTTTCATGTCTAGCAGTAGAAACAGTTCATTTAAATGCCTGTATAATAGTCTGTATATACAATGTGTGGTCTCCCTTTGAGACCAGTAACGCAACAGACATTATGTTGTTGCATCCTTGTATTGATAAAACTTACATAAGACGGTTCTGATCTGTGATATTTTTTGTTTTGTGTAACTAATTTGAATTTATCATAACTATAGATGCTCTCAGGCTCGTCGCCAGAAACATGTTTGTGTGGAAAATCAAAACAAACAAAAGCTTCGCCCGATGATTATAACGTTTCAAAGAAATTAGATTCAATACACAACCATCAACAAACACTGAAGGACAATATCACTAAATAAGTCACAATTCATAGATGTCAATAAAATACAGACATAATAGATACAATTATTGTCGCAAGGGAGTAAGCACTCAAATATTTTAGTGCTGAAACTTCAAAAACAAGTGCAAATCCAAAGAAAAAAGACACATTTGACGTTAAGAAAGCAACAAAAACGCACCTGCAATAACCACTTATCGCCATAGGTGCCGCCAAAGAAAACAAAATAGAAATCCTCAAGATTTTAACTTAAATTCCGATTAGAAAATTAGTCTCATATTTTCATTTTTTAATGGTACATTTGTTTTGTTTCACTTGTCAAACTTTGGATTGACTTTGGACAAGTATGGTAGCTAATGCTATTTAGGCTAACAGTAACAAGCTAGTAGTCTTGCCTGACCTTTGTGCCAAACTAAATCTACAGAATACTGAAAAAGTAAAGGCAAAGTAAGCAAATAGGAAAGAAAGCATGAGTAACGCAGACTGTGACATCCATAGGAAAGTTCAGGGTGGGAATTTCTGACTATCTGCCTGTATGCTCGAAATACCAAATCTCATTTTCACTTACCAACTATGTGATAATTCAACTCCCACCTCTGTCTCTACAGGAAACCGAGGAGGATGAATCAAGCGACAGCTCAGAGTCGGGCGAGTCCTCCACCCCCGCTCCCTCCACCGCCACCCCTATGGTCGTCACAGAGGAACCCCTGGCTGAAACCACAGCTGAGCCAATCGTGCCTTCGATTGTCACAGACACAGATGCAGGTCGCGGCGACAGCTTGGGACGCTACCCCAGCGACTATAAGTCCATCGTCTACGTGGAGGACAAATCTTACCACAAGGTTCCTCTTCCCTACAAGTCATATGAGTTTATCGGTACTGGAAAGAAGATGGCCTATGACATGACAGAGGGCAATGAGGTGGACAAGTCACTGAAGATGTACAAGGTACAGGTCAGTTTATGTTACCTGACTTAGTTAGTCCTTCCAATGCAATTTGATGTTAAGCTGCTCTAGAATGTGCTGCAGCATGTTTTTACCACACAAGTGCTACCTTCTACCTTGTGCTACGTTACCATTACCCCAACGCATTCTCATTCCCAACTCGTCACATACATACGCTTGGTCAGTACACGCTTATGTTCAGGCAATACAACTATTTGGTACATTTTAGTAAAAGATTGTGGATTTGGTTAAAATAAGTATGTTTGATCCGTACGTAAATTAAGTAGCCTACATAATGTATGTGACGTAAGTCAAGTACGATACATAACTAATCCTTGCATCCCTCCTCTGCCTCACCTCCAGGCTCTTCAAGTCCACTCTGACATCCTGGAGGAGGACACCAGCACCCCTGAGGTGGAGAGCCAGGGCCTCGACGCCTCGTCCGGCATTTCACAGGACCAGGACCTCAGCACCCGCCAGGCCTCCCTCCCAGAGGAGGAGGAGAGCGCCAGCGCCAGCGATGCCAGCGCGAGTGAGAGCTCCAGCACCCCAGTGGAAGAGGAGGAGGACGAGAGTGCCAGCACCGGCAGCGACAGCACCAGCACCAGCCAGGAGTCAGAGGATGAGGACAGCCAGAGCAGCGAGGAGGCCACAGCCACGCCTGGTGCCGCTGACAGCGAATCAGATGAAAGCACTGAGAAAGACTCAGATGAGGATGGGCCAGGACCTGAAACCACCACTGACATGCCAGTGGTCATCACTGCCAAATAAGCACTGCCCATCCAGGAAATGGAGTGGAGGTGTCAAATAGAGTCACATAAAGAGCACATGCGGCATCTAGGTGCAAATAGCCCCATCACTTTCCACTGTAGGGCCAAACAGGGACAGCCAAGGCTTAATTAGTATTGATTCCAATGTGTTAAGACAATATTTCTGTGATTATTTGTGCATCTTTTGGGAAGCTGAAATGTTTTTCCTTCTGGATTGTATTTAAATAAACCAATTGCTCCTACATCCTGTGGTCTGGTTGCCCTGGTAAATCCCTTTTTTGACTGCAACAGGAGGTTGACTGACCTCATGACCTTTGTCCCCTCCCCTCTGTTACTGCACGGTAAAAAAGTAAATACTGGATTTCTGATAAGTCCTGATATCTACACTAGCTCTAAACTACATTTAACCATTTACTAATAACTGCAATATGCAAACCTACATTGTCTTTGTGCTTTTAAAATAAAAGAGAAAAGTGCACCGTTTATTTAAATACTTGTAATCATTTCAAGCCTAATAAAAAAACTTGACATTAAGCCATATGTTAGCTGCCTGTGTGGCTTAGCTTCTTTACTCGCTAGTATCAAATCTGTTGGTGTAGATAAAAGGATGTAAACAGAGAAACCATCTATTACAGGGTTCAGTCAGGGATAGAGGCAGTACACACACATGCATACAAGACAGGCCCATTCATTTGCACAGTTATCTACCTACACTACTTGTTGTTTGTCCCTTGTTGTTTATTGTAATGTATCATATTGTACCTTTTCTCAAATTTTAATAAAGTTCTTTTTCATAAAAAGAGATGCTGGTTGTTTATATTTGTTTTAGATGTAAAGACAGGAAGGGTGGTGAGATGACAGGCTAAGAAGATGATTCAAGGATAATTTGTTGCCATCCCTGCTCCACGCTACACCAGTTTGGGGGTCCTTGGCCTGAAAAACGTTGAAGACCTCTGATCTAGATGGTTTTGGTGTGAGTTGCAGAGATATTGGCCGTAGAGATATCTGCTTTCTCTCCAATATAATGAAACTAGATGGCACTCGGCTTGTGGTGCTCAAAGTGCCAAAAAAAAGGAGAAGGCAGACATCTCTACGGCCGATAACTCCAATGCTCAGCAACTCACACCAAACAACGTGATTGATAAAAAAGCACATTAGAAAAATATTTATTTTTGATTTTGGGGTAAATTATCCCAGGGATAAGATTGACAGGCTAATTTTACCCGACACTTACAATTACTGAACTACAACTTCCAACACCAGTAGAAAAGTAGTGGAACTGAATAATAAGTAACATTAGTCAGCTGGACAGAACTGGACAACTTCCAGCGCAGCAACACGGCTACACTGACACTTGTACAGTTTCTACACTGCTGATTAAATAAGTAACTGCTGAATGGTAAATCTAAGAAAGTGGTAACTAAAGCTTACTGTGACTATTATCAAGTGGGAAACACACACACACACACACACACACACACACACACACACACACACACACACACACACACACACACACACACAAAACAACTGCTAAATAAACTGAACATTTCTTCCTTGCATATTTTAAAGGGCCTATGAAATGATATTTCGTCAGTGTTATTGAGCTTGGTATATGATAGAGGTTGCATATCTATTGTGAAATGTGCCATACATATATTTTTAATATTGATGTATTCGTAATAAATGACGATCATAACAGCATAAAAATGACTTCCGCTAACAACAATCGGTCGCTGCGCCGAGAACATCCACTTCAGCAATGTTCGGGCGATGACGTCACAAGTAGAACACAGCCGCCGCCAGTGTTTGTCTGCGTTGAAGCGTCCAGCAAAGACTGCTGTGAATTATTACCAGAAAGAACGGACAACAATCGATCGCCAAGGATAATTGTGAAGCGATGTGTTGTATGGGGATGTGAGGCCGTCTCCAAATCTAGCTTTCTGTGGCCAAAAGAGGATAAAATGTTGCGTTTATGGACAAGACAAGTGCGTCGATGAAACCGATGATTTGTGGGCAGCACTTTGAGAGATCGTGTTTCGAACAAACTATGCTCGCCAAGGAAATGAGATTCAAAAGGAATTTAAAACTGAATGCAGATATTGTGCCTACAACACTGCCGAGACCCCAGCCAGCACAAGCCAGCACGCCAATTCAAACACATCCGCCGGTGCAGAGTCCTCCACCAAAGAGACGACGAAATGCATTCGCCAAAAGGGAGAGAGCAAAGGTAAGCCATGCTACTTGTTTACTGTATTTATTGTTTCAAGCATAAAGCCATAATCGGTCCAGGCCTACTGTATGTAACGAGTTTACACCAGGCCCTAGCCCAGGTGTCGGGAACCGTTATGGCTGGGAGAGCCATAAAAGCCAAATATTTTTTTATGTATTTCCTTGAGAGCCATATATTTAATAAATTTGAACTCAAATTTATGCGTGCATTTTTTAAGAATAACACGTCTCCGAGTGTACTAATAGCAGTGTTGCATTTAACAGGTGCTCTTTTATTGAATAAACTAAACGCTTACGTTATTTATCTCATTTATGTGCACGTTTCAGTGTTTACTGCACGGGTGTCAAACTCAAGGCAATTATGACCTATTTAACCTCTTATGTCTGTTGTTGTTGGTGTTGTTTTTGTTGTTGTCCTGCATTTTAGCGCCTTGATATTGCTTTTAGCAATAGGCGCTTTACAAATACAATTTATTATTATTATTATTATTATTATTATTATTATTATATCCGGCCCGCAAAAAAATATTATATGTCTGTCATAACTGGCCCGCCGGTTTTGGTAATTAAATCAATGCATGGCACAACCACGCGATGTGAGCTGGACTGTTTGTGCGACATAACGAAGCATCTCACTGTTAAACCTCCAGCTTCAGGGCCGTGTGATCACAGGACATGTATAATGCAGTTAGAGCGTTCCAAGCCAAGCTGCCTGTGGGAGACTCTGATGCAGAAGGAAACTTTGGTCACCATGTGTTTCCAAACACTGACAAACATCTCCACCGCTGTGCTCCCGATAGCATTGTGCTCATAAACTGAGCGCATTTGCCGACTTTGCAGCTCAGAAATGAAAATTGAACTGCTCAGCAATCCGTTTGCAGTTGACTTAAATATGTTCCATATCTTTTTGCACTTTATCCAATATGTGTATCCTGTTCAATAAATGTGGACCGTGTTTGGCCCTCGACGTAGTCCCAGTTTTCAATGTTGGCCCTCTCTGTGATTGAGTTTGAAACCCCCGGTCTACTGCTTGCTTTGAGCAGTTTCTCCTCTGCTGTTTCGCGAAGGGCGGGGCTCCACCTCCTACACACAAACACACACACACACACACACACACAAGTGTGTGCGCTGTGCAGTCAGAGACAGAGCGGAGGAAAGGAGAGGGGAGAACTAAAAACAAATCCGCTGCTAACTGTTTTACTTTAAAATGACACAGTATAATTGTTTACTTGTTAATCATGTTAAAAAATGTCAGCTCAAAATTGTCTGTGAGCCATATCGCGTCATCGAAAGAGCCATAGGTTCCCGACCCCTGCCCTAGCCGATATCTGTGTTATTGTTTGTAGTATTAATAACTTTAGCTAATTACACTTCATTAGCTTAATTAAGTATAGATTCAATGTTTATAACAGGCTTCCCCATTTTATTCTGTAGTTTGAGTAAAGGCGTGAGTCTATTTAACTTTTAACTATCACCCTAATATTACATAGGTATTGAAACATTGGTGAATGAAGCCACTGACAGAACTGAGGATACCTGTATGATCAGCGACCATCTATTGGACATCCACACTGGGGAGGAAGCTGTGTGTACACCAGTAAGTATACAGACTGTACGTCATCTGTACATTACAGTTGTAGTACCAGTAGACCTGCACATGATGTGTTAAACATACAATCACCACTTGCATATACATAATTCATATATTTGTTTAATTTCTCTCTCAATCAATTCACACCACATCTTTTATTATGAATGTTATTAGATATTTTCTTTACGCAGACATGTATAAACATGCAATACAATTTCAATCTGGTTTGAAAGATTTATTAGTAAAGTTGTGTTTTGTACATTTCAGAAAGGAATTGCTGTGCAGACGGATCCCCCTCCACGGACACACCACAAGTCCATGCAGGTGCGTGACCACGTGTCAGGTCAGCTGGACTGCAAGTTCCAATCAAGGTCGGACGGACGGACGGACGGACGGACACACACACACACACACAGTCCTCTTCCCCTTTGTATTCAACAGTATTTGTGCAACGATGTCATTCCTAAGTACATTTTGTCATGAAGAAAAGGGACAGGTCGACACATGCACTGTACCGCACTGAAAAGTAAAGTCCACTGAGAATAGTCTGTGCATACTAACTACCACACCAAGTGCTCAAGCTGCATACACGGTTACACCCTGAGGTGGACGGCCACTTCACGCCTTTTTACTTGAAGAGTTTACCAACTTTTCTTTTGTGTCACAGCTCTCTGTCAATCATTTATTTTGTCTTTTTAATATTTCGTAGATACATACATACATACATACATACATACATACATACATACATACATACATACATACATACATACATACATACATAATGCTTGATTATAAAACATATTTTTTGTAGAGTATGTTACTGAACTCTTGACCGAGAATCTACTGCTTTGTGCCAAGACAATGTTGATGAGGAACCTTTCGAAGTCCCAGATCCACTCAGCAGTCGGTGGAAGAACCAAACAAGAGGGATGCTGTTGTGCTGTATAGAAGCAGATTCAATCACTGAACTGACATTGTGTTTTGTTATTGACTCTAATAAAGTGCTGATACTTGAACGACAAGTAGTTGTCAGATGGAAACGTAGCACAGATCTTTTGAATGGCACATGATGGCCTTCTGTGGTTCTTACCAAGTATTCCCCAACAAAATCTCACCAGCTGGCGATATGCCATATAGTGATACATTCTGTAAAATACAAGATAATACATGTCAATGGTAATCACTTCAACCTTATTTGCTTATTTATCTATGTATTCTGTAACTTTGCCAGAGTGACCATTCGACTCCCCATAAATACATCAAAGTTTCTGAGCGCTACACATTTGTGCACACAAGTAACTTCCTCATTACGTGGCTGATCACCTGCTTGTTGTTTGTCCCTCTTCGAGTACCTTTGGTAGGCTGTCTGCAACACCCAAACATCCAGACACTTTGATTTGAATCCTGGGTGATCTGTTATGTAGGTTATGTTTGCACGATGTCCATCATATTCATTGAATTCCTTCATGACATCCTTTTCTTGGCAGCAGCTCTTCAATTGCTTCTATAATTGTACAGTTTTCACATGTACACCTAATTATACAAAAGAAGAATTGTAAGGACATGTACACAATATGCAATATCCAGAAAAAAGGCCAATATTGACGTCATCTTAATTTCATACTATTTATATGCCTGTGTTTGACAACAGGCTCGTAAGCAGCTCATAAGCCTGTTGTGGTCGTACGGAGGTTGGATCTATCTAGTAGCAACTTGTTACCCGTTTCACGTAAGTCTCGTAAAGTTACGACATCATAACTTCCATGAACATCTGGTAAGTGTTCCGGCTACTATAGGCAGCCGTAAGACGCTCGTCAGTGGGCAGACTATACTTTATAAAACAGCGCTGTCCTCCGGTCTGTTTGTTAGCTAATAGCTAATGCTTTATATACAGCTCGTAATATATGACGTTTGACATCAGACACAACGATAGAACCTCAACCGCAGAAACTTCAAGAAAGAATCAAGTTATCAAACTTTACAGACGTCGATGTGTCCAAGTAGAGAAGTAATTTAAAATTTAGCTATCGAGCAATTTGCGGACAACTAGTCTGGTTCATAACAATTCAAGGAAACCAAGCTATCGACTCGATATAGGATAGCGTGTGATCTATTTATGATCGAGGATAATGTTACGTTTTATTATGATGTATTTACTATATATTGAGAAGTTCTATGAAGTATAGTCAAATGTATATACCTGGCTGTGTTCTGTTGCCGCAGGGGATCTCCGCCAAATCCAGGATCACCGTCACCATCATCCGCATGCTCTCTCCCGTCTGTGTCTCCATATTGAATACTGTCTCTGAAGCTGCTCTGTTTCCACTACGTTAAACTCGCCCGCATTATCAATAATGCGATCAGTGTCATTAATAACATATAATTTTACACCACAAATAGCATTTACTATCATCAGTAGAAATTCATGTTTATCATTACGTAGGCCCTTTAATGTTTTAATTTATTAAATTTGATATAGAAAGTAATACTAAATTAAGTCACAACTCATGCTTATATTTTTTTAACAAACTTGACCCAAAAACTTGACAAAATGTCCTTTTCAGGCAGAAATGTTCAGAACAGCCAGTAATATGAGACCGATTTCCACAAAGAGCTCATACTGAAGCACTTAGTTTTTGTCTAGACTTCTCATCTGTTAACGTCCTCCCCGTTGTCATGTGCTGTATAGACACATAAGCACAGAGAGTACAGACTGATTACAGGCTTCATATCGTCTGCGCCCCAAAACTGCAGCAGTGAAGCCCCTCAGGTGGAAAGATGAGACAGGTACAAATGTGTTAAGATTGATGTTCCTATGAACTGCTAATCTAAGGAACCAGGTATACATTAATAAACTGACAGTGATGTCTATGTACAGATACAACTGTCCACAATTTACAGGAAAAAGAACAGTGCTAGTTTTCGTGCCTGGGTGTGTTTGTGCACGAGAAGATTTAACTGCTGCATCTGAATCGAAAAACAGCACTCCTTTTGGACAGGAGGATAATTACGCCGACATGATGGAGTTTAGAACTGCGTGATTCTGCGGAGATCCTTCAGTGTACACAATTGCTTAATGGTCACAGTTCCATTAGAGATTCAGCTTGACAAAAAAGTGAACAAGTGGCTAATGTTAGTTATCATTAGCGACCTATTTAGTAAGACCTACAATTTGATAAGGTATAATTTAGTAACTTGAGTTTGCTAACATGAGAACCTTAAAGTCTAGTTACATAGCTTGGTCATTTGCACAGCTGATACATTGCATTTTCATTTGATGTAATGTTGGTGTGTACAAGGTTTTGGGAGATACTGCAGGTAATGTAGGGATGGTAGGGACCTACAGGCAGAGCCTGTGGACCCAGAACAAGAGCAGGTCTGGAACCAGGTACAACATACTGTGTATGCAGTGAGGAGCTGGAAAGTAAAGTTCCAATCTTCAGTGTTTTAGTTGATGCTTGGTTTATTTTGGTTCCAGTGCACTCCAGCCATAAAATACTCTGGTGGTAAATATTTATGCTCATAACACAGAAGGGCAAATTCACAGAGAATAGATTGCAGCTGCTGATAGCTCCATGAATTGTTCATCACTTGCAACCGCTATCTGCCCCCTCTCAAGGTCCGATTCAAAAAAGATATTGCGCTAATGATATTACAGCGCAAACACGGCCATAAAGGTTTCGCATCTAACTGCAATTATCAATGTGGAAAAGTATAGATGTTGCCTTTGCGCCAATAAGTAATTTCAAGTAATTTCTGCCGCTGTATATTTAGTTTGTTTCACCAACAAGATATGTTGAGGCCTGTGCAAAACTGCGGATTTGAATGACTGTTCTTCTCCTTTGACCAGTTTTAAAGGTAAACCGTCCTCTTGATGAACAGAAAAGAACATTGTTGGTTTGATCTTCTCTAGTGTCAATACTTGAACAGCTGTAATCCCCTCTCAGGCTTTTCAAAACCAGTGTTTTTTTTAACAGGTTTTGTCACGTTGGGGGACGCGCGTTGGGGTTTTCGTAAGAATCAAAATACTGTGATGGTCCTCCGGTCAGGCTTCGAGCATGTGGCGAGTAATTGCGGAAGATTTTTGTGAAGCGCGTATCGAAGCTTGTGTTGATGACGTATGTGATGACATTCGAAGCCTGTTCCTGAATCGTCACGTGGTACGGCAGGTTCGGGTTTGGCGTGGCGATTCCAAATTATAAGGGGGAGCCGAACCCGCAATTGAGCCCCCTTCATAATCAACACTTTATATAACCGCTAATTTGTGGGTTGTTGTTGTCGTAGTATGCATTGTTGCTGTTGCGTTGTTGGTATTGCGTTTGTATTGGATCATTATGGAGCCAGCCAACTAGTGAAACAATTGTTATGCACGCCAGCATCATCTTCCTTGTGAGCAAGTGAAGATACCAAATCTAAATCTCTTGAAAAAATAATATACATCCAACGTGAACGTTACACATCCCTGGTGGCGTAGCTCGTAGAGCAGGTGACCCACATTAAAATGCTTGCCGTAGCTGGCCCAGGGTTTGAAACAGACCTGCTGCTATTTGCTGCATGTCATGCCCCTTCTCTCTGTCCAATCTTAAACTGCACTATCATTTAAGGCGTAAAAAGCCCACATTTTTCCAGGCACTCTCTTCTCAATAACATCAATCTTTATTTTTAAATAGAACATTATATTCAGTCTTATGTGTGCGTCAAATAATTTTCAGGGCAAAGATACTTTAAATCCACTGCAGCCTTGCACTTCACTGGTTTTACATTTATTGTCCACTTGATGGCGCAGTAGAGCAAATGAAGCTTCGGCCCATGAGCGAACCAATTGGATGGAAAGCTTCAATGCTTCATCTCGCCATCACTAAAAAATACAAAAGGTAAAAAGTAAAATGAAAAGACAAACCAGGATGACACGGGGAACCATCAACAAACAAGGGTGACACATGGATGACGATCTGATAAGGAACACTAGGAAAGACAGGGATATATACCCACAGACATTAAACGAGGGGAACGAGACACAGCTGGGGAGAGAAGCTAAAACACAAGGGCAAGGTGAACGGACACAGGAGGAACAAATCAACAATCACAGGGGGAAAACACACAGACAGGAAGTACAACTAGACATGACATAAGGGGGCGTGAACACTTTGCACTTTGAATAAAACAGGATATACAAAAATCACGATCATGACAGGTTTTGGTTATTGAATAATGTCCTAATCCTGCAGAGGTCTTTAGCTCGGCATCGTGCCACTCCTTACAGGATAATAGGTTTCATAATGATTACTATATTTATCCGTGAGTCATAGTGAGAGCTATGCAATTCTGCAGTGGAATTTGAGACATTTTGGAAACAGTCACTTTTTTTGACCGCAACAGTGTGTTCAGAGTCCCAACTGTCGAGAAAAATAAAATAAAATAACATTTAGGATTTTAATGGACCTACTGCAGTTTCTTTTGTGTAGCGCTGCCCTCAGGGGTCTGTAATTTTACTAATGGTCTATCCATGTATAATTGGGCAGATTATTGGTCCGATTCGCCGCTCCCGACAAACGCAGAGTGTTTTGGATTTGAGGCTGGTCTGAACACAATGATTGTGTCATTTGAGGAATTTACAGACAAAATCTTAATGTTTTCTGATCAGAGTCGGCAAAAGTATTTTTATCCTGTAGGGTGGAACAGCGATGGAATATTAAGCAGAAACACGCAATAGCCAATGAGAGCAAGCTGACCGGGAGGTTTTACCAACCGGATATTGCATACATTGTACTTGTAGCTAATGTTAGCTAACGTGATGGTAAGGCATGAACTCACATTTGATTTCACAAGTCTATGAGGTCCCAAGTCCCTGGAATCTCAGCTCAGAAGTTGTTTAAGTGTGTGTTCCTGCATCTTGACTGATTTGTCTGGTGTGTGCGTTCTTACAATTATAACATTAACAATTGGTTAAATCTGTTGTCGTGTCTGTGGTCTCTTAACATCAGTTAAGATTTGAAAATCCTGTTGTGTGCACCAGACCGAAGTAAATGTGCAATATTTTCTCTTGCTCATTTTGCACGTCACAAGATAAACATGAACATATTACATCTTTACACCCTTATGACATAGTTGAACATGTCATTCTAAAAACATTAGAATGAAATGGCATTCATGTGCCGCTATACCAGCCTCTAGTCTTCTAGTTCAGGATTTTTAGAACCTGGCTGCAGCTACTTGTTCCCATACAGTCACAAGAGCCTTAGTGAGTTCCAACACTGATGTTGGTGATGTGGTTTGGCTCACAGTCGGCGTTTCAGTTTACCCAAATGTGTTTGATGGGGTTGAGGTCAGGGCTCTGTGCAGGACAGTCAAGTTCCTTCACACCAAACTTTGAGGAATCCATTTTCTTTATGGACTAAATGTGTTCACAGGGGCATTGTCACGCTATTTAATTGTTAAACCTGTCGACATATCAGCCAGAAACCTGTTGAAATCCCCATGGTCAACATAGACTGTAATAAATGACTTTCCCCACTAGAGAGAGCCGATTCACTGAATTGGCATTTGCAAGTGCTTCTGGTCCACCCCGCTTACTTTGAAAACACAAAGAGTTGTATTTTTTTAACTTCAGTTAAAGGGAATGAACAGGGTGTTAAGTAGTGGTCGGACCCATAAAGCAAAACCTGGACACATACAACCAAAATAATTACATGCATGGAAAGATACCACTAGAGACTAAAATGACCTGATAAATCTTTAAATCTTAAATATACATGAGTCAGAAAAAGACAAAAATGACTACTGTACAGTAGAAACTTCTTTGTGGGAATCACTGGGTTGGTCACTGTTTCCTGGGATATTTTAGATATTTATATGTAATATTTATTTTTGATTAAACCTAAATTCATCATAATAACCCAAAAAAAGAAAATAAATCAATAAGTCAATCTACAAATACAAATATGACAATAACATTGCAATTTTTATTTCTTTAATTTCATTTGGAAGAAAAATCAGTATGGTTACAATGCATACAATCATACAGATTAGATTCAGTTGAACAAAAATAAAAAACAAACCAAAAACTCAAAAGTCATATTTCATTTGGGAAAATATGAATTCACAACCCATAATTAAACCAACCACTGTCGCAATAACTCATTTTGTATTGTTAGCTCTCGTCTGTACATGCTGAAAAAGACACCAGGACGCACCCACCACACTCTATAAACACACTGCTGTGGGATTCATACTCTGGATGATTTACGCAAACCTTTCTTTTGTAAAATTCAAGTACAATATATACTTGTTGTAACAAGCTTGTGCAACAGGTGCTACAAACCCTTAAACAGTATTTCACTAGCAGATCTATGTAGAAACACTGAAACGATTATTTTGGCACACCAAAGTATCTTGCCTGTACTTTCCTAAATGAGCTAATACTTAAAAATTAAACATGACTGAGCCACAGATTTGTTTGTGTAATATTACCATATGTAAACATGTATGTCGTCTAGTCTCTATAAAAGTTGCTCTGTAGCATCAACATTTGATGGCTTAAAGCTAGAGTTGGTACTCTTAAGAAGCTAGCAGTACATTTTTAAGTATTCAACCAAAAAACATACAACATGTGATATACAGGTAGACAGGCAGTGAAACAAAATTATGCATTTTTTAAAAATATATATATTTTTACAAAACATTACTTTAATATAGTACTTTTGTATCAAACATCTAGTGGTCTTTAAAGGACATGCATCTTAAGGCAGTTAGTGATACAGTTAGCTAGTTAATCTAGAGGAACTTCTAGTTACAAACTGGTCTCACTGACTATCTGTTCATATATGTTGGCGTTTTGTTGATAGGCGATAATTGCATATGTGTTTTTGGATCTCACTTCTCAGAGAGCGCCGCTTGTGATTTGTCACCCAGTTCGTAATACTGCAAATGCAAGGGCTTTCATCAGTTGGCCACAGGCTCAATCCCCAATGTGTTATCTTATTTGCCGATAGATAGTGGGTTAATACATTTATATACATTAAAATCTTCGAGATTATTATTCACAACTCTTGCAAATAGCCTGAAAAATTCATTTGCAATAGGAAGGTGGTTGGTTAGTTGTCTCCTCTGTCTTCAGTGAAGGGAGCTGCCGTTGGAATCTCCTCTGTAAAACAACGAGTCACACATCCAGGTGACGTGGCAGCATCAGGTGTGGTCGGTGTTCCTGGCGAGGCGGTTTTCCTTGGCTCATCTGTGCTCATCATGTCTGGCTCAGCGGTGGCCATACTCCCTTTTATCATAGTGATGGTTGTCATGGCAGTGGTGGTAATGACCGTTGTGGTCTGGTCGGTGATTAAAACCTCCTCAGAGGACTCCTCCGAAGATTCCGAAGATTCTGAAGATTCCGAAGACTCCGGTGACTGATTCGACTCTGAAGACGAGTCTTTGTAGCTGGAAGATTCAGTAGAAGGCCACCTGGTATTCCCTTCCAGCCTTCCTTGCATCAGGTCATTGTCAGCAATCTCAGCATCATGATGCTGTCGCCAACCAATCTGTGGAGGGAATATAAAATGAAAGAGACTTTGCTCTTAAGTAATGTCAAATAAACCCACAATTTCCTGTCTGCCATTGCAGGAGTGTGTCCTTTATAGTATGTAGCAAGGCAGGAAGTTAATAATGTAAAAAAAACTTTAAATCACAATCTTATCTTCACCTTAACTATAAGCTAAACCATACTTCAGGTATGAAGTGCAGAACTACATGATTTTAACAATGGTGTCATTTCAAGTCGAAAAACGTGAAAGTAAGTTTTTCACATGAACGTAGTAATTATTACGGCTGTAAAGGAGGAAGTAAGGTGATGAAGTATAAAGAGAGACACAGTCCACATAGGGAGGAGGTTGGAATTGATGGCTGGGACAAACACACACTGGACCTTCACCCTGAAGACCACTGCTTGTGTCCTGTGTGAAACCAAAAGTCCTTGACCTAACCAAGTAGTTTTATTGAACGTGTTGATACCGTCAGAGACTAAAGACACATGTCCCTTTCAAAACACTAAGAAGTAACAAAAAAGAAAAACCTGAGTCATAGAGTAACATAGGGAGTGTTCACATCACAGATAGAAGTTACACAATGTCTAACATCATTGGTCCGTTACCTCGTCAACTTCCTGAATGGCTGTTAGAATTGACGCGATATTACAAAATGGTTTTAGTGTCGACCCTTACAGATATTGCACCAATTGAAGTTGAATCAGTTGAAGCCAAAAATTCAGGTCCCCATGGAGAAGGTAGAGGGTGCATTTAGACAATTACGCACTGATCAATACACACTCCAATACACAATTTCAGCGGTTTCTGAAAGCTGAGACATTATGGTATCATTACGGTAATTTCAATTGCGCCTCTCCGGAAGCCCGCTAGGCAGCCCCTTTGTTCCCAGTGAATACACACAGCGGTGGAGAAACAGAGCTTTTCAAATTTCCAATATAACATGCAAAATCTGTTATTCATGTACAATTGCAGTGGTTTTTGTTGACTAAAACTCTAAAATTAAACTCCTTTTTTGTGTTTTTCCTCATTTTAAAACTGTTATGACACTCTTAGTAAATTGTAAATAACTGCAAGATATTTAAAGTTTTGGAATGGGCAAAAGTACATTTTCTGACCTTTTTATGGTCATAATGAGAAAAGGTCCACGACATTTTGAGGCTTAGGTGTTAAAGGTTAAAAGGTGTCAAATTAAAGTTTGAATCTCAAACTTCTTACCATTGCATTTGTTTAACATTCCTGAATACAATGTATATTTACATGGCTTTGTTTGCTCCCTGAGTACATGGCGTATTAGGGCAATTGAAGGTAAAAACAACAAAAAAAATATTTTAATAACATAATATATAATAAAATGGAAAATAGAATATCTCAAATAGAATCTGTAAATATTAATACTTAAACAATAATGCAGTTTGACTGTAGCACAGGGTTGAAAACGTCAGCTGTAGCTAAAACTGAGGCACAGTTAGTGAGGGAGGAGAATGAGGGAAGATTCATATGCAGTTTTGTGGTTAGCTTACCGGATTAGCGGAGGCTGTTGTAGACAGAAGAATGATGGCGAAGGCGGTTGTCAGAAGCTCCATCTCTGATTGTTTCTTGTCTGTGAAGGAGGGAAGCCACAAACAAAAACACATTCACTCACATACCGCCAGAAACAAGGCACTATCAGAGGCTTCGCATACGAATCGTATGTACACTGGAGATTTGCAATCACAGTTAAAAACCTTTTTGATTTTTTAAAGAGCTAAATATTCACATACTTATTAAAACCCATAAAACATCATGAGCTTTACATTAAAACAAACATGTAAATCAAAATGAAATGAAACAATTTAAACACATTTCTGAAAAACTTACCCGTTTTCTGTAGCACCAGATCTGTTTCTAGTTCTTTCTTACTTCCTTAATAAAATCTATGGGACTCTGTGCACATGTAATCACTCTCCGTTTCAGTGCAGAAATACATCTGACCTCCGTGCAGAATTGGCTACTGCTTATATATCCTGCCTGGACAGAGAGGCTGGGCTGGGCATGGATGTAATAGGAAGGGGGCCTGGGGGAGGATTGGGCAAGACTAGGTTGGCAGGGGAGGGCCAGGAGAGGAAATTTACCAAACACATACAGATCACCCAAATGCATTCAGTGACAAACCTGTTTATTTTGATTCCTGATTCAGGGATTTTCTTTGGCAAATGTACAAATGAAGACTATGTAGGTATGCAGCTGGAGTGCAGCAATGTCAGGCAGGAGACGACTGAGAAATGACAAATGGAGACTGAATGAGGTGATGGATAAATGAACTAACGTACACACTCCAGGTTAAGCAGTGAGTGGAATGTTACAGAATCAGTGTGTAGCCACACTTTACCTGCGTGTGCAATGTGACACCAGTGTGTTACTTCATCACTCTGAAGCTTCCCCCTACTCTCTTCCTCTTTCTTCTCCTTGCGAAAAAACACCTCAGGGTGACTCAAGAACAAGATGAATCATGAAAAGGTTTCGAATGAGAAGTCTAAAGACACAGATTAGCAGAACAAACTATTCTGAAATATGTGAGACCTCATCCAGAACCATATGTAAAACAGAGAGGAACCATCAGAATTACAATCAAAAATATTTTATTAGTCCCACAACTGGGGAAATATACCTGGTTACAGCAAAATAACATATGAAGTAAAGTGGCGAGTACAAAATAATAATAAGAGTACAAAGTGGTTGATAAATTGTAAAAGTGAATATTGTACATGGCAGTGATAATTGTGCCACAGTGGTGGAATAGTCTGTTCTTGGTGTGGTGGTCTACCAGGGGCCGTGGTGATGGTACAGTCTGACCGCTGCAGGAAGAAAGGACCTACGGTATCGCTCCATGAGACACCGCGGGTGAAGCAGCCTGTCACTGAAGGAGCTGCACTGAATTGTCCTGGAGGGGGTGGGACATGTTGTCCAATGGAGAGGACAGCTTGGCTGTCATTTAACCATGGTAACCAGCGGAATTGTGTGTCGTGAAATTGTCGTCACGTACTGCTGGGTCCATTCTTGGTCAGTTCGTACTGTTATGATGGTGCAAAAAGTGGATGACCCAAACGCAGCACACAGACAACAGTGTTTAACAAAAAGAGAGCTTATAAATAAACAAAGGTAAAAAGTAAAACTGAAAGAACAAACCCGAATTGACACGAGAGAGCACAAGTTAGCACGAGGGAGCAAAAGAGCCATAGGACAAAACACACCAGGTAACGAACTGACAAGGAACAAAAGAGATCACAAGAACGGGACACAGCTGGAGGAGGCAGGCAAAGACACAAGGGCAGGGTGATTGGACACAGGGGGAAGTAAAACTAGACATGACACAAAGGGGAGTAAACATGTCAACATAAAACGGGAAATATAATAAACAGACATAAACTTGCATACGGTATATATCGAGTCTGCCTCTATTCATCATAGCCAAGAACAGAGCGTATTTCTACCCAAATTGCAGTGTTTCACCAGTTTCCTCCATGTATACCGTTTGGAGACCAGAACATCTGCAAACATGGGGCTCTGAGTAAAAGCAGCTCAGAATTTGCCAAGAGATCTTGTGGGATATTTTTTGTAGCAGGATAATGATTTTAGTTAGCAACTGCCTGAAACATGAAGATAAGAAACTCTGCTGATAGCAGCAACAGTACGCTCTCTTTTATCCCTAATTTTCACCCGACTGAAATGTTTACAAAGTCTTTGTTCAAATTTCGAAAGACCAACAGCAACATCCTTATGTAGGGCAGTTGTGTCCCTTTCAAAGAAGCCTTTTATTTGTATTTTTGCCACGTCTTCGATTGAATAGTATTATGGTCTGCAGCAGGAACAGGGGTCTGTTGCGGCCCGACAGCAGGAACGGGGATCCTGCTGCCGGGCCGTGACAGACCCCTGTTCCTGCTTTTACACTGTCAGAATTAGCAGGACATTGACCCTTTCCTGCGAATACAAAATGTCTGCCTAGTGTCGGTGTGTATTCATATCAGATGTCCGCTTAAATCACAAAAACCAACACTCACACACAGAATAATGTTCAGTCTGCACATGAAAACACCTTCAGTATGCTAATGAGCAAGACAACAGCACAGTTGGACAGTGCTGCTCCCTGGATGTTAAAATGCAAACCTAAACTTTAAAGTTCTCTCATTCAGCACCCTTCAGATCTGTCTGCATTCACAGCTACTAACTTCTCCGAAATTCATCTCAACTCTGCAGGGTTTCCTCCTTCACTTTGAAACTTAAGTAAGCCTTTGAATGGTTTTATTTTTACATTGTAAGCAACAGTTAGAACTACTTTGACATTTGGGAAAATACTTCAATTTGTGCTAGAATATAAATGAAACAAGAAGTAAGTTACAGGGCACCTATCTCTAACATTAATACAATGGTGTTTTACAAATTAGCCTCTCTGCTTTGACCCTATTCATAGTCAGTGTAGGCTGAATTATCAACATTTTGCTTTCACACACATGATATATCCATCATCATCACCGCATGTCTCCAACAGCATGAGACATAAACCCACTTTCAACTGTAAACACATCTTCATACACGTAAGCACATGTAAAAGTCTATGTAAAATCTGAGTAAGTCCATTCTGAGTCATAAACAGCTCTGGAAACAGTTTCAACCACATTGATTACCGTTCATCCAGAGATATTCAAGGGAAATTCCTAACTTTGGTCAATTATTACCGTCATCCAACCACAGTCCTTTCTCAAGTATGGTCATGCACAGGAAGTACTGATTAAAGCTAGGGTGGGTAATTGTGGACGCTCTTGTCCACAGTCAGGGATAAGGATGACAGAGGAGGTGTAGTGTCACACACAGCTTTATTCTCACACAGGTAAGCTTATGTCACAGGCACAGCTGACAGGTCGCTCTCCTGTCTGTCGCTCTCCTGTCTGTCGCTCTCCTGTCTGTCGCTCTCCATGGCTGAAGAAGCATCTCCGTCTCCTCTGGAACCTAGTCTACTGCGAGAGAACAGAACCAGGCCATCACCATGCATTTATTATGTGACTGATTACCTGATTCCGTTCAGCTGTCTGGCCTCCAGCTGGGACACTCCTGTCTCTCCCCAGCAGCCGGCGCCCTAACCACACCGGACTGCCACAGTAATGTAATTTAGATTTTTTTTGTTAATTTTTGTCAGTCATGCTGGAACAGAAAAGGGCCTTCCCCAAACTGTTTCCACAAAGTTGCAAGCATAGAATTGTCCAAATTGACAATTGAGATGGTAAGATGAAGCATTAAGATTTTGGTGCTAATATTGATGCCAGAGCTGGTTTGGAACTCTGCAGTTATTAAGTCAGCAGAGCTTTGGTGACTTTTACGCACTATGCGTCTCAGCACTTGGCGACCCCGCTCTGTAACTTTACATGGTTTGCCACTTCAAAAAAAAGTAGAAAATTAGAAATTGGTTTTCAGGATGCCTTTTCTCTATGGAGCAAATCTTCCAGCATAACGGTCATACAGCGGGGAATAGTGGCTGGCCTGGCTATTCTTGAAGGCACTCAAGTTTGCATATTACTCCTCTGCTTTGAGCCTGCACTTTCCCCTCTTCTTCTCTGTATGGTGCTGGTACTTATCAACCTAGTGTCCAACTTTCAGTCTGTCCTTCATCCACTGTAGGGTCTTATTTAAAAAATAAATAATTCTTGAGCAAAAGAAATTACAATTTACTTACAATTAAATACAAACTAACTTGTTAAATACTATGTCAGTGCAGAGGAATGGAAGGATTATGATACACACCTTCACATTTGGGGCTTGATTTTGCAACAAAGAGGAGATAGATGGAGCTGTTGTCTTTGGCAGGCCCACTGTCCATTTTCAGCTGACTTCGGGTCAGAGGGCAGAACTCAGCATAGCTTGGCTTACTTTTCAGAGAACTCAAACTACAAGTGGGGCTTGTGAGCATCACCTTTTGCCACAGAAGCCTTTCTGTTTTCAGTTGGCTCTGCTTTTTCTCCAGGAACTCCTGCCTCCTAGTCTTCTCCGTTGTTTCTTTCAGTGCTCTTTCTATCACCTGTTCTCTCTCCTCTCTGTCCTTTTTGCACTTCTGCAGGGTCTCCAGAGCGACTGTTTGTCTGCGCTTCATCTCTATTGCTTTCAGCTCAATGTACATTTGTCTTCTGACCTCCACTCTTCTCTCCTCCAGGGTCAGTTTGGTCATGCTTTTAGCAAGCTCCATTTCAGCAAGGAGGTATTGGCTTGCAATCATCTTTTCATTCATGGTTTATACTCTTTCTCTCTCTGTTAGTTTTCTGATGCTTTCAGTTTAGCAGGTTTGTGGGGAATGAACAGTTCTTTGTTGGCATTTGATTGTGAGATAATTATTTTTATGACATCACTTAACATTCTGGAAATGGTATGTGTTCATAGAATTCCATATATTCCATATAAGGCATTACACTTTATAACTACTGTATGTACTTCGGGTTTATACGTTGTGTAGTCATTTTGTGTCTCTTTGTGGCTGTTTCCCCTTTTTGATGTCTTTTTGTCTCACTTTGTGTCTGTTTTGCTCCTTTTTGTGTTATTTTGTGTCTTTTTGCAGTTGCTTTGCGTGTCTTTGTAGTTGTTTTATATTTCTTTGGTCATTTGTAAGTTACTTACTGACTTTGGTGATCCCATCACTTTACCCCTAGTGCCACCATGAAGTCTTTTTGGGTTTTAATTACATTTCGGGACAACTATTGGATGTATTGCTATGAAATTGAACACACTGGTCCATCATGTAATCAATATATCACCATAGATACCATGTATACAAAACTTGAAGTCATATTTTTCATCAAAATACTAATTACCAAATCGTTGCCCTTGGCTTATACAAACACTGTAAGAAAAACTTCTATAACCATAAATACAGAGAGTAGAACATTATAATAACTAGCGTGGGAAACTCAAGCTGCTTCTACACTTTATTTTACTTTTCTAAAGTTAAGCACTTTATTTTAAGATGCACAATTTTTCAAAAGCTATTTTATTTATTTTCTCCATTTTTTTTCTCAATGCAGCCCGAGAAGAACATTATACATATCTACAGTAATATATATATATATCTGTATAGTTCAATGTTAAGTGACAATAAATATTGTCTAAATGTTTCTAAATTGTACTTTCTTTATTAGATTTGACAGTCAGTTGTTGACGTGCAGACATTGATACAGCTACTAGGCTACTTCAATATATATCACACTAATGAATCCTAAGACATTATGATGTTTCGGAACTTTGCTTGAGGAAATTTTCTCTAACTGGATCTCTTTGAATTTTAGTTGAATACCCCTGCTCTACAGCATCTTGTAATCCTAAAGTTTAAACATGTAAAATGTCTGCCATGAGACAAAAAGTGAAACCTGCAACCACTTTTTCCAAGTAAATGAAACAGCAATGGTTTCCATTCAGTTAGCAGTATGGTGTGTGTGTGTGTGTGTGCGTGTGCGTGTGCGTGGTTTTCAAAATATCAGACCACAGTTACTATGTATAGCCCTTCACAAATGCTGCTTGTATGGTTCAGGTTTCCAATTGCAACTGATACACTTTTATATAACTGTTTATCTTTATATATTTCCAACATTCCTAATTTAAATAAATATTTAAATATTTTTTAGGATTGGATGGCAGTGTCAGTGTGTCTGTCATTCCATCTTTCCATCACATCCAGACTCAAATATCTCAACAATAATTAGATGGATTGCGGTGAAGTTTGCTATGGCTAATATATTCATGGTGCCACCAGAATAAATTGCTTTTGGGATACTTACTTTTCCTGTAGTGAAGGTAAAATTGTGGATTTGTATAACATGTTTAATAACTAAATACCGACACACTAATCTCAGTATGATAAGAAAATTGTAATTTCAAGATATTTACGATATGGCACCTCCTGACACAACTTATTCTGCATAGATTTGAAATGAGTTTAAAGTTGATCAGCTGGACGTCGAGTATAGCAGATCCGAATGCATTAATGACTCTGATCAGTTATTTTATCACACAGACAGAATACAGGGGCTGGCTGTGTACCATATGTCTGAACACTCCTGTCCTGATATACTTTTTATAATTTGAATGCTTAATTCTTAATCTTATAAAAAAAACAGTTAGTTTATGTGTCACAGTAATAAAGGGTGAAAGCCAGCAGCCACTGTGTTTATACTGCATGTTGTCAGACTGTGGTTTTCAAACAGTTGTGAGCAAGTGAAGAGTGAGAGAGAAAAAAAGGCCTGTTCCTGTTTTGCAAAGTCTGACACCATCTCTGTATAATGAGGGCAGTGAATGAACTGAAGATAAAACATCTGCTTGTTCTCTGTATAGTGTTTTAATAAAAGTGCAATTGACATCAATTCAATGAGCTGCAAGTAACACTGTCCCAATACAAAATATTGAAGGCAAATCAAAAGGAAAGGGCACACACACACACACACACACACGCACACACACACAGTGTTTGTGAATACATAGGCTAAATAAAACATGGCTTCTCATTATAATGGTTTAAAATAATATACAATTTGTTAGAATGTGTTCTACTAAGATTTTAATTTGAAATATTATTTGTTGAACTTTGAAACCTTTGGAAAAAAAGAAAAGACAAAAAAAGATTATATATCATGAATTTGGCAGAGGGCCACTGACCCCTGGGGGTCCCCGGACCCAGCTTTGAGAATCACTGGTTTAAAGGACGTGTCAGTCCTTGTGCAGTACATCATTTTGGAGTAATGCTGCCCAGATGCTTGTAATGTAAAAAAATGGTCCCGCCCTTGCCTCAGTGTAATTATAACACAGACACACACACATGCACATGCACACGCACACGCACACAAACACACACACACACACACACACACACACACACACACACACACACACACACACACACACACACACACACACACACACACACACGCATAAAGTATGTAAGGCCTGATAATAACAGTGCAGCACAGAAATCTGCTCCCTCTATTATTTCTGCTGCTGGCCAGTAATGTCGACATATACAGAGGCGTAGCAGTGGTTGGAAGTAACTAAGTTAATTTACACTACTATGCTTTTGTACAGTTTTGAAGTTCTTGTATTCACTTACACTCAAGGTAATTTATCACATTTCACGTAGCTTTCTCTGGAGACACAAAAGGCTTTATACAACCCATTTACCTTTAAGTAAAGTTATGAATGCATGTCTTTTCCTTGTAATGAAGCATTTTGCATTATGGTGTTTCTCCATTGAGGAGCAGACACGAATACATCATGCTGAACCTTAGCATCCGTGTGTTTTTATGCATATGTTGTGTGCTGTGTTGCTGTGTTGTCTCAGATGTTTCAAAAGCTAACATGCTTTTGTATTGAGATAGCTTCAGTAGTTTTTCTGCATTACAAGGAGCTGAAACATCTGAATCTTTTCTGTCCTGTACTCTGTAGACTCAGACCTGGGCATTGTACGGCTCCCCGGGCCACCGCCGGCCCTTTGGCTGAAGTCAAAGGTAAAGCTGTGTGCTTAGTTTGTGGAGTACAGGTCGCCGTCTTTAAGCATTATAATTTGAATCGCCATTACGAAACAAAAGACTTTGAAATTACGGAGGAGCTAGCAACAATGCGGTCAATTAAAGGGACGACGACGGGGAGTGATTCAAAGAGACATTCAACCTGACTTCAGTGCACTTGTTAAAGCCCAACACAGACTGGATCTCTCTCACTGAACAATAAATAAAGAAAATTATTTATTGACAGTTTTGTATGAATGAGCACATTTGTAGCATTTTGTTCAAAAATCACACCAGCTATATTTTAGTACAAAGTATCACTTCTGTAAAAACATTTCGGAAATCATATCCTGTTTGTACAAACACTAACTTTGTAACATCAGAGAGTGGAGATGACATCAGAACCTTTCTTCTCGTCTTAGAACAGTGTTTTCAATAACATCATTGCACCTTTCAAGACCTCTCCGTCCGAAAAGGCTTTCTTGTACTATATTTAAAATGTGCAGCTCTAAATGAAGCCTCCGTTGCTTTCTGTGACTTGTTCACCGGCCTGGTGAAAAGAGATGCTGCTGCCCAAAGCTGCTTTACCTCACGGCTTGTTCTGCCCGCAGTGTTGCAGGTGTTTAGTTAGTTAGTTAGTTAGTTAGCATGGTAGCTTCTGTGACTCACGTAGTCCCTGCGGGCGACCAAGTGCCCGCGGGCACCGCGTTGGCTACCCCTGCCATAGACTGTATATAAGAATTAGACATAGCCACTGTAACGTACCTTCAATTCCATTTAAGTGAATTTTAGGCACTTAAATGGATATTTTTCAGTCCAAACCAAAGTGGTTGAACAGCAACCTGACATTGCCATCCATAAAGCCACGCCACTAGCATGGCTAAGAAAAGCATATGAATGCTTGTCTGTGTTTGTATGTCATATGCCACAAATGATCATTGTATGTAAATGTATGTACATTTCAAAGGGACACATTATTCCTTTATCACTTTATTGCACACACAATTAAATACAATCATATTACACAATACAATGTCACATTATTTTTCACCTGCAAACAATAACAAATATGTATCAAATATTCAAGATATCACAAATGCAACTTGCCTAAGCTGCTAAAAAAAAAGCAAAATCACACTGAAACATATTAAGGCCACATTTAATGTAAATTCAGATTTATATTAGATCCTGCTCTCCATTCTAACATGATTGATGTATTTGTTGGTTCCTCCACAGAAAAGTCAAAGTTCAGGTTCAGCTGAACAGCTGGAGGGGATTCACTGTTTTGCTCAAGGACACTTCAGCAGGATGAGTACAAGGGGCTTGAACCTGGGATTGTCCTTTCAAAGGTTTCTCTCTGCCTCTGCTCCATTCACTTTGTAATATGAAAACAATCCATATTAATTTTAAAGGACTGCATGTTATGTAAATACTTAGATGGAAAACCAGGCTTTTACACATGTCATTTGAAAATGAATGAATGAAACCTCAAACATTTCCCTCAAATGAACCTTCTCCTAAATTGTCACGTAGCTGCTAACGCTAACCCTTTGTGTTGCCTAAAAGTGTCGTGATAGGATACGATACCTGATGATACGATGCCATCAGGTGGTTTTTTCTTCATTTCCTTTCTTTTTTTTCATTCGTCTTAAGAATGTCTTTCTATTCTATTCTTATTTTCATCCTCGATGTTAAGACAGTTATGTGTCACCATCCTTTTCAGCGCCTTTCTCAGAATAACCATTTCCTCCGAATAGAAATGGCTAAATCTTCCTCTCCTCCTAATCTACAGAATCTGAAAGTGTATATAAAAGCTTTGAACTATGTCTATATGACAATCTGAACATTTATTGCCTTTTGCAATGGAAATCTCATCCTTTCACAGTTTAGGTAAGAACAAAGTATCTCAGTAGGTGCTTATAAGAACAATCTATGATAAAATAAACATTGTATGTCATGACTTCATTCATATTCTCGCAGAAGTCCGAGCCTTTCTTAACTTCGTAAATCACACATTGTGGTGGCCCTGTTTTTTTGTAATAATACTATGTTTCTATTTCTGTTCCCTGACAGTGAACAATTGTCACTGTCAGATCTTCCTCATCTATTATCACTACTTAATACTGCCTTAAGCTATTATTTTACACTTGCATAGAGTATTTCTTTTTACTTTAAAAACATCCCGGTTGAGTTTACAAAATCCACTTGTTTTTCTATTCCTTGATGTCAGACAAAACCTTTTTCTTTTACAAGTATCCTGAGAATCCTACATAACACCGCCAATGAACACGCTTGTATTCAGTTGTGGTAATATGATTATGCGCCGTGAATATGCAGCCAGCGCTGTTTGAAAAACTTCCTTAGTAAAATCTGCAATTGTATGTCCTTCTTACTGTACCAAGCAACAAACAAATTAAGCTATTTCAACAAAGATCAATAGAAATGTCCAAATTAGTTTTCTTTATGCATTTTGCAATCAAGCGACCAGGCAGCATGTCAGCTATATATATATTGTGACCATCCTGAACTCAATACACACACTATAAATACACTCTGAACAGACAGAGGACTTTGAGGTTAGGGGGTCCCTTCCGGAGTCGGAGGTCAGAACTTAAGATTCAAACGTCATACATAGGGTTGCTGAAGTTTGTCAAAGTACCATGTTCATTCTTGGCCAGTTGGCCGTAGGATCTACGTCTGGAAAGGAGAAGGAGGGAAAACAGAGAAAGGTTGAGTGGAGAAGATACACGACAGGAAATCCCTCTGATATATTCTTTAAAACATATTTCATGACCATAGTCTTATTTACAAAGGTCAATGGGAAATTAAGATACTTAAAAAAACATTTAGATTTGTTCATTTTAGATTTGTTTATCTCATATCGTGCCTCAAGGCCCTGTCACACAGTTCCGTATGACAGAAACGTATGCCGGCGCATACGAAAATTTGTAAGAGTCCAGCTAATTTTCATATACGCCGGCATATGTTTCTGCAATACGGAACTGTGTGACAGGGCCTTTAGGTACCATTCCAGGTGTGGAATTAATCTGCAGATGCTCTCGTTAAACGTGAGACCAAACTTTTCTATGGATGTTAGTGTTTGAGTCATGACAAAGCCTGGAGGGACAATTGAGTGAGATTGAACTCGTCTTTGTTTGGGTAGGGACACACCTGGTGGAGATCTGCACTCTACTGAGTGCACTTTTCTAGTTGTAAATGTATTGTTTTAATGCCATGAGCTTCACCAATGAAATTCCATTCATCTTCATTTTGGAGGCTGTGGAGAATTATTTTATAAAATAACACTATTTTTTGTGATTTGACTAAAATATTGCCTGATGGACCCAAAAGTCACTGAATTTCTAATAATTGGTATGTTTGTAACTGCTGTTATGCAGTTAGTTAAATATGAATGTAATGTAATGTGATGCAACGTTTCCCTCAAAAGGTTTTTGTACATTAACAGTGTAGCATTTATGTACTTGTAAGAGATTAGTTTGAACTGTGGACTCACCGGACCCTGTAGTACAGCACAATCACCACTAGGGTGACAATTACAATGGACACACAGAGAATGACTGCAATGCTTCCTGTAATGAGCGACAGAGAAAGACAGAAAATAAGTCTGAAAATATCCATTGTTAGTCAAACAATATGTTGTAGTACTGCAATAGAGTAAGGATCTGTCAAAAGTTACCTACATTTATTCCTATCCACCTTTTTCATAATACTTCACAACATTAACTGTAGATATATTCAGCTTGCTTAGTGTTGTGCATGTAAATTGAAAACTGCAATTAATTAGTCATTGCACAGAATATCAGAAATGCTCCTTTTTGTCACAGCCAGCTGGAGGAGCGTGTCCCGTCTGTGTTTGATTTGACAGCAGCTGGCAGGACATGAGCAACATTTAAAAATCAACTGTAGCTGGCCATGCTTGGCCGTTGTGTAAACATAGCATACGGACCTCTCCAGCATCTAACCACAATGTGATTGTTTGTATCAAATTCTATGGCAATCCATCTTCATCACTGTTGTTGAGACATTCCACATCAAACCACAGATGTCAACCTCATGGTTGCGCGAGATGAAAATTCAGGGGATCATTAGTCATGAGAATTGATCATCTGGGAACCATCGATATGTGGCCATGTCCATCTAATACTTTTGGACATATTTCAGTCTGAACCAAAATGGGGTACCAATGGACTGACTAACAGACATTGCCATCTATACAGCCATGATCCGAGCAAATATAGCAACATTTCAGACAATCTGGTTTTAGCATGAATTTGAGGCATAAACTTCACAGAATAAGATTTATAAGGTGCGGCTTAAAAATGTGTTTGTGCCATCCAGGGGTTTCATGAAGTTGCGCGCCATGTCATCATCTAAACACGCCTCACAGTTCTCTGATTGGTCCGACCTATACTGTACATGTCTAGTCTCAACTGATTACACTTTATGTGACTGATTTTAAACTTCTCCTGATAAATCTCTATCTCTGTTTCAAGTAAGACATGATAGCCACTTTCCCTCACAATGTACCATAAACTTAAGATAATTCCTTTTCCAGCAAACATCACTGACCGTTGAGCTGAAGTATTAATTATTAATTTCCTTGTGGTAAACTGGACCACGCATTGCTAAAGGTCTATTTGTATGCATGAGGTGGTACTGATGACATCACACTCCAAATCACTCCTTTTATCACGCCTTGGGAAATGACTGTATGCAGTTTGCAAAGACTCCCTCTAAGGTCAAAGTTTAAATCAGTTGGCTGACAGACCACCAAGTAACGGATACCTTTGTTGAGTTTTAACAGTGATCTGGAAAGACATTTAAGGACTCAGTTGAATGCTCTGACAAAATTTAATTTTTGTCTGTTTACTGTAGATTATCAATCTTCATCTCGTCACGTAATAAAGATGGTTGATCTTTGAACTCACTAAGCGTTAGGTGGGTGGATTGTAAAATAAATGTTTGTGTGACACACTCAGGAGGTGGAAAAAGAAAATCCACTTCTATTCCAAATGACACAGAAACTACCGCAGACATGCTACTTCAGAATGCAAATATTAGATGATAAACTGTAGCATTTTAAAACAAATCCTGTTCAAAGTTAAAGGCGTTTACAGGTCACAACAAAACAAAAAAACAAGATGCTCTGACCAATTCAGATTAACTCAATTAGAATTAATTAACCGGGAGGCCAGGGACACTGTCACTGTCAAATAAAGGCATACAATGGACAATAATAATGGTGATACAAATATTAACAGTTACAGAGGGAGAAACAATCGAACAGTGTAAGTCTTCGTCAGGGCAAATAACAACATAACATGTTGTCTGTTTGTTAGTAGCCCTGACAAAGACCTACATTATTCAAAACATGTCGGCTTTTTAATGATGTAGTCAGTTACTTCTAACATTTTGAAGTGCCTGGATCACTTTCCTGTTCAGCTCAGCCAATAGTTCTTGAGACTTTTCATTTAAAACAAAAACGTCAACCCTATGGTACTGCTAGAGGAAATGTCAGGGGATCAAAGTCTTGTACCTACTTACTGTAAAGCACTTTAGTACTGCAGAAACTCTTCCAGAAAACGTTAAGTGTAGGAACTCAGACACTTAACTTTCATTTAATTTGTAAGGAACCAGGGTCTACACTTAGTTCCTGGTCTCCTAAAAGAGTAGACACCTACTGATACACCAGAAACCATTCCTGTTGAAAATGTTATCAGTCTATTTTTTCCTCATTATGCCTTTTCTTCAGATGTGATAAGAAAGCAAATAGGAACTTTCAGTTTTGGACATTTGGTTCTGCTAAAGTGTATAACTGCAGAGAGAATAATTCCCCATTTAATTCCTGGGTTAATTCCTTAAGTTCCTGGAGCAATTTGTGGCCACTGGGGGACTCATAGTACTTTTACACTTTTAATGAGACACTAGCATGGATACAGTACACCGCTATGGAGAGATGCCATAAAGGTTCTGAGTCAGATGCATTATCAGATTCAATGATTATTAATGACTGAAAGGAATTTCTTTTCACAATTATGCACATGGAGGACAGAGTTCAAACTCAGTTATAGGACAACACCTAAAACCTAGAGTTATTGGGGCTATAGTGCCTGGCTAAAGATAACTTAAACATGGCAAATACATACAGTAAGAAGTAGTAAGAATAGATAGATGTAAAGAGCTGTAAGACTTCCATAACATGTCTTTACAAAGATGAAGTTAACATGATAAAACAGACCATACGTCCAAAGGAGTAACTTGAATGTACAACATGAAAAATAAAGAAAAATCCCAGAATAATTTACTAACAGGTGTGTAATGAGTGGCATGCTGCCAAAGTGAATGACGTGGTGATACTGACTGGATGTCATGAAAAAACAGGTAAGTGGTTGAAGAGTTTTGTGAATGATAGAATGAGCAGGGAAATAACTGGCAGGCTGCCTTCTCACTTCAAATAGCTGCCGTTCGTTTTCACTCATTCAACTAGTAAAGACTCAACTTGCGAACTAAACAAGGAAGTGTGAAAGAAATGTCTTGCTTTCAAATATTAACCGCAGATCACAATGATTATGAGGTCAAAGAGAAGAGGGAACGGATCATCTGATGCATTGACTCTGCATGCATACATTTGACCTCTTTAATCTGAGAGGTGTGATCGCCTGTGCTTTGTTGGTTTCCTTAAGGTGTGGTTGTCTGTAAAGGCCCTGTCACACATATCTGTATGACAGAAACGTATGCAGGCACATACAAAAATTTGTCAGAGTCCAAAGACATCCAACTTTTCATCGGATCGGATCGGAAAAGTTAACATATACAGATACGTATGTCTAACCTATTGATAGAGTATTACTTACTTATACAAAATGTATCAGACGAATGCCCAACGAATGCATAACGTATACAAAAATATGGCGTATACAAAATATCGGCTGGTTTACGTTGATATAAGGTAAGGCATAAGTAGTATTCGTTAAGAGCTCACTGTGTTACGCTGGGGTGCGTTGTTGAACGCTGATGTTTTGAGCATGTTCAAAATTACCGGACGTACCCAACGTGTGCTTCATAAGATATGCAGACGTTACGTGACGTTAGACATACGTGAATACGGAATACGGAATACGTACGTGAATAATTTCCTACGTAAATATGGTACGTAAATACCTACGTGACTACGTTAGAGGAACGTTAGATATAGGCTACGTCGGTGAATCCTACAGCCAATTTATTGATAACGAGTGGATAACCTATTCCTACCCTATGTTAAGATTATGCCTGACGACGGAGTAATTTATTAAACGCATTTCTACAGTACAGCTAGCATTCAGCATTTTAACCATTCTCTAGCATCAGCATGACATGAACCAGATGGCACTTTTCCAGCTCCGTTGGCCAGAGGCTCTGATACGTTTTAAATAAGTAGTGTTATGTATTCGTTATGTGTGCGTCAGCTACAACACCGCTGTGGAAAAGTTGGACGTATTTGGACTCTGACACATTTTGAGCAAATTTTCATAAACGCCGGCATATATTTCTGTCATACGGAACTTTGTATGTCTGGCGTGTTCGGCGTAACGTCTGCGTCCTTCAAACGATCACAACTTACCCTCAATTTATATCAACCTATTGCCGGCATACGTTTCTGTCATACGGATATGTGTGACAGGGCCTTTAAGCAACATATGAGACACTCACATTTGGGGTTTTAGTGACAGACGGACTTTACACCAGGTTTATGTTGGTCAATGGTGCAATTGCTTTTTGTTACCTCAAGATATTGAGGCGCAAATGACAAAATGACAAATGCGTTGTGTGTAAGATGGGACCCTTTGTGTTAAGTCATAATTATATTATAATTATACCTGCTAAACAGCAGGTTAGCTTTGTAATTGTGAGCATGTTAGAATGTGAGGTTTAGGGTTCTGTTCCATTCTGTTCAGAAAGGTTCCACAAACGGACACAGAACCCATTCCATGTTGGTTGTTATTCCTAGTGTAAAGTTTAAACTTGTATAACAGGGCTATTATCTAAACTGTGAAATACATATTAATTGATTATACATATAAGTTTGCATAAACCTGTCGCACAACATATTTTATATTTTTAACACAAATCAAACAACTTTTTGTCACTGCATACCTGAGTTCAGAGCCTTGGACTCGTGTGCTTCCTGTGCCAGTGTGCTGGTTTGGGTGTCGGTGCTGATGGTGGTTCTGTTGGTACTCGGTATATTGGTGGTTTGTTTGGTGCCTGGGATGGTGCTCGGCCAGATGATGGTGCTGTTATTACTGGTTGTGCTGGTGGTTTGGGTGGTGGTTGTTTGTGTAGTGCTGGGGATGCTGATGCTGGTAGTGGGGCTGCTGATGGTGGTAGTGGGGCTGCTGATGCTGGTAGTGGGGCTGCTGATGCTGGTAGTGGGGCTGCTGATGTTGGTAGTGGGGCTGCTGATGCTGGGGCTAGAGTCCTGGGGGTCAGCTGATGTAGATGGTATTGAGGAAGACGTGGGTTTTGATGTCAAGTCTGCAGTGAGGTTTTCTTTAGTGCTGGCTGTCGTTGGGGAGAAAGTTGAATTTGAAGTTGAGTTGATGGTAGGGTTCAGTGCAGCTGTTTGAGAGAGTTGTGCTGTTGCTACAACGCACAACAATAGACCTGCAATTCATGACAAAAGATGTTTGTTTAAAGTACATTGTGACGGCAACATGTTTCAACAAATACAGTATAAGACCATATAACAGCTATTCTTGAGGTTGTTATGGTGCCATATGGATGTCACAAGAACTAACAAGGGTGGTGGTGGACTAGTGGTCTAGTGGTATGCCTTCCAAACAGAACACTGGAAGGTTATGAGTTCAATACCAGGGCTGCCACCATTGTGCCCCTGAGCAATACAATTTGTTAAATCATCAGGTGGATGAGGGAGAGATGAAAGTGAAGCGTTTTCAACCGGATCTGATGACAGCGTCCGCAGCTCCTAACAATCTGATGGATCTGGTGGGCGTCTGCCTTTCATCTGGATGTACTGCCCACGCTACAGTGAAACAGAGCCGGTTGAAAATGGGCATAGTTTCCCTTGAATAAATTAAACCTCAGCTACATTGTTTTGTAAATGAAAACAACGTTTTTGCCCACTGATATCCAAACACACATCTCTTATCTCTCTCCATATTGCTCTGGTAGCTACTATCCACAAACAATGAAGTGAAGTTGTGACTAGCGAGTTGCCCAAAGTTTCATTTGAAATTTTGTAAATGCCACAAATGCAGGATGAGTTTAAAACATTTAAAAATGTTTTACAGGAAGATTTAAAAAAAGGGATTTTGATGCAATACTCTGATACTGATATTTTTGACATATATTTGGCATATAAAAAAAGATAAATGAACACTTAACACAGGGACTTCATATTTGTGATTTCTTAAAAGATCTTCAACAGGTAACAATGGGCTTGAGGTTGGATGCCACAGACAAGGTGGGGAAGTATGAGAGTATTGAGCGACGAACTAACGAATTGTTGGTTTTAGGGGATTTGTTGACAAAAAGAAAAATGATTGAATAACGCAAGCCTTGGGGTATTTCAGTAGCTGGGACTTTAAAACATAACTTCACCCTTTCAACTTCACTTATAGAACAAATAAAATACGTTATATACTAACAGTTAACACTCATGGCAGAATCATGTTCTGACTTTGGACCATATAATGCTTTAGAAGGAGAGGCAGAGTTTTTTCATCAGTGTTTCAGTTAATAGGAAGTCAGTGCAGAGATCAGGCAGCATTCATGGTTTCCCTGTCTTCTTAGCACTCTGGTTTGTCACTTGTGTTTTAAATCAATTATTTAAAAAAAAGATCAGACAGAGAGTCACTACACAATTCTACAAGAAATTCATCCTGTGACAGGAAGTGAGAAATAATTGAACTGATTACACATTATCCTGTGATGTAAGACCTCCATTACTACCCACAGGTTTCAAAACAGCACGGTGTTTTTCAGGGTCAAAGTATAAAAAAATAATACTTTCCTGCCTCTGAGCTTTAGTGCCACCTACTCAAATGTGTTTGATGATCAACGATATACAAAGATTGGAAAAATGTCCAAAAATAAAATAGATTTTAGAGCTCAGCACCAAATCAAACGTTACACAACAAAGAAGTATTCTGTTGTGTACCAAGTGTTTAAAGCAGCATCAAATAGTAAAAAGAACATGTTTGCAATGGAGCCTGAATATGACTAAGAATTCACATTGAAGTTGAAGTGGCTGGTCTACTTTTTAACGTGGTATGTCTGCAAAGCTTTCTTCAATTTAGTGAATTATCTTGATACTTGAGATATGATCATCCCAATATTCTGGCTTGCTCAAGACATTGACAAGTATTAAAAAGTGATAAGTGATAAATCAGATTTTAGGTTAGTTTCCACATCAAATAGCATGCATTGATGTTACTTACATGTTATCAGAGTTTGCGGACTGACCCTCGTCATTGTGTTCTTTTCACTGTATATCTTCACAAACACGTGTGTAGCTGCAGCTCTGGCTCTCTGCTCTCTGTGGTGAGCTGTTGTGTGTGTGGCTGCCTGTGACTGGAAGTGGCTGATTATAAGAGCCTGGGGGCGAGGCTACATGCTTCCTGAGTCACGTTCAAAACCTTGCATTGTGACCCGGTCATGGTATGAAGCTGTTATAATGATGACCTAAAAATTCAAGTTTTTACAGAAAAACTAATGACATTCCCATTCCTGCAGTCTCTTCTACTGGGGCGCAGGAGATCAGCAGCCCTGCAAAGTCAAGATATCTTGATTACAATCAATGAATCAATCAAACTTTATTTATAGTACCTTTCAAGTCATATAACAGGTCATAATGATGAACAGTATAGTATTGATCTAAATAAAATAAATAATTTAAGATGATAATAAAAAGGATGAATAATGAAACCATAGAATTATAAAACACTACATTTAAAGTGGACTAAAAAGCAGGGTTTTTAGTTTATGTTAAAAAAATGTAGTGCCTTATTGTAAAATCAGTACAAAAACTAACAAATAACCAGTGTAAAGACTTTATAATAGGCATAATGTTCTCTTCTCTTGATGGTAGTCAGCACTAGTGCAGCAGAATTTTGACTTAGTTGTAGCTGAGTTGTTGTATTCCTTGGTAGATTAACGAAATGTTGCTTTGATGAATGAAAGCAGAATTCCAAAGGTACGAGATTAATCCAAACAAATATAACACACATGCAAACTACATAGCTAGCTAACTGTAACAGTACTAGTAATTTATCAGTGAACAAATAGCCAGTACAGTATGCAGTTAGCAGTATTTGGTAGCGACAAGATTTGTACTTCTTCAATTGATAGCTTAGTAGTAAATAAACGGGAATTAAAATGGAAAGTTCCAATTTTTTAATGCCGTTTGCTTAAAGCATGGCTCTAGGGATGGCAGTGTTGGTCGTTCCTTTTGTCGGGACTGAAATATCTTGACAATGATTGGATTGATTGCCATTCAAGTTTTTACAGAAAAACTAATGACATTCCCATCAGCCTAAGTGCTTTGTCTTGTAATACTCATTTTGTCCACAAGAGGCTGTAGTGCACCTCTACCATATTTTCTAAATAGGACTACATATTTTTATATGTTTTCTTCCAGGCGAGTTTTAATTTCTCCATGCACTCTAAACACAAGGTACTTTTGTGTAAGCACATTATGTAATCAAGATATTTGATTAAAAAAATGTATTATTATTTTGGCAAATAAAGGGAAGGTCTAAAAGTAAAAAATGAAAGGGAAGGGGAAACTCCACTACTTAAAGCTTAGGTAGGTAATGCTTTTTAGAAAATAAATTATTGAAATACTCATCTCGACAGCAAATAATAAATGTTTTTTGTCTCACTTGCCTCTCAGGTCTTTCTATATCCTTTTGCATTGCGTTTGGTGTAAGTGCCAGGTTTTCACAAGGAAAAAGAATGTATGGAATAACAAAAAAATTATATCTCTTGGTTCTGATCCCTTTTTTTAATCTGTTGATCATGAGTCCAACAATGTTAAAGGAGTGCGATGCTAAATAAGTCATCAGGTCAGCATTTCAATTTGTCCAATACTTTGATTTATGACCAAATACCATTAAAGCTAATGACCCTCCCATCAGCCTCAGCTTTACTTTTGCTAATTAGCAAATATTAGCATGTTAACATGCTAAACTACGATGGTAAACATTTTGTGTGCCAAATATCAAAATGTCATTTAGCTCAAAGAATCACTGTGAGTGAGGAGAGCATCACAGAGACGCTATAGCCTGTAGAATCTTAGACTTACTGGACTCAAGTCTTTTGGCTTTGGACCAACTTACCTGAGGAGTATCTGTCTTTCTCCTTATTCAAAGAACTGCTGTTGATGCTGCTGCAAGCAGTGCTGGTTGTAATGGTGGCTGCTGGAGTCTGGGTCACAGGTGTTGGGTGAGCTTCTGAAGTTGAGTATGAGTGCTGGACTGTGTTGGACTGGGATATGGAAGAAGAACTCATTGAGGAGTTGCCCACTGGTGATGAAGCTGGGTCGACAACAGTGCTGGTGTTGCTGCTTTCTCCCATCCTGTCTTTCACGTGCTGAGTGGATTGAGTAGAAACAGTAGAGCTGACCTCAGCATCACTGGTGGACTGAGCTGAGTTTGTAGTGGTGACATCAACAGTTGACGGGTCAGGTTGGGTAGATAAGGACTGGATATATGTGGTTGGTGTTGCTGTTGAGGATTCCTCCATCCCCTGTTCAGGTGTGTCTTCAGAGACAATGTGCTCCACTATTGTGTTGCTTCTTGTGGTATCTTCAGTAACAGAGACAGGTGCAGTCTGGGAGTCGATGGTGGTGACATTGTCGTCAGTTACCAATGGAGTAACAGCTGTGGGAGGAGGAGATTTTTGTAGTGCACTTGAGGATGGTGATGGTGTTGATGATGGAGAAGGTGGGGTGGTGGGAGCTGCAGTCTCTTCTACTGGGGCGCAGGAGATCAGCAGCCCTGCAAAGTCAAGATATCTTGATTACAATCAATGAATCAATCAAACTTTATTTATAGTACCTTTCAAGTCATATAACAGGTCATAATGATGAACAGTATAGTATTGATCTAAATAAAATAAATAATTTAAGATGATAATAAAAAGGATGAATAATGAAACCATAGAATTATAAAACACTACATTTAAAGTGGACTAAAAAGCAGGGTTTTTAGTTTATGTTAAAAAAATGTAGTGCCTTATTGTAAAATCAGTACAAAAACTAACAAATAACCAGTGTAAAGACTTTATAATAGGCATAATGTTCTCTTCTCTTGATGGTAGTCAGCACTAGTGCAGCAGAATTTTGACTTAGTTGTAGCTGAGTTGTTGTATTCCTTGGTAGATTAACGAAATGTTGCTTTGATGAATGAAAGCAGAATTCCAAAGGTACGAGATTAATCCAAACAAATATAACACACATGCAAACTACATAGCTAGCTAACTGTAACAGTACTAGTAATTTATCAGTGAACAAATAGCCAGTACAGTATGCAGTTAGCAGTATTTGGTAGCGACAAGATTTGTACTTCTTCAATTGATAGCTTAGTAGTAAATAAACGGGAATTAAAATGGAAAGTTCCAATTTTTTAATGCCGTTTGCTTAAAGCATGGCTCTAGGGATGGCAGTGTTGGTCGTTCCTTTTGTCGGGACTGAAATATCTTGACAATGATTGGATTGATTGCCATTCAAGTTTTTACAGAAAAACTAATGACATTCCCATCAGCCTAAGTGCTTTGTCTTGTAATACTCATTTTGTCCACAAGAGGCTGTAGTGCACCTCTACCATATTTTCTAAATAGGACTACATATTTTTATATGTTTTCTTCCAGGCGAGTTTTAATTTCTCCATGCACTCTAAACACAAGGTACTTTTGTGTAAGCACATTATGTAATCAAGATATTTGATTAAAAAAATGTATTATTATTTTGGCAAATAAAGGGAAGGTCTAAAAGTAAAAAATGAAAGGGAAGGGGCAAACTCCACTACTTAAAGCTTAGGTAGGTAATGCTTTTTAGAAAATAAATTATTGAAATACTCATCTCGACAGCAAATAATAAATGTTTTTTGTCTCACTTGCCTCTCAGGTCTTTCTATATGCTTTTGCATTGCGTTTGGTGTAAGTGCCAGGTTTTCACAAGGAAAAAGAATGTATGGAATAACAAAAAAATTATATCTCTTGGTTCTGATCCCTTTTTTTAATCTGTTGATCATGAGTCCAACAATGTTAAAGGAGTGCGATGCTAAATAAGTCATCAGGTCAGCATTTCAATTTGTCCAATACTTTGATTTATGACCAAATACCATTAAAGCTAATGACCCTCCCATCAGCCTCAGCTTTACTTTTGCTAATTAGCAAATATTAGCATGTTAACATGCTAAACTACGATGGTAAACATTTTGTGTGCCAAATATCAAAATGTCATTTAGCTCAAAGAATCACTGTGAGTGAGGAGAGCATCACAGAGACGCTATAGCCTGTAGAATCTTAGACTTACTGGACTCAAGTCTTTTGGCTTTGGACCAACTTACCTGAGGAGTATCTGTCTTTCTCCTTATTCAAAGAACTGCTGTTGATGCTGCTGCAAGCAGTGCTGGTTGTAATGGTGGCTGCTGGAGTCTGGGTCACAGGTGTTGGGTGAGCTTCTGAAGTTGAGTATGAGTGCTGGACTGTGTTGGACTGGGAT
Source organism: Cottoperca gobio (assembly GCF_900634415.1). Lineage (NCBI taxonomy): Eukaryota > Metazoa > Chordata > Actinopteri > Perciformes > Bovichtidae > Cottoperca > Cottoperca gobio. The sequence continues at coordinate 3,942,616 of NC_041366.1, forward strand.
ATGGAAGAAGAACTCATTGAGGAGTTGCCCACTGGTGATGAAGCTGGGTCGACAACAGTGCTGGTGTTGCTGCTTTCTCCCATCCTGTCTTTCACGTGCTGAGTGGATTGAGTAGAAACAGTAGAGCTGACCTCAGCATCACTGGTGGACTGAGCTGAGTTTGTAGTGGTGACATCAACAGTTGACGGGTCAGGTTGGGTAGATAAGGACTGGATATATGTGGTTGGTGTTGCTGTTGAGGATTCCTCCATCCCCTGTTCAGGTGTGTCTTCAGAGACAATGTGCTCCACTATTGTGTTGCTTCTTGTGGTATCTTCAGTAACAGAGACAGGTGCAGTCTGGGAGTCGATGGTGGTGACATTGTCGTCAGTTACCAATGGAGTAACAGCTGTGGGAGGAGGAGATTTTTGTAGTGCACTTGAGGATGGTGATGGTGTTGATGATGGAGAAGGTGGGGTGGTGGGAGCTGCAGTCTCTTCTACTGGGGCGCAGGAGATCAGCAGCCCTGCAAAGTCAAGATATCTTGATTACAATCAATGAATCAATCAAACTTTATTTATAGTACCTTTCAAGTCATATAACAGGTCATAATGATGAACAGTATAGTATTGATCTAAATAAAATAAATAATTTGAGATGATAATAAAAATGATGAATAATGAAACCATAGAATTATAAAGCACTACATTTAAAGTGGACTAAAAAGCAGGGTTTTTAGTTTATGTTAAAAAAATGTAGTGCCTTATTGTAAAATCAATACAAAAACTAACAAATAACCAGTGTAAAGACTTTATAATAGACATAATGTTCTCTTCTCTTGATGGTAGTCAGCACTAGTGCAGCAGAATTTTGACTTAGTTGTAGCTGAGTTGTTGTATTCCTTGGTAGATCAACGAAAATGTTGTTTTGATGAATGAAAGCAGAATTCCAAAGGTACGAGATTAATCCAAACAAATATAACACACATGCAAACTACATAGCTAGCTAACTGTAACAGTACTAGTAATTTATCAGTGAACAAATAGCCAGTACAGTATGCAGTTAGCAGTATTTGGTAGCGACAAGATTTGTACTTCTTCAATTGATAGCTTAGTAGTAAATAAACGGGAATTAAAATGGAAAGTTCCAATTTTTTAATGCCGTTTGCTTAAAGCATGGCTCTAGGGATGGCAGTGTTGGTCGTTCCTTTTGTCGGGACTGAAATATCTTGACAATGATTGGATTGATTGCCATTCAAGTTTTTACAGAAAAACTAATGACATTCCCATCAGCCTAAGTGCTTTGTCTTGTAATACTCATTTTGTCCACAAGAGGCTGTAGTGCACCTCTACCATATTTTCTAAATAGGACTACATATTTTTATATGTTTTCTTCCAGGCGAGTTTTAATTTCTCCATGCACTCTAAACACAAGGTACTTTTGTGTAAGCACATTATGTAATCAAGATATTTGATTAAAAAAATGTATTATTATTTTGGCAAATAAAGGGAAGGTCTAAAAGTAAAAAATGAAAGGGAAGGGGAAACTCCACTACTTAAAGCTTAGGTAGGTAATGCTTTTTAGAAAATAAATTATTGAAATACTCATCTCGACAGCAAATAATAAATGTTTTTTGTCTCACTTGCCTCTCAGGTCTTTCTATATGCTTTTGCATTGCGTTTGGTGTAAGTGCCAGGTTTTCACAAGGAAAAAGAATGTATGGAATAACAAAAAAATTATATCTCTTGGTTCTGATCCCTTTTTTTAATCTGTTGATCATGAGTCCAACAATGTTAAAGGAGTGCGATGCTAAATAAGTCATCAGGTCAGCATTTCAATTTGTCCAATACTTTGATTTATGACCAAATACCATTAAAGCTAATGACCCTCCCATCAGCCTCAGCTTTACTTTTGCTAATTAGCAAATATTAGCATGTTAACATGCTAAACTACGATGGTAAACATTTTGTGTGCCAAATATCAAAATGTCATTTAGCTCAAAGAATCACTGTGAGTGAGGAGAGCATCACAGAGACGCTATAGCCTGTAGAATCTTAGACTTACTGGACTCAAGTCTTTTGGCTTTGGACCAACTTACCTGAGGAGTATCTGTCTTTCTCCTTATTCAAAGAACTGCTGTTGATGCTGCTGCAAGCAGTGCTGGTTGTAATGGTGGCTGCTGGAGTCTGGGTCACAGGTGTTGGGTGAGCTTCTGAAGTTGAGTATGAGTGCTGGACTGTGTTGGACTGGGATATGGAAGAAGAACTCATTGAGGAGTTGCCCACTGGTGATGAAGCTGGGTCGACAACAGTGCTGGTGTTGCTGCTTTCTCCCATCCTGTCTTTCACGTGCTGAGTGGATTGAGTAGAAACAGTAGAGCTGACCTCAGCATCACTGGTGGACTGAGCTGAGTTTGTAGTGGTGACATCAACAGTTGACGGGTCAGGTTGGGTAGATAAGGACTGGATATATGTGGTTGGTGTTGCTGTTGAGGATTCCTCCATCCCCTGTTCAGGTGTGTCTTCAGAGACAATGTGCTCCACTATTGTGTTGCTTCTTGTGGTATCTTCAGTAACAGAGACAGGTGCAGTCTGGGAGTCGATGGTGGTGACATTGTCGTCAGTTACCAATGGAGTAACAGCTGTGGGAGGAGGAGATTTTTGTAGTGCACTTGAGGATGGTGATGGTGTTGATGATGGAGAAGGTGGGGTGGTGGGAGCTGCAGTCTCTTCTACTGGGGCGCAGGAGATCAGCAGCCCTGCAAAGTCAAGATATCTTGATTACAATCAATGAATCAATCAAACTTTATTTATAGTACCTTTCAAGTCATATAACAGGTCATAATGATGAACAGTATAGTATTGATCTAAATAAAATAAATAATTTAAGATGATAATAAAAAGGATGAATAATGAAACCATAGAATTATAAAACACTACATTTAAAGTGGACTAAAAAGCAGGGTTTTTAGTTTATGTTAAAAAAATGTAGTGCCTTATTGTAAAATCAGTACAAAAACTAACAAATAACCAGTGTAAAGACTTTATAATAGGCATAATGTTCTCTTCTCTTGATGGTAGTCAGCACTAGTGCAGCAGAATTTTGACTTAGTTGTAGCTGAGTTGTTGTATTCCTTGGTAGATCAACGAAATGTTGCTTTGATGAATGAAAGCAGAATTCCAAAGGTACGAGATTAATCCAAACAAATATAACACACATGCAAACTACATAGCTAGCTAACTGTAACAGTACTAGTAATTTATCAGTGAACAAATAGCCAGTACAGTATGCAGTTAGCAGTATTTGGTAGCGACGAGATTTGTACTTCTTCAATTGATAGCTTAGTAGTAAATAAACGGGAATTAAAATGGAAAGTTCCAATTTTTTAATGCCGTTTGCTTAAAGCATGGCTCTAGGGATGGCAGTGTTGGTCGTTCCTTTTGTCGGGACTGAAATATCTTGACAATGATTGGATTGATTGCCATTCAAGTTTTTACAGAAAAACTAATGACATTCCCATCAGCCTAAGTGCTTTGTCTTGTAATACTCATTTTGTCCACAAGAGGCTGTAGTGCACCTCTACCATATTTTCTAAATAGGACTACATATTTTTATATGTTTTCTTCCAGGCGAGTTTTAATTTCTCCATGCACTCTAAACACAAGGTACTTTTGTGTAAGCACATTATGTAATCAAGATATTTGATTAAAAAAAAATATTATTATTTTGGCAAATAAAGGGAAGGTCTAAAAGTAAAAAATGAAAGGGAAGGGGAAACTCCACTACTTAAAGCTTAGGTAGGTAATGCTTTTTAGAAAATAAATTATTGAAATACTCATCTCGACAGCAAATAATAAATGTTTTTTGTCTCACTTGCCTCTCAGGTCTTTCTATATCCTTTTGCATTGCGTTTGGTGTAAGTGCCAGGTTTTCACAAGGAAAAAGAATGTATGGAATAACAAAAAAATTATATCTCTTGGTTCTGATCCCTTTTTTTAATCTGTTGATCATGAGTCCAACAATGTTAAAGGAGTGCGATGCTAAATAAGTCATCAGGTCAGCATTTCAATTTGTCCAATACTTTGATTTATGACCAAATACCATTAAAGCTAATGACCCTCCCATCAGCCTCAGCTTTACTTTTGCTAATTAGCAAATATTAGCATGTTAACATGCTAAACTACGATGGTAAACATTTTCTGTGCCAAATATCAAAATGTCATTTAGCTCAAAGAATCACTATGAGTGAGGAGAGCATCACAGAGACGCTATAGCCTGTAGAATCTTAGACTTACTGGACTCAAGTCTTTTGGCTTTGGACCAACTTACCTGAGGAGTATCTGTCTTTCTCCTTATTCAAATAACTGCTGTTGATGCTGCTGCAAGCAGTGCTGGTTGTAATGGTAGGCTGCTGGAGTCTGGGTCACAGGTGTTGGGTGAGCTTCTGAAGTTGAGTATGAGTGCTGGACTGTGTTGGACTGGGATATGGAAGAAGAACTCATTGAGGAGTTGCCCACTGGTGATGAAGCTGGGTCGACAACAGTGCTGGTGTTGCTGCTTTCTCCCATCCTGTCTTTCACGTGCTGAGTGGATTGAGTAGAAACAGTAGAGCTGACCTCAGCATCACTGGTGGACTGAGCTGAGTTTGTAGTGGTGACATCAACAGTTGACGGGTCAGGTTGGGTAGATAAGGACTGGATATATGTGGTTGGTGTTGCTGTTGAGGATTCCTCCATCCCCTGTTCAGGTGTGTCTTCAGAGACGATGTGCTCCACTATTGTGTTGCTTCTTGTGGTATCTTCAGTAACAGAGACAGGTGCAGTCTGGGAGTCGATGGTGGTGACATTGTCGTCAGTTACCAATGGAGTAACAGCTGTGGGAGGAGGAGATTTTTGTAGTGCACTTGAGGATGGTGATGGTGTTGATGATGGAGAAGGTGGGGTGGTGGGAGCCGCAGTCTCTTCTACTGGGGCGCAGGAGATCAGCAGCCCTGCAAAGTCAAGATATCTTGATTACAATCAATGAATCAATCAAACTTTATTTATCGTACCTTTCAAGTCATATAGCAGGTCATAATGACGAACAATATAGTGTTGATTTAAATAAAATTAATAATTTAAGATGATAATTCCTTTTTTCACCCAGTGCAATAGTGTGATATGTTTTTAATCGTTTTTGGAGAATAAAGGAGCTCTATGGGACAGAGGAAGAAGATATATCTTGTCTATCTTTTTTCATTGGATTTGTTAACAATGAAAAATAAGAAAATATTCAATATTGTCGGACTTTTCTTAACTAGGATGTGATTTCCATCATTTATTTTCAGGATTCCTACTTGTCACCTCAGTGGAAAGTGACCAACATGGATAGGTTAGATCAGGGGTCGGTTATGATAGAAAAATTATATTTTCTCGCGGGCCGGATATAATTGTGGCCTTGAGTTTGACACCCGTGCAGTAGGCACAGAAACGTGCACATAAATTTGATAAATAACATAAGCGTTTAGTTTGTTTCATAAAAGAGCACCTGTTCAATGTGGAAAGTGAGTTGTGAATATTAAATAAATAAAAATCAGAGGGTTCCGTTGGGGGGGGGAGGGGGCACAGACAATGGTAGGGGAAACACTGATACCGCTTTTAGTACTCGGATTTTATTAAATATATGGCTCTCAAGGATATACGTTTAAAAATATTTGGCTTTTATGGCTCTCCCAGCCTAAAAGGTTCCCGACCCTTGGGTTAGATCAAACTGCATTTTTAATTCAATTCATAGAACTGACAATTCTAAAATCAGTATACTTTTTCAGTACACATGACCGATGTTAACTATTCTTAGCAACCACTGGTGCAGCTTCTGTGTCGATTGATAATGATGGCATGGATACTTTTCTCTCTCTGATTGTTTCGGGCAAAATACCAGCGGCCTACATGGACTCAATAGAGCAGTGGTTCCCAAATGGTGTGCTGCGGCACACTGGTGTGCCGTGAGAAAAATCCCGGTGTGCCGTGGGATTTTGAAACAATTAGGCCTATTGCATTTAAGGCCCTGTCACACATATCCGTATGACAGAAACGAATACCCAACAAATGCATAACGTATACAAAAATATGGCGTATACAAAATATCGGCAACACGCTGGTTAACGTTGATATAAGGTAAGGTATAAGTAGTATTCGTTAAGAGCTCAGTGTGTTACACTGGTTTACGTAGATATAAGGTAAGGTATAAGTTGTATTCGTTAAGAGCTCACTGTGTTACGCTGGGGTGCGTTGTTGAACGCTGATGTTTTGAGCATGTTAAAAATTACCGGACGTGCCCGATGTGTGCTTCATAAGATATGCAGACATTACGTGACGTTAGACATACGTGAATATGCAATACGTACATGAATACTTACCTACGTAAATATAGTACGTAAATACCTACGTGACTACGTTAGAGGTACGTTAGATATAGGCTATGTCGGCTGACGGTGAATCCTACAGCCAATGTATTGATAACGAGTGGATAACCTATTCCTACCCTATGTTAAGATTATGCTTGACGACGGAGTAACTTATTAAACGTGTTTCTACAGTACAGCTAGCGTTCATCATTCTAGCCGTTCTCCAGCATCAGCATGACGTGAAGCAAATGGCACTTTTCCAGCTCCGTTGGCCAGACGCTCTGATACGTTTTGTATAAGTAAGTGATAAGCTATCAATGTTTGACATGCGTATAATAATTTGTTATGTATGCGTCAGCTACAACACCGCTGTGGAAAAGTTGGACGTATTTGGACTCTGACACATTTTGAGCTAATTTTCATATACGCCGGCATGTTTCTGCCATACGGAACTGTGTGACAGGGCCGTATGTCTGGCGTGTTTGGCGTATCGTCTGCGTCCTTCAAACGATCACAACTTACCCTTAATTTATATCAACCTATTGCCGATATTTCGTAGGCGCTGGCATGCGTTTCTGTCATACGGATATGTGTGACAGGGCCTTTAACTTTAACTGTTATAAATGATTTTTTATTTACTTCAGTGTTTCCTCTAGGTTTACTGCTCCTCTAGGTGCTGCCTGGGCTGGATCAGGTCTGTGCGTGGTGCAGATTTTTTAAGTTATCTCCTTACCTTTTCTCCGCTCGGTCTCTGACTGTAAGTGTATGCGCTCGCGCGCGTGTGTGTGTGTGTGTGGGTTCGGAAGAGGAGCTCCGCCCTTCACGATGTAAAGCAGAGGAGAGAATATAAATACGCAAAGCAACTGAAACGTGCACACAAATGACATCAGCGTTTAGTTTTGTCAGGTAAATTAATCCTAAATTGTATTAATCCACATTGGAAAGACTATCATATGTATTTGTTTACCTCAATCAATATATATATATCTACACTACGAATATGTTTCTGCGCAATTATGTATTTTCTGCACTGAGTGTATTACAAACATAATAGGGGCACTTCCCGTTTAAGAAAACGGGTCAACAAACCATTACTTCCTGACTGTTGACGGAGGAGCGTGTTGGCGCCAAACTGGGACCAATGAGGAGAAGGTCAACGTCTACTCCTTCTATGTAGCCACATGTTTTACGACTCTTTGTACACACTGGAGCGGAGCCGTGAGACAGCAACATGGGGGCTCTTTGAGCCATGCAGTCTATGGAAACGGCGATGCAATTTGTGTCCTCAGCTGAGAGTATTTTCTATGTTTGACTTATCACGTTAATAAATATATCGATTGAACTAGATGATTGCTGTTTTGATTCGACATTCAAGCTCCGAGTTCTTCTACTTTTTCCACCCTTTAGTTTATTTAATAAAAGAGCACCCGTTCAATGTGAAAAGTGAGTTGTGAATATATATGTAAAAAAAAAAAACGTCTTGAATTTCAGTGGGGGAGGGGGGGCGGGCGCAGCGCAGGGAAACACTGTACTTTAGTGGTACTTTGTCCTACACACTTATTTCACAATATAGAAACAATAGGTCTTATATGCTTCGGCCTAAATATAAATAAAACATTCATTTAAAAAAAAAAAAAAAAAATCTTTCAAAGCGAACCCGTTTTAGCCACTTGCGCATTGTGGGAAATATTGTAGGAGTGTGACACTTCAAAGGCTCTCTGCTAGTGTGAAGGAGAATAGCTTCTTACAAGGACTAGGCTAAATAAATGTTCACAGAGTGATAACAGAATCAAACTGTGAGGGGGGAGAAGGGTGTGTGTGTGTCTGTTTATTTGTGATGGGGAGCAGGATGACACGCCATGGCTAATGGGAAACGCCTCACACCACTGATTACATTTTCTAATGAAATTAAATGGCTCTGAAGAACAGCTCCTGTTCACCCACACATATATATATATATTTAGTATATCAGCTGTATTAGAAGTTTGATATTAAAATGGCAACTAAAGTTAAAGTTAAAATTGTGCTCATAAAACTCAAATGCATTTGTGAATGCATTTACTTAAATACACACCATTTAGTTGTAGGTTTTTACACCATATTACACATATTTAGTTATGTCAAAAAATTTGTGCACAAAAGTAAAGTATTCAAATAAATAAGTATTCAAAATACATTCATTTTCGGCAACAAAACTTAAATGTAATAAAGTGCCATGAAAGTGACAATTGAATTAATTAATTATTCATGTGACCAAATGAATTTTTCTAAATAATTCAAACTAATTTGCTAAAAGGTTTGTCATGTAGCTGTAGTGTTATAAGTATATTTAAGTATCCTTTAAGTATATTAGAAGTTGTGTCTGGAAATGCTCTGCTTTAGTTAATTTAAAATAAATGAGGCAAACTAAAGCAAACTTAAAAGTAATGTAATGTTATAATATAAAGATATAATGTTGATGTTAATTGATTGTAAAATTAGTTTTACAATTATTAAGTCTGTAACCTATGTCCTACATATGAGTAATCAGTGTAGAATTGGTGTCTTTAATTTATAACTTATCTAAGTACATTGACAAGTTACATGCAAGTTGTCTTGTCCTCCAACAAGTCTTGTATCTGTTAAATCTTTAATCTTGAGTTTAGTCTTTCCCCAGCCTTATTCTGTAACAGCTTGAGTTTCTCTTTCCCAGAAAACGACTCACATAGCTAGAATCCCACCAACTGAAATGAAAGAGAAACTGGATGTACTGTTGTGTGGTTTATAAAGATAAACTGAAATAAAGTGTTCTGTTTGGAAGGCGTACCACTAGACCACTAGTCTATCACCACGTAATCAACATGTCGACAGTCAAAGAAGGACCTGGTAATGTAATAAGGTCTCATTAAAAACATCAACATTTAAATAGAAATTATTTCAAAATCAAGAATAGGTTTCAGCAATTTTTAGCAATTTTCTGCCAAATGATTTTATCTGCTTAAGGTTAAAGTTTTATATGATGAAATTCTTCCCTTAAAATGTTTTTTTTTTGTGTGTGTGAGGGACAATAAAACTGAACATTGTTTAAAAAAGTTTTTGTGACCTGTCATTTCCAACACATGCAGTAATTTCCGTCACACAAGGTCATCCCCATCACAAAAATGCATACAAATTGACATAATCACATTAAAAATATTTTGTAGTTTGGAAAATTGTGCAGTTATAAGTACTATTAATTAATATTTTTTGAAAACACAAGGTATATTAAATATTTTTTCTTTTAAAAAAAACTTTTTGTGATGTGATAGAAATGATGATTTCCTCTGATTGTATAATTGTATATTATTTAAAGAAATTCAGCATAGCCACTATCAGGAAGTTTTAATACACAGGATGTAGAAATATAAACATATTGAAACATTTCTGTAAATATGTTTCATTTTATCTATAAAGTTCCAGACCAAAATGGGCCGTAGTTGAAGAATCACCCAAATATATAATTTTATATTTATATATATAATGTTTTGTGATGCATATGATATATAATAAAATCAGAGTTTACTTACATGCTACCAGAGTTTGCGTGCTGACCCTCATCACTGTGTAATTTATAGATTGGTTGTGCTGCATGCAGCTCTGTAGTCTGTGCGTCCTGTGGATAGCAGTTGTGTCTGGCTGATTGGGACTGATTATAAGAGCCTTTAGCAGATGGAGGACCATGACATGTTTTTTTGATATCAACGATGCCTTCATTTTTCACTCAAAAGTTAAACTTTTGTAGGTTACCTATAAAATGTTGTTGGAAAACGTGAATGTGGTTTAATCTGTCCTTCACATTGACAAAACATAAACTAACAATATCACCTCTCTCCCCTTTCATGACAGCAGGCTGTTCACTCCGCAAACTACTTCCAAAGTGTGAAAATGAAGAGATGCTGGGGTTAAAGCCTCGGTTAACACCTCAAGGTCAACTAATGATTATCGATTTTAATTGGAAAACAACAAAACTAAATAATGCACCTTGATGTCCAACAGCATTATCAAGTGAAGGTGATTTGGGGGAATTGAACAGCTCCAAGGCAGCAGCAGGTGACATGAGTTTGATCTTTCTGAGTTCAATTGACACGTGTCCAAAAAATGTAACGACACTGTGTTAAACTGCCATTACATCATCTTCACTAACACACTGTGTTGAATCCTTTCATTGCCAACCAAACAGAGGAATGTCTGCACTTTGTCAATTGTACACCATAGTGCAGGGGTCGGGAACATATGGCTCGCGAGCCATATATGGCTCTTTCGATGACGCGATATGGCTCGCAGACAATTTTGAGCTGACATTTTAACAAGTAATAAATAATTATACTGTGTGTGTGTGTGTGTGTGTGTGTGTGTGTGTGTGTGTGTGTGTGTGTGTGTGTGTGTGTGTGTAGGGGGTGGAGCCCTGCCCTTCGCGAAACAGCTGAGGAGAAACTGCGCAAAGCAAGCAGTAGACCAGGGGTGTCAAACTCAATCACAGAGAGGGCCAAAATTAAGGCATTGTTTCGGGGGTGAAGCTTGGAAACTGCAGCGCCCACAGAGTCATACTTTGCCTTTAGTGTGTCGTTACACTGGAGGTCAATCAGCTCCATTTGGATGTTCACATGTGCTGTTTCCACGTCAACTGCAAACGGATTGGTGAGCAGTTCATGCGCAGTCGGGAACACAGCGGTGGCGATGGTTTGTCAGTGTTTGCTGCATCAGAGTCTCCCACAGGCAGCTTGGAAGCTGTAGGTTTAACAGTGAGATGCTTCGTTATGTCGCACAAACAGTCCAGCTCACATCGCCACTTTTCGTCCTAGAGATCTGTGGTGTGTTTCCCTTTGCTTCCAAAAACGGCCAGATTTCCTCACGCAACTCGAAAAATCTATCCAGCACTTTCCCTCGACTGAGCCATCGCACTGCCATGTTCAGAATGTATCTCCTCAGGAAAAGACTTACATTGACTCTTATGAATTTTCCTGTCTGTGTTACGGTGCTTAATACATGTTCCATCTCCAGAGCTTTACAACACAGCGCTTCCTGGTGTGTGAAGCAGTGATACACCGTCAGCTCACCTGGACAGTTATCCTGCTGCATCTTCTCCCGCATCCTGCACTAATCAGCTCTTTTCATCACATTGCAGGCTGTCGTTAGTCCCGTCAGTTTTTCCCGGGGCAGTTTCATTTCATTCACATATTTAGATACTTACACAGAAACGTGCACATAAATTTGATAAATAACATAAGCGTTTAGTTATAAAAGTAGTACTCATCCTCCTAAATTGGAAAAGAAGAAAAAAACTATATATATATATATATATATATATATATATATATATATTTTGCTCCCCCCCCCCCCGCCACAGCTTCTCTACACTCACATACACCTGCATAAAAAACTACACAATAAACTGCCCTGCACTCACACTAATACACACACCACTCACTCGTCTTGTCATTTTGATGCCTGTATTAGACTCTGTCTGGTCTCATCACACCTGTCATGTCGCTACACTAAATAAAAAAAACTGTATAGCCTAATTATCAAACCAAATTGTTGATTCATTTTCTTTAACTTGATTGGTTGAGAAGTGCAGCTGTACTGTAAATTCGCCTGCTCAGGTTATTTTCAACTGTCACTTCTCTTGACTAGACAGATTGCACTTTGCAGAAATGAAAGCATACCAAGAGCAATAAATGAAGATAGAAGCATTTGAGCATCATCGTTATTGTGCATATTTCATGTTTTTATTTAAATGTATTGTAATTTGTATTTTTTTATTTAATTTTTATCATTTTGGTCCATCAGCCTTTAGTGATAGAGGTTTGGTGTTCACTCTTTGCGTGTTTGAATTTAACGCTCAGACGTTATTTTTGTACTATTAAAATTAAAATTATTATAATTAACTTCTTGTGGCTTTAAAATAAATGTAGTTCATAGTGTAGCCAGAAGAGAGCAGCATATTCATTCATAATGTGATTTCAAAATCTCTATAGTATTTGCCCCTAATGAGTGATTCCTTAAATCATGTTAGGAATATTATAGAAATGTCACAGATTAAAAACATAATACATGATGGACCACAGGAAATTGTACACTACTATTGGCCAATTACAGAAGCAAAGTGTATCTAGATGTGTGTGTATGTTTATGGATGAGGCCTGTCAACATCAGCAAACCTGTCTCCTAAACATCACATTTATATACTTCTAATCTGCCATTTCTGTATCTCTTGTATCAATATTTAAGAGAGGAGAAAATAAAAACAAAAAGAGAGGGGAAATAATAACTATATAATATTTAATTATAATGTTCTAAGAACTCAGGTTGCTGGGGAGGGCTCAAATAGACGGACAGGAGGACAAAGAGTGGGTTCTTAATTAAGATCATGGGAGTTTTAAATTGAGGTTCGAAAATGATTAATAATAAACTGCAGTAACATTTTATTTTAAAGTTTTGACTAGGCCATAGCTATATAGCTACAACTATGTGCGTATATTGGGTTGTCTAGGGTATACATTGTTTTTCTGTAGCATTCACACCATTTATTTTTGTATTTCATTCCATGTGACTGTGTGAATGTGAATGTATGTACATTTATAATGAATGTAATGAAAGGAGACCGGGCCGGAGTCACTGGGGTCTCGACAGACGGGGGGAACACGGGGATCTCGAGCGTCAACGGGGACATGGGGGTCTCGGGAGTTAAGGGGAACACGTGGGTCTCCGGAGTCAAGGGGAGTATTGGGAAGAGATGGGAGCACAGGGTTCTCGGGAAGAGATGGGAGCACAGGGTTCTCGGGAAGAGATGGGAGCACAGGGGTCTCGGGAAGAGATGGGAGCACAGGGGCTGGGGTCCCGAGGGACAGAGGGATCACAGGGGCTGAGGTATCGAGGGACAGACAGATCACAGGGGCTGGGGTATCGAGGGACAGAGGGAGCACAGGGGCTGAGGTATCGAGGGACAGAGGGAGCACAGGGACTGGGGTATCGAGGGACAGAGGGAGCCCATGGTCTGGGTTATTGAGGGGTAGCTGGGGAACCTCTGGGGCGGATGTCAGCAGAGATCCGGCAGCGGGAACTGGAGTCTGTGGAGGTCCGGCAGGGGGTTCTGCGGCGGTCCGGCAGCTGGAACTGGAGTCTGCGGAGGTCCGGCAGCGGGAACTGAAGTCTGCGAAGGTCCGGCAGCGGGAACTGGAGTCTGCGGAGGTCCGGCAGGTAGATGGCCGGTGTCTGCAGAGACGGCAGGGAGGCGGCCGGGGTCTGCAGAGGCGGCAAGTAGACCGCCGGGGTCTGCAGAGGGGGCAGGGAGACATCCGGGGTCTGCAGAGCTGATGGAAAAGCAGACCGATCGGCAAGGTTGAGGAAATCCCCGAGTGCCTCAGGCAGAAGACTCCTCAACCAGGGCTTCTTTGCTACCTCGCTGCGGGCCTCATGAAGAAGGGTCTGCTGGTCCCTTCCACATGCGGCCTCTTTCCATTCCCGCAAAATACATATTATCTCAACATAAAGACTTAGATAATCCTCATCGTCAAGCACTGCTGGGTCCATTTTTGGTGGGATTGTACTGTCACGGTGTGGTAAAGGTGAGGACACAAAAGCAGAATGCAGGATGAGGGTTTAACAAAATGCGAGCTTTATTAAAACAAAGCCGAATCTAGAATACAACAATACAAAGTAACCAAAACACAAACCAATCCAGGGTGGAGCAGAACACGAGCACAACAAACACCCGCAGAACACCCGCAGAACATCCGCAGAACACGACCTAACATTAATGACAATCCCACAAAACACACTGGGGCAGACAGGGCTAAATACACAGACACCATACAAGGGAACAAGACACAGCTGGGGGGAAAGGCAGAAACACAAGGGCAGAGTAAATGGACACAGGAGGAACACATTAACAATCAGAAGGGAGGGTAAAGACACAGACAGGAAGTATCACTAGACATATAACAAGGGGGAGTGAACACTTCAAAATAAAACAGTAGTGCAAGAACTGTGACAGTGGGCCCCCATTCAGACACAAACTGGACCACTGTGCTGGAGCCTTTTAATTACTTTATATATGTGTTTAACTTTTAAAAGTATGCCAAATGATCTATTAGCAGTTCCTGTTTGCAATGTACACATGGATGTAAAGACAACTATCACTGGATTACTTTCATACTGAAGAAGAATCTAAAATGTAGTAGTGTGAGGGGCGTCTCATCAATCCAGTCACATACTCACTACTTCACAAACAAATACATTTTTGATAAAACCTTACAAATGAATATACTAAAGGCCCTGTCACACAGTGCCGTAAGGCAGAAACATATGCTGGCGCATATGAAAATTAACATATACAATGTTCATGAACGTATATGAATGGCCGTGAAACGTTTTTTGAGCATGTTCAAAAATGTTTCACTGCCATTCATATACTCAGCGTTCAACAACGTACACCAGCGTATTGCCGATATTTCGTATACACCGACAAACGTTTCCATCATACGGCGAAGGAATACGCTAGGAATGCGTTATCCATCTGTTGGGCATTCGTAGAATACGTTGGCTATAAGTTTTTTATAAGTACGTGATACTCTATCAATAGGCTCTGTATACGTTCATATACGTTGTATATGCTAATTTTCATATGCGTCAGCATACGTGTCTGCCATACGGAATTGTGTGACAGGGCCTTTAAACATAAACAGTACTTGCACAGATGAGAAGCGCCTGCACAAGCACAACATTTTTAAGCGGAAGTGTTTTAAATAGTAAGGTTTTAGTGAAATGCATGTCTAGAAGTAGCGAGCATACGACTGGATACATGAGACTTGGATTATAATACACAAGTTGTGGGAAGGTTTTTGGAAACAACGTTTTCTTCAAGAAGGTTCACTTTCAGGCGGAGTATTCCTTTATGGGTTAGTATTATTTTCACCTTTAAAGGAGACCAGTATGAGCTTCACTTATACCTCAGTGGGAGATGGGAATAATGGACACCTCATGCAGTGACCTTGCTGTGACAAACTCCCCCTGCTCCCGACCGGTTGCCTAATTAATCGGCCTGGCTGCTGATCGCCCTGAATTAGTTTGCAAAAAGAATGAGGACGGCTGCCATGCCACTGAAACCTCTGCGGGGAAGAGCAGTGAAGGAGGGGCTGACATGAATGAAGAACAAGATATTCTCTGATATTTGAGGAATAACTTCATATTTCTGTGCTTTTTATATTGATAGTCATAGAAGGTACAAAAGATGATGAAGACTTGGTTCCGTTGATATTTTATAAGCAAATAGGTCCTTTACCTCAGTTTGACACAGGTGGACATTTGGTTAATCTGGAGGTTGAACCAGCGCCCACACAGTCATTACATCCTTCTTCTTTTTTTTTTTTTTTAAATAAGTACTTTATGCAGCACAGGAGTTGTGTTGCTGCTGCAAAATACAAAGAGGGTAAAACATTAAAGGGATTTTTCTTCATCAATGGAATAATGGGGCTAATTATCCCTGGAGGAGAGAAAGGTCTGTAAGTCAAATGGACTGTTTAATCGAGGCTGGAGTTTATCCACTGCTAGATTAAGTCCAGAACGGAGGTGTTCATCTGTGTGTGTGTGTGTGTGTGTGTGTGTGTGTGTGTGTGTGTGTGTGTGTGTGTGTGTGTGTGTGTGTGTGTGTGTGTGTGTGTGTGCGCGTTTGTTCCTGTGTGTATGTGTATTCCACAAATGGCCACTTGAGGCTGTATCCAAAAGAGTCCGTCTCCATCGACCCAAATGTTGAAATGAAGCAACTTTACAGCAGAAATAGACATGATACAGCCTGGTACAGAAACTGTTTTTATTTTCTATAGCTAATTTCAACTTTCATTACAACTGTACCAGGGTACATTTTTATGTAACTCACCGACTCAATTATATTGAAGTTATGAAGTTATGAATAGATAAGTGCGTGGCCGCCTTGACTGACAAGACTAGTCGCTAGCTGTCTGCTAGGTGTCACCTCAGCTAAATCGAGTCACTGAACTCACTTCTCTGCGTTGTTTGTGGTTGTGGTGCCTTTTAGACATTTTTTAATGCAAATAATAATAATAATATGGCTTGATGATTAGTACTAACCGACATAATCTGTACTCTAATATTATTTATAAATTAGCACTAATTAGCCGTTATCAGTGTCTGCGTTCACCATACCTGGATTGTTAGCTTAGCTTGATATTTTGATCTGTGAGAGGTGCTAAAGCAAGCTCGCGGATTCATCCTCTGGAGGGCAGGATTATCAAAAGCAAATTTCCTGAAAATCTAGTAATAGTTACAATGTCATGGAAGTGTTATTTAAGCAAAAGCTTGACCTCACGGTGACATTAGAGCAGGGGTCGGGAACCTTTTTGGCTGGGAGAGCCATAAAAGCCAAATATTTTTTTTATGTATTTCCTTGAGAGCCATATATAAAAATATATAAATTTGAATGCAACTTTATGCGTGCATTTTTTTAAGAATAACACGTCTCCGAGTACTAATAGAGGTATCAGTGTTGCATTGAACAGGAGCTCTTTATTAATAACTAAACGCTTACGTTATTTATCTCATTTATGTGCAAGTTTCAGTGTTTACTGCACGGGTGTCAAACTCAAGGCAATTATATCCGGCCCGCGAGAAAATATCATATGTCCGTCATAACTGGCCCGCCAGTTTTGGTAGTTAAATCAATGCATGGCACAACCACGGGAAAATACATTTGAGGAATAATCTAAATATGTGAATGGAATGAAAGTTTTTGGAAAGCAAAGGGAAAGACACCACAGATCTCTGGGACGATGCGAGCGGGACTGTTTGTGCGACATAACGAAGCATCTCACTGTTAAACCTGCAGCTTCAGGGCCGTGTGATCACAGACATGTATGATGCAGTGAGAGCGTTCCAAGCCGAGCTGCCTGTGGGAGACACGGATGCAGAAGGAAACTTTGGTCACTACGTGTTTCCAAACACTGACAAACATCTCCACCGCTGTGTTCCCGACAGCATTCTGCTGATCAACTGAGACCATTTGCCGACTTTGCTGCTCAGATATTAAAATTGAACTGCTCAGCAATCCGTTTGCAGTTGACTTAAATATGTTCCATATCTTTTTGCACTTTATGTGTATCCTGTTCAATAAATGTGGACCGTGTTTGGCCCTCGACGTAGTCCCAGTTTTTAATGTTGGCCCTCTGTGAATGAGTTTGACCCCCCCCGGTCTACTGCTTGCTTTGCGCAGTCTCGCGACGGGCGGGGCTCTGCCCCCTACACACACACACACACACACACACGCACACACACACAGCGGAGGAAAGGAGAGGGGAGAACTAAAAACAAATCCGCTGCTAAATGTTTTACTTTAAAATGGCACAGTATAATTATTTATTACTTGTTAAGCTCAAAATTGTCTGCGAGCCATATCGCGTTATCGAAAGAGCCATATATGACTCGCGAGCCATAGGTTCCCGACCCCTGCATTAGAGTGTCGAAAAATGATGATTTCCGTGTGTTTTTTGGTTAGATGCCTTAAATAAGGTCTGTGGGTAACACAAGCTTAAGAGATTTTCACGCTTTGTTCTACAACATAAAATACGTCAGTAAATACCCCCCTCTATATAGTCTATATTCTAACTCTATACTACCACTAAGTCCAGAACAAAGGTGTTCATGCAGGTGTGTGTGTGTGTGTGTGTGTGTGTGTGTGTGTGTGTGTGTGTGTGTGTGTGTGTGTGTGTGTGTGTGTGTGTCTGACAGCATCACTCATGTTGTGAAATATTAATTTGCAATATGTTATCTGGCCAACGGGACTCCATAATACGGTATTTGCAGTGGATATTTTAGATTTTTTGTCATTTAAGTCGTGTGCTTTTTATTACCCACACAAACATTCCCCCCCCTTGTTTTCTCCTGAATTGAATTCTTATTGCCTGATTTAAAGAAAAGGTAACAGAGCGTCATATATTAATCAAATCAAAGAAGCTCAAAGAAATATAAAGATACAACAATAACTTAATTTCCAGTGTATATGAACATTGAATCAAATGACAAGAGGCCACACAGTTGTCTTGTGCAGGTTTGCCTCACTGTATTTGATTTGACACCAAACAGCTGCTACCCGATGCAGACTAACTCTGAACATCTTAAAAAGGCACGGCAATATTGCTCGTAGAGTGGACAGGCAAGTCAGCTCATCCCCTTATGCTCACTTTTCCAGTCTGGCAATCGCCTCAACTTAATGAGCCAGTGACCTTTCACTGCATAATTTTTGCACAGACAGTCTACTGCTAAATCATAATCCACACAGCCTTACCAGATTGTATGATTTGCATTTATATTGACGGGGGAATGTGTTGATTGATGCAGTGGTTGGTTGCAGCAGCTGCAGCCTGGACAGTCAGATAAAATGACATATTGGATCATCTGGGCGCCTTAAGGTCCCTCCATCCCAGCTAAAAACATTTTTTTTTACTGTGTTTCACACATTGTGAACTCCCAGAGGTCGTCGTGAAGATTGGGGTCGATGGGGATGATCAATCAATAGCTGCTCGGAAAAGAATCCAATATGAGAGCACAGGGACAGTATTGAAGAGTTTTCTAACATGGCTTTTACAATCAAAGGGTTTAGATAAGTGACGCAGCAACTAAACCAATAAGAGCAGTAATACGGAGTTATCTTAAAGCAACTACAGAAGATATTTCTCTGTTAATAATGTGTCAATGTGAAAACAATATGACAATAGGTGCGTTTCCATTTTCCTGATTTTATGTACATTTTCAATTTGCGCAGTGAAAATGCAAAAAAAATTGAAAACATCTTTAAAAATCGCAAAGAAAATGTACACTTGGCTGAGGTGGAAAAGTTGGTTTATCGATAAAAGCAAAATGTGACATAGTGCAATGAAGGGAATAAATGAAGACAGCATGTGACTTTCATGTCCACTGAAGATTCTACTCCTCATCGCTCCACACAGATCTGATGTAATTTTCCTTACATTATGAAACACACACACACATATCCACGTCCAGTCCTCTACATTGGTTTTCACCGTTTGAGGTTGGACTGGCACTAATTACGTCCTCTTGTTGCGCCCTCATCTTCTGCAGGTTTTCCAACTGGACGGTTGGCACCACCAACACTGCTTACCTTGATGAACCAACTCCTAAATATCGCATAACAGTAGTGGATGAAAACAAGCATTACTTTGCATTTTCTTTTGCCAAAATTCAGTTTAGATGTGCAATTAATTTCTATTGAAACCTGACTAATGTCACAGTAATGAACCTACAGAGAATAATCACCTGCATCTGCAGCTCCCCTCTGCTTCATGGAGCTTTATAGTCAGTTTCAGCAACTTAACTGTTGTGGTTCACTATCACCACATCATGGTGTCGTTATAACCACAGCAGGCAGCTGTTATTAGAAAAAAAGTCCTCATCCGTGAAGACTTTTCCGTCATAAAAGGGGAAAGGGAAATACCTCCATGAAAGCATAATATAAATCCCCCATCTGTGGAGTTTGACCGTCAAAATCACTATAAACTCACATGAGGGAACATGCTACCCGAGCAGCATGAAGTTTTTACTTATCCAGTGTAATATTAACATCTACTGGATGGAATGGCATAAAGTTCTGTCCAGACATTCATGGTTCCACATTTGCAGTTTTAAGTGAAATGTCTCGACAACTATTGAATGGATTGCCATTTAATTTGGTACAGACGTTCATTTCCCCCTCAGGTTTAATTGTAAGAACTATGGCGATCCTCTGCCTTTTCTAGTGCCATCATCAGGTCAGTAGGTAAAATAAGTTTTAAATGTCTACATGTATACTGTATATTATAAACGCTTGTTCCGAACATTCTGTACCCCTTGAATTTAATTTAAAGTGTACACACAGTAGTTTTGTTTAGTGCTGCATGTTCATTAATTTGACTGCTATTATGCTAATGACTATCCTATTTTCTTATCTGTAGATAGGAAAATGTATATCTGATATACAAAGATAATGATATATGAATATCATTATCTTTATCAGAGATCTTTTATAATTAATTATGGTCCCATATCATCATATCTGTCTCATCCAATTACCTTTAAAGGACTACTATTAATTGACTGAATGACATTATTCTATCCAGGAATGTATGAACAAACATTGTACTGGTTCACAAGTTCTGACACGCACACCATTGTTACTTTGCTTAGCTCGTAGCTTGCACACAAAGTAGGAATGTCTCGATTAAGTTTTTTTGCCCACAATCCCGATCCGAGTGTTTTATTATTGAGTATCTGCCAATACCTTGTCTGAAAAGCTGCTAACCCGTGTCAAAATGGCAGATGGTAGCAGTGGGTGATGCAGTCTTTTCCCACTGCAGAAACGACTGGAAGGCAAAAAAGCAGGGATCTGTGAATGACAGGAACTGTGGCATTTTGAGATTATGAAGAGGTCAGGCTTTCTTCCGGTGAAGGACGTATTTTAAGGCAGGCAATCGCTCTTTTTTTCCTTTGAATCAGGCACCATTTGAATGCGTTAACAATTTCAGACCTGGAAAATGCCACAGACAAATGGCTTTTATCTTATTATTTATGCCTGTACAGCGACTTGAGCAATTCAGGGGGTTTCTGCGTCACTGTATGCTACAGTCCTTCGGTTCACAAAGGTCCAGAATATAAAGAAGGAATGCATTACTTTTGTGCACTCTGCCGGGTGGTAGTTGTTTGAAATTATACTGCATTATTTCTGACAGAATTCTGAGTGCAAATTCAGGAGGCTGATCTCGCTACACAGCATGGAGATTTGCACGGCCACCGGAGCAAGAGGCCTTTATGAATAGGATATAAACATAAATAGGCTTTTTCTGTATAATGAAAACATTTTAAATAAAAAAATTATATGGTATAAGATTTTTTATATAAGCAGATTTTATGCAGAGCCTTGACACATGGATCATATCTAGGGGATAATGTCCCCTATACATTTAAGTAAGAGTAATACTAGTCCTGTGCAAATAGGGTTTATGTCTGAGAAATAAAAACAACACATTCAATCAATCCTATAACAGAACAGCCAATAGGAGGGTGGGTCGAGGCATGGTGAGGAGGTGATCACACATCCTTTAAGTTTTTTGTAATAATAAATGCAAATAATCTCTGTATTTTGGTTAAAATACATAAACTGTTCTATAAACTCACACTCATTTATGCCGGTAATAAATCTGAAAGATTAGTAACAATTACAATACTTGCTTGACTTTTAATAGATAACTGGAGTGGAGACCCAAAGTATTACTTGTGGCAAACAGTGACAATTAATTATTACAAAATGTTAATAATGTTAACATAGACCGAGGTGATAGATAGACAGTACATGCTTATGAATTCATACAGAATATACCACGTAATTAAACTCCACCAAAGTTAAATTAGGTTTAAAAGTTGATTACTGACATCCCTTTCTGGCTAAATGTATGATGTGCTGGAGTCACATTCAAACTTCTGACCTTTTTCAAACTATAATGAGTGTTTAGCACCCTGGGTTATTTGTGGCCCTTTATACGAGTCTAACACCCGGCATGCTCCCCTCATATCCCTCAGGTCCTCTGACACTGGCCTTTTAATTATTCCCAGGGTGAGTACAAAGACATACGGGGTCTAAAAAGGCATTTAGTGTCTATGGTCCTCACCTCTGGAATAGCTGAAGGCTTCACAATCTGTAAAT
Organism: Cottoperca gobio; assembly: GCF_900634415.1. Lineage (NCBI taxonomy): Eukaryota > Metazoa > Chordata > Actinopteri > Perciformes > Bovichtidae > Cottoperca > Cottoperca gobio. Next base: position 3,964,704 of record NC_041366.1, read on the forward strand.
ACCTTTAAACAAAATCTTAAAACATACCGTTTCACTTCGCATTGTCTTGTTCATAATCCACTAAAATATATATTGCATCTACCCTGTTTTACTGTGCTATGTTCATTGTATTGTTGTATTTGTTTTGTATTGCTAAGCACCTTGTATTGCAACTTTGCGCTGTCCATTCTTCTTCTGCTCAGCCATGCATCAACGCAATGTTCAGTCCGTGTGTGATGTATGCATGGCTGAGCAGAAGAAGAATGGACAGCGCAGGAGAAAAATTGGAGAGTAAGAGAAATGGTGGAGCTGAGAGTGAGAGCAGTACAAGGGAAATAAAGCCCTAGATGAAAGGATAAATACTGATATGTTCATGAGCAGGGGGCACGTTAGGATTTAAAGGGAAAACAAACTACCACCCTCAGCACGTCATATTATACACACTACCCTTCATCAATGGCATCAGCACTTCATCATGCTCTGCAGGACAGTTGGAGATGTGTATGCATGTGTAATATAGAAAATAAAGACCTGTGTAAATGCCAGGTGCAAAAACAAACACTCCAAGAGCACACACAAACTATATACATGAGAATATTTAATCCTGTATATGTAATTATAATGTTTTGGTTAATTGGAAATGGTTCTGTAGATGAACATGTTCATACTTCTCAAAGTATTGCAAAAATAGTCTCGAGAGAATGAAGCTCTGTGTGACAAGCAGAGGCTTTCCATACAGCCCGAGAAGGTTTGTATTCCAAGGCCAAAATGAGCCACAGGCTTTCTATCTCCACCACAGGCAGAGCCCCATGATCAGCAGCTGGGCTCCGACTTAAAACTGGGAGAAAATAGCTCACACGGACGTGGGAACAGGGTGGGAGATGGAAACTGAGTTTACACAGGCTGCAGCTTTGAAGTCCTTCCATCCATCCAAACTACACCCACATTGTCCTCCTCAGCCACGTGCTGCAGCTCCACCTGGTGTAACCTGAGGTGTTCCCAGACCAAACCGGCCACCATCCAACCCGTGTGCTCTGTTCTGTGTTTATTCATACTTTGTTTCTGAATGTAAGACACCAAATGTACATGCTTTTTTAAAAAGCTTAGTATGTGCTTAGAAAGATATAAGATCTAATTTACCAACAAAAGTCACATATTTTAGCCTCAGTAGTAAGTAAGTAGTAAGTGAGTATGCTATAATAATTCAGCACGCACTGTAAGAAAACCTCCTACCAGCTTTATATGATCAGAAAATATTAAGATGTCCATTGTCATCTGCGGATATGATCGCTTGCAGCGCGCTGAGCAAAGTTAGACTATAAATGTTTTGACAGCTCCATGATGCTTTCTGGGAAACCGGCGACATGCTGCGAGTCAAAAAGTACATCAGCAATCACAGAAATAAGGACCCGGCAAACAATTAAAATAGATGAAAGTTGTTTGTTTGCTTGAATTATTTTGTTTCTTTAACTTAGATCACAGAATAACTTTTAATGTTAAATATCTTCTCTTGGAGTCATACAAAACCATACGTTATGATTTATACGTTATCTCTAAAATTGAGCATTGTATTAATGGTTTCTTGAAAGTTAGTTGCAGTCACTTAACTTAATTTTTGAAGAAAATGGACCTTCGGATCAGTAGGCTTCTTTTCGGGATAACAAGCTGTCGGACTAGGTGCTTTTGATCCAATACGACATTTTTCAATCTATTGTGGTTTCATAATAATGGACCTTCGGACCGATGGGCAGTCCCCAATGTTACACCCTACATTGCTTTTTTAGACAATAATGTGTTTCCATCCATCCATCCATCCATCCATCGTCTACCGCTTATCCGGGATCGGGTCGCGGGGGCAGCAGCTCCAGTAAGGAACCCCAATCTTCCCTTCTCCGGGCCACATCCTCCAGCTCCGACTGGGGGATCCTGAGGCGTTCCCAGGCCAGTGAGGAGATATAATCTCTCCACCGAGTCCTGGGTCTTCCCCGGGGTCTCCTCCCAGCTGGACGTGCCTGGAACACCTCCCAGGTGGCATCCTTACTAGATGCCCGAACCACCTCAACTGGCTCCTTTCAACGTAAAGGAGCAGCGGCTCTACTCCGAGTCTCTCACGGATGGCTGAGCTTCTCACCCTATCTCTAAGGGAGACGCCAGCCACCCGTCTGAGAAAACCCATTTCGGCCGCTTGTACCCGTGATCTCGTTCTTTCGGTCATGACCCAGCCTTCATGACCATAGGTGAGGGTAGGAACGAAGATCGACCGGTATATTGAGAGCTTTGCCTTCTGGCTCAGCTCTCTTTTCGTCACAACGGTGCGGTAAAGTGACTGTAATACCGCCCCCGCTGCGCCGATTCTCCGGCCAATCTCTCGCTCCATTGTCCCCTCACTCGCGAACAAGACCCCGAGGTACTTGAACTCCTTCACTTGGGGTAATGGCTCATTCCCTACCCGGAGTAGGCAATCCACCGGTTTCCTGCTGAGAGCCATGGCCTCAGATTTGGAGGTGCTGATCCTCATCCCAACCGCTGCACACTCGGCTGCGAACCGATCCAGTGAGTGTTGAAGGTCACAGACCGATGATGCCATAAGGACCACATCATCTGCAAAGAGCAGCGATGAGATCCTCAGGTCACCGAACTGCAACCCCTCTCCTCCACGACTACGCCTCGATATCCTATCCATGAAAATCACGAACAGGATTGGTGATAAAGCGCAGCCCTGGCGGAGGCCAACATTCACGGGAAACGAGTCCGACTTACTGCCGAGTATCCGGACACAACTCTCGCTTTGGGCGTACAGGGATTGGATGGCCCTCAAAAGTGACCCCCTCACCCCATACTCCCGCAGCACCTCCCACAGTATCACCCGGGGGACCCGGTCATACGCCTTCTCCAGATCCACAAAACACATGTAGACCGGATGGGCGTACTCCCAGGCCCCCTCCAGGATCCTTGCAAGAGTAAAGAGTTGGTCTGTTGTTCCACGACCAGGACGGAATCCGCATTGTTCCTCTTCAATCAGAGGTTCGACTACCGGCCGAACCCTCCTTTCCAGTACCTTGGAGTAGACTTTACCAGGGAGGCTGAGAAGTGTGATACCCCTGTAGTTGGCACACACTCTCTGGTCCCCCTTTTTAAATAGGGGAACCACCACCCCGGTCTGCCAACCCCTAGGCACTGTCCCAGACTTCCACGCAATGTTGACGAGGCATGTCAACCAAGACAGCCCCTCAACACCCAAAGCCTTCAGCATTTCTGGACGGATCTCATCAACCCCTGCGGCTTTGCCACTGTGGAGTTGTTTGACTACCTCAGTGACTTCCATCAGGGAAATTGACGATGATCCCCCATCAGCTTCCAGCTCTGCCTCAACCATAGAGGGCGTGTTAGTCGGATTCAGGAGTTCCTCAAAGTGCTCCTTCCAGCGGCCGATAACCTTCTCAGTTGAAGTCAGCAGGGTCCCACCCTTGCTGTACACAGCTTGGATGGTTCCTCGCTTCCCCCTCCTGAGGTGCCGGATGGTTTTCCAGAAGCACCTTGGTGCCGACCGAAAGTCGTTCTCCATAGCTTCTCCGAACTTCTCCCACACCCGCTGCTTTGCCTCTGACACGGCAGAAGCTGCCGCCCTTCTAGTCCTTCGATACCCTGCAACTGTTTCCGGAGTCCTCCCGGATAACATAACCCGGAAGGACTCCTTCTTCAGTCGGACGGCTTCCCTGACCACCGGGGTCCACCACGGTGTTCGAGGGTTACCGCCCCTTGAGGCACCTAAGACCTTGAGACCACAGCTCATCACCGCTGCTTCAGCAATAGAGGTTTTGAACATCGCCCACTCAGGTTCAATGCCCCCAACCTCCACAGGGATGGCTGAAAAGCTCCGCCGGAGGTGTGAGTTAAAGATCCCCAGGACAGGGGCTTCCTCCAGACGTTCCCAGTTCACCCGCACTACCCGTTTGGGTTTACCAGGTCTGTCCAGAGTCTTCCCCCACCCCTTGATCCAACTCACCACCAGATGGTGATCAGTCGACAGCTCCGCCCCTCTCTTCACCCGAGTGTCCAAAATTACGAAATCGATTATTGACCTTTGGCCTAGGGTGCTCTGGTACCACGTGCACTTATGAGCATCCTTATGTTCGAACATGGTGTTTGTTATGGCCATTCCATGACTAGCACAGAAGTCCAACAACAAACGACCGTTCGGGTTTAGATCAGGGAGGCCCTTCCTCCCAATCACGCCTCTCCAGGTGTCTCCATCGTTTCCCACGTGTGCGTTGAAGTCTCCCAGCAAGACTACGGAGTCCCCTACTGGAGCCACCTGCAGGGCTCCATTCAGGGTCTCCAAGAAGGCCGAATACTCAGAACTGCGGTTTGGGGCATAGGCACAAACAACAGTCAGAGTTTTCCCCCCCATAACCCGAAGGCGTAGGGAGGCGACCCTCTCGTCCACCGGGATAAACTCCAACGTGGCGGCGCTCAGCCGGGGGCTAGTGATTATCCCCACCCCGGCCCGAGGCCTCACACCTTGGGCAACTCCGGAGAAGAATAGAGTCCAACCCCTATCCAGGAGTACGGTTCCAGAGCCAAGACTGTGCGTGGAGGTAAGCCCCACCAGATCCAACTGGTAGCGATCCACCTCCCGCACTAGTTCCGGCTCCTTCCCCCATAGAGAGGTGACGTTCCACGTCCCCAGAGCCAGCCTCTGCTGCCCGGGTCTGGTCCGTCGAGGTCCCTGACCATCACTGCCACCCGTGTGACAGCGCACCCGACCCCAGCGGTTTTTCCCATGAGTGGTGGGCCCACAGGATGGATGGATGGGAGGCACCACGTAGCTTCTTCGGGCTGTGCCCGACCGGGCTCCGTGGCAAACCCGGCCACCAGGCACTCGCTGTCGGGCCCTCCCTCTGGGCCTGGCTCCAGACGGGGGCCCCGGGCTTCCTCCGGGCAGGGTCTCTCCTTTCCTTTCCCTTTCTTTCATGAAGTCGTTTTTGAATAATGTGTTTCCAACAAAATAAATGTATATGTTGGGCCTGGATGTATATTAACAATGGATCAAATGACTACATGAATGTATATTTCAGAGTGTGTATTTTTGAAAAACCTGAGCTCAAATAGACTGTGTTACCACGTGAAAAAGAGGAAGTTTCTCTGATAAATGTGTTTCATGTTCTTTACACAATTAGTGGAAAAGTAAAAAAAAATTACTTTAACCAATAGACAAACGGGCTTTATTAACTCGTACTGGTAAATTAAATGCAAGGAAGTCATGAGTGACAGGCCCAGTAAATCAACTGGTGTTGTTTTAGTTGACAGAGAGACTTTTGTAGAGACAATAGTAAGTAAAGCAAATAATACGGGTGGATTACGTTAAAACAGACGGCGGTCGCTTAGTCGTCCCACAGTAAGATTATTGTGTTATACTAAAGCAAGCATTACAATAAATCTAGAATACCCGGCGGCGACCCAGAAGAGAATCGTTTAAAAATAATTACCCGGTGGCGACCCGGAGTACATTAGTTTAAGAATAGAATACCCGGCGGCGACTCGCAAGATAAAGAAAAACTCCTACAGAGTAGGCCCGATTAGCTATCGGTTGAAACGTGAAAAGTCAAAGGGAGTAAACCAGTTGAAAGGCCACTGGGGCCCATTGTTGATTTCATGCTTTCAAAATATGGCTCTGATAGTTTTCCTGGCACAGATATGGAAACTTGGCATGATTTCCAATGCTATTTTATACCATTTTCATTCTGCTATTTCATACTATTTTTAATGCTATTTCACACTCATTTACATCAACACTGTGATATTGTACTGTAAATGCTCTTATTCTGTCTAATGTTGTACTAATCTTTATATTTTTTCTGTGAAGCACTTTGGCTGCAATTCTTCTTTGAAAGGTGCTATACAAATAAAGCTTATTATTATAAGACAGCAGTGTTTTTGGACCGACTCTCGGAGTTTCAGTAGTTTGGTATAAAATGTTGGTATTCTTGCCCCACTGATTAACAGGCATTACACAGGAGTAAATGCAATACACAATATAAAGAACACATTAGAATACAATAGCATACATATGTCAAAGCATAGGAATACATACTATAGACTTTTTAAAAATAACTGATGGTTTTGATAAATTATGAATTTAGTTGTATAGACCCAGTAGTAGTAGTAGAGGTGAAATATTGCCCCCTATTTTTTTGGAGCAGGTTTCTCAGAATTCTACACATTGCTCCTTTAAACTAACTGATCATTGAAATATTTAAGTCACCCAGCTGCCCACACCCACAATGTAAATGTGTGCTATCCCTTTTTTCAACAGGCCCCTGTATTGCATTCACATTTAATTTCACATGACTTTAGACTAAATCTCTTGATGGAGGACAATCGATCGTGTCGTGTTTACGTTTTCCTGCACGAGTTCTTGACTTGCACAAACACTCTCACATCTTGCTTTCTCTCTGCACTCCCCTTGCTCAAACACACACATGAATACAAAACGGCTGGGATCCTCAAACAACGCATCCAGATAGGGACTGGTCGAGATGACTATCATTACTGTGCATCTTCTAAGTATTCCAACTCAATCAGAGGTGATACGAAAGGCCTTATCAGAGCTGACGAGCTGCCCTCTCCAGTCCCCTTCTTCCTTCTTTTGCTGATTGCAGCTATCAGCGTCTGTGTGGGCGAGACGCCGCCTGATTACTTTCCTCTCTCCAATGAGCCCATCTTCCACATTTATGCTGAGAGAGGTGATGTCCCCAGAAGTGTCATAGCAGAATTTCATGTGGTGTGCGCACATTGTAGAGGCTGAATGTTAAACGTTCTGAACTTTATGGTTGAATGTCATACACCGTGTGCTGAAAAATCAGTTCATGTTTTTTTCTTCGCATTTTATATGACCTGTACATTAATTGTTTCTGGTTGTTAAAAATGAATAATTTAGAGGGAAATATGTTCACCTCAGCATGATGTATCCTTAAACAACAAATACAACCTTTGATGCCAGATTGCTTTGTTGCTGTTTCCCAGAAGCTAAGGGCTTGAGAAGATAAGCTAAGTCTGACTTGTGATATCCTAATAAAATGTTTGTTTTGCCCTGAGCTGAGTCCTTCAATACTGTTTTACTTTAATACTGCTCCCATAAAGCACTGACTGAAAGAGTTTAACACTAAAATCGCAAAGACTTGCAACAGTGTCAATAACGTCACTATGTTTTGTTGGATGTCTTCATGATATGAATGAAATGAACTCAGCTAGATCACTTCAAGGGACTTGTCACTGTGTTGGAGATATTGGAGCTCAAACAACAGCAGTAAAGTGGTGTTATAGAGTGGGGCTGCTTTGTATCTTTGCTTGAGTACAGACACAGGTTTACAAAGTGCACATAACCTGGCAATCCTCACATGTTTCCTATACTGCCTATGCCAGCAGCCGGCTCTGCTACCTGCAGTTTAAAATAAATAATGTTGTTACAGTTTTTTACAATTGCTAAAACACATTTCTTGAAACCTTCACCCATTTTCTCAAAACTTTAAACACAAAACACAAAACTCAAGCTACATTCACAAAACCACAGACTCCTCTGGCACAAATCAAACAATGCTTTCAGATCATGCACTTTTCCAGTCAAAATGGAAACACCTACAGAGCATTCATTAGACACTACATAAAAAAAATTGAAACACTGCATCGAGTGCATGTAGTTTTAACACATTTTTGCAAAACTAAATAAAAGTACAATTATCCCAACTTATACAAATAACAAAGAAAAATTCATACGGAAATGAAAAGCACATTACAGGTAATTGAAAAGCATATTACAAAACCAACTGCAAAAAACGTCAACATACGATGCATTCTGCCTCAGCAGCATCACGCCTTTGTGGTGGTCCGGCCAGAGGACTTCATCTACACACGCAATGTTTTCTCTTGCTAAGCAGCGGGGGGGGGAAACCCTCTGGCATGGCAGATCCAGGCTTGACAAGCATCCACGTCTATGTCACCACAGGCCAATGCCATTGTCTGTAGGAGGTTTACCCTGGTGTAGGGGTTCCGGTCAAAGACCCTCCAGCGCCACGCAGAAAAAAAACTCTTCTATATGGGCTGTATGGTGGAAGGCAAACATTTATGAAGCGCTGGTTGATGTTGAACCATTCACGTATGCGGACTGCACGGTGAAAGCTGACATTGTCCCAAACTACAACATAAATAGGAGACCCAGCCTGATGAGGAACCTGAACCTCAATCGGAAAATCCCGAAGACCACTCAGATATGTGAGAAGATGCTCGGTGTTGTAAGGCCACAGGGTTGCATGATGGTGGAGAACCCCCCAATTACTTATGGCCGCACAAAGGGTGACATTGCCACCACGCTGGCCAGGGACTTCCACAATGGCCCGTTGGCCAATTATGTTCCTGCCTCTCCTTCTCCTCTTCGTCAGATTGAACCCTGCTTCACCTACAAAAATGTATTCATAGAATCAAATTAAAACAATCTCTAACTGTACCTGTGTTATTTTGCAACACATGTGCATCACAGTGGGAATTGTGTTTTATAGTAAAGGAGAATGTGTTTAGAGTTTTGCAAATAGTGTCTAACTACTTGAACTTGTTTAGGGTTTTGCTAAAAGAGAGGTTGATTCGACAAATGGGTTTAGGCAACTGATCATTTGGTTCAGAGAATGGGGTTTAGTGTTTTAGAAATTGTAAACAACTGTAATAGCTACAACAAAAGCTACAAACAGCCCATTACCTTTAATTGGTCATAATGTAACTGAATGGCCTTTTGGTAACTTTTCTTTCATGTAAAATTTAAATTCAATTGTAAGTATATAATAAAACATGGACTATTAAAAAACACATTTTCTCCAAATATGCATCACATTACAGGACCTTCTGTCACTGTCACTCAAACAAATATGAAAGTTGTTCCAAATGTTTTTAAGGTTGTTCCTCTCCGGCTTATTTTGGTGTTACGTCTTCTTCACTGAGGCTGAAGAACAGCCACACCACCAACATGATGTGTGAGCGTGTGGCTGTGACGTTACTGTCTGTGCCGCTGTGTGCCGGTGTGTGTGTGTGTGTGCGTGTGTGTGTGTGTGTGTGTGTGTGTGTGTGTGTGTGTGTGTATGGCATTTGGGCATTGATTGGTGCTTCTTTAAGGCCCCGTCACACATATCCGTATGACAGAAACGCATGCCGGCGCATACAGAATATCGGCAATAGGTTGATATAAATTAAGGGTAAGTTGTGATCGTTTGAAGGACGCAGACGATACGCCGAACACGTCAGACACACGGCCCTGTCACACAGTTCCGTATGGCAGAAACGTATGCCGGCGTATATGAAAATTAGCTCAACATTTGTCAAAGTCCAAATACGCATAATAACGAATACATAACTAATTATTATACGTATGTCAAACATTGATAGCGTATCACTTACTTATTTAAAATATATCAGAGCGTCTGGCCAACGGAGCTGGAAAAGTGCCATTTGGTTCATGTCATGCTGATGCTGGAGAACGGCTAGAATGCTGAACACTAGCTGTACTGTAAAAACACGTTTAATAAGTTACTCCGTCGTAATCTTAACATAAGGTAGGAATAGGGTATCCACGCGTTATCAATACATTGGCTGTAGGATTCACCATCAGCCAATGTAGCCTATATTTATCGTACCTCTAACGTAGTCACGTAGGTATTCACGTACTGTATTTACGTAGGTAAATATTCACATACTGTATTTACATAGATAAATATTCACGTACATATTCCGTATTCACGTATGTCTAACATAACGTAACGTCTGCATATCTTATGAAGCACACGTTGGGTATGTCCGGTAATTTTGAACATGCTCAAAACATCAGCGTTCTGTGAAGTATCAACTGAGAATGCGTTTGCCTTTGGCAGCTTGTTAATGTCATTCTTGTTCCAATTCATAAAAAGAACTCCTAGGTTCGAATAGCTCCTTATTGTAATTGCAACTTCAGAAGATTTTGGTCAGTGTTCCTTCATGTAGCCGTGTCAACTACCACTCACAAACCAGGCAGTCCAGGACTCTTTGTTAGTTTGAGCAGTTTGAAGTCTGCATTCAGAAGCTGGGATAAAGGTGGACTATATTGCCCAATTTTTATAACTTCACAAAGTGACAGTCTGTGAACCTTGACAACCTTTATCCTATCAGTAAATTAAATCACTTATTTTCTAAGCTTGATTATTTATGGGGATACACAGATGCAACTTTTCACTCTTAATACTGATTCCTAAACTCAGGATGCAGATGCAGTACCGACAGACCTGCCGATTAGTGAATATGGCACAATTAAGTACCAGGGATTGCTGAGGCACTAAATATTGTAACTAACAGCGTAAATACAAAATTGTTTGTCATTGATGAATAACCTGATCCGGATAAGAAGGTCAGTGTCTGTTTTGTTCTTGATCCGGTGTACTGCATCAATGCGTCTCTTCTTATTGATCTCTTCTACCAATAAATATTTGTACTTCATAATTCCCTGTGACCTGCCGCTCACTCATTTTTCAAAAGTTGCCGCTTTGAAGAGAATGTGAACATTGTGCAGCCTTGATCTGAAAGTATATTGTCTTATATATAATATCTATCTTGTGTTATTATGCGCATATTCTAAATGCACATAAACAGAGGTGTATGTAGTCATAATTACTGTGCATGTGTTTATCACTGTGTACATTTCTTTATCACTTCAGATTAAGACATCTTGTATGTGATCAAGTGGCAGATGCTGTCATGAGTGATGACAGATAATTAGCAGACAGTGCAACGCCTCAGTGGCCATAACAAAGCACAGCGATCTTATAACCTGAGGGTAATGAGAATTATCATCATCATGTTGAGCGGGCAGCAGTTTAGACAGCTCGTTTAAAAACCAATCATCACTCAGTGGAGGTTGATGTGAGCTGGTGGACGAACACACTTATGAAATAAGCATAGAGGCTTTTCATCAGCTGTGTGGGACCAGAAGGTGGAAAGACACACCGGCAGCTTTCGGTTCTGCTTGTTTAACATCTTTGATGACATATTCCTGCCTAAACTTTGTCTTTTTCACTGATTATTTAAAAAAGCAAGAATCTCTGGCTATTTTTCAGATTTTCAAATACAATAAAAGAATTCTCAAATTTTTAGTTTCACTCCTCACTCTGATGTTCATTCGCAAATTGAATACATCCTTTACCATGGTGATTGTCACATGTTGCTTCCTCTTCACTACACTGTCAAATTTGAATTCACAATATCTAACATCATCATGTCATCTGTCTGCCCACATTTCCTGAGCCAATCGACTACTTACAAATAGTGTCCCAGTCATTTTGCCTCAATCCACCTTTCTGGGGACACACCTGCAGACTCACACACTCAATGGGCTGATTGATATATATATATACGTATATAGATAGTGTGTTGTTTACATGGCAGAGCTTTCAGAGCCTTGAACCAGCAGTTAAGCCCAGAGACATGACACACTAACTTAAGTCTATCATAAAAGATTTAAAAAAAATTCCGGCATGATTTCCATTCACCTACCCTGTACAGGTTTAGTCTGAACATCATCACATCTCTGTTCGTCCTTTCATAATTTTACACTATTAGACCTCTTAGGCGTATGCATTCTGGCCAGAAATGTGTTTAGCCAGGTCACAGTGACCTTGGCCTTTTTCTAATCATTTCAACGTTCTAAGTGGTCGTTTGTGCCAAATTTGAACAAATTCCCTCAATGCATTCCTGAGATACCACTTCTTACAGTCTATGCAGGGAAATTATTGAAGTCTTAAATCCATCTTAAGTAAATCTTATAGTGCCTTTTAGCCCCTGGTGACCCAGTGCCCTCACAAACTTGACGTAATGACAGTGAACACATCACGATACACATGACTGAAGTCCATGAGGACTTGTTCTGCAGGTTGAAGCCTCTGTCTTTAAAATCTGATGTTCCACAACCCGGCAATGTACGTCAGTAATGATAACAAGTGGCAATGTAAGGAAGTAAAACTTTATTTATATTGAACCTTTTTAACACAGGTTACAGCATGCGTTACATTAACATCAGTGCAACAATCACAAGTACCAACTAAAAGCACATACAAGAAAAAAAAGAAAAAAAAACACACCTATGAACACAAACAGCAGACAGCAACCAGTTACCACAAAGATCAACACTTACAATTATAGAAAAGTATTATAGAAATGACAAAAAAAGCCAACTTCTGAACTGATATAAAAGCCAACTTGAAGAAGTGGGTTTTTAAATGTTTTTGAAACAGTCAACAGTCAACAGACTCAGATGATCTTATGGGAGGTGGGAGATTGTTCCAAATTCTAGGTGCTGGGACAACAAAAGAGCAGTCGCTTTTGGATTTATATTTGGCACAGGGGAGAGCCAGAAGGTTTTGGTTTGATGTCCTAAGTGGCCGCACAGGGTTATAAGGCTTTACGTAGTGCCTTATAAGTGATTAAAATGATCTTAAAATCAATCCTAAACTTCACTCTGTCTGTGTTCTGTGTTTAATCATAGTGGATTTTTTTCAATAGGACCCTTCAGTGTAATTAAAGTGACAGGACTCCCTAAAAGATAACTTTATTGAGCTATCATTTAAACACCTTTGTGAGAATCCTCATTTCTAATCATTTCAATTCTAAAGGAAAAGATGAAACACTTGAAAATGCATCATTTGTCTCTTCTTGATGAGACGTCAAATGTTTCTTTTGCACACTGTTAATTGATCCAACTCGCCTCTTCCTTCTCACAATGACTCTAAATCAATGAAAAGTATTTTTTTTATTCACGTTGGCAGCCATGATAAATGTTAAGTCTAATGACATGGTTTTACTTACAGTTTTTTTTACAATTGCTAAAACACATTTCTTGAAACCTTCACCGATGTTCTCAAAACTTTAAACACAAAACACAAAACTCAAGCTACATTCACAAAACCACAGACTCCTCTGGCACAAATCAAACAATGCTTTCAGATCATGCACTTTTCCAGTCAAAATAGAAAAACCTACAGAGCATTCATTAGACACTACATAAAACAAATTAGTTGTATTGTAAATGAACACATTTTTGCAAAACTAAACAAAAGTACAATTATCCTTATATTACTTATACAAATAACAAATACAACTTCATATGTAAATGAGAAGCACATTACAGGTAAATGAAAAGCATATTACAAAACCAACTGCAAAAAAACGTCAACGTACAATTCATTCTGCCTCAGCAGCATCACTGGTGCTGGGACCGGCTAGAGGACTTCATCTACATCACACGCAATGTTTTCTCTTGCTAAGCAGCGGGGGGAAACCCTCTGGCATGGCGGATCCAGGTTTGACAAGCATCCACGCCTATGTCACCTCAGGCCAATCCCATTGCCTGTAGGAGGTTTACCCTGGTGTAGGGGTTCCGGTCAAAGACCCTCCAGCGCCACGCAGAAATAAACTCCTCTGTATGAGCTGTATGGTGGAAAGCAAACATTTATGAAGCGCTGGTTGATGTTGAACCATTCACGTATGCAGACTACATGGTGAAAGCTGACATTGTCCCAAACTACAACAAAAATAGGATGCCCGGCCTGATGAGGAACCTGCTGCTCACGATCCATCACAAAATCCCGAAGATCACTCGGATATGTGAGAAGATGCTCGGTGTTGTAAGGCCCCAGGGTTGCATGCTGGTGGAGAATCCCCCAATTACTAATGACTGCACAAAGGGTGACATTGCCACCACGCTGGCCAGGGACTTCCACAATGGCCCGTTAGCCAATTATGTTCCTGCCTCTCCTTCTCCTCTTCGTCAGATTGAACCCTGCTTCATCTACAAAAATGTATTCATGGGGCCTTTCCATAGAATAAAATTCAAACAATCTCTAACATTACCTGTTTTCTTCTCTGAATGCCCTCACGATGGTGGCCACAGAGAACCTACTCAAGTTTGGTTGCACTCTTTGTCCTGCTTCCCTCAATGTCAGGTCATGAACAAGAACATGGTCTGTGACCGTTGCCTGGATTGCATCTGAAATGATGGTTCTGGTTCTTCCTCGGCCTTGATATCTTCCTCTTGGCCCACCACCTCTTACTTGTACTCTTGCTCCTCTGCCTCTCAAAATGTTTTTATCCATTGTCGGTAGTCACATGTACTTGCTTATGAGTTAAATCGGTTGATCACATCATTAGAAACGAGTGTGAACAGTTTTGAGTCGTTGTGTTTAAACGATGACAACTGTGTTGTAGTTGTGTTCAACTTTTGCTGCCTGTGTTTGGCGTCCATCACAGTGGGAATTGTGTTTTATAGTAAAGGAGAATGTGTTTAGAGTTTTGCAAATAGTGTCTAACTACTTGTTTAGGGTTTAGCTAAAAGAGAGGTTGATTCGACAAATGGGTTTAGGCAATTGATCATTTGGTTCAGAGAATGGGGTTTAGTGTTTTAGCAATTGTAAGCCCCCTGTTTCAGCTGCCGGTCCGCGACAGCCCCCTGCTCCTGCTGTCGGGCCGCAACAGCCCCCTGTTACCGCTGCCGGGCCGCGACAGCCTCCCATCTCTTCCCGAGACCCTAGTGCTTCCTCCAGCCCGGACTCTAAGCCGGCCTCCCCGTCGGCCTCCCCGCCGGCCTCCTGAACGTCTCCGCCCACATCCTGCCCGGCCGCTTCGCCACCCTCCAGAGCAGTCTGGCCTGGTTCGCTGTCCTCCAGCCCACTTCACCGGTCTCCAGATCGACCTCTTCCCCTGCCTCCTGCCCCGCCTCCTGTTCCCTTGTTTGGTGTCTGTGTATTTATCCCTGTCTGTCCCAGTGTGTTTTGTGGGATTGTCATTCATGTTACGTAGTGTCCTGCTCGTGTCCTGCTCGTGTCCTGCTCATGTCCTGCTCGTGTTCAGCTCGTTCCCTGATTGGTTTGTGTTTGTTTGTTACTTTGTATTTTTGTACTTTGTTAGCTTCGGCTTTGTTTTCAATAAAGCTCGTTTTTTGTTAACATCATCGTCCAGTGAACTGCATTTTGGGTCCTCACCTTCACCACACCGTGACAGCATCCTTGTATTGGGTAGTTAAAGGTGACTGACACGGCTAATCAACAACTGATGATGAATAGGCTTTCACTAATGGATTTGGTGCCACTGCCTGAGTGTGAAGTGTAAAAATGTAAAGATATAGAAAAAGAAGAAGCCATAGGAAGAAGCCACTGAAAAGACACAAACAGAGAAAAGCACACTCAGATTTGCTGTTTGAGATGTCACAAATCCACTGCAGGGGCATTGATTGTTTGTATTGCTGGACATTCGTAGGAGAACAAACAAAAATACCCTTTCGTTAGATAACAACCGTCATGTGAGGATACGTTGCTACAGCAGTTTGCTAATCTAGAACCACATAATCAACGAAGAAGCATAGATTATTTTCACTCTCGATATACATTATTTACAGAAATCCTCATCATGTGACAGAAGAGAGATTCCACTGCAGCTGAATGCAGACTGGTGGGATGGAGCAAGAGGTAACACTGATTCCCCAACTTAAAAAAAAAAAAAAAGCAGTTTAACACTCCTGGCAACATAAATGAGAAACTGTGGTGGCAGGCCAGTGCTCCTCCGCCATGGTATAGCCTATTAGGCACGCACAGACACACAGAGGTGGTTCGGCGGTGGCGGCGGGTCTTGTCCTCGGGCACCATTTGTCCGCAAACCTCTGCTGCATCCAGTCCTACATGGCAGCCGCTCAGTCTGTTCTCTCCACTCTCATCTGCTCTGACTCAGCCACCACACAGGACAAGAGAGTCACTGCAGATCCCTCTCACTCTATTTGAACAACCTATTTGAACTCCTCCCCTCTGACACTTTAAATTATCATGAGGAAGAATTACATCCCATAATAGCTTCTTCTCAATTGAAATCATACACATAAGCATGTTTTGTGCATGATGTTTGTGTGTTGCCAATGCACCTTCATTTATCTCTGTTTTAAATAGTCAATGATTCATTTTCTTTCATTTGACTGACTGCTTTAGCATGAATTACAATGCAGGTTGTACATCCCCGTACATTATTGAATATGCCTGCATGTGGCCATATCTATAATTCATTGAACATTCCATACACTATTTATTCCAAGCAATTTCTGATGCACCAGCACTTTGTGGACACAGTATAACTAATTGATCTGTATTTAATGCTGTATGTTTTTATATAATTGCCTGTTATATAATTGTATGTTTATGTCAGTATGTAATGTGCCATAAAACCTGCATTGTGTCAACTCCTTCTGAGCCTTTTCTCCTGATCCTCAGACCAAACATCTCCTTGTACTGTCTACTTGGTTTCCTTTCATACATGCTCAAGTGTTGTTGAGGTCATGTTCTTTTTAAGCCTCTAGTGGCTAAATGATCTTAAATGGATGCACTTTACATGTAGTCTCCTACATTCTCCCCCTAAGACCATGTTTGTCAGACATGTTCCATTCGGACTATTTTAAAAGCATATGAAATGTTCTCAGTGTCAGAGCATTTACATGCCTAATTCTCACAGGAAGGGAGGCTTTCTCGATGGAAACCATTATATTAAACAGCACCTTTTTATAGTTTACATAGAGACATGTGGAGCCCTGACCTTCTACTGTGAGGCTGCGTTCACAGCATAGGCTGTATAAAACATGGGCGTAGTCTCCGTGTCGTCACCCATAGGTTTCTGAAGAGTCGTTGTGAAGTTCAAAGTGGGCAGCTCCGGACGTCACCATCTTGGCAGCCTGTCTTCTGGCTAATCTGAAAATGGGCACTGTCTGTGAAATTGAGGGGGGCCCGAGTGACGGAGAAATTAGCTATAGAGACCAAAACTTTTTTGTACCAGGCTGTAAACATGTTTATTTCTGCTGTAAAATGTGTTTTATGTGGTATCTTTGAAAATAATAATAAAAACGATAAATCTCAAAAATCTCTGAGAAAACGAGATGCGTTTTCTCATCAAAGGAGCACTCCAGCATTTTTACACATTTAGTTAATTTGTCATGAGGAGCACACTGCAGCCTGTGCCAACAGTTGTATTATGTCTTCCGAAGGAACCACAGAATAACCCTGATGATATCAACAATATCTCAGTTTTGGCTTGAAACTTATAACAAAAAGACTGAGGGTGTTTGGTTTCAAAGATTTGGGAATGTATTAGACAAAGGGAATGAAAGACTCAATCAACTTGCATTATGGATCCAGTGTTTTTAGAGCTTGACACATTGGGGGCTGAAAGTCAGGATATCTCAGCCTCTGCCACTCACAATCCCCCAAACTATTTGAAAGTGCAATACTAAATCACCGGAGTATCCGCTACATATATCTATAACAGGCTGTTTCGATATTCCAACACCAAGCTGTTAGTGACAAAATAATCATTTTCTTCATCTCGCTTACAGGAAGTGAGGATTTAAATTGCATTAGTTCTAACGGCTCCCACTTCCTCACTTTGTAAAGCCATCATCAGAGGAGGAGGTGGCAGAGGAGGCACGCGTCTAAATATACCACCTACGATACATTCAGAGAAATCTATTCACTTTGCTTTCCGACATACTCTGAAATCACTCAGCTTTTTTGGACTGTCTCTTCCTGTGTCCTCATGTTGCCCTCAGCAAGACAAATCCGGTCTCACTCAGCAAACAGGAGCTGCCATTTAAAGGATAAGACAGGATATGTTTTACTCTGCAGTAGTATGTTACAAGGTAATATGCTTATTCTCTTAAGCAGGTGATTTTGTGACTTATAAAGATAGATCAGATTAGTGCTCCTATCATATTTCTATGCACAGATATTTCTGCAGTTTAACTGATTTGAAACCATCTGAAGATGTGAATTGCTATACTAGCTCTATTGTGGCTCATGCAAAAGGCAAGTGGCACACAGGGACAAAACCATAGGCTCGGTTCCAAATGATCCCCCAAGCTTTATAACCGGTCGGCTAAGGTCAGGGCAAGAGCAAATGGTCTATTAAAAGAGATGGAGAGAGAACAACATGTTCTAATTACCACCTCAGGATCCCTTGGCGCCACCTTTTAACGCACTGGTGTCACTTCATCATGGTGTGGGTTAAAATAAGTATGCTTGCTAAGTAAATTAAGTTACATACGATAGTTAAGTACTCTACGTACATGATGGCGTAAGTTACGTTTCGTAAGGTAACTCACAAACATAACTTAACTTAAGTTTTGATTTCACAAACAGCTGTTTCCTGGTTGGAAGTCCATCAGTTTCAATCTCACACAAATCACACATCATTATAGAAACGTGCGATGACTAATGAAAAAGCGTTGCTTACTGTCTGTGTGCTGATGGGCATAATTTTTTCCGCCCGACGTAGGTATCTGTTTAACATTTTCTGGTACATTTCATGAAGCTAAAAATATAAGGTTATTGTCTACCTCCGTGCCGCCTGGACATCTTTGGGATAAAGAGAATACCTTTAAAGATGTAAGCTACTTCTGGATAACAGGTAAAAATGGCGTTTTATTTATTTCCTCAAGATTTGAGTATGTAACTCTATGTGACCGAATCATTGAGTTACTCATGTAGTGGTACGTTTACGGTTCGGGCTTAACTTTCTGGAACTTTCCAGACCTTGCCATTTCCCACCTGTCCACCAAGTACCATCAGGCTTTTTCTTGCCATTTGCCACCTGCCCTACTGCACCTGTTCCTTATTCATAGCATAAATACCACTTCCCTGTGCCAGAACTTCAATGTTGGCTCAATCACAATACATTCAAATCATTGCTCAGACTGCCCTCAGTTAAGCCATATCACTGTCCATTGAAATCCATTTAATTCACCCTTTTCTGCTTATGCGTTTCTGCTTCTGGGGAACTCAACGCTTTTTTATATAGATTATTACATTTATAAAACAAAACTTCAAGTGCAAATCCATATAAATCAATATCTAAATATATGTGTGTTACTGCATACAAAGGAGCTGACAGGTGCTCGGCCACCTGCCTGACTGAAAGTGCAATTAAAGTTATGAAAGTCATGAGTCAGATCAGCAAAGAGCCATTTGGTTCAGAGCTGTTCACTTCATTCAGGGAGATAGACATTACTGTCTGGAAACCAGAACGTATTAATTGTATTTCGTAGAGGTGACTGCAGGTCGGTAGACAGCCCACCTCGATGATACGCAGACATACAGATGATGGTTGTTGGAAGTGATTAGGTAATCAGGTGGTGCACACAATACATAATGCTAAAGACAGGAGGTCATTTGGAAAGTTTGAACGTAAAGTTCAATATATTTTAATGTATGCATTTTATCTGAACACTTTTAAGATACCTTATCTATGTTGGCTTAAAAGTGACCTTGAAAGTTCATTGACACATCTATCTCAACTCAAGGTCCACTTAGTAACTCGAAAAGAAAAGCTTTCAACCATATCATACAGTGTTCATCAAAGTATGCTGCTGGCATAAACACTCTCTGCTGTTGTTTAGTGCCACAACCGCTACCTGGGGCCACATGACCAGTGCGCCTGAGAGCTGTCCATATGCGCCGTTTGTTACGACTAATTTTAGTCCTGTCGTACATTTTACAAACACAAACCTCCGCTTCAAAACAATGCGAGAGGGGTGAAGAAACATGTGTATCAGTCCCACCTACACATGCTCTGAATGTGTGTGTGTGTGTGTGTGTGTGTGTGTGTGTGTGTGTGTGTGTGTATGTGTGTGTGTGTGTGTTTGTTTGTGTGCGGTGCTCAGCTGAGAGGTTGTGTCCTGCCGAGAGAGAACAGAGAGTTGTCTTCAGTGTTCAGTGCAGTGAACGAACAAAGGAATGAATTATCTTTATTCACATTGCACTTCTTAAAGCAGAGCCATCTCTTAACATTACCTCTGTTGTGGCAATGCGTCTTATCAAAGTAAGAGGAATCTGTCATATGAGAAAGATTTAGACTGCCTCAGCCTCACTTTGTAATTTTACACTTTAAAATGCTCTACAATGCTTTTGTATTTTTCGTCATTGCCTCATAAATTGTATCATTTGTGGTTATCCTGTCATTTTCTGCCTTGTGTGTAACAAAGTAATTGTTCATTCTTAAATCATACCTGCTTACTGCCCGTGAGTATATCAATAGAGAAGAAAGGGGAGTGAGAGAGTGAGTAATAAAGATCAGTATATATGATGAAATAGTGGCATTATAAATTTGAGCTACCTTTTCTCCACTTGCTTGCTGCTTCATATCCTGTTGAAAAGCCCTGGGACACAAACAACATTTAGTTTAGGGCCACCACAATCCTGGGCCCAGCCCCGAGAGTATGGAACTCTCATGGAACTGTAGATATTATTAGTTTGACGATGGGATTTCAGGACTTCTCGTCTGCTCATAAAAAATCAAAAAGTTAAATCATCTACAAATGTCGTCTGCCAATGACAACCACGGGATCACATACAATGTAATGTTTTAAAAGTTGAGTTGAGTTTCTGCTGTTTCCTAGATCATGAATAAACTTTTAATCATACTGATGAACCAGGCTCAATCCTTACCAAAAAAATATTTTCAAAGGCACCTTAACAGTAATTCAGACTCTGACCTCTACGTCAGCGCCATGAATATGGAAATAAGCTTGGAAATTATGAAGTGGATTGAACCAAAGCTTGATGAGTGTGAAGCATTTATTAAGCATTTGGTTAGAGACTAATGAAAGCTTTTTTTCACCCACAACTCATCTCCATATTCAAGCCAAACCAAGTCTGACACGAATGTCCAGTTTGAATCATGAGGTGTGAAAACTGATTCTAAACCTCAGATTGCCAAAGGTTTTAAATGTCGAAGTTGTGGAGCTGAAACTCTTCATGGAGTTGTACAGAGTTGATTTGCAAATGTGGAGTCTGACTGTGACCAAACATCACACGTTGATAGTGGCTTTGTAAATGTGTGTTTTTATACTTACTCAACCTCATTGAAATGATTATGAAGCACACCAGGCTACTACGCCAATGCAAAAGCAGAACAACAAGGCACAACTTTCATTTTGGCAGCATTTTAGCTGTAATCTGAAGTCTAAAATAACTACCTGGCCTCAATGTGTCAAGGTGGTGATGTTTTCTACGGCAGTCCTGGGCTTGTGGGAAATTAAGTTCATTGAAGGCCACTTAAAACCTCCAACATAGAATGACCACCCATCACAGAGTTCTCCTGCGGATTTGAGAATTTATTACCCACATCTCAGGTGCACTCCCATTCAGTTTAAACTGCAAATTAAATGGTTAATCTGGTTATAACTCTCCAATCAAAAACAATGAAATTAATTGGATTCGCTCCCAGGGGTGAAATCAATTTAAAGCTGCCATTAGTAATCCCCGGCCACATGCTGGAAAAGCAATAGAGAGCAGCGTTTCACCTCTGCTACTGGGTCCACACAATATAAATGTACAGTTATTAGTTATAAGAAAAGAAAAGTCAACTACTAACTAACAGCAGGGCAAGAATATGCTAATCTGACCAAAGTGCTGAAACTCGCATAATAGTTCGCAGCTGTAAAGTGCTCTGCCAATAGCCACTCAAATCGCAGCCGGGCGACAAGCAAACAGCCTAACATGGCATCACATTTGTGCCATCTGCTTTCATTGCCAAATTGTAGAATAATGATAAATTACAGCAGCAACAAAGGAGTTTTTCAAATGATATTTGTTTCTAAGTTACTCAGTACGACTAAACACGTTTTACTGCTTCCAACAGGTGGCTTTGCCCTACTTGCCCCATGTGGCCCTCCGCCACTGTTTATATAAATAAAATAAATTATGTCATTATTATTTTGTGATAACAATTCCCCTAATTATCTTCATTTCAGAACACTAATTTGAACTTGCAGACCCTGCATCCATGGAATAATGTTTAAATGTTGCATTCAGTCATTTCTTTGATGGTGCAAGATATTAATTATAATTATTTTCTATGTACATTTTACTCTGTTTATGGTAAATCCATAAAAGTGTGTCCTCCCCTTGTTTTTGTTTTCTTTACGTGTCTGCACCATATCTCTGCTTCTGTTTGTCTGCTCTCACTTCCAATGTTTTGCTGTTTTTATCTCTTGTATTTTTTAAGGTGTCCTTGGGTGTTTTGAAAGGCGCTTCCAAATAAAATGTATTATTAATATTATTATTATTATTATTATTATTATTATTATTATTATTATTATTATTATTATTATTATTATTATTATTATTATTATTATTATTATTATCATTTTGTTTAAACGTTTTTCCTGTTGTTTCCTATCTTTGGGTGAAATGACCAGAGCAGCCTGTTGGGGACATCAGCAGTCCTTTAGACTTTTAGTCCTGTCATGCGCCTGTGTTTCTGTAAGGGTTATTTGTGAGAGTTGAAGGGTTTTGAAGGTGAATCTCTTTAGTACTCCTCAGTGTTTTCTCTCCGACACGTAGACACACATACAGCAGCACCAATTTCCGCCCAAGCCGTCCGATGATTGCCATCAAGCTTCCTAAACAGCTCACATTTTGTCCTCCACTCGTCTATTAAGACTCTGCTCATTTCTCAACCTGTGTTTTGTTTTGTGGTGGGGGGGAGGGCTCACTGATCAGAGATTGACTCTTCACCGATGTGTTGAGGTCTGCATGACAGACAATTCCCTGAAACGTACAATAACACATTTTGTAAAGTATAATGAGAGCTGCCCAGCTTTTGTTGATTCAACATTCAGCAACAGCTATCCTGGCTCTGTCCAAAAGTAATCTCCCTGTGCCTCTAAAGATCTATGATTAACACATTATATCTCGTCTGTTTAATTCATAAAAGTGTGAAAACAAGAGTAATAAAACTTGTGTACAGATAAACAAATGAAATCTATTATAAGATGTATTCATTAGTGAGCGTTAGAGATACTCATAGATGGATTAGTTAGCGGTAGCCAGGTCAGCTGCTTCCTCCAGCTCCTAATATGTGTTCGTTAAACTAAGCTAACTGTCTCCTGACTGTAGCATCATATTTATAGGACAGATATGAGAGTGGAATCAATCTTCTCATCTAACTCTGACAAAGGGCCCATTTCCAAAATTGTAAGACTATTCCTTCCTTCGCCACGTCCTGCCCCCATACTTCCCCCGCCCTTGCTTGGACCACACTCAGAATTCAACTTAATCTCAACTACACACCTAAAGTTTTGTCATGCCAAATTCAGCCAGAGCCGTAAAGTGGGGGCACTAAGATGACCCCTTTGCCCCCCCTTTGCTCACACCCATCTTCTAACTTGATCTTCCTGATGTCAATTACACATCTGTTAAGTTTCGTGACTGCATCTTGCACGGTTGTAGTCACACAATCTGTCCACAGACACACGCACACGCACACGCACAGACACACACACACACGCACACGCACACGCACAGACACACACACACACACACACACACACACACACACACACACACACACACACACACACACACACACACACACACACACTCACACACACATATAGACACCTGGCAAAGTACTCGAAAACTCGAACATAATTAGTTGCAGCCCTATATAATGTAACTGTTAATTCCATATCCCTCTCAGCTCCTAAAGCACTGTGCTGCCTCTGTACTTCAATCTTGGAGATGAAACTAAATATCAATATATAACCCTCAGACAGCAAATCAGTGAATTTCCAAAAATGTCAGGAGGGGCTTTTAGATGGCTGACCGAGAATGAATGTGGACAGTTGAGCGGCCGCGGGGCAGCCCAGGCCCAGGGTCGTCGTCTGATGACCTTGTGCTGTCTGCCGTGGAAAGCTGATCTGACAGCAAGAGTCCCGAGGCCGTGGACACACATGTGGGGAGCTCAGATAGCCACCAGGACGCAGACTGACTGACCGACCGACTGACAGATGCGGCAGTCAGGACTGTGATGCATTCGGTGGGTCAAGAGTTAAGTCGATACAGTTAGTCAGCACTGAGATTACAAGTGGTTATTATTTTTGTAATTATTATTTTGCATGCTTTTGTAGTGTTTCAGGTTTAGGGGAGTGCAGGGTAGCTACCATTGAAGACTCTGAGGTCATGTTGTTTGTTATTTCTGGGGGTTTACATACATAACATCATATGGATGGATGTAAGAAGATGATTCTGGTCATTTATATCTTAAAATGTGAATGTTTTACATTTATAAACTTAATAGATTACAAATAAATGAATAACACCAATGGCCTGTAGCTTAGCTTAGCATAGGATAAAGACACAGTTAGCCTGGCTCTGCCTGAAGGTAACAAAAATAGCCTACTAGCACCTCTAAAGTTCAACATGTTATTGTTTGTCATTTAGTTTTTTGTTTGGTTGCCAGCACTAACTAAGGTTCATCTTGAGATGGGATCACACCAGCTGCATCGCCAAATCGGTCCGGGGGCGTAAAACAGGGGGTGCCAATGGACCCCTCGCCCCCGTTGCTTGAACCAGTATCTTCAAACTCAGTCCATTTTGATCTAAACTACATATCTGTCAAGTTTCATTACTGCATCTTGCACAGTTGCGACGCTATCGTGGTGACACAAATCTTGAAGTTCAGTCCATGAATGGAGAGAGGTTAGTGAGCTTGTTAGCATAGCTGGCAAATCAGTTCTGGTAACGAAAAGCAGCCATGCTGTCTCTGTGTTTGCAGCGTGCTGCCGGTAGAGTTGTTGTTGTTGTTGTTGTTGTTGTTGTTGTTGTTGTTGTGCTCTTACAGCTTGTTCAGCTGTTTGCAATTCAGAGGAAATTGGTCGTTCTGTTTGTTTTCTTACAGAATTCTGCCTGTTGCTCCTGTCGGTGTGAAGTCTAGCTGCTGCGTTCTAACCTGGTTGCTGTGATTAGCGGTGCTCGCTAACTGGAAGTCTTTTAGGCAGGCCGTTCGGTGTAGAGAAGAAAGTCCTGTGATCAGAGAGCCAACCGATGTGTAAGGCGCGGGGGTCTGCACCCGCAGGCCACAGCCATGATGTGAATTCACAACAACAGACATACTGTACATACCTTTCCGTCTATAAGTAGTGTGTGTTTAAGTGTACACATTTTTAAAGATGGACAAAGGTGGGAACATTTGCTTTATTGTATGCATTGACCTCAAATGTTGTGACATACTGATCCTTATTTCAAGAGATACATGTAATAGGGCAGAAGCTGTCCCTTTTGGAGAAGCCTACAATTTCACTATTTTCGTTTTGAGGAGGAATCAAGCATCAACCAAATAAACTCATTTTCCAGTAAAAATATGTTTATACAAGCATCCATTTAAAAAGCTAGAAACTCGTATCTCAACTTTTAGGGGCCTTAGTTTCTCTACTAATACCAGCGTTGCTGTGATAATCATACGTCAAGACATTGTTCAACATGAATACAAACATCATATAATGAATACATCTAATCATTTCTTGAGATCATGAGTCATTTAGCTAGAAACACTACAGATATGTATCTGTTAGCCCTGTGCTGTGTTATTGAGCTCACAACAGCCACTTTTCTCCTAAACTGTCTGAGCTCCAGCAATGGTTCAATTAGCTGATATCAATGTAACAAATGTATCACAGAGTTTATCATTTCCTTCCACAGCCACGTTGTGTATCTTGATATTTATGGCTAGTAAAACTCAAGTGGGATGTCAGATTAATGAAACCACATGTCGTGGTGCAAGAGTATATTATATTCTAAGTGACAAAAGATCAACATTTTCTGAAAGCAGGGCTGTAGCTAGGATTTTGGAAAGACTGAGGTACAAACTCCCCCGTGTGCATCCTCACCCGCAACCTCACCCTAAGAAATGTTTCACTACACAGCAAAAACACTTTACCTATAATTATTCCTTTAAGCGTTCAGTTACAATCTCTGTACATTTGTATTTGTCAGATGATGCTCCACACTCTTTTTTTGCCAAAAAAATTGTCGCTTTTAAAATGATAGACTCTAAAGCATATATAATCATCGGTAAAAGAAGAAAAACACTGTGAAACTTGTTTGTAATTGTAATGTAAACTTCTCCTGAGGCCATTAAAACAAAAACCGGACTTTAACCCAGGAGACCGCTGCTCATGTCCTGTTTGAAACCAAGTCAATGTCCACTTATTTTACCTTACTTTTGTTACATAACTTACAGTATATCTCAAAAGTGAGTACACCCTTTAGATTTTTGCAAATATTCTGTTATATCCTTTCAGGGGATAACATTATCCTACTGAAACTTTGATATAACTTAAAGTAGTCAGTGTGCTGCTTGAATAACAGTATAGATTTATTGTCCTTTGAAAATTACTCAGTACACAGCTGTTAATGTCTAAACAGCTGGCAACAAAAGTGAGTACACCCCATAGTGAACATGTCTAAATTGTGCCCAAAGTGTCAATATTTTGTGTGACCACCATTGTTATCTAGCACTGCTTTAACCCTCCTGGGCATGGAATTCACCAGAGCTGCACAGGTTGCTTCTGGAATCTTCTTCCACTCCTCCACGACGACATCACGGAGCGCACGGATGTTGGACACCTTGCACTCCTCCACCTTCCTCTTGAGGATGCCCCACATGTGCTCAATTGGGTTTAGGTCTGGAGACATACTTGGCCAGTCCATCACCTTAACCTTCAGCTTCTTCAGCAAGGCCGTTGTCATCTTGGAGGTGTGTTTAGGGTCATTATCATGTTGGAAAACTGCCCTACGGCCCAGTTTCCGAAGAGAGGGGATCATGCTCTGCTGCAGGATATCACAGTATATATTGGAATTCATGTGTCCCTCAATGAAATGCAGCTCCCCAGTGCCGGCAGCACTCATGCAGCCCCAGACCATGATGCTGCCACCACCATGCTTGACTGTAGGCAAAACACATTTGTCTTGGTACTCCTCACCAGGGTGCCGCCACACACGCCGGACACCATCTGACCCAAACAGGTTTATTTTGGTCTCATCAGACCACAGGACATGGTTCCAGTAACTCATGTTCTTGGATTCATTGTCTTCAGCAAACTGTTTGCGGGCTTTCTTATCCATCGGTTTCAGAAGGGGCTTCTGTCTGGGGCGACCGCCATACAAACCGATTTGATGCAGTGTGCGGCGTATGGTCTGGGCACTGACAGGCTGACATCCCACTTCTGCAACCTCTGCAGCAATGCTGGAAGCACTCGCACGTCTATTTTTGGAAACCAACCTCTGGATATGACGCTGAGCACGTGGACTCAACTTCTTTGGTCGACCCTGGCGAGGCCTGTTCCGAGTGGAACCTGTCCTGGAAAACCGCTGTATGATCTTAGCCACTGTGCTGCAACTCATTTTCATGGTGTTGGCAATCTTCTTATAGCCAAGGCCATCTTTGTGAAGCGCAATAATCCTTTTTTTCAGCCGCTCAGAGAGTTCCTTGCCATGAGGTGCCATGTTGTCCAGCATTCAGAGAGAATTGTGCCCAAAACACCAAATTTAACAGCCCTGCTTATCATTTACACCTGAATCCTTGTAACACTAACGAGTCACATGACACCAGGGCGGGAAAACAACATCATTGGGCACAATTAGGACATGTTCACTATGGGGTGTACTCACTTTTGTTGCCAGCTGTTTAGACATTAACAGCTGTGTACTGAGTAATTTTCAAAGGACAATAAATCTATACTGTTATTCAAGCAGCACACTGACTACTTTAAGTTATATCAAAGTTTCAGTAGGATAATGTTATCCCCTGAAAGGATATAACAGAATATTTGCAAAAATCTAAAGGGTGTACTCACTTTTGAGATATACTGTATATACTTACCTAATCATACTTATTTAAAAATGACTTATTTGAACCCAAACAATGAACTTTACCTAAGCCCTACTGAGCACTTTTGTTGCGTAAGTAAACGTTAACCTACGTTAGAACTTTATTTTGAAAAGAGACTGTATGCATGTCACGAGAGGAAACTGACACGTCCAAAACTGAGTTGGGAGTGAGAATGTGTTGGTTTCTCTATTTAGGAAAGATTTTCCTGACTTTCTTTCTTACTCCGCACTAGAAAAAATAACACTGGGAAAATGGATGATGAGCTTGTATATTAAAATAATCGTAACTCAAAGGTTCACTGTTTTCTTTGCATCACATCTCGTGGTCTTCATCAGTGAATGGATGGCTCAGTTGTCTTGACTTTTGGATGTGCAAGCAGAGATCTTCAGCTGCTTCTGGTCAGTGCTGACTCCATGTGCATTGAAGGCAAGATGTTCTGACATCCACTCAAGGGAGTCCCACTGGGATGCTTCCGGTGGACCCCATTGAGGTAGCATTGTTCTTTTGCTGCTAATTTTTCATCACCCAGTCCATGTACCCATTGACACAGAGTGCCTCTCAGATATGCACCTCCTTGTCTTTATCCTCCCCCGTACACAGTAAATATTCTGCTGCGTGTGAGCGATGCAATTATGGATGCACCAATCAGAATTGTTCTGTCCTGATACTGTTCCCAATACCAAAAGTCCTTAACCTGACCAACAACAACCTGTTAGAACAGGTTAATGTACTTCCAGGTCAGTTAGACACCATGGAAACAACCATAACAATGGAGCGCACACACACGTAGTTTTACTACTCCATTTGCTAAAAGCGTTATTTAAACAGTACATAATGTTTTCGTGAAAATGCATGTGTGTGTGAAGAAGTGAGCACACGACTGGATAAAAGAGACTTGGATTATACTGCACAAATTGTGTGAGAGTTTTTAAACGGATGTTTTGATATAGTTTTGCTGTTGTTAAACTCGGCCCCCATTTACATCAAGTCATCAAGACTTTTCTCCGTTCTTGGATTCTTCCTTCACCGTGGAGGCATGTGAGAAAGTTTTGTTCACATATTGAAAGCAACACATGGAGAGTGATTAATATACAACGACCATTTTGTGGGTGTAATATTCCTTTCAACTTTAATGTACTTCTAGTCTATTATGTGATTCTAAATGCTCAGGAGCTCCTTTATTTTCTCATCTTGTCTTACTTCCCCCACACTCCGTCATACTTGAAGACTTTTGAAAGGCGTTGTATCCAGTATGTGTGTTCTTGTATTTAACACTGTAGGTTAACAGTGGGTAGCCAGTCAAAGAGCACTTAACAGCTCCCTGGTAGTCTTTAGTCATACAGAAAAAAAGTCCAATCACTGAACTCCTACTTCAGCGATCCGATGGCTCTGTCAGCCGCACGATCTTCACATGAAGAGCTCATGAATACATTTACATGTCTGGGATCATTAACTGAACCATTCTCCCAACTGCCTCACATCACTCTTTAATACACTGCTATCACCTTCATCCTCCTCAATACCATCATCCTTCTCTTCATTATTATCATCATCACCATTATCATTCTCATCTTCATCATGGTCTTCCTCATTATCAACATCATCATTATCATTACCATCTTCCTCCTCTTTAGTGCGGCCTCAACGCCACCATCTCACAACAGGAAATCATCTTCAAAATCATAAGTGTTCCCAATTCTCATCAAATTGTCTTCGTCATTATCAACTTCATCATCGTCATGTATCCTCATACAACAGTTCGTAAGATATTTATCCATGAGGTATTTGTTTTTTCATGTTTTCTCCTGTGAATGTCCTGCAACACAAGCGATCAGTGCGACTTTCATCATTGACTTTGATTCTTTTCACATATTAATAACAACCATAAGAATTATAATAGTGAAACCAGTTTTTACTGGTGCTTGGGAAAAAACCCTGAAAATCTCAATAAAGGAACATTGCTATGAATAACACTTAAAGGGCCTAGGAAATGCTATTTCGTCAGTGTTATTGAGCTTGGTATATGATAGAGGTTGCATATCTATTGTGAAATGTGCCATATATATATTTTTTATATTGATATATTCGTAATAAATCACGATCATAACAGCATAAAAATGACTTCCGCTAACAACAATCGGTCGCTGCGCCGGGAGCATCCACTTCGGCAATGTTCGGGCGATGACGTCACAAGTAGAATACAGCCGTCGCAGTGTTTGTCTGCGTTGAAGCGTCCAGCAAAGACTGCTGTCAATTATTACCAGAAAGAACGGACAACAATCGATCGCCAAGGATAATTGTGAAGCGATGTGTTGTATGGGGATGTGGGGCCATCTCCAAATCTAGCTTTCTGTGGCCAAAAGATGATAAAATGTCGCGTTTATGGACAAGACAAGTGCGTCGATGAAACCGATGATTTGTGGGCAGCACTTTGAGAGATCGTGTTTCAAACAAACTATGCACGCCAAGGAAATGAGATTCAAAAATAATTTAAAACTGAACGCAGAAGCTGTGCCTACAATACTGCCGAGACCCCAGCCGGCACAAGCCAGCACGCCGATTCAAACACGTCCGCCGGTGCAGAGTCCTCCAGCAAAGAAACAACGAAATGCATTCGCCAAAAGGGACAGAGCAAAGGTAAGCCGTGCTACTTGTTTACTTTATTTATTGTTACAAGCATGAAGCCATAATCGGTCTACTGTATGTAACGAGTTTACATACAAATGTAATGTAAATGTTTCCTAAATTTCCCTCGGGATGAATAAAGTATCTATCTACACCAGGCCCTAGTCAATATCTGTGTGTAATTGTTTGTAGTATTAATAACTTTAGCTAATTACACTTCATTAGCTTAATTAAGTATAGATTCAATGTTTATAACAGGCTTCCCCATTTTATTCTGTAGTTTGAGTAAAGGTGTGAGTCTATTTAACTTTTAACTATCACCCTAATATTACAGAGGTATTGAAACATTGGTGAATGAAGCCACTGACAGAACTGAGGATACCTGTATGATCAGCGACCATCTATTGGACATCCACACAAGCTGTGTGTACACCAGTAAGTATACAGACTGTACGTCATCTGTACATTACAGTTGTAGTACCAGCAGACCTGCACATGACGTGTTAAAAATACAATCACCACATGCATATACATAATTCATATATTTGTTTAATTTGATGGAAACGTAGCATTTTGAATGGCACATGGCCTTCTGTGGTTCTTACCAAGTATTTCCCAACAAAATCTCACCAGCTGGCAGTATGCCAAATAGTGATACATTCTGTAAAGTACAAGATAATACATAATAATACTAATAATAAGCTTTATTTGTATAGCACCTTTCATACAAGAATTGCAGCCCAAAGTGCTTCACAGCAAAAACATAACAATTAGTACAAGGACAGAATAAAAGTATTTACAGTACAATAATCAAGCTGTAGATGTAAATGAGTCTGATTACCATTATAAAAATAGCTGAATTAAAATAGTATAAAATAGCAGATAAAATAGCAGAATTAAAATAGTATAATAGCTGACAACGCGTTATGGTTATATCAATGGTAATCATTTCAACCGTATTTGCTTATTTATCTATGTATTCTGTAACTTTGCCAGAGTGACCATTCGACTCTCCATAAATACATCAAAGTTTCTGAGCTCTACACATTTGTGCACACAAGTAACTTCCTCATTACGTGGCTGATCACCTGCTTGTTGTCTGTCCCTCTTCGAATACCTTTGGTAGGCTGTCTGCAACACCCAAACATCCAGACACTTTGATTTGAATCCTGGGTGATCTGTTATGCAGGTTATGTTTGCACGATGTTTCTCATATTCATTGAATTCCTTCATGACATCCTTTTCTTGGCAGCAGCTCTTCAATTGCTTCCATAATTGTACAGTTTTCACATGTACACCTAATTATACAAAGGAAGAATGGTAAGGACATGTACACAATATGCAATATCCAGAAAAAGGCCAATATTAACTATTTATATGCCTGTGTTTGACAACAGGCTCGTAAGCACTATAGGTGAGACGGTCAGTAGGCAGACTATACTTGTAAACCAGCGCTGTCCTCCGGTCTGTTTGTTAGCTAATAGCTAATGAGGCTTTATATACAGCCTCGTAATATATGACGTTTGACATCAGACACAACGATAGAACTTCAACCGCAGAAACATCGAGAAATAATCAAATTATCAAGCTTTACAGACGTCGATGTGTCCAAGTAGAGAAGTATTTGAATATTTAGGGATCGAGCAATTTGCGGACAACTAGTCGGGTTCATAACAATTCTTGCTAGCAAGCTATCGATAGCTATCGATCTATTTACGATCGAGGATAATGTTACGTTTTATTATGATGTATTTACTATATATTGAGAAGTTCTATGAACTATAGTCAAATGTATATACCTGTCTGTGTTCTGCTGTCGCACAGGATCTCCGCCAAATCCAGATTCACCGTCACCATCATCCGCATGTCCGCTCCCGTCTATGTCTCCATTTTGTATGTGTCTCGCGCTGCTCTGTTTCCACCACGTTAAACTCGCCTGCATGATCTAAATCCACGACACCGGCATCCTCTTCAACAAACTCCTCTTCTTGAAGGTGCAACGAGTCTGTTGACGACTCACTGTCACTCGATTCTGTCGGAATATCCGATCCAGAGTCCGACATTGCCACGTCTGCCGCTTCTGCCGTGCTGCCTGTGTATTCAACTGGTGGACTGTGTTCTACTTGTGACGTCAGAACACGCCGCCGGGTGTTTCTGGTAGCGGCAATGTAAACATCGGTGGTCGACATACTAAATCATGATTTATTAAATACTGCGATCATTGTGTCATAAATAACACATCATTTTACACCACAAATAACATTTACTATCATCAGTAGAAATTCATGTTTATCATTTCGTAGGCCCTTTAAGCTGGAGCCACGTAGCAAAACTCTGGAACAATACACAGCGCCACAGTTGGCTTTTTTGATTACATTTTACCAAGCTCAAAGTCTAATTGAAACTTGACACGGAACATTCTCCATTACTGATGATTTGTGCCGATGAGTTAACCCCAATAGATTAATTCATGGAAATCATCCAGCTGTTAGTTGTTGAACATACAGTAGTATATGGGGAAAAATTACAAGAACTGTGCGTGGCCACAAAATACAATGTGTTCATTTTATTGGTCCATCCGCTGTTCTTACGACTAGGAATGTAACCATACTTCACGAGACGGTAAATAATATGTGACGATTCATCTTTGTTTGACTCAGTTTGTTCGACAGTTTGTTCGACTCATGTCAATAGCTGTATCAAGTCACAAAGACATGGCAGCTGCATGTGAAGATTTGGAAAGTGAGGACGCACCATTGTGTTTTAAATCAAAGGCATGGCAGCATCATGGCTGATCTATGTCAGAGAATAAAGAGGTGAGAAGATAACAGACACTATTGCAAGAGAAGGATGAACTACACAAATATAAAATGTATATCTATAAAATTTATGTTTTTTTCATGTTTATAAAGAAATATAAATATGCATTGTTTTGCATAGTTTTGTAGATTTTTGTCTGAGAAATAAAGGAATCTTTTTCAGTGATAATTCCGGCATAAATCACACATCATTACTTCCCTACTTCGACCTTCCCCAACAGCCTGAATTTGAAGAAGTATTAAGAATAAATAAACTAATTGAAGGTATCAGAATGAAGAGACTTGTTTCTATCATCGTCTCTGTGGCTTTAAGAAACAGTCTAGCTCCTGCATCCTTTTCTAGCAGGTTGTCTGGGCGGATCAAACCCCCCCCCCCCAAACTACAATTGGGCTTCTGATAACAGATCTTTTAATATTACTCTCTCCTCCAACATCGGAGGATTGTGAGGGTGCCAGGCAGGGATATTAAGAGAGCTAAGAGTTTCTCCCTTTCGGCTTGGCCCGCCATCAAAACTTATTAGAAAGATAAATGAGAGCTGGACTTGCCTCTTTCTGTGCCCGTGTGTCATTTATTCGTCCCCTGAATACTGGCTCAATCAGATAGCAGCCAGCCTTTCACAGCAGCCACCATCTCCCTGCATCTGTTGACCTGCGCTGGCACAGGCGCAACTAATGTGAGCTGCTTGGTGCCACTGAAACAGCTGTTTCCCTTTCACTTTGAAACTGCCTTTGTTAAATTTGTTCTTATTTTCCCCCCCAGATAAAGCTCTGATCTAAAGGTCAGACTGTGTATATGTGCCTCAACTACTCTAGTTGATGATTTTGTTCCCTGATTTATCAAAGTGAAGAAGACTTCTGTTTGTGCTTCAAATTTTTGACTTTCATTCTACTGTTTCAGCTTGTGTGATGGCTTTTGTATCCTACATGGATGGATGGAGGTAACATTATAGTAACGGTTACATTATATAGCAGTGATAAGAGTTTGCTTGATAGACTTGCAGAATAATAAATATCTCTTTCCTCAGCACACCTATACT
The DNA here is from genome assembly GCF_900634415.1 of Cottoperca gobio. Lineage (NCBI taxonomy): Eukaryota > Metazoa > Chordata > Actinopteri > Perciformes > Bovichtidae > Cottoperca > Cottoperca gobio. The sequence goes on from NC_041366.1 coordinate 3,998,923, forward strand.
ATCCTGAGTTTGTGTGTGATCTACATTGCTTTCAATAGTCTCTGTCTGTCTCTCTCACTCTCTCAAACACACACACACACACACACACACACACACACACATTTGGTTGGGTTTGGGTGGTTGATGCATATGTTAGCGGTTACGATTAGATCCTACAACAGGTGCAGGTAATAAAAAACCCTGACCCGCGCATCACTACTTCCTGGATTTGTTTACTCATCATCCACAGTTTAAATGTGATACCAATTCCTGCATGCATCATATTATGGCACATTGGCATCCATCAAAATGTACGTATCAATAGTTCAAAATTGACACAAACAGTATGCGTATGACTACGCTAGCAAGGGGTCTGAATATTTATGCAAATTAAGATTTTATTTGTTTGTTTTTTTAACACATTTTGTAAATATTTCTTGTATCCTGTTTACATTGTTTCATTACTGTTGTGAAGATTGAGGGTGAAAAGTCAACTTAATCTATTCTACAATGACGTGTGTAAAAGGCGAAAGGATCTGAATACTTTCTGAATAAATGTAGTCTGTAGGAAGCCCCACCAATCAAACATCCCTTTTTATATCACACACGTGTGTTTTCTTCAGACCCACAAGAACATCCTTGACCAGTTTCCTGTATCCATAGCGATAATAAGTGCTCTCCAATCACATCTCTGTATAGTGTGTCGGGGAAGTGCACTGTTTCCTGCTGTTTTCACTGGCTTCCTCCCATTGGTGCGTGCTCAGGATTTTGCATTTGGTCCTGGAAAGCCACTCAGTTTTTAACCAGTGCTCTTGTTGTGTTCAGTTTTTTTTATCGTTTTTCTCACGAACGTACTTACTGCGACGCCATCACATTTGAATGAAGTAAGTTGCACAATTCTTGTAGCATTTTCAGACAAATATTAAGTGAGTTGAAGTTTTTAAACAGATTATCAGACAGCCTGTATTTTCTTTCTTAAATGTGTTCACTCGATACACAGTTAATCCTGTTCATTGTGTTATCACGTGTACATTTCTGTTTGTTGGTTTGTCAGTGATTTCACTTGTTTAAAGACATTGTCTGAAAACTACAGTTACATTGAAATACATTGAGATTGTTAGTCATTTAATGAATGTTTGTTCATAAATGCTTAATAACTACAGGGCGCCTTTAAGTAATAATGCTATGCAGCACATCATGCTGATGCTTTCACACTACTCTTTTGATTGACAGTTGCTGGCGAAAACACATCAGGAAAACTATGGTTTGCGCCATTAAAAGCAAAGAAAAAGGCTGAAAATGGAAAAAGGAGACTGCTAGCAAGCAAACATGGATGTAAACAATGTAGTATTTTATATAATTGATATTTTAATGTGTAAACAAAGTAGAGGGCTCACTCAGATTGATAAACCTTTAGAGAATTATCAGCTGAATCTGTAGATAATCGCGGATTTATGAAGCCTTATGGCCAGTTTGAGTTTATTGTTTAGCTTTACAGCCCTAAACTACTGTTTAGGTTCACTCTCGCTGCCCGAATTGTTTTCAGTATAAATAAACCTCTAAAAGTCCCATGTACTCTACCTGCTCAGCAGCAAACAGCAGACAAGACACCGTTAGAGACTAGCTGGTGAACATAGTGGAGCATTTAGCAGCTAGAGAGACAGATACTCTCCTCAATGGATGGAAGAGACTCTCAAGAGAGAGGATATTGAACTTACATTCATCAGCTGGACACAAACACGACTTAAATCCATAACTGCTGGATGTGTAAATAAGCAGTTTGCTAACTGGCTCACCGTATCAACTTAAAAGGTGATGAGATGTCAATTTCGCAACTTAAGTTTGCTGTCCCCAAGTGGGGAAAAACATCTGTTATTGCAGGTTTAAATGTTTTAATAGGAAGGAAATGCTCAACACATGATACACGCATTGCATTTTACTGAGAAACACTGAATTAAATATAACTTTGTTAGTTTACAGAAAACAACATAAAGTCAACAAATGCCGCAGCTTCATTCTGAAACATGCAGTGATTGACACCTTTTATGTTACAGAGCATCCGACATTTAAAGCCATCTGAAGCCACCACCTTGGAGACACCTGCTCACACTTCTCAGCGTGTGTTCAACATGTGGAAATAATTTACATCACACAACACTTCATCAATCTTCCCCACCGGATAAAACCTGGCAGCGATGCAGGCTGATCATCAGGTGACCAGCAGCACTTCTCTCCAGATCCCTCCCAAGCTTGAGACTGTCCTGGTCCAGGCCATCATCAATCCTAAGCGAGGTATGGAGGGACCCCTCCAGACACCACAGCCCCCCAGGACCTGCAGCTCTCCCGGAGCTGCTGGGAAACCATGCTGGAGCTTGGATGCGAGGGTGGCCGTGTTTCTGGTGACTCTGGGTGGAGCTTTAATCCTGTTGCTGCTGTACAAACTCTTACAGCTGAGACACAGGTGTGTACATGTCGGAGAGAAATACATGATGTAACAAACATCCCATGAGATCAAATCCTATTTATTATTTTTCACCCTATTTGTTGTTAATGTCTGTTTTCCTCACAGCTTTTCTTACATTTTACTAAAGCAAAATCCATGCTTGATTGGCTTGGAGGGATAGCATAGTATAAGCAAAGTAAGACAATAGCAAGCTTTTTTGAGAACTGGAGAGCCCATAACTACTGTAGATTATTAACTGTGTTGCACCATCTAATTTTATTTATTTATTTATGGCTAGCAGACAGTTAGTTATGAGGCAGAAGTCAATGGTAAAAGTACATCTTTTGAATAAACTGTGGGAACTTATCATCCCGTTAGCGCCAAAGGTAACAAGCTTAACAAATAACAAGTACAGCAAGCTTGTTAGCTCAGAGATCTTTTTTCCCCTCTACAAAAACTCTTTAATATATGACATGACGTACTGATTCTGAGAACAAAATGCCACGAGGGATAGTAGAGAAGAAATAGAAAGAAGCTTGGAGAGCTATTGTGACCGACTAGCGTAGGGGTCGGGAACCTATGGCTCTTTCGATGACGCCATATGGCTTGCAGACAATTTTGAGTTTTGCAAGGGGCGGGGCTTAGCTCCCAACACAAACACACGTGCGCACACACCTACAGTCAAAGACAGATCGGAGGTAAGGAGAGTGAAAAAAAAATAATTCCGCACGGACCTCGGACAGCACCCCCCCCACGCTACGTAGTGGTGGCACAGAAACAATAGCAATGGAAAGTCATTTAGGATCCTTTGTCATGTCAAGAATTTTGCTGTGCCACTTTCTGGTGTAACAAGGTCTTTAAGCTTTTTGAACTTTGGACAGATCCAGGCTAGCTGTCTTCCCCTGCCTCCACTCTTTATGCGAAGCTAGGCTAACACAGCTCAGACTTGTGCTGACGTGTGTCTCGTTGTTTGTTTTGTTTTGTCCTGCAGGCTGAAGTTGACCCAGGCGAGGCACGCGCTAGAGTACTACAGCTTCTACCACAGCGCCACCTACACACTCAAACATGCTACGTCGTGTCAGGCCCTACAAGCCAAAAGTGAGTTGGTCCCTGAAGCTACACCACCTGTACAAACCGTAACCCTGGTGAAACCTACGGTCGTCGCTCAACTTCCGCCCCCACCGGTGCCTTCTCCACCTCCGATGCCACTCCCCCCACCTCCTGCCCTGCCGACACCACTGCTCCATACTCCATCTTCTCTCACTCCAACACCTTCTGTCCTGGCCTTCCCTCTCCCCCTATCTGTGATCCACACCACCCCGCCAAGCCCTCACCTGTCATGGGGCGCCTGCTCAGATGCAGATGTGTACTCTCGGATCGGTGCGTTCAGGCCCTCCAGGCTCTCCAGCCTCTCAAACCATTCAAAAGTCATCCTATTTGAACACTCGTCTGTCTGACCTCTATCGCAGAACTAGGTTGGAGATTTCAACTTATGAGAAAACTGTAGTGATTACCCAAAACACATTCTTCTGTTGCATTAATAATTATCTCAGGGGGTGATTAAGTGCCCAGTGTACTGTATAAGTATGCAGTATACTGTGCACTTAGTATTTGAAGTTGAAATACTTTCACGGCCCTCCAAAACGTCAAAGATTTAGTTTGAGTTTTGTGCGACACTGAACTGATTTGTGTACTTATCCTTTAACAAGTACCATACTTTGTGCCAGACCTCTGCAAATTGCAGATTGCAGTTTGGAGCAAAAAATCTGTTATTATGTTTTGTTGCGTTGAAGAGAGGGGTTGTCTCTAAATTCAGACTGGTGGAAGTTAAGAGAACCTTCTCTCTTTGTAACGCACTGCTGCCAAATATATTTACTGTGAGAGAGTCCTGAAGTCTGCTTTGTCTGCATATTGTAGTGGAGCCCATTGTTTCCCAAATTGGGAGGCATTTCCGTAGCCGGTTTTCCATGGCAGGGTCCCTCCCTGTTTCACACCATTCTCTATATTCTCAGTGTTTCCTCTCTCTCTCTCTCTCTCTCTCTCTCTCTCTCTCGAGAGAGAGATCGAGAGAGGAAGAGATCTGTTCAGGGAGCTGGAGAAGTCGCATCATTTCGATCCTCTCCTATCTACGCATCATATAGAGAGAGTTAGAACTTTTCTGTCTCTCTCTCTCTCACTCCCTCTCCCTCTCTCTCTGCCTTTCTCTCTCTATCTCTCTCTATCTCTATCTCTCTCTCTCTCTCTCTCCCTGTCTGTCTCCTCTCTCTCTCACTCTCTCTCTCTCTCTCTCTCTCTCTCCCTGTCTGTCTCTCTCTCTCACTCTCTCTCTCTCTCTCTCTCTCTCTCTCTCTCTCTTCTCTCTCTCTCTCTCTCTCTCTCTCTCTCTCTCTCTCTTTAGCAATCTTACTTTATTCAAACAAATGTCACAATTTTAGTCATGCATTTTAATTGCTTAATTTGTCTTTATAACACATTCAAAATCTCAGTACAATTAGTACAGGTGAAACTATTGAATAATATGTTCCTTTGTGACCAGACTAAGACTTTGGAGATGATCACAGATTGATTTCTTAAGTAGCCCTGTCGACACACTAATAACAGTTTGTCGTTGATATGGTAGCCTGAGCATTCATCTTGACCCTAACAAGCTGTTAACATGAATTTTCTTTTAATATTTAACCTTGTTTTCCCAACAGGCCTCTCATTTATAATTCAACAATAGTTGAGGGAAGCTGTTTAAGTTGCTTGTTTGTTACTTGCTGCTTGCCGGGGTGAAAACTGAGACCTTTTGTGACATTCCCCCTTAGTCTTTTCTGTATTAAGCTAGTGAGGCTGTCTCCATACTAAAAGCCAGTTAATTCAATCTGAGTATGTACAGCTGTGTTGTCTCTTAATTGGTTGAAAGCCGAGTAGGGAAGACAATTGTAACAATACACTGCTACTACAATTAAATATAATGAGGGAGCGTTATGCAAGGATAAATATGAATGTGTTCTGGATCTGATTAACATTAATTGAATGTTTTCATCTCAAAATATGATTTATCGTATTTTAGAATGCTCATAGAAATTCTTCATACAGCAATAAAATATATCTGAGATGATGTGTGATACTGGGGCAGGATCAGCAAAGAAATGGAGAAATAAATTGAATTGAAACAACTGGTGGTCCATCCCCACTGAAGCCACCACCTGCTCTCCTTCCTGTGAAGTAGTCTACAAGCTTCGGGAAGTGAGGCAGAGGGATGGTGGCGTGTGCTAGCTTCAATGCCCCATATCGCTATTTTCCAAATTACTGTAGCTGTCATATTTCATGAGGTGCCACTGTAAAACTTATACAACGGAAAAACTGACTCTCGAGACGTACGTTGGTGGATAAAACAAAGCTAGCTAACCCTTTGGCTAATGTTGAATGCAGCTAACTTTAGCAAATAAAATCTTAATACCAAAAAGCTCAACCTCCTGAAGTCCAGCTTTGTGTCCCCAGATAGAAGGCGAGTCCTCACAATGTCATATGTTTGTCCCCACAACATGGCTAGCAGTATTAACTATTAAATACAAAAAGGAAACAAATACAGATGTTTCATTTATTGCCTGCAGGTGGCACTAGCGTAAAACAATTGTAGAGGCTATTAATTACTGTCATCCTGTGAGTGGCATCATCTGCGACAATGTGTAAATCTGGAAATGCACGTGTTTGATATAGCTGAGCTTGGTTTCACATTAACTAATCTGTGTGTCCTTGCTTCTGAAATTAATGTAAACAGTTTTGTGTGGAACAGACTTGACTGATAATTGACACTGCTGGTTCACAAAATGACTTTCTGTAAATGACTGTTTGTCCTAGAAGCCATTGACTCAAAGTGCAGAATCTTGGTAATTGCGTCTGTCCTCTTCTCATTTTCTCATCTCTGCAGCTCTGAGAGGAAATGGTCATTGTTCCAATTGCCCTCAGTGTCGTCACCTCTGCATGATACCAAAACAGCTCCTTTACTCGAAATATTCAAGAGACGGGACGAGGAAAAACAAAGAAATGTTTTTCACTGACAAAACTGATCTTAACAGTCAAGTAGCCAGCCATTATGTTTTACATTTCATCATAAATTCTATAAATACATTTGTGCACTAATTATTTAACATGTTTAAAATGTACCACAACCAGAGCAAAAGTGAGTTTAGTGAAGTTATAACTATATTTCTATCATCATATCAAAGAATATATAATTATAATTATAAAATAAAACTAATTTTGTGATCATTATTTCACATAAACATGTTTTTTGTCTACTTGTTGTCTTGCTAAAATCAACATAATGTACATTTCCACAGGACTTCTCAGTATAGAGTCATGTTATACTCACCACTCTGCTGCTTTCTCTGTTTGAACTGACCATAGACAAGTTTTTTGCTTCAACTTATCATTACAAAGTGAACGTGATTGCACAACGTCATGGCTTTAGAATAATGACACCACCGACATTTAGATTGGTTCCCTTAAAGCCTCGCTTTCACTGACTTGGCAATTCTGTCTGCCATTGGTACGATCTCCCGGGAAAATGATGGCATAATTTATGGCACAAAGCTGTGGAGAATAAAACGCAGTGTTTCAAAAAAACTTCCAATGAAAGTAGCTAGCACTAGCTCCAAAAGACACTCAAAGTCATCTGATGATGCCCATTCAAATTTGCATATCGGTGACATCCTCGTTTGCGTATAGTTTAGTGGCTGTGTCCGTCGCAGCAAGGGAAATACTTCCATAAGGAGAGGGAGAGACTCTGTGCTGTCTTGCTTTTTCTCTGATGATCTGTTTAAGTTCCTAAATGTGTCGCTAGTAGTAGGCTTGGAGGAAAAGGCCTTTCCTTTGACAGTGTAGAAATGTGGGTGAGAGAGAGAGAGAGAGAGAGAGAGGGGTATGACATGCAGCAATGGTCCCAAGGCCAGAATCGAACCCGGGACCTGATACTAGCAAAAGCAGAGAGTAAAACGTTTTTCCTTGAAAAAAGCCCAAAGATAGAATCTATCTCATCGGGACCTCAATGTCCAGATTCATTGATGTTAACTTTTGATCACAAAAAAAAACCAAAGTTAATATTTGTGTCTATAAACAGGCAGACTTTGTTAAACCAGTGCTGGTGAAAAGAAACAAACATGTTATCAGTTTTTGTTATTTTCTAGTTAAATTAAGACCTGGATCATTTTCAGCTAAATAGTTATTACATCGAGAGTTTCATAACCTTATAAGTGAAGTTCTGAGACGCTTCATCCATACAGCTATTTGATTCAGTATGAGCCCCGATATCTGATTTCAGTGCATCCCTATCAAAAATCGATGTATTTTGAGAATTTAAAATTGAGAATTAAACGGCTGGCAGCAGCTCCTTGCACAGCTTGACTGAAATGACATTGACTGTCACTTGCTCCTAATTGGTTAGACAAAATAGACCTATGTGGGAACAGTCTAAGATTTTTTCCCCAAACAACGAGGAAATAAAAAAGTACCAGCTTGTTGTGTTGACGAGGGGACTGCGTGTGAGAACGTCCAGGACTTTCTGTTCTACTCGCCAAGCTTCACTTGTTGCACGTACTTATGTCACAGCTAAACTGACGTTAGAATTTAAGAATTGGAAGTGCTGTGCAAGAGATATGTAAGGTTTGTGGGTGACGCATGTTCCAAATCAGCCAACATCAGTTGTTTGTTTTTTAAACTGTTCCTATAAATTAAGCAAGACAATATTTGTTTCAGTCTTTATTGCTAGAGCTATAGTGGTAGCTGTAATATTTATTTCACACAAAACTTGTAATAGGATAACTTCATTGATGGTTTTGTTCTTTTCATATGATTTATTGACAGTAATAAAAATATAGAATATTGCCATCCTTATCCCTTAAAACAGTGATCACTTGCAGACCAAATGATGACGTTGTTCAATTATCTTCTTGTGCGTAAAAGAGCTGGAGAAGAGAAGGAACACCTGCAGAAGCACAACAAACAATGGGCCTCTGTTTGATGCCCCACTTAAAATCACTGCACAAACAAAGTGACAGCACTGAAACCTTCTGAAGGTTCAGTAGGGTCGGGTTCAGGGAGCCAACAACAGACCAGACTGGAAAGAAAAGAGAAAACAGTGCAAGAACAAAAACACTGAACAATAGTTGAAAATTGAAAAACTGAAGCCATGAGTTCAAATGGAAATATACATTTCCTTTTACTTGAGTTCAGTTCAAATGCAGGATCAGACACAGGTCTCGGGTCGGCGCAGTTCATTTGATAAAGATATACTCGCAATCAGTCATGACTTCATTATTGTTGGAGGAGCCCTGTGAAACATCACGACTTCAGCAGAGGCTTCATTTGCCTGCTTGTAGCTTCTGGAGAGACACTTGTGCATGACTAGCAATCCATGCACAAGTGGATTTCACATGATGCCATCAACACAACAAGTTACACTTTCAAACTGCACAATTTATATCTGAAGTTCACTGAGATGACCGAGTTACAATATGTACAATATGTAACATTTCCGTATTAAAATGTCTAATAAACGTCTCGACCTATGTTTTATATTTTGATGTCAGTTGTGACGTTACAAAGAACGTACGTCTCCTGAAGAACGTTCCTATTAATTTACAGTTACATTTCAGTTCCTTCTAAGGAAACTATAGGAACCTACGGGATAGTTACAATGAAGTGTTTACAATTGGGTCTCTCGGGACTATTAATATTAACTGAATACTTCATGATAATCTGCCCAGTTAGTTGTTAGTTTATATTTTGGTCTACACCAAATAGTTTAATGACATCAGAATTATTACATTATTAAATAAAAGCTTTTCCAAAGCATTTTGTCCATCAATTAATATTCTGGATTGTAATGATACTTAATTAATAAGATTTGACAATGAACTATATAATAATATCTAGAATTGAAATTCGAATAGAGATTTGAATTTAAAGATACAGTATATATATATATATATTTAAGCAATAGCTCACGACAGGCCGTGGTATATGCTCATTATATCACAGTTAAGGGGCGTGGTTTGGCCCGACGTGATATAACTGTGATATAATGAGCATATATATATATATATATATATATATATATAAAACGGTTACCAAGTGGGGCAATATGAAAGAAAAATACACACTCCAATTTAAATAGTTTTTATTATTAAATAATGGTGTTCAAAATAAAATAGTCCCTCCGTTGCCTTCTGCACAAAACATAGTGCTAACAGCTAGCGTGCTAACAGCTAGCGCGCTAACAGCTAGCGCGGTGTTCTGTTCGTTTCATTTTTTTTCCATTTGGACCAGATTGAATTGTAAACACGTCTGTGTTTCAGCCTGTATAGTACGTGTTTGATTATTGTCATTTCACGCTGATATTATTTATAATAAAAGCTACTGAACGAATGGAACTCTGTTCTTATTTACATAGTAAAGCTTTGTAAGTTTGTTTCTTAACGGACGTAATTTAACAGCTGTAAAGGCGTAGCTTTTTCTCAGACGCGGAGGGATACTGACTTGTTGTGAAAGGTAACTACAATTCTACCCATGATATACGCTCATTATATCACGGCTAAGAACCAATCAGATTGCTTAATTTGAGATGTCCGTTTTATAAAAATATATATATTCTTTATTTTTAAGCTACTATATGGCTTAGATTGTCGTGGTTCCGAGCCAAGGACACTGAAATAAATGGGCTGAAAGCATCACATGCACCAGATTCCATTGGGAGTAATCTCTTTGAACACATTCTGGCTCAGGCCACCAAAATTATTTGAAAGATGCCGTAATAACATAGACATTGTAGGGACTCTACAACAACAGAACATCTGCACCACTGCTTTGCCCCCTAAAATGTCCATAATAAATATATAAATACTATTAAAAATGTAAGGTTGTTTCCTTTTCAAAGAGAAACATCTGCAGCTCCTATTCTGCAGTTTTCCCCTAAGCGTGTTAACAACAATAGTTCCGAAAAGAAAACCAAAAAAGACGAGGTGGGTTTATCTCCGCGAGGCTGAGAGCCCGTAACGTAATTCCTCTGACAGCAGAACACTGCTGGCGTTCCCTGCAAGGAAAACATGACCGATCAGTTCAAGAGCATATGGATGAAATTTAATCCACGCTCTTCACCTCCTCCAATATGCAGGCTGATTTACAGCCAAGTGCACTCAGCGGCAGTCTCTGAGGAAGCACACACAACAAACCTGGAGGATACACAAGCATCTGCAATCATACGTTCAAACAGTGTGACACTGCTTTAGAGGATTTAGTTTGGACATGTCCAAGTGACTTTGTGGAATTAGAAAAGTTTAATGCTTTAGTCAGCAGATCATGTTCGTCCACAAGCTGTTCACTTTCTGTTGTTTTCAGAAATCATCCTCTGAAATGTCTCTTTTCAAAAAGACATCTGACTGACAGATCCTGTTGTTTGAAGGGAATACAACTTCTTATAACAGACAACATAACAATTGTGTTCTGGAGGAAATGCATCAATACAGATTTTGGTGTTTTTATTTGTATTTGTTGTCTCGATGTGACAGCACACAATAATATGGTGCCATGCTGCAGAGAAAAGTATTGTTTAGATCTACAAGGAAGACTGAAAATGTTCCTTATAACGTACGTAGGATGTCTTCTGGACGGTCAGAGGTGTGAGCAGACAGTGCTCAGTGCTCAGCTATACTTTATCACACTGTTAGCTAGTTTATTTTACGGCCAAGCAAAATTATTTAGGAGCAAGAAAACACTTAAAACAGGTGATTTAGTATCACTAGCAAACTGAGGTACGAGTCAAGGATCCGGAAAAGTAAGTGGACCTAGTTAACATGTTTCACTATATTGTTTAAGTTATTCATTATTATTGCCCAAAATATTCATTTAAGAACAGTTTATTAAATTGTACAGACTAATATTTTCCATCACACCTCTGTCCTTGTTTAATTTAGTTTAAAACAAAGTAAAAATAAACAAGTTTAGCATGTACATGCATTGTTTTTAGCAATGTCTTAGGCTGAGGCTATGGAACACGGAAGCAGCCAAAACAATAAAATAAATGACTCAATAACTGCCATTAAATGTACCAAAGAAAATGTTCAAAATAAATGTAGCAATTGTGATGAATTGATATTTCAGTTTAAATTTGATCTTTATTTATTTATCTTTTGTATTAATTACCTTTTTATTTACTTTCCTATTTTATTTTCCCTTTAATTTAATTATGTATCTCTTTATTCCCTTATCTTCCCATCTCCATAAAAACAGGATAATATTATAATGAGGTTTTGACTACAATAATAATTTCTCAATTTCTCTGTGGTCTGCACACTGAAGAAATACTGATCTTATAATTATTTATTTATTTATTGGCCTAAAACTGGCAGTTAATATATTGGGTCTGAAAATAAATATGATACCAAATATGTCCTGCTGATGTTTGGGGAAATTAGTTTAGTATTGATGATTTAGACATCTTGAATATTTCCAATTGATATAAATACGCATTCCATGTGGAGTCTTTATTTCTTCTGCTCCTCCCTTCTATACCATTGACCCATGTTGTCTTTTTTATGAGGGACAGGGAATCTTTAGGTGGAGATGAAAGCCTGAAAGCTGGGAACCTGGTGATTAATTTGGGATGCAGCTCAAGTTTCTATAGTCATTAATCTGTAAAAAACATTGTGTTTTGGTTAATCAAATTTTTCAAGGGCTTAGAACATTATGATGGATGTATATGATTAACATTCCCATGCGCTATTATGTCTCATAAGTTGTTGCAGTTATTTCTGGGTTGATACCTTTAGTTACACAGATTTGATGCCAAATTTAACCATTGTTGACCAATCAAGAATTTATAGAAATGGTCAAAAATCCCTCCAAAATACCACATTAAGACACCAAGACCATGAGTGACATCATAGAAAAAGTCATGCTGTGATTTGCTATCAAAAACCTTTGACATTTGGAGATTTCTGAAAGAATTGCATTATTCGTGATTAGATGCGAGCACTTCTGTTCTGGGAAAACTAGCTACTCTAGCTACATCTCTGAATGCTCTCAGTCTGTAGTGTTTCTCTTTGGATTGTACAGTTTCATGAGGCTGTGATTATCCTAGACGTCACAACAGCTCATTATATACAGCAAGGTCAAGTTAAAAATGGTCTCATTACAATGAAATGGCTACTATGGGGACTTACATCATCACACATGTATATAATGGGGCCTTTTGAATCCATAGGAGTCTTAGGTTTCCTTTCATACCCAATGTATGCAACTCTGCAAATAGGGGACCCACAAAGACTGAGTGACCCCAGTACAGACCCCTGCATACAGAAACCATTAAGAATAGGCAAAAATAATAATGCAAAACACTGCATATTGTTTGCCCCAAACTGCTTGGGATTAGCATCAAGTAGGCATGTCTGTAAAGGGGAGACTTGTGGGTATCCATAGAACCCGCATGATATGGTTGGTACCAATAGATGCCTTTAGGTCGGGTTGTCTAGTTCAGGAGACTGTGGGCCTAGGCAACAACGCCGACAAAAAACAACTTTTACCAAACCACGCACATTTAGGTTTATTTTTTGTGATCTTCTTTTGATAACTTATGTCATAAGTGTTCACTTCCATTCACTGAGTTTGGAGCCCACTGTCCACCCACCGAAAGACAGTAATGCCGTCGTCCTATGGGAGTTTCAGAGGTTACTGTTTAATTCAATATAGATATTACATAGTTTGAAAGAAGGGCTGCAGCAAACTGAAACAGTATGTATGTGAGTCATTATATTAACTGTATAAGATAACTTAATGTTACTGTGTAACGCTGTACGCTAAAGAATAAGATCCACACCTGCTTATTGTGTGCAGTAGCTGCCAGCTGTGGGCCCCTCACACACACCTCTGTCTCCTGCGTCGGAACAGGCCTTTGATCAGGTAATTGCCCCCTCGTCCCCCGGGGTTTGCATCCACCATATGTCGCTATGGCGACCACCTCTCCAGCATCAATCTGTGTGCCCCCTTCACAGCCTTTTTAAGATAGACTTATATGTTATGAGGCTGTGAGTGATGGAGCAAAAAGGGCAGAGAGGCGCTACAAGAAGCACCCAGTCCACTTCAACAGCCAGCTCTTTATGAGCGCTCATGTATGGTGACGAATGTATGTGAATGTGGCTCTTTTCTGTCTGTCTGTCTGTCTGTTTGCCCACCCTCCACATTCGAGGCGCTCTCCACGTCAGTGTCACTCTCTGGAATGACAAAATGCCTTTTTTTTCTGCTACTGTAATAAGGAAGGTCTTTGTTTCACAGTCTGCCCTGAGAAACAGCAGAGACGAACATGCATGTGATGAGAAGATCAGAGTGCAGGAGCGTGACACAATTTCTGTTGCAGTGGGTTTTTAAAGATTTTAAGATAAGAATTTACGCCCCATTGTGATTAAATTAAATTCACAAATATCACATATTAACCCTTTTTTTTTAGGGTTGCACTTTTCCATCCAATTCAAATATCCTAGATGTGTTGAGCATCATTTTTGGACACATTTTCCTTAAACTCGGCTTGACATATTTGTAATCTTGGGACACTAGAAGTTATAATAAAGTTATGTTGGTTTAAATAATGCGTACCAGCACGGCATGTGGGGATGAAGAGGTTATTTAACCACACAGGAAGCTACACAGTCACATCCTCCACTCTGTTGTCAGCTTCCAGTGCAGATGTTAAACACCCCATTTCAGTTAGCCAGGTTAACCATTTATTTGGGTGATCAGTCATTTGTTTATGCTTTTTTCTTGCTGAATGACTTAGTTCCAACAAACTTATGATCACATCTCTGATAGATATACGATTTAAAGTGTTGCATTTGCATTATTCTTTGTGGAGAAACTCAGTTTTATAGATCAGTCGATTAAATCTACAAAAGAATTACAGCCCCACGTAACTATCTAATTGTCACATACGCCACATTAAAGTATTTGAACATGTGCAGTGAAATATAACAGTATTGAACTAATGGTGTTTTCATTATATATATACATATTGTTATTAATGGTCTGTGGTTTCGGCTATAAAATGTTAGAAAATAAAGAGCCCGAAGTCAAACCATAATCAGAGTGTCGTCTGCCCAACAGCGCCAAATACAATTTACAATTACATTTACAATTATACAAAACAGAGAGAAGCAGCAATGTTTTGACATGTATCTTCTTAAATGACTGAAATGATTAATCGACTATTACAAATGTTATCTGTTAATTTTCTTCTGACTGAGTACAATATGTTGAAGTCAGCTGCAGGAGATGTACGTTCACCTGTTTCCTAAATGTTACCACTTATTTTAGAAACCATATCATTTGCAGAATTTAGAAACATCAACATGTACATATAGGCTTACGTCTCAAAATAATGATTTCTGAAAGAATTATGAAAAAGTAATTCTTTATTGAATATTACAGAACAGGATGAGGAACATGGAGCTTCAATTAAACGATCACAGCATAGGCTACAGACATCTCTGGGAATATTTCCGTACTGATAACGATGGAGATGATCAACAGTAATCATTTTTATGAGCCCTGTTTTCAGTTTTAGCATCATTCTGCTTTCAGAACAATCTCGTTGTGCCGCTTTTATAGGCTGTTGGTTCTTAGGGCTGCTCCTCTTTTCACCTGGATGATCATCACGGCCT
This sequence comes from Cottoperca gobio, assembly GCF_900634415.1. Lineage (NCBI taxonomy): Eukaryota > Metazoa > Chordata > Actinopteri > Perciformes > Bovichtidae > Cottoperca > Cottoperca gobio. Next base: position 4,014,037 of record NC_041366.1, read on the forward strand.
GCAGAAATGACACTTGATTATTTTCTTGAAAGCGCTCTGGAAGTCTTTGTTGAAGTACGCGTAAATGATGGGGTTGAGCAAAGAGTTGGAGTAGCCCAGCCAGTTAATGACATCCTCCAGCCAGCGGGGCATGTAGCACGACTCCTGGCAAAAAGGCATGACCAGGGCAACAATGAAGAAGGGCAGCCAGCAGAGGATGAAGGTGCCCATGATGATGCCCAGAGTCTTCACCGTTTTGCGCTCCCGTGCCATCGCGATCTTCCTCTTCGCCTCAGTCGCCTTCTCGTGCCGGCTCTCGAACAGCGGCACGGAGCTCGGCGTGTTGGGCAGCGGCAGGTTGCCTTTGGAGTTGCTGTGAACTTCGATGATCTCCAGAGACTCGCCGTCCTCCGCGTGTTTCACCGCTCCGTTTACGCTCGGCAGAGGCCGGGGCTCCACGCTGCGTTTCCAGCTTTTGCCCTGCACGTCACCGGGAGTCTTTTTGTGGAACAGGGCTGGGGACAGCGCCAAGCAAGAGTCGCACACTTTTTTTTTCTCTGTTTTACGCACCGTCCTCCTAATGCGAAACCTGGCGGCTTTGAATATCCGTCCGTATAAAACCAGCATTAGGATCAGCGGGATGTAAAAAGCCCCGAAAGTTGAATATATTGTGTACCAGGGGTCTTGCCTGATCTTACACTGCTTGGGGTTCGCCCTGTCCTCTGCCATGCTGCCTGGCTGGGAGCGCATGATTAACATCGGTGGCACTGAGATGGAGAATCCGACGAGCCAGGTGACGCTGATGAGGACGGCGGCTCGCCTCGGCGTCCTCTTCTTCATGTACTCTATGGGCTCGGTTATCGCCCAGTACCTGTCCAGAGCGATGGCGCATAGGTGCAGGATGGACGACGTGCAGCACAACACATCCAGAGAGATGAAGATGTCGCACGGAATCTGCCCGAGAGTCCACCGGTTTAACACCTGGTAAAGCGCCGCCATGGGCAGCACCAGCACCGACACCATCAGGTCGGTGACAGCCAAGGAACCGATCAGGTAGTTGGCCACATTCTGGAGAGACCGCTCCAAGGCGATGGCTGCAACCACGCACGCGTTCCCAAATATTGCGCACAGGATGAGCGCGACGAGCAGGAAGGATGCGACTACTTGATAACTCAGCTTCACCTCCTCGTCCTCAGGTTTGGGGGTTTTGTTAGAAGAGTTGTCAAACTGAGGCCAGGCTGTCGTGTTGTTTGTGCCCTCCATTGTTGGTCAACTTGAAGTGTTTGGAAAGCTTTCTGTTACTTGATGGAGAGCCCGGTGTGCATCACACCGTCGCACCTTGAAGAGCGCATAGTTGGACCGTCTTGTGCAGCAGAGAGAGTCTGAACTGCGAGTGTCGGCTGCTCACGGAGAATGATGCTGCGTATTTATACCAGTGATGGAAAATGCGTCATTTGTCTGTGAGGATGTAACAGAGTCTGTTTGTTTGTGTCTGTTTAGTCGAGAGCTGAGGCAATGTAGATGTGGGAGTTATTAAAAAAATATATTATAAAACTTAAATCTTTATCATATTATTATTTAATTTTCAAAGTTTAAAAAAAATCTAGGTAGGCTGCAAGTCAAATCATTTTACTATTTTGTTTTTTCAATTGAAGTGTCCTGAAACAAGTGGATTTTGCCATTTTGGTGAGAAAAGAAGCTTTGCAAAATATCCTTTGTGACACTTTTTGAGTCTCGGTTTATTGATGTTTGTGAACTAATGCATTGCATCGTTTGTCTATTAAATAATAAATGAACCCGCACAGTAACACATTTATATTTGCTTTAATGATAGTAATAATACAACAAAAACAACACAAATAATAATAATAATAATAATAATACAATTAATAATAATACATTCATTTGAGTATGGAACTTATTGGCAAATTTAAAAAAAATGGTGTGCAGAACTAACTGTTTTGGAAGCTAAAACCACAAGTAAAAGAAAATAAAGGAACATGCTTTACGTTTACCTTGTTAGCAGTTAATATATAGTTTATTCTCACATTTGTATTCCCTTAATGACAGTAAACTTAGTTTTCAGAGGTAGTTCGGCGTTATTCTGCTCTGTTTCCAGCACCATGGTCAGCGCTCTGGGCCGCCAGGTGGGGCACTGCCACCTGCCGTTGGTCCGCTTTCATAACGATCACAAAACGGTGACGCATTCCTTTATTATTTTAAGTGACTCTGGTGGGTCCCTATTGCCCCCAGCACAGCCCACGATCTATCACTTTGTGCATTGTTATTGTACCCTGTCATCTGCAAGTTCCTATTAAGGAAAGGGCAGCTTTATACAGGACAAGCCATTAATATTGTTCTTTGCTGGTGCAAATATACACATTTCCAGTTAATCATATTAAAAGTAAACAAACAATTGGAACTTGTGCTGTTGGCTAATTTGTCCAGATGCTCGTCCAGGCTGGATGATTATTGCTGAACAAAGAGGTTTGATAAGCTCTAAAACTTTGAAAAGTTCTTGCTATGATAGAGTTCAAGTTAAAGTTCTTTATTTATTTATGATCTGGAGAAAGCGTATGACCGGGTCCCCCGGGTGATACTTTGCAAGGTGTTGCGGGAGTATGGGGTGAGGGGGTCACTTCTGTACGCCCAAAGTGAGAGAAGCCAGTTGAGGTGGTTCGGGCATCTAGTAAGGATGCCACCTGGTCACCTCCCTAGGAAGGTGTTCCAGACACGTCCAGCTGGGAGGAGACCTCGGGGAAGACCCAGGACTCTGGCACAGTCACAGACTAAATAGGTAAATAAGCAAATAAAGTTGAAGTGATTAAAATTTGACATGTATTATCTTGTATTTTACAGAATGGCTGGCTGGGGTCTTGGCAGTATTGTAAGCACAGCATCTGCGTTCAGTTGAAACTTATTTTTGTATCCCATTTCCTTGGCGAGCATAGTTGATTGTTCTTAACACAATCTCTCAAAGTGCTGGCCACAAATTGTTGGTTTCATCGACCCTGGTTTTCCTGCTTCAGCAAAGTCTGCCCTCGTTCGACGCACTTGTCTTGTCCATAAACGTGACATTTTATCATCTTTTGGCCACAGAAAGCTATATTTGGAGATGGCCCCACATCCCCATACAACATATCACCTACCAATTATTCTTAGAGATCTATTGTTGTCCATTCTTTATCATAATAATTGACAGCAGTCTTTGCTGGACGCTTGAACGCATACAAACACTGTGTTCTACTTGTGACGTCATCGCCCGAACATTACCGAAGTGAATTTTACGGTGCAGAAACCGATTGTTGTTAGCGGACGTCTTTTTTATGCTGTTATGATCGTGATTTATTAAGAATACATCAATAATAAAAAAAAATATATGGCACATTTCACAATAGAAATGCAACCTCTATCATATACCAAGCTCAATAACACTGACAAAATAGCATTTAGTAGGCTCTTTAAGCTGTACCATGTAAAACGCAATAAAGACATTAAGGACAAATATTTAAGGCTTTAAAAACTTCTACATTTTTCATTGCTTCAGAGTCAGTCAATGTAATCCATATAGTGTCCTGATTTCTATTTTGAGTTGTTGCATATATGTTTTCTGTTTATGCTATTTGCATTTGTGAATGTAGTGTTTTCCATATAAGAGGTTCAAAATAAACAATATTGTACAATCAATATCATTCTTAGAATAACAAAGTACGATATATGTTTGTTTGTTTTTAATAAATATTTGCATCAGTCATGTGTTTAAGAAATAATCTATATCTAACCAACATAATTTCATACACAGCCATTCATAAAAGAGCTGACACTTTTTGGTCTGTTAGACTTTCCGTAGCGTCCTGGTTCTCATGACGTCACAGCCTTGCTGAGAGCGAAAAGGCTGCTTAACTTCTTGTTTTCTTCACAAGTTGTCTTCGTTACCACTACTCAAAAAGTGCTTCCAGCTGGCAGGTAGGTCAATATAGATAATAAACATATTCATATGCTGAGTGTCATTATCTTAACAATGTTATTTTTCGGTGAAAACTCTACAAGAGAGTCTGTTGTTGTGGTTAACAGTGCTAAGTTAGCAGGACATTGTTTTTATTCTGCCAACATGACTGATAGCTATGTGATGTACGTGCTAAACATATGGGAACATTTGTCTCTGATATCGCTTTTGTAGTTCGAAAACTGTGAGAGAGCCTGACTTCCTCTCAACCTAAATATATACTATAACTAGGCCTACATTATTTTCACTTCGTAGCCTAATATCAGAGGGTCAAAAGGCTTTAGAGCATAGTGCATGGGTTTTAAGTGGTTGAGCCAATTGATGTAACAGGATGTGTTGCTCTCTGAATTCAGAAGAAGTTCACTCTAATAATAGCAACATAAATGTAAATGTAGTCCTACAGGGTGCAGCATCAGGTTACCTCATAGCTTGTGTAAATAACTGGCTCACTGCAAAGGCTTCTCTTATAGCTGTCTTATTAAAACTGTTTTTAATTAGCTGTTAAGCCTGTGGTTTAAAGAAACACAGCTTTAAACATGGTTTACTCAGTTTGTCTTGGTCACATGCACAACACAATCTATAGAATCTGATCAAAAATGGTGTGTGAGCATTTCTGGAAATAGGCCTAGTATATAGAGCTGTCTGGTTCTAAACATTTGTTGTTGTGCTTTCTAAATTCAAACAAATCTGACCTAATCTTTAAAGAAGACATTTTTTTGCCAAACTGTATGTAAGTGCAGGTGTGCTTTCAGTTGTGTGTCTTGACTATTATCATCATCATCATCATCATCATCATCATCATCATCATCATCATCATCATCATCAACAGCCGGTCTGAAAAGACCGAAGAGAGAGAACCATGCTCCGCTGCAGGAGGTGTCGGAAAGGCGTCGTAGACTCGACATGTTTGTCAATGGTTGGTGCTAAAACAATGAGGTTTTTTTTTATCAGCTTTCCAATGACCAGGAAACCAATGAGACAGTTGTTTAACACATTTCACAAGCAAACAAGTCAGACTTTCTGTATATTCAACTTACATTTTACATTTTATACTGCATCATTGCAAATTTAATTTCTAAAATGTGGTCACTGGTATTTCACATTTCATAGTCTAAATGTTCAATACATCTATGAAATTGAGAGTGATGATGGAAATTATCATTCGTTGCAGCCCTAATCATAGCGAATAGTCTATAAAGTTGTTCGGGGGCATCAGTGTTGGGAAAGCCCAGAGATAACAGCTTGTGTTTCAGTTATAAAAAAAGATGGCTGGCTATCAGTGTCAGAGAAAGTGGGTGTGATGGGACTGATTGTGTGTCCTTTATGTGGGAGCAGGTCGAGGCCACAGATGAAAGCTCAGCTGCTGTTTGCAGTATTTGGCACGTTGATGTTGACACGCTGCCAGAGTGGATACTGACCTCAGTTCACCAGGTAAATGTCTCGGCTCACTAATGAGGTGTGCCCAGAGAATCATTCAGTGGTAAATGATGCCATGAGGGGAAGGGAGGTAAGAAAACTGGGGGAAAAGTACTCATCTCATTAAGATTTGGATGCACTGTCATAGTTTCATATTTGTAATTGTTTTAAATTAAAACAAAAATAGTTTAATTAGTTATTTTAGTTTCTGAGAATTAAATTGTACACAGTTTCAGACTTTTTGAATCCTCTAATAATCCCACATAATGTAATGTATTTATATTTCATTTTTTATATACATTTTAGTTACATACACATTTAATTTACATTAGATATATATAAAAATGGATATAAACAGATATGCTTAGAGAGAAGAGAGAGAAAAGGACGGGGAGAGAGAGAGCGGAGAAGGAGACTAGAGAGAGAGAGTAGAAAAGAAGGGGAGAGAGAGAGGAGAGAGAGAGATAGACAGCGAGAGAGAAAAGGAAAGGAAGGGTGAGAGGAGAGGAGAGAGAGAGAGAAAGGAAGGAAGGGGAGATGAGAAGAGAGAGAGATAGAAGAGAGAGAGAGAGGAGAACCGATAGAGAGAGATAGATAGGATGAGAGAAGAGAGAGAGAGAAGAGAGAGATAGAGATAGAGCCAAAGCGAAGATTGTGAGATAGAGAGAGATATAGAGATGAGAAGGAAGTAAGGAGAGAGGAGGAGAGAGAGAGGAAGGAAGGGAGACGAAGAGAGAGAGAGTATATTGAGATAGAGAGAGAGAGAGAGAGAGAGAGAATAGAAGAGAGGAGGAGAGAGCGAGAGAGAGATAATAGAGATAGAGAGAGAGAGAGATAGAGAAAAAGGAAGGGGAGGAGAGAGAAGAGAGATAGAGAGAAAAAGGAAGGGGAAGAGATCGCGAGAGCGAGCGAAAAAAGGGGAGAGAGATACGAGAGAGATATAGAGAGGGATATAGAGAGAGATGAGAGAAAAGGAATCTTTTCGAGAGAGAGAGAGAGAGAGCGAGAGATAGAGATAGAGAGAGAGAGATAGAGATAGATAGGAGAGAGATATATAGATAGATATATGATCGAGAGATAATATAGGAGAGTATATAGAAATATATTAATTAGTTGGATATATAGAGAACATAGATATATAGATATATATATATATAAAATTAATTTAGGAGAGAGATATATAATAAGATATATATATAATTAATTGTTATATATATATATTTATACAAATTAATGTTTATATTCTATATATATATAAAATTAATTTATAATTATTATTTTATCATGCAGGCAATGCTAGAAATGTCCTTTTTCTTGTAGCTTTTCCTCACCACTGTCCGGCTTTGCCCATGCAATTTGAAATGTCTTTTTTCTGGTTCTGTTTTTCTTATTTATGTAAAGGCAGTATTTTGGGGTTTTGAACGTTTGATAGACAAGAACATCAAATGAATATGTACCTGTTTTTTCAACATTTTATAAATGAAACAATAAATCAAAACCGTTAAAAATCGATAAGGAAATAATCGTTCGTTACAACCCTACATTTTATTATACAAAACAGTGAAATGGATGGGACATTACATTTTCTAAAAAACAATCGATTTCAAGATATCATAGTTTTATGTGTCTGGTTTCTGTCCAGGCCCAGTGGACTGTAGGAAAGCTGTACTGCCAGAACTGCGGGGCTCGTTTGGGCGGCTTCAACTTCATCAACCACAGCGAGTGTCCCTGTGGTCGAGACGCCGCCGTCCACCTCAACAAAAGCCGCGTGGATCGCGACCACAAACACTATGTTCTTATCGTCCAGCCGAGGAGGACGAGGGCTGGCCTGCTGACAGACGGCTCTCAGAGCAGAGAGCAGAGGCCTCAGTTTAACAGGACGGCACTGGACAGTTTACAGCTCAACTGTGCTGCTGTCATGTCCCACATCAGCCCTGCGGAGGCCTCTAATTCACTGACTGACAGTGAAACCCCCCAGTCTTATTCGTTCAGTCCTCTGTACTGCATCTCTCATAAGAGACGGTGCAGTTTGGAAGATGATGCTGCCATCAGGTCGTCGTGTTTTTGCCCCGCAGGCCTTTCAGTCAAGTCTGCTGTTGAGAGTACAAGGACAGGTGAGTATACGCGGTCACCTGTCTCGTATCCAACAAGTCAGCAGTTTGACACTGAAGGTGAAGCGTCAGTCAACGCCGTCGCCTGCCGTTCATTCGTTTCTGGAAGGACACGGTCACCTCTGAGTCGACAGCTGCTGCAAACTGTGGAGGACGCGGAGTCTTCCCCAGAGTCTTCGGCTGTCCACGAGGAGGTTTCTGTTTCAGCCCTGTTCCTCAGAGGGAGGTCCATCTCTGACAGTGTGGCCGAGCAGTTCGAGGAAGGGGTGGTATGCTGCTGGAATATACATACTTTGTTTTATGAATGAAGCTACTGATTTATTTTGTCATTATATTGTCATCATTATTCATAGTTTTTTTCTTTTTTAATAAAACCAAGTATTTCACATCAAATATAGTGACACAGATACATTTGTAGCACTGTAAGGTATATAGCAGCAGTATATACTGAAGGAGCCCAGAAACCAGCAGTGTTTTAGAGTAGAGGTGGGCAAGACCCCTTCTGCTGACATCATGAAAAGTTTACACTTTATAACATAAAACATGAACACTCGGGGATAAGAGCAGGAGAGACTTGCTTACTAACAAAATGGAATCAAAACAGGATTTGTCAGGATCTGCCTGTATTTTAACCTTAACTAAACAGGCAGCGACCCCTTCTCCTGCCCTGCACCAGTAGTGACTCTGAGCATTTGTAGAATCAGAATAACATTTCTAACATAAATAAATAGGAACAACAATAATTTCTTCATGAGGTATCCTGATTTCCATACGGTGTGCTGTAGATATTCATGATCCCCAGAGGATGAATCCTGTTGTTTATAGTGACTCCTGACCTTTTCTCTTTTGCACCACCATCAGGCTAAAGTTTACAGGTGTAGCTACACCTCTGGTAAGGCTTTAGTAAAAGCAAAATCATAAGTTTGTCGTTTGTTCTTCTCAACACTTTTATATTATGGGATGTAAAATAAACTCAGTATGTCAATTGTTCCATTTCATCCAATACATTTGTCTTGGTCACACCTGGTCTCAGCTGGTCTTCATATCCCGTAGAGTTTAGAAAATAATGAAGCAGCTGACATTTGGTGGGATCAGGCCTCTGATTTGTGTGTATATGTTACCTTCTCAGCCTCAAGCCTCTCCAGACTCAAACAGACTGAGCAAAAGAGAGAAGAACCGTCTGAAGAGTCTTCGTAGGAAACAGAGGAGGAGAGAGCGATGGCTGCACAGCCAGCTGGAGCAGGTGAGAGCTTCACCCTAACTTACTGGGGCGGACTCAGAATGACTACCACTGAACAACAAATGTAATCGCAGCTCTTTTAATAATGAATTAATGAAAGCTTGGAATGTTTCTGAATATGTTTTGTGTTACACAGAAAATGTAGAAGGGTACTGAAGCGGTGCTATCATTATGCATCTTCTGTGTTTAAAATGTATTAACTGACCTATTATGTTCTATTTTTACAAATTCTTATTATTTCAGTTGCCCCCTCCAGGCAACTTAGAGAATATATCAAGATTATATATAGAATAGAGTTTTATTTATATAGGTTATGACGAACAAACTAATAAACGTTTTTTTTTAATTATGTTCAGCAGAATTTAAGGGTTTATGTCATCTTTTTAAATCAAATTAGAAGTTTTTTTTAAATTAAGAAGAGGGTTCAAGGACTTGTTGCAATTGTAGGTTTTTGGATTGCCGGGCTCCGGACTAACGTTTTACACTGTTTACACTGGTGCTCCAGCACATAAGTGAGGTGCACCCAAACATAGTCTTGTTTGATTTATTACTGAATTGACTTAATTATCAACACAATAACAAGAAACCAGGCGGCTTTATAACAATATAATAGATATATACATCTACATTTTTGTAGAAACTTGTGGCTAGTAAGAGTGACTAACAAAAAGTAACAAAAAAGTCTTGAAATTCGCTTCACTATTAGGTGAATTCGATTTTGTAGAGAAGTCTGCATCTCTCAATACACATTGTATTTGTTTACTAGTGGTTCTTGACTGCTCCGATATGGAGGACACGCACGTCAAATTGCAAAAATGTAAACATTACCGATGTACAGGATATTGCTACTGTGTAAGATTTGTATAGCATGCTTAAAAATTGTGTGTGCGTGTGCGTCCAGGCTGAGAGTGTGTCACTGTTGGACAGTGAGGAGGAGGACAGAGAGGGCCTCACCTGTGCCGTGTGTCTTGAGTTGTACTTCAGCCCGTACAGCTGCCAGCCCTGCGGTCACGTCTTCTGCGAGCCGTGTCTCCGCACAATTGCCAAGAACCGACTGACAAACACCCCCTGCCCTCTCTGCCGCACCATCATCTCACACACCAGCCTCCACAAAGGTGAGCCTCCAAAAGGACTCAACAAAATAGTATCTGACATACTGTCCTTTTTTCTATTGGTCAAATATCCAAGATGTTTATCTCATACCCATTGATTAATAAATAGACATTTTATGATCAACTGTTTTAGATTTTGTTTTTATAACAAAAATTAGCTTCCAAGTGCGTTTTATTTTCTCCATGCACTTTAAACACATGGTACATACATTGTGTGTTAGCAGGTTATGTACCATTACTGTCATGTTCTTTTGGCTAGGAATATATTTTAGTCATATCAATATATCAGAATCAGAATCTTTTTTATTGCCAAGTAAGTTTTCACCTACAAGGAATTTGCTGTGGTACGTAGGTGCTAATCGTCAAATATATACAAAAATGAACATATACAAAATATAGAATGTAGACACTGTGCAATATACAATATAAGCAGTACGTTAATGTAACGTGTAGAGGGGGGAGGGAGTGAAAGTGTCAGCGGGGGTCTCTGGCCTTGTTGATGAGGCCGACTGCAGAGAGGAAGAAACTGTTTTTATGGCGAGAGGTTTTGGTCCTGATGGACCGCAGCCTGCTGCCAGATGGAAGTGACACAAAGAGTCTATGTCCAGGGTGGGAGGGGTCAGCTGCAATCTTACCTGCACGCTTCCGAGTCCTGGAGACATACAGGTCCTGGAGGGATGGCAGATTGCAGCTGATAACTTTTTCCGCAGAGCGAATGACACGCTGCAGTCTGACCTGGTCCCGGTCAGTGGCAGCAGATATTGTATGTACCTTGTGTTTGAGTTAATACAAAAATTTCACCTGCCAAAAAATAAACTATCCTGGTAAAATTGCTTTTTTTTCACCTGGCAAAACTCTTTGCCAAACCTGTTTCACAGATGAACAAAAGGTTAAGGAGCAAAGAAAGATTATCCTGGCAAAACCTTTTTGTTTTCTCACAGGAAAGAAAACACTATGTGTAGATCAAAAAAAAGATCCCACTTGCTGTAGTTATCTGAATTATTTTTTTCTCCAGAAACATGCTGGAGACTCTAACTTGCCTTTTAAGTGTGAATGTCAGTGTGAAAAGTTGTCCAACTGAGTCGACTGGTGATCTGTCTGGGTGTACAGCTCCTCTTGTTCATTGTGTGCTGGGATAGGCTGCAGTCCTCTGCCTGCCTGCACAAGTATTACAGTAATAAGAAACGTTGGCCTTCAACAAACTGATTGAGATACTGTTCTCATTCCTCCTCAGAGCTCGACCAAACAGCCAAGACCTTCTTCCCCAAAGTGTACTCCGCCCGCCAGCAGAACTTCCAGAGTGCTGTGTGTGCAAAATGGCCTCTGCCCAGCTGTCGCAAACGCTTCCTTGCCTTCTGGGGTGAGAAAGTGTTTTTTAATAGTTGTATCAGCATGTTTGTTTTCCAGTCTAATCCTGTGAACCAGGATGCTGTTTCTGAAATAGATGGTTCAGTTTATCTTAAATGTTCTGACCTCACTCTTCTCCATTTGAACACGTTTCTTCCTACATGGTAACCTGTTGGAAAAATATTCCTAATAACACCACGACGTCAGGATCCAAATCAAATAAGAGTTTTAATCTTGCAAGAAGGAGCTGAGTTTATACATACAAAGGATAATCAAACTCACACTCATACAGGTTGTAAGGCTGCCATGTGTTGCTCCCAGGAGCAACTGTCCCTGCCTCTGTATTTATACTTCATTCAAAGGACAGGAAGTCATGAAGAGCTTCCAGGTCAGTCTTCCTTTGTTCACCCCAGATGGGGGTTTACTACGAACCTATTCAGATCAGGTCGTCCTTGGTTTATTACTTGTTTACAGTAAATAACAGATGTACTGATCAATCAACTGCTTTGATTGATCTACAGTTCATCAGCAGTTTCACCTCCTGTCCTTTGCTGTGTTAATCACTTAGTTTCAGGATTTTCCCATCATAACCTTTATGAGAGTGTTGGAACAAGGTTTGGTTAATACGCAATTGTTTTAATTTGTATAATCTGTTATAGGGTAGACACTTCCTAACATCTTCTGAAGTTTTCATGTTACAGGTTGAGCAACGGCAGAGTGAGTCTGTGATGAAACATGAATCTTTAGTGCTGCCGAAAATGTATTTCCCCCATTTGTTTATATTCAGAAGACTCAAAACCAGAAAATCATAAGAAAGTCCAAGTCAGCAAATCTATGTATTGCAATGCGTTGTTTGCTAATTAGGATTTAAGGACAAAGAAATCACCATATTTGCATATTTATTTATTCCGGACAAAAAGTATCAAACATTTTGGATTAGCTTGTTTGTTAGCTCTACGCTGCTATGATTATAGTTGAAGAAGAATACCTGTGTCTTTAGGAGAGGCGGTCGTCCAGTGTGCGCCTGTCTCCTGAATGCTTGTCTGGTAACCAGACCGTGTTCTAACGCTCTCCTGCAGGTTAACATGTAGGAAGAAATGTGTGTGAATCATAAGGGGTGAGAAAGGAATGCTCTGACCTCCTTTTCACCCTTTCCTCAAGTCGTGCCATGAACTCGTTCACTTATGTAGAAATCAGACATTTTATTGCTTCCTTCCCTGCAATAGAGCAGTGTCAATAATAAACTTTATCTTTACAGCAGTTGACATTTCAACCCTACATATGGCTTTACAAACAATAAAACATTTTTACACAAAGAACTAACTGCATAGTATGGAATATGGTGTTCTAGATATTCTACACAAAACTACAACTAGCGACTATAATTCAAAAGAATTATGCAATATTCACTTGATAAACATCTCTCTTAAGTACTTATGCCTCATAAACTATGGAGATGCCAATATTGAATAAAATGTAAAGAAACTAATTTTATTTTATTTGCTGAATTTCTTTTAATGCAGATTTGATGAAAAAAAAAAAGTTCAAAAGCGTGTCATAAACTGTACAATGAAACCTCAAATTTGTGAATTCTAGATTTCATTAAAGAAAATGAAATGGTCTTTTTAATGGCCATTATTTTTGCTAGCCCTGGAGTTCCACTATATATATCCCATAACCTGAAATCATTCAGCCCAAAAGACCTTGTTCCCCTGCACAGTTTCCTTTGTTCCAATAAAATGATGTAATTTTACCAAGGGATTAAATGACATTTTGCGATGAACAATTAGTAATTGCTCATTAGAAATAAATCCACGTTTCAAATTAATTACACAAAAATTCAAACCAGCATGAAGAGAAATTGTGTTCAATGACTTTGAATATAGAAGGTAATTTTCTCTGTCTAACTTCAGGTGAACAGAGACGGGCTGCGTTGACAGGGAGACGCTGGCACTTTCCCCATGGAGGTTTCACGCTGGATGCTTTGGACTTCACGGACATGCGCGGCTGGCTCTTCTACATCGGCCTGGTCATCGTGTACATCCACTCAGTCAACTGGATCCTGGCTTTCCTCTTCCTCTGTCTCCTCATGTACTACTTCTTCTTTTGAGACACTGAGGAGCGCGTGAGAGTTTGCAGTGCAGGTTCATCTTTTTTTAGTCTTCAAAGAGAGTGATGTGCGTTTTTCTGGTTTCACCAGTTGGAGAGAGTCACAAGTCAAACCTGTTATTTCAGCCGTAAAGTATCTCAGAAATAGCCGAAGTGATGAGATACAAAGGAGCAGGAATCTGAACACTTGTAGCTTCGAAATGTGCACGACTGGTGCGAAGAGTTTACAAGATGTGTCATCTGACTACAAACTAACTTTAAAAATGTTCTGATGTTTTGAGCAGAGCTTCTTTTTGCAAGTGTTAAGGGTTCTATGGTGTAAATGCAATAATACACGGAGGTGTCCTGATCTCCTGATGCGTGCTGTTTGGTAGTGATCAGAAAGAAAAAAAACATGATTGATGCATGGTGTAGTCACTTTTGTTCAACAAGAAATAGTTCAACATTTTTGGGGAAATGTGCTCGTTCCCTTTCTTTCAGAGAGGCAGAACATGGATACTGCTCTTATGACTGTTTCAAGTACGGTGCAGGCTGGGAGGCAATTAGCCTAGCTTAACATGAAGACGACGCAGATAGCCTGGCTCCATCCAAAGTAACGAAAAGGTGTTTTTAGAGGAAGTATTGTGCTGGAACAATAGTATTTCTTGGCAAACAGCCTGGAGCAGTGACTGCACAGCTTCCTGAGGTTTTTTTCGTCACCATCACAGGTTTGGTACCTTTGTGTCTGTACAGAGAACAAAATATGTGCCATATGTGGCAACCTGCGCTGTAGCCGGAGACATTTGCACCTAAGTGAAGGTTAATTTGATTTTAATATTTATTGTCATTGTACAATACAGGGTTGCACAATGAAATGCAGTTGTAGTCCCTTCAAACTACATAAAACTTGAGTCTCAGCCTGCAGAAAGAAGCTTCTGTGTAGCATACCAGGCGGCAGCAGCAGCGTGAACATGCTGGGGTGGGTATTGTCCTTTAATATTCTTTGTCTCTTCACAGGCCGGATGCTTTCTATTGCTCCTCTGTAAAAGTTAACAAGAACTTGGCAGGGGAATTTAGACTTCTTTAGTGTCCTTTGGAAATACAGGCGTTATTGAGCTTGTCTTACCAGAACAGAGATGTTTGATGACCGTATCCGGTATCAGGTAACAAATGGGTTAATGAACGACATGTTAATTAGTGAGCTTTAGCTGTGTCGATAGGTGTATTTTTAACCTTCCGACAAAGCCAGGCTAGCTGTCCACCTTTTTCACTAAGCTAGGCTAATCATGTCCTGACTCCACTTTCATTAGTGATGGTTCTCGTCGTCCCTAAACTATTTCTTTAATGTAGCACAGGCGCGATGTTAGGAGACAAACTGTCACTTTACTGAAAAAAACAAGGAAGAGGAAGTTTAGACTTTGAGTTTTGTTAATGGATTTAAAAAAAACATTGGAAGTAAGATTCCCTGCTGAGAAAAATTTGATTCTACATGTACATGTTTTATTAATAAATTAGAAAGATGCTCAGGAATCAAATATATACCAAGTAACGACAGCAGCAAGTATTGATGGATGTGAATGAACAGACAAAAAATCCTATACAGAAATGTGTTAAAAACTAAACCATTTCATTATGGTGCCTTTGCTTAGTCTGTGCCTTCTGTCCATATCAAGTCACAAGAAACTGGAATCAAGCAGCTTTACATTGTTGCTCTCTGGCACAGAATATACTGTATTCACAGGAAAAACCTTTGAATAAAATTAAGATTTCAGTGAACAAAGACTGTCTCTTTTGAAGAAAAAGGCTTACTAAAGTCTCATAAAAATGTATTGGCATTCATAGTCTTGTCAAAAAGGTGTCATTTGAGCTATGCATCGCTGCTTCTTTCGCATTTTGATCTTGAGAGTGAAACTGATATCAAATATAAATAAAATGCATTTGTTTTGATTGTATTATTGTAGGAAAAAAATACTTGAGTTCATGTGTTTCCTCTTTTTTTTTTCTGGTTTGCTTGATAGCTCTGGCCATAGTAATGAAATGGTAATAAATATGAATCTAAATAGAAAACTTTATTTAACAAACTGATGAAGCCTGTTTTTTCACTGCTCTCTACATTGTATGAACGTGCGATAACTTTCACAATAGTTATCTTTAGTTATAACCAGGAGCATAAATGAAAAAGGGAACCTCAGTGCTGTTGGGTTTTTTTTCTCTCCAAAATATTTTGTAAAGCAATACAACAGTGTTTAGAAGTAGGAAAGTGATGTTCCTATTGTGCCACAAAAAGCAGAGGTATGATGGATACACATAAGATCAGGCTATCCACAGATCCTTCAAAAGTCTTAAAAAGGCATTGACTTCATAAATCTAAAAATAAGGACGATTCTAAGGCCCTGTGACTGACAAGGACCCTAAAACAATATTTGGTAGGAACATTAGGTCATTTTTTTTTCAATAGAAACCATTAATATAATATTTTATTTACAATGTACGAATTCTTGTTTTTGGCAAGAAAGTATATATCCAGAAATTTAGAGCTGCAACAATTAATCGATCAACAGAAAACGTTTACCAACTATTTTGATAATCTATCACTGTTGAAGTAATTGTTCATGCAAAAAATGGCAGAAATGCTGTTTCACTCTGTTTGGATATTTCCTTATTCTAAGTTTTGGACTGACAAAACAAGACTTTTAAAGACATTATCTTGGACTTTGAGAAACTGGATGGACCGGGTGAAAGTAAAAGGGTAAATGCATTTAATTAATTAATTAATTCAAATCATCATTTAGTGTTGATAAAGTAACGATCATGTTGAAATCCTGGTCTTTTTTCTGATCCTGCTAAACAGTTAATTGTCGTTCGGAGGGTGACGACTTGTTTTGCTGTTGGCTCGTTGAGCACGTGAGCGTGCGGCGGAAGACAGAGGAGCCTCCGTCTCTCTCTCTCTCTCTACTCTCTCGCTGTGTCTCTGTCTCTGTCTCGCTCTCGCTCTCCCTCTCTCTGTCTCTGTCTCTGTCTCTCTCTCTCCCCCCCTCTCTCTCCCCCTCTCTGTCGGCCTTCAGGAGGGGCTGAAGGTGACTCTCCTCTCGGCTGGCTGGGATGCACAGCGAGCTGCTGGGGGTCCGTCCGGCCCGCTACACGCTCCTGCTCCGGGTATAACGACTCACACCTGCGGGGGCTTTAAGCATTAACCAAACCCGCGACCGTGCTGCGTCTGAGCGGGTCATTTTCTTCTCTATAGAGGACACAGCAGCTATCAGAAAAGAGGGGCTTTCATCTCTGTCTGCGTCTGTCTGGGCTCCGGTGGTGGGTGTGCATGCATGTGTTCTGCACCGTACGGGCGGAAAAAGCGCCCAAGATCTGCAGGGAGCATCTTCCCCACCGGTAAAGTGGCGCAGACGGAGCCGGAGCGCCGCGAGAGCACGGAGGAGGCCGTGGACGGCAGCAGGATGGTGAGTAGTTAATGATTAGCAAGTGGTCTGTGTTAGCGTAGCTCTGCACCAATGCACAGGTCCTCGTATTTACATAGATACGGTTTTTTATCATGTGCAGGTGCACCTGCAGCAGTGGCGCAAAATGGACAAAAAAACAACCGCACGAATCCTTTGATGGCTAGATCGCTTGTATTCCTGCCTTCCTTTGTTAACCAACAGTCGGTGGTGGCTGTGTGTTTTCCTCTCCAGACAGTGCAGGAATTCAACACCCTCGTAGCGCTGTACCGGGAGCAGGTCATATCTGTCGGGGAGATGTCAGCCGACTGTCCGTCTCTGCGGGCTCAGATGCACCACACACGGTCCAAAGGATGCTCCATGGCCCGGGCTGCACACCATGACCTCACTGTCATCTCTGTGTCAGGGTAAGAAGGACACTAAGACTGAATAAAACATTTCCGCTGTCCCTCCTTGTTAGTCTCCAAGCACCTGAACCTCCTAAACCATGATGTCCCCTTTCTTCACTCTGTATGACAGCAATAATAAGCCCAAAGTGCTTCACAGCAAAAACATAACCATTAGTACAAGATTAGACAGAATAAGAGCATTTACAGTACAATAAACACAATGTTGATGTAAATGAGTCTGAAGTACCATTATAAAAATAGCAGAATTAAAATAATATAATATAGCAGAATTCAAATTGTATAAAAATAGCAGAATTAAAATAGTATAAAATAACATTGGAAATCATGCCTAGTTTCCGTATCTGTGCCGTACTTAACGACCCTACTGTCGGGAAATCACATTCATCACACCATTCTTGTAAATGTGTTAAACTATCAGAGCCATATTTTGAAAGCATGAGATCAACAATGGGCCCCTGTGGCCCTTCAACTGGTTTACTTCCTTCGGTTAAAGCCAGTTTTTCTCCAATAAACATTTATCAGAGAAACTTCCTCTTTTTCTATTTGATCTCAGGTTTTTCAAAAATACACACTCTGAAATTGATCTCAGTTACCTTTACAGATTCAATATTAAACCAGGCATAGCAACAATGTATGAAATCATTTAAATTAGTTTAAAGTGGCCCCATTAAAAGGCTAAGATAAAAAGATATAAAATATCACCATTAAAAGGCTAAAGTAAAGAGATATAAAATATCACTATTAAAAGGCCAAAGTAAAGAGATATGTTTTTAGCTTACTTTTGAAGATATTGTGCGAGCTTGCCTCCCTAATGTCTGCAGGTAAAGTGTTCCATAGCTTTGGTGCATAATCGATAAAAGCTGCATCCCCAATTTTCTTTTGAATGTTTCTGGGAACATTTAATAAACCAGTAGTGGATGATCGTAATATTCTTGGGGGCACATAGTTGATTAGAGAGTTGGCAGTGTAACTTGGTGCGGTTCCGTTTAGGGTTTTGTATACAAGAAGGAGGACCTTAAAATCAATTCTAAAAGTTACTGGAAGCCAGTGTAGAGCGGCTAACACTGGACTGATGTGGTCTCTCCTCTTGGTCCTAGTCAGCAGCCTCACTGCAGCGTTTTGGATGAGCTGAAGTCTCTCTGTTGTTTTTTTTGGGAGGCCGGTAAAGAGTGCATTACAGTAATCGAGTCGGCTTGAAATAAAAGCATGGATTAGTTTTTCAGCATCCTTTTGATTTATAAATTGTCTGATTTTAGCTATATTTCTAAGGTGGAAGAATGATGTTTTTGTCACCTTGTTTATGTGGGATTTAAAGCTTAGATCTGAGTCTATGATAACACCAAGACTTGTGACTTCAGGTTTAATCAAAGGAGTAAGTTTCCCCATGTTATTCTGCATCATCTCTCTTTTTGCTACAGGACCTACTAGCAGGATTTCAGTTTTGTTCTCATTTAATTTTAAGAAATGATTGCTCATCCATTTATTTATTGCTGACAGACAGGTGGTGATGGAGTTAACAGCTGTAGTATCATTTGGTTCAGCAGAGATGTACAGTTGCATGTCATCCGTGTAGCTATGGAAGCACACATTGTGTTCTCTAATGATGTCCCCCAGTGGTAGCATGTATAGGGAGAACAGTAATGGACCGAGGAAGCTCCCTTGTGGAACTCCCAAGTGGGCATCATGCTTCTCTGACACATGATCTCCAAGCCTGACAAAATACTTTCTCCTTTTGATATATGTTCTGAACCAGTACACAATACATATCTGTGTGTTCCAGCAAATCCTTTGTTGCTATATAATGCTTAAAACAATTATAAAAATAAAACTTACTTACTTTGTGTTTAGTCACACAAACCTTTGCATTCATTAGGTGAGACATTACATGTGAAAACTCAAGTAACTGAAATATTGTGTTGACATTGGATAGCACATCTACATCTATTCACATAAGGTATTCACGAATGCAATATACACGTGCATACATTCACATTTACATAAAGAAATGGAATGAAATACAAACAATCTAATGTGTGGATATTAAAAAACAACTGTATACCGAGGGAGAACCAGAAACAAGTACATTGGTGTGTTTTGCCTTAGCCAAAACTTTGAAATAACATTTGATTGAAGTTTATTCCAAATCATTTTTAAACCTCCTATGATGTGAAACTTACTAAGAGAAAAAAACAACAAAGTTAAAATGGGCACAAAAAGGAGGTGGACCGTTTTCTTTTTCTTTTCTTTTTTACCTTCAAATAAACCCTGCTACTGTGACGTACTTCTGACAAAAGTTCACTCTGCAAGTTAGTTTTGTTCATTTGTAATAAAATTAATAACAAATTGTTCAAAAGCCTACATTTTCTCCATGCTCTGAAACTTGGTCAGATTAGGTGTAAAGTACACGTTCTCTGTTTGTCTGATTTGATCTTTCTCTCTTTTCATTCCTCCCTTTAATGCTCTCCCCCTCGTCCTCCTCTTCACGCTGCAGTCTAGAGGATGGAGAGATCCACCCCGAGATCTGTCGCCTCTTCATCCAGCTGCAGTGCTGCCTGGAGATGTTCATAACAGAGATGCTCAAATCCATGTGCCTGTTGGGGGTGCTGCAGCTGCACAGAAAAAGTACCCAAAAAATCACAATGTTATTACGTCACAAAATGTCTAAAAGGGAAATAGAAGAGTAATGAAATCCATATTACTTTAAAAATTAGACAGATGCTCATGACACATAACATGCATCACATGGCTGCCGTGAAGACTGCAGGACTAATACATTGAATCTGTATTTGTTTGGTTTTAATACTAATGTCACTGGAAATGTTTCTTAGGGGTAGAAAAAAAGGAGGGTAAAGATTTTATTACACATCAGACATTTTCTAGTAGCAAAAGCACAGGTGTAAATAATAAAATGAGATAAATTAAATGTAGCAGTTTAAGTGTCAGAGTCCTGGTACTGAGCGCCGTGCATGGCTTACTGGGACACTGAAATACCACAGAGCCATCTTACATGTTGTAACACCTGGGCTTTCCCTGCTATGCCAAGGTCAAGTGTCTGCTGTGAAAACAGCCTGAAGTTACAATAATCACACATTGAATTTATGTAAAGGCAAATACAACATTGATCAAATAAGTAATGAATCCATTAAAATTCCTAATTGTAAAAAAAATGCATTTAACAAAAGACTTTAAACTGTGGTGTGGGGATTCTGGGCTGCATCTGCATCTCCTTCCCAGGAAGTTATTCATGTTCCATGATGCCACAGATGCCATGCGTATGTATGTATGTATGTATGTATGTATGTATGTGTATATATATATATATATATATATATATATATATGTATATGTGTGTATATATATATATATATATATATATATATATATATATATATACACATATACATATATTTATATATATATATATATATATATATATATATATATATATATATGTATATGTGTGTATATATATATATATATATATATATATACACATATACATATATTTATATATATATATATTTATATATATATATATATACTGTTTATTTATATATATATATATATATATATATATATATATATATATATATATATATATAAATAAACAGTATATATATTTACAACCTCTAAGCATTGCACATGAAAAGTATTTGTCTGGAAGTAATGCAGGCAATTATTCAACAACTTCAAATGTATATCAGATATATAAAATATATTGCATGTTCAACAGCCATTTAATTAAAATATAGTTCAAATGCATTTTAGCCATAAACCCTTATACTTATGTACTTATGTTTCTTTCCCATTTGGGCAGTTCGATAATATGAGATCAGAGCTGAGGTCGTATACTGTTGAAACAGCGGAGGGCAGTAGAGAGCTGTCGTCATGAACAACATGTACAGATCGGCTTGGATTCATATACATTGTATTTTTATATAATATATATATAAAAAAATATATATTAAAACTAAAATGTTACATTTATAGCTTGCATACAACATGCAGTACCTGCAGGGCCACAAAACATTTCACTTTTTAAAGAATTCATAAGCTCACTTAAGAATTTGACTTACAAAACAATCATCAAAATATGGGAAGAAATCATCCCTTGTTTTAAAGTCGTTGTTCCTTTGAATGTGTTTGAGTTGTGCTGCTGTCTGTGTTCGGACCTGAAGGAACCGAGTCGGAGCCGAGGTTGGACTTCAGGGTGGATGAAAGCTCGGACGCTCCCATCCTGGAGGAGAGATCCTCCTCCCCCATTGACTTCTCTCAGGAGCAGTGGCTGGTGGGAATGGATATTGAAAATATAGAGAGGTAAACCTACAGCACCGGCTTTTTAAAATGAATTCTCACGCTGACAAACTAAATTCATAAAAATGATCTAAACTGCAGATGAATCGGTGTGTCTTTGTTTTTTCAGAGATATGCGAGAGATGCGAAACCTACTCAGCAAACTCAGGGACACGATGCCATTGCCACTGAAAAACCAAGGTATGTAATATTTGTGAAGGATGCAATTCATAACATTAGTGTAACAGTTGTGAAAACCTTTCGCCGCTCTATACCTTCCATCATTCTTTGTGAAGTTTTCTAGTTCTCGGTACATAATCTAGAGTGACTCAGAATAGATGCATCAAGAGTACTAGACTAAATAAGAGCAGCAGCGGAGCGGAGAGGTGACGAGGAACAAAGATGTGCGTCAAATTATTGACAAAATTGTTTGAAAAGGATTTAATTCATCAGCCTCTGCTGAGACTGTGAGACGGAGCTGTGGACCAGGTGTTCAGGTTTTACTGGCAGGTACAGCAGTAGAGACTCATTTATCTTTGAATATGCTTTACAGGAAGACTGATGAAAGAAACCCTCTGGAGAATACAACATGTTTTCTTCATCCTCTTGGGGAAATTCAGGTTCTCTAAGAGACGATACAGTGACAACTGAAAGCATAGGTCATAGGTTTAATGTAAAGGGTTGTCAGATGATTGTCAGGGACGTTATACAGTTCTACACACATTTAGGTTAATAGTGACTTTGTTTTTATTGTGACAAACTATCATTTTACCTCTGGAAATTATTGAAGGAGTAATTTGACATTTTGGGAAATCAGCTTACATATTTTCTTGATGAGAGTTAGATGAGTAGACTGACACCACAGGTCTGTACGCTAGATATTCTAATACAGCCAGTTAGCGTAGCTTAGCATACATACTTGAAACAGCTAGCTTTTTTTATCCGTATACAAAAACTAAACGTAAGAACAAAAAGTTGTGTTGTTAGATTGAGTTACATGTTGGAACTGTATCACACATCCCAAAAAGTATTCAGCAGATGCTGGACCAAACAGGACAGTCGGCCTATCAACGCAAACTAACTAAGTAAATATAGAATAAGAAAGAAAGCAACAGATAAATCACATATAGTCTTTAC
Source organism: Cottoperca gobio (assembly GCF_900634415.1). Classification (NCBI taxonomy): domain Eukaryota; kingdom Metazoa; phylum Chordata; class Actinopteri; order Perciformes; family Bovichtidae; genus Cottoperca; species Cottoperca gobio. The sequence goes on from NC_041366.1 coordinate 4,036,628, forward strand.
ATAACTGTCCACAACTCAGACGTGTACAACGTTTGAAAGATTAAGGGCTCACAGTAAAATGGTTTGACACCATCATGTCTTCCTGCTCTGTGTCCTTCACAAAGTGTTTGTTTGTTGCAGACGACAGCAGCTTGTTGAATCTGACTCCAGACCCGCTGATCAGACAGAGGAAGAGACGCTTCCCTGGACTCTGCTGCATGGTGTCTGGCTGAGGGTCCAAGGGCAGCGCTGCAACACGCATAGGGAAGGACTTTCACTTTATCTGATTTTGTGATGTATATCACATGAATCCTAATTCATTCTATTTAGTTACAGTATTTCCCCCCATATTATCTACAATTGTAATCTTGCAGTACCTGTTATCCAAGTATATGCCATTTGTCTTTTTCATCTGGATGTTAACTTTATTTGCTGGCTGGTCATTTGGTTCTTGAGTTCTGCGGCTCGCCTCGTACAGTTCGGTGCGTTCAGTGGGGCAACATTTTGGGTTTGGTTGTTTTGAAACGTATTTTATGAAAATATATTTTTCGAAGAGATAGTACTTACACAGTAGAGTGCTTCAGGAATGAGTCAGCATTTTTGCACTTCCAGTTCCCTCGTCTCAAAGTCAAGGGTTTCTTCGAATGGGTTTTTGTTAGAGCCCTAAGATAAGGTCTGTTGTTACCACATGCTTAAGAGATTTTAACCTCTTTTTTTACTACAACATTAAATGCGTCAGTATATACCCCACTCTTGAATTTGGAATCTTTTACATGTCTTGAAAAAGGCGGTTGCTATCAAGTGGCAAAATTAAACTACGCCGCCTTCAGCCGTAGTTGTGGTGATGTTGTAGTCATGTGACCGTAGTGTAGTTTGTTTATACCCTAACGTTAGTTTTTCACTTTATTTTACGCTTGCAATTACACTTATAAATCATAAAAGTGGCGTTCATTTGTAAAGATTATCTTGCTGATTTTGGATTATTGCTTTCTGCAATAATTCAAAATCTAATGTAAATATCCCATTGGCCTTTTTCCGAGGGAACCGGGGCGATGCTGACTTCCAGGTTTGCAGAGAAAAGCACGTCATCCTTGCAGATCTCTTACGCCCAGTGGAACGGGGGAATATTGAAGCCAAAGTGTTGCATTAGCCTGGCGAGCTAACATTTATTAATGGATAAAATGAAGCAAAAATATAGTACAAGCTAACAGGTACAGTACTATTTGTTCTGCTGAGTCGGACCTTAAAGACACAGGCCGGGTTGGGCTTTTCAGTTTTAGGCCTGTGCAGGACTCTATTTAGTGTTTTTGGTACTTTTTCAGCTGAGTCATCTTTGCATTTTCTTTTCTTTCTTACATATGCAACTATCCCTCCTCATCTTTCTGTTTTGTGCCATTTTATATAATAAAATAATAAAAATGTACATATTCAGGCTATGCACTGGCATTTTTCTTTTTCCTTTTCCGTGTCTCACTGTGCTTGTGTCAAGCCTCCATGTTTGAATGTATCACAATGTGACATGTTTTAGTCCCAACAACCTCCAGATGTGTTTCATCTGAACTTCATTCTGTAGAGACTCTTGCCAGGTGAGTCTCTACGCGCCTGTGTGTTGTGACACCCTGTAGACAAAGCAATTCATCCACCGTGTTATGATGCATACACTTAATTGGCATCTATAATTATGACATTTATTTCTCTGTAGGAAAAAAAAGGATTTAAAATGTATTCAACAGTGCTTGTGTAAAAATAAACGTTAAGATAAGTAAATGCTGCTACAAAGCTTTTAGATATGTGTAGCATATTGTCTGCCTTGTTGCTCTCTCCCATATATACTTTGGTATAGACTGAGATACTCATCACCTACTGGCCAGATTACATTTCAGGGTCTTCTCACTCCCAACTCATCAAATATGGCAGCTTGGTCAGTGGCCCGAAGCGTCAGACTATAACGTTTCACAAACCCAATTAGCATAAATGTTGCTTGTGCAGCGCTGCCTCTAGTGGCTGTAGTAATTATGATAAGAGTAAAGGAGGAAGTCACGTGACAAAGTATAAGGTGTGACAAAGTGGAGGTTGGGTGGATGGGTCAAACAAACACAGGACTTTCACTCAGGAGACGAGTGTTCGTGACCTGTGTGAAACCAAAACTCAATGTTGACTTATTTCCAGTTGTAACATAAAGTAACACTTAATTTGTGTACGTAACTTCGATAGCGAAACAAACTTACTTATTTAAAGCCAAATGAACTTTTCCTAAACCTGACCAAGTGATAACATAACGTACTTAGGTGTTGAAGTCTATCAGACTACCCTAAATGTTGAAAAATGATGCCAACGGGGGTGTGTGTGTGTGTGTGCCAGTGCGTTAAAAAGTGACGCCAAGGGGTCCTGACCAAGTGGCTTTGTTTGACCAGATGGGAGTGAGAGGGAGGGAGTGTGTTGGAAGTTAAGTGTGGAAAGAGGATTATTTCTAATCATGTAGTCCAAAGCAGGGGAACTCTGAAACTATTGACTCCATATGGTATCTACTAAATGGTATTTTCATGAATTTTGTATATTCATGGTCCCCAGAGGCTGAATCTTAATAATTCTACTGACATCATCAACACCCATAAACTTCCATTTGTACCCAGGAAATATCAAAATCTAACATAGATATCTAGAAAATATTTAAGTGGGCAGATATTTAGCAATCACAAGTCACATAAACCCCCTCTCGTTTTAATGACCTCAGGACAACTGAGTATTATCGTCACTGTGAGGGTGAGAAAAAATAACTGTGAGATGTTTCTTTTAATGTTCCATAATTACGGAAGAGTATTACGGGCCAGGCATAAGAGGGGAAAAGGAGAGGAGGAATCCTTTTTTAATTTAGCATTTTGAGAACAAAGTCAAGTTTCAGTATATTCGCTAGTAGCTTAATGTATTCCAAAAAGTTTGACTTTAATGTTTAAATATCAAGTTTATCTTCGACAAAAGAGACATTTTAAGTTTATTCCCCACATTTCAACCTTATTTTAAAGATGACAAGATCCACACTTAAGTAATCTTTTTTATTAAGCCTGGCACTGGTTGAAAGTTAAACTTTATTCTCGAAATGCAAAATAAAAAAATATCTTCCTCCTGCCTGGCCCTAATACTCTTCCATACATCATACTGTAACTTGTAGTAAACAAGTAACAATCCTTTTCTTTGACTTTATTATCATTGTAAAATTGCAACTTGTAATATTATAGTTGCTCTAATACTTGTCGTAAAGTACAGTTGAATCACATGTTGTTCATTCTGTCCGACACTTTAATATTATGGGCTGTCATGATCACTGCAGCCCCTAGGGGAAACTAGCAAGGCTTTAAGTCTCGTTTACCTGCCTGAGTTTTAACTTTCAGTTTTAGTTTTCATCACAAGGGCTTTGCAGATGTTCCACATACAGAAACAGCAGAATTGAAAAAGCCACACACAGCCATTTACTCATTGAATGTAAGTGTTATTTGTAATTTCGTGTTTGTGAAGTTTATTTCTTTCTTTACTGTAATCTAAAGTGGTGATGTCTAAATTGCTAAATTCTTTGTTTTGGCATGTATATGACTCGGAGTATGCCATGTGTAGTTAGTGTGTCCAGCAATGTAGAGAATCCACAGCTAAATCTATGTACAGGTTAGGACATTTTATAATGTGAATAAAGTTTTATATACAACAAAGATGATATTTTAAAAAATGTTTTTATTGTTTATGACTAATAGTTCAACATTTTAAAATAGAGTTATGTGTTTTCTTTCAAAGAGTGAGATGAGATAACCAGTATCCATCTCAGATCTGTTGTCACAATATGGTTAGCCTAGCTTAGCATAACGAGTGGACGCAGGGGAAATCAGCTAGCCTGGCTCTGTCTGTTCTTAATGCACAGACGTGATTGATATCAATCTTCTCATCTAACCCTTGGAAAGAAAGCCAATAAGAATATTTCCCAAAAATGTTGAACTATTCCTTTAAGAAATCATACAAAAGCATTACACACAAATAAATAGCGTGTGTATCCTCTGATAATCTGAAAATTCACTTTATTTGGTAGACTGTGTCTGTGTAGAGCAGGGGTAGCCAACGCGGTGCCCCGCGGGCACTTGGTCGCCCGCAGGGCATGTTCTAAAAATAGCACTACTCACCATGGAGCTCTGTTTAAAATTTGTATTTAATTGTTTTGCTGGTTGTTTTTTTGATCAATAACACTTGAATTATTCTTTATTTTAAAATGACAATATTGAATATAGAATTTAAATAGCAAAAATGTTTTATGTATATATGAACTCTGACCATACCTTTCAACATTGGAATTTCAAAATAAGGGAAAAACCTTTGCCGGACTCCGCCCTCAGCCACCAATGTAAATGTTAACACATAAGGGACGGGTATACATTCAGGAAATACATGTTTATGTAAAGTATGTATTACTTGTACAGACATATTTATAAGATTTATGCATTTTATTTGATGAGTTATTATCATCAATTTATTTGATGATGTTGTGTGGCTTTTGTTTTCCCCGACGAGTTCTTCCTTGCGATGTCAGAGTCGGGAAACATGTCCGCTACACTGCGACTGAAATCATCGCAGAAGCTGAATGCTACATTATTTTTAGCGCAAAGCATCGACATCTTTCCCTCAGCTTTGGTCACTTGATCTGCCTCTGAAACAGTTCTTGTCACAAATGAAGTCATTGACAGTGAATGTTTTGCGCCTCGTGCTTGTGCTTGCTGGCGAACATCGCTTATTCTGCCGTGTGCAATGCTAACATCTGAATGGCACACTTTACAAAAAGCAAGAGTTTTCCCGACTCTGCTTTTAATAAATAAGGGAAGGTCTCCTCCCATTTGGTACTTACATAAAGTTTTAACTTGTTTGGCAAGTCTGTGTTATTGTTCCTGTTTTCTTCTTCTGTGTGTTTACTGGCGGATAACGTTTTTCAGCTAAAGTTAAACATAATACTGCCACCTGCTCTACCGGAGGCCACTTTACACTTTTTTTAATTAGGCCTATTTTTTTTTAAAGGTTAAAAATACGGGATAATTACGGGAAAATATTTAAACAGGAGAAAAACGGGATAGAAGTAAAAATACAGGATAATCCCGGGAAAAACGGGAGGGTTGACAGGTATGACTCTGACCCTGTAAACTAAATCTCCATTTCCCTTCTCGCTGAGACAAGCTAGCGGGAGCAGCTACGATGGGGCGCTAGGTGTGTTTTTTACGCTAAACATGGCAGAAAAGCGAAAGAAAACTATTTTCACAATGATTGGGATGAAGAATTATTTTTTACAACAGTGAAAGAAAAGTGTGTATGTCTCATTTGCGGGATGACGGCAAAGCGGCACATTGTGGAGACACTTCGGTACCGGTCACAGAAGCTACCATGCTAACTAACTAACTAACTAGCTACCAGCTGCAGCACTGCGGGCAGAACAAGCCGTGAGGTAAAGGCAGCTTTGGACAGCAGCATCTGTTTTCACGAGGCCGGTGAACAAGTCACAGAAAGCAACGGAAGCTTCATTTAGAGCTGCACATTTTTTTAATAAAGTACAAGAAAGCCTTTTCGGACGGAGAGGTCTTGAAAGGTGCAATGATGTTGTTGAAAACGCTGTTCAAAGACGAGAAGAAATGTTCCGATGTCATCTCCACTCTCTGATGTTACAAAGTTAGTGTTTGTACAAACAGGATATGATTAGAAGATGTGATTGTTAATGATTTCCTTATTTTTTTTACAGAAGTGATACTTTGTACTCAAATATAACTGGTGTGATTTTTAACAAAATGCTACAAATGTGCTCATTCATACAAAACTGTCAATAAAGATATTTATGAAAATATCAGAGATGTGATAACTCTGACTTTCAAATGTTGAAATAGATTGAGAACATAAATAAATAATGTTGCATGTTTAAATATATCTGTGTTTCCTACCATAAATCATTGTTAATAATCATTGTGAGGAATAATTAACATTAACATGTGATCAGACAGTCTCTTCACATATATGAATATTTATAATTATTATTATTATTGATAATATTATCATTAAAGGTGAACCATGCAACTATGTTATTCAGGAAGTTTGTATCAAACAAGTAGCCCTTCGTATTATTCAGTACCCTTGAAGTAGCTCTCAGTATTAAAAAGGTTGGTGACCCCTGATGTAGAGTTTCCACTTTATGCATTTTTTCAAAGTATATATTCTAATATTAATATTTAAACCAGGTACATATCCCATATCGCACCATTTCATCTGTTAAAATACTAAATGCACAACTTTGGGATATTTCATGTCTCCATATCTTAACACTTTGGATACTTACATACATACATAAGTCTTGGACAAATTAAGCAACAACACCACACCAACTAACAATATGTGTATCTGTGTACACAGTGATGTTGCAGTTTGACAAATTAGATTGAATTCACTAATGTGCCTTTTTCAACATGGAGCAATTGTGAGTGTGTCGTGCCAGATTGTGCAAAGACTTGGATAACTAAAGAAAGAAATGTAATCGTTCTCCCCCTCATTATCTCTAACCGTCAAGTCTCAAACACAACACATCTGGTTTACGTCTCTGCAGATGGGAAACTCCAGAACTCTTTACTTCCAGTAACACTGAGGGGCAAGAGGGTTCAGTAAAAACTTTCTGTGCAAGTTTTCTGATTAATAGTTTTTATTTTCAGATGTTTTCAGACACAGATTGTGCAACATAAGTCCCATGAGAAATCCCAGAGGGGTTATATATTGCTGCTACAAACCTCAAGTCAGATTGAGCTCTGCCTGCAGTGCTTAATTAGTCAGAGAAGACTGTTAACTGCTCGAATATACAAACAGAGCTACTAAATGATCTGCTCAAGAGGACATCAGTATATGTGGTAAGTCAGAATTTGCTTTTTTTTAAGCACGTTCACTGAACGTGACCCTTTATTGCTTTGTACAATTTTATTTCTTTGATGTTTTTTGTCTTTTTCCTATTAAATGCCTTTTATAAATGATGTAAAACACTGAATTCCAGGGATAAGGGAAAAAATTAGATGAGGAATTTTGCATTTAAAAAATAAAGTAAAAATGTATTTTAGAAAGTATTAAGAAAAAATAAATCAGAGAAGGAAGACTTTTTTTTGCATTTTGCATTTTGAGAATAAAGTCAAAATATTAACAATAAATGTAACATTGAAAGATTAAAGTCATTATTTTGAGAATGCATCAAACAAATAGAATGATTACTAGCATAAACTGAACATTTGACTTTATTCTTGATTTTTCGACTTTAATCTTGAAATTTTGACTTTATTCTCGAAATTCAAAAGAAATTCTCCTCTAATTCTTTCCCTTTATACCTGGCTCTAATATTCTTCTGAATAATTCACTCTATGAATGAAATGTGCTAAAAGGACCATACCTAACCTAAAAGGCATTTGTATGTGCATCAGAAATATATTTAGTCTAAATGCGAAACATATAATAATGAATAAACAGAGTTTAATGAATAATTTAAAAAAACATTTAAAGGGAGAGCAGTACGCCCTGCAGGGAAGTGCTGCAGCATTTTGAAGTGCCCTCAGAAAAGAGCAGTAGAGTTGAGATTAGGGTTTGGATTATTGCATGTCCTCACAGTCATCATGTGCACATGTTGAGAACGCTTTGTTGAGATGTTCCTCTGAGGAGAATGTGCGGGAGCATCAAATCATTTGATTTTTAATAGATTATTCACGTTGAGATGTTCAGTTGGAAATCCATCTTGTTTGTTTACCATGATGATATTTTATAACATCTAACTGAATAAAGGAAGTTGTTGCTTCTGGTCATCACATGATTTTCAGAGAAGGTGAACGCAGTTTGGACTTCTCTGATGGCGTCTTCCAGCCGGTTACTCCTGCTGCTGCAGCTCCTCAGCTGGATATCAGCCGGCCTGGCCTGTTTCTGTGACCGCTACCCCTGGGGAACCTGGTCTGCCTGCTCCAGGACCTGCAACCACGGAACACAGCACAGACACCGGTGAGACATTGAGACATAGGCAGTGAAATCTAAGTACTCAAGTACTGTTCTTTAGTACACATTTGATGTACTCGTACTTCAAATGAGTATTTTCATTTTATTCAACCTTGCACGTCTATTCCACTGCACTACTTTTGCACTACTTTAGATTCAGATTCCCCTTCCTGTCCATTGCCATATATCTCCAGATGTGTTTATTTTGAATGTTTGTGATAAAGTGTAACATGTTCCTTTACGTGTTGAGAAAATACTCTTCAACTAAATAAAGTCTTTAAAAAGCCTCTTGGATCAGCTGGAGAATGCATCATCACAAAGCTGAAAACAGGCTGTTTGTCTGAGAAACTCATGAAAAGCTGACTTTTTAGAGACATGTGGTTCTCACAGGACAGAGTCAAAGATACAAACATATAATCTCATAGAATAAAATGCGTTGCTGTAGATTAAACTACACAACCGGATATAAAGGAGTTAAAATGAGCTGAACCTTAAACAGCTACGGCAGTAAAATGCAACATTAATACACATTAATGCAGCAGTAATATTAATTCAGAATATACATTTATATTGACATTTTTCTGCACAATCAATACTTCTTCTTTTTATACTTTAAGTATATAGTTTTGTTTATACTACTTACATTCTTTTACTGAAGTAAGGGTTTGAATGCAGGACTTTTAATTGTAGTGGAGTATTTTCACAGTGTGTATCAGTACTTTTACTGCAGCAAAGGATCTGAATACAGATACAGGTGGACTTCTGAGGACAGAATTAGGAGCATACAATATATTATATATTATATTCCTACTTGTGTTAGGAAGTCAGTCAGAAACTGCTGTTAAATTAGAGCCAAAGCAGTTGATTATTTACAATACTGTAATCAAGAATTATTTTTCTTCCTTCCTCCGCTGCTTTGAGTTATTGTTGTAAAATAAAAACACTTAATGCAGATGATGGCAACAGCTGCTGTATTTAAGTCATTTTTTCATATTTGTTTGACAGGAAAATGAATTATAACGACGACTACTACTGGAAGAGCAGCTGCCATCAGCTGTGTGAGAGTGATGACAGGAGAGCTTGTAACGATCAGAGCTGTCCAATCAACTGCTTGCTCACAGAGCTCGGGCCGTGGTCCGACTGCTCGCCCTGCGCCAAGAAACAGGCAAGAAACCCGGACGTATTCCCTCTCACAGCTGTGTGTTTACTCTGTCACTCACTCTCAGCAGGCTTTGAGTGTGTGGAATCACAATGCATGCTGGTGTGGCAAGCCTAGAAAAGTGGGCACCAACTCTACAAGGGCCGCCATATTGGATTTATTCTCTACGTGTTTACATTGTATTTAGCTTATTCTTCAAGCGTGTTTACATTGTATTTGGCTAGTTTTTAATGTGTAATCATCGCTCTTCTAGTTATGGGATTTGGACACCGACATGTGTGGTGAAAGGATGTTCAAACAGTGGGAAAAAGCTAAATAAATGGGCAGAATCTCATTGTGAGCTTCACGATTGCAAAAATTGCGACTGCAAGCCCCCGTTCGAACTATTTCCATTTCCAACCGCACTAAAGAACAATGATAGAAGGCTAGCATGGACCAAAGCTGTAAAGAGACAGCATTACAATGGGAAGTCTTGGAAGCCCAAGAAATCTTCGCGGATTTGCAGTGAGCATTTCATGCAAGGAAAACCAACAAATGAATTCCCTGATCCTGACCTCGACCTGGGGTATGTAGTCTATCTACTTGATTTATATATTGACAAATGTACTTTCTATATATTGAGTTTTATGATAATTAACGAACACAAGTTAGGTATATATTTATAATAGCTTACCCTGCAACACAACTGCAATAAGCACTTATGATATCGCCAGTTTTCTTGACTGTGCAGATCCATGCCGAATGTGGTGTATGGGAAACTTTCATTGAGTGAGTACAATTTGCTTTCATAAAGCAATACTCAGAATCTGCGAGAGGATTGAAAGATATTTGTTTCAACCAGCCAGAGACAAACAGTCTAAATGCTTTGCCTTCTTTGTATTCGTTCAAAGTTCGTTTATGAAACTCGACATGGTTCCCTGGGTGGTCAGACATTAAAAATAATGTTATATCGCTGAGGTATATCGGCGGCCAAGAAGTCATGCTGTTGTTTTCATTGACCCAGCCATCCTGCAATGTCAAGGGATCAGGCACTGAAACGCCACTCGGCATAACCAAAAGCTTAGTCTTTTCTTTTCTGTGATTGAAAGTCTTTCGTTAGCTGTTGGTTGCTCCTCAATGCCCATCTCTGATGCAGCAAACACCCTGACAATAAGCTTCAGTTTTGTTCCTGAAACCTTTAAATTCCGCTTGCGGCAAAATACTTTCAAAGCTTCGACTTTCCACATCTGAACCTCATCATAAGATAGGAGTTCAGAACTCATTGTAGAGTAGTAGGTTTGTTTACAACACGCTTGAAGAATAAGCTAAATACAATGTAAACACTTAGAGAAGAAATCCAATATGGCAGCCCTTGTAGAGTTGGTGCTCACTTTTCTAAGCTTGCCACACCAGCATGCATTGTGATCCCACCGGAAGCCCGAAACTCCGATTCCGTCTATAGCAGGGGTCGGGAACCTATGGCTCGCAAGCCATATATGGCTCTTTCGATCAGAGTCTCCCACAGGCAGCTTCGCTCTCACTGCATCATACATGTGCGTGATCACACGGCCCTGAAGCTGCAGGTTTAACAGTGAGATGCTTCATTATGTCGCACAAACAGTCCAGCTCACATCGACACTTTTCGTCCCAGAGATCTGTGGTGTGTTTCCCTTTGTTTCCAAAAACGGCAAGATTTCCTCACGCAACTCGAAAAGTCTATTCAGCACTTTCCCTCGACTCAGCCATCGCACCGCCATGTTCAGAATGTATCTCTTCAGGGAGGGGGCACAGACAATGGTAGGGGAAACACTGATAGCGCTTTTAGTACTCGGAGACGTGATATACTTAAAACTCAATTTTATTAAATATATGGCTCTCAAGGAAATACATTTAAAAATATTTGGCTTTTATGGCTCTCCCAGCCAAAAAGGTTCACGACCCCTGACATATAGTGACCCTACTGTCCAATACACAGAGAGACTAGCTGCTCACAGCTAGAAGACATTCACATCATTTGATGGTGGTGAGACAACTGCAGGAAGATCGATAAAAAGCATGTTGTGCTTATTTGTATATAATTTCTTAACCTTTTTTCTACATTTATCTGTTACATTTATATTTATATATTACACTACTTTTGTGAACCTAAGACTTTAGGGACAAATTATCACTGTACACAGTGCTCTAGGACAAATGGGTGTCTCATTATAGAGAGGGTGAGATTGTTCTGCAAATGTTGATATGAAACACACCATGTTATATGTACATGTAAGTACCTTAAAAACGTACATTTAAACAAATCAAGAAAAGGCCCTTAGCCCCTAATGATCACTCATTTCATAATTGCTTAACATTTTTAAACGTATAGGTTTGAATTTAAATGAAGTAAAATCTTAAACAGTCTCTCTCGCATGTCGTCGCCACAGTTTCGGACGCGGTCGGTCCAGAGGCCATCCCAGTTCGGTGGATCAGCCTGCAGCGTGGAGCTGACAGAGGAGCGGCCCTGTCACTCTGCCACAGAGTGCAAGTTAGCCCCCATCGACTGCAGAGATGACTTCAAGTGTGATAATGGTAAGTATGTTTTTACATCACTGATGTAATATAGAATACATAAAAGATGTGAAATTAGCATCAGGGATCTTCCAAATGTGGCATTGTGTATTCATGCACTGGTCAATTTTGAGAGTTTGGGTTATTTCTCTTCCATAATATTCCAAATATTATCTTAATGTAAGTAATCAATAGGGGAAGATGATATTTATAAGTTTAAAATGTTTATCCTAGTTACCTGTAGTGTTTTACAAAATGTGTTATTTTACAATACATATCTTCTAAAGGCTGTTTTCTAAAAATGAGTTTTTTTCTCATACAAATATCCATCTTTCCAGTTTCATTCCTCTTTATATTCTGAAGGCTTTAAGAGAGGGGTTGTTCATATATCATTCATAGCCTGATTTATAACATTTTATTCCTGGAAAACATGGCAATATTATTATTTTTTATGGCTGTTGAATTCCCTCTGTACAAAACCTTTTGCCTCTAATATGTCAACAAAATGAAACAAGAATTTTGAACCTGGCTTTATCCAATGAAAATGTATTTAAATTAGCACATATTTAATAAGATAATACCTCATTTGCAACTTGTAACAAAATAATTGTCTAACGTAATCAACTGAGGAAGTTTCACAGTGATATCTATTAGTAAAATGTTTTACCCTGTTCCCCTTGGGTTTCTCCCTTTAACATCTTTTCTGTCACAGGCCCACTGTTTAATTTATTATCTGTTGTCACAACACACAATCACAATCACACACACACACACACACACACACACACACACACACACACACACACACACACACACACACACACACACACACACACATAAAGACACACACACACACACACACACACACATCTTATCTTCTAAACATCCTCTCTGCTGCAGGACGCTGCATCAACTCCACGTTGACATGCAACAAGCAGAACGACTGTGGAGATAACTCGGATGAGAGGGACTGTGGCGACTTCAATACTGTGTGTCCAGGGGAGAAGAGAGTGGCCCCCGGGGCTGACCTGGTGGGAAATGGGTAAGTTATAGGTCAAAAAGTCACAACTGAGTTTACAACTTTCTTAACATTCTTTCCTGCTGTGTTCCTAAATTGCATTATTTTTTGTCAAGCGCTCTTCTGCCTATTATTTCCTCTTCACACGGCATTTTTAGTAGAACGTCTTGAATTGCTGCAGTATATTTGATATTATTTTACCACTGCTGTAAATACAAAAATACAATTACACTTGTTGTGTGCATTTTGTTCACATAAACATATAAGATAAATATTTGTTTTATAAAGTTATCTAAGACATTACAGCAATAAACTATTTTTTCTTTTAAAAATGACAACAGTAAATATAAAATAGTTTTTTTATTTAAGATAATTATGAATAAAAACAAATACAACAAACAATATTAAACTCAAACATAAGTATATATTTAATTGCTCTAGTTTCCTGATCTGCAATTTATTTTTACATATCAGTAATAATCCAATATTGACTGATAATATTGGTCTGCTGATGTATTGTTGGGCTTTAGTGTTTGTTGTACAAGAAAAGTCAATGATATTTGACTTTTCATCAATTTGTGTTTGTAGGTTTGATGCTATAGCAGAGGAGCCCAGGGCAGCGGTACTGGACAACATGTTTATGGGAGGAAGTTGTATCATCAGGAGGCCTCGGACTACGCAGCTCTACCACCGCATCCCTCACAACTTTGAGAGCTTTGAAATTAAGGTGGTATTATTATTATTTGCAATATTTAATTGTACAACCCTACAGTAAAGCTAACCTAGTTGCAGCAATATGAATCCCAAACTAAAATCAGCTTAAATAAACTCCAATGTTAGGCTGAATGGATGAAGTGAAAGTATATGACACTAGGTTTTTGTTTGTATAAGAATCTGACACATCCCAATTAAAACTGGTGAAACAAATTCTGTGTCTGCATTGCTGTCTGCTGTAGTATCTTTTCGACCACTAGGAGCAGCCATGTCAGACATTTTCACATCCTACACATGCAATAATATATTGGCTCCAGGCAATAATTTAAAAAAATCAGTGGTTTGCAGACAATATCTTTTTAGCTTTGGCTTTGTTGTTACTGTTCTTCTTGTTAAAGACTTCAATTAACAGATGTTGTGGTTGCACAGGTTGGACAGCTGGAGGACTTCAGCATCGAGCCCCAGCCTCTGCACACCGAGTCCGTCCATGAGAGGACATCCAGTTTGCCTATAAACAGCCAACAACATCAAAACATCTTTTCCTTCCCCATTTTTTTCTTCAGTGGGAGATCTATGACCCGAAGCAACTCTAACAAGGAAGCTTTTGAAGCATCAAAGAAAACGGTTAGGGACTCAAACAACAACACCTTTATGCACATAATGCATTCTCTAATCTCCTAACGCTAACCTTAACATCAAGAAGTGAGGACCAGACAAAATGTCTCCATTTTACAATATGTCCTCACTCAGAAAGACTGAAACACGGTCCCCACAAGATAAACACACACAAACACATAAACATGTGTGCATGTATCTGTTCACATGCACACATGTGGCTGGTTGCAACTATACTCTCCTTCCTCATCTTTCCCTTCTTCATTCACTTTCTATCTTTCCTTCCATAGGACTCCAGGTTTTTCAGGGTTCACCAGGTTTTGCCCGTGTCAACGTTCAAGGTGAGGGACCCCGGGGACCTCGTCCTGTCGCTGCCCTTTCTTCAGTTCCTTCAAGCTCTTCCTCTCGAGTACAACTACGCCCTCTACAGGGACATCTTCCAGCGCTTCGGGACGCATTACTACGGCTCAGGGAAACTGGGAGGCCACTATGACCTGTTGTACCAGTACAGCCGAGAAAAGCTCACCAGTTCAGGTACAACAGTACAGCCCGGTGGTCAAAATACATCATTACACCCTGGGCTGCAGTGGTACCCCAAAAGTCTGGACAGTCTGATTTTTTTCCAGTGTAAATCACACTCCTGTGATGTCATGTTGCGAGTACATTTTGGAAAAGGCCAGTTAAATATTTTGACAGTTCAAGAGAATGGACATTACAGATAATACAGTTGGAAACCTCACCCGTAATATTAATCATATTTCAAAATGGAAAGGTTTTCTGTAAAAAAACCCTCATAATATTAATCCAATTATATCATTAAAATCTTAAAATCACAAAGAAATCTAAATAGTTACATTTGAAGTTAGCATTATAGTAATGTTCTCTGTTCTTTCTATGATAATTTGGTGCTGGTTCTGGGTTTTTGTGTGGTTATGTTAAATAATGTGACCAGAATCTCATCTTCAAAGATAATTCAATTTGGATTAGAAATTGTTGGCGCGGAGGAAACCCCAAATGTGTGGATTTTTGTCCTCTGTGGGGGACATGACACCTTTATTTCAAACATCATACATTCAATTTGTTTGAGTCCTGATGTACTGTGTGAAGCACATCCAGGGATTTCTGGTGATTTCTGATTATAGATTATATAATAGAGCACATTTTATGTATTTTCAAATAGGGGGGATAGCAGCAAAACATTATGGCAGTAAGGCAGTTCAATTATCAAATTTATGAAGATATGTTGTTTCTGTTCTTCATAATGATGTTGTTTTTTTATTCATCTTACCTAGAGAGTGTATGTTAACTTTAAGCCTTTCAATATACACATTCTAACCCATGTCCTTTCCAGGGGACAGTGGGATTTGCTTCTCATTTTCAACCATTTTCTATACTTCAGGAAACAGAGCATTGAGTGAGGCAGGAAGATTTGGTTAAAACATATCATGAGGAGGAATTTGATTTCTATTTGTTTACAACATTCATCAAATAAGAAATAATAAAAAACACAATGTATTATTGTATCATTCCCAAATTGAGCCTTGCAATGTAATTTGTGTTGAAAAGATTATTATTGACAAAAATCTGTCATATCTTTCTTTCATTTCAATAACTTACATTTTGTAAAAAGAAATCAAAATATTTAACCAGTCCGTTCCTTTGTCTCTGCGTCATGTTACTCGTCCTCTCCAACAGGTGAAACAGAAGAGCACATCAAAGGCTGCCTAGGCCGAGAGACCACCTGGACCATCATCGTCTACACGGAACACAGCAGTGTGACCCGATGCTCCGACAACAAGATGACTGAGAAATATCAAGGTTTCTAACTAAATCTGCCAGGAAGCACACTTTCTGTATTCCTAACTCTACTGTCCATGGTTTATCGACTGAAAAGAACACTGATCTTATTCTCACCATGTTCTTTCCTTCAATCATTCCTGAAACATTTATTTGGTCCAGGCTCGTACATTCAAGCAGCAGAGAAGTCTTTCTCTATGGTGAAAGGAGGTCGAATCAGAGAGGCTTCAGCTCTGGCCTGGGAGAGGCAGCGCCCCACTCCGGACCAAACATCCTTCAAGAACTGGGCCAAGTCTGTTCTTGAGAACCCTGCTGTGGTCGAATCCAAGGTTAAATCAAACACCACTAAAGTGTCTTCAATCATGCAGGAAAAAAAAGAAAATCTACAAAAAGCTTATGTTGGGTTCATGTATTTGTGTGTTTGTCCAGGTGCTGCCCATTATAGACCTGGTTCGGGGGATCCCATGTGCTCTCACAAAGAGGAGACACCTGAGGAAGGCCCTGCTGCAGTACCTGGACGAGTTTGATACCTGCAAGTGCTCTCCCTGCCCCAACAATGCCAGGCCGGTTCTCTCCAGCACAGAGTGCAAGTGTGTTTGCCAAATCGGCACATTTGGCTCGAACTGTGAGAAACGAGCTCCTGACTACACTTCAGGTACAGTCGGACTGCTGGAGATCACAATATGCTCATGAATAGGAAAAGGGTAGACAACAAAAGTATAGTGTGTGTGTTCAATGTTTTCTTTTAATGATCTCATCAGTGAGTCTCCTGGAAAATGTAACAATACTGTAGGTTTATGTTGAATGAAAATCATCATGAAAAGATACCTATGAGCCTGAGCAACTGTTGCAATGGAGAAGAAAGTCAGAGGTGGGAAATATTGTTGTAACACATTCAAAAAACATTGTCCTTGTTACAGCTGCGAGCAGAACTCAACTCCATAGTCCAAATGCAGATTGTATTCAGTTTTCTAACAAGAACAAGAGTCTATAGCCATGATAGCAGCTCTATTAGGCTGTACTTTGGCACAGTGGTGCTTTGGGCTTAATGGTAATGTCAACATGCTTAAATGCTCACAATGACAATGCTAACATGCTGGTGTTTAGAAAGTATAACACATACCATGTTCACCATCTAGCTCAGGGGTCGAGAACCTATGGCTCGTGAGCCATATATGGCTCTTTCGATGACTCGATATGGCTCACAGACAATTTTGAGCTGACATTTTTTAACATGATTATTAACAAGTAATACATAATTATACTGTGTCATTTTAAAGTAAAACATTTAGCAGCAGCTTTTGTTTAAGTTCTCCCCTCTCCATTCCTCCACTCTGTCTCTGACTGTAACTGTGTGCACAAGTGTGTGTGCGCAAGTGTGTGTGCGCGCGCTTGTGTGTGTGTGTGTGCGTGTGTGTGTGTGTAGGGGGCGGAGCCCTGCACTTCGCGAAACAGCTGAGGAGAAACTGCGCAAAGCAAGCAGTATCAAAGTGTCAAACTCAATCACAGATAGGGCCAAAATTAGGGGTGGAGATGGTTTGTCAGTGTTTGGAAACACGTAGTGACCAAAGTTTCCTTGCTGCATCAGAGTCTCCCACAGGCAGCTTGGCTTCGCTGTCACTGCATCATACATGTCCGTGATCACACGGCCCTGAAGCTGGAGGTTTAACAGTGAGATGCTTCGTTATGTCGCACAAACAGTCCAGCTCAGATCGACACTTTTCGTCCCAGAGATCTGTGGTGTGTCTCCCTTTGCTTCCAAAAACGGCAAGATTTCCTCACGCAACTTGAAAAGTCTATTCAGCACTTTCCCTCGACTCAGCCATCGCACCGCCATGTTCAGAATGTATCTCCTCAGGAAAATAGTTAAATTGTCTCTTATACTTGCACCTGTTCATTGTGAAAAGGGAGTTGTGAATATAAAAAAAAAAAAAGAAATCAGAGGGGTGCGCTTTTAGTACTCAGAGACGTGATATACTTAAAACTCAATTTTATTAAATATATGGCTCTCAAGGAAATACAGTTAAAGATATTTGGCTTTTATGGCTCTCCCAGCCAAAAAGGTTCCCGACCCCTGATCTAGCTTGTTAATATTTGCTAACATTTGTTATTTAGCACTAAAGGCCCTGTCACACATATCCGTAAGGCGGAAACATACGAAATATAGCTCACAATTTGTCAGAGTCCAAATACGTCCAACTTGTCATTGGATTGGAAAAGTGAAGTATACATGGAATCGCAGTTTCGGGCTTCCGGTGGAATCGCAATGCATTCTGGGGTGGCAAGACTAGTAAAGTGAACACCAACTCCACAAGCGCTGCCATATTGGATTTATTCTCTACGTGTTTACATTTTACTTAGCTTATTCTTCAAGCGTGTTGTAAACAAACCTACTACTCTACATTGAGTTCTGAACTCCTATCTTATGATGAGATTCAGATGTGGAAAGTCGAAGCTTTGAAAGTATTTTGCCGCAAGCGGAATTTAAAGGTTTCAGGAACAAAACTGAAGCTTATTGCCAGGGTGTTTGCTGCATTAGAGATGAGCATTGAGGAGCAACCAACAGCTAACGAAAGAATTTCAATCACCGAAAAAGAAAAGACTAAGCTTTTGGTTATGCCGAGTGGCGTTTCAGTGCCTGATCCCTTGACATTGCAGGATGGCTGGGTCAATGAAAACAACAGCATGACTTCTTGGCCGCCGATATACCTCAGCGATATAACATTATTTTTAATGTCTGACCACCCAGGGAACCATGTCGAGTTTCATAAACGAACTTTGAACGAATACAAAAAAGGCAAAGCATTTAGACTGTTTGTCTCTGGCTGGTTGAAAAAAATATGTTTCAATCCTCTCGCAGATTCTGAGTATTGCTTTATGAAAGCAAATTGTACTCACTCAATGAAAACTTCCCACGCGCCACATTCGGCATGGATCTGCGCAGTCAAGAAAACTGGCGATATCATAAGTGCTTATTGCAGTTGTGTTGCAGGGTAAGCTATTATAAATATATACCTAACTTGTGTTTGTTAATTATTATAAAACTCAATATATAGAAAGTACATTTGTCAATATATAAATCAAATAGATAAACTACATACCCCAGGTCGAGTTCAGGATCAGGGAATTCATTTGTTGGTTTTCCTTGCATGAAATGCTCACTGCAAATCCGCGAAGATTTCTTGGGCTTCCAAGACTTCCCATTGTAATCCTGTCTCTTTACAGCTTTGGTCCATGCTAGCCTTCTATCATTGTTCTTTAGTGCTGTTGGTAATGGAAATAGTTCGAACGGGGGCTTGCAGTCGCAATTTTTGCAATCGTGAAGCTCACAATGAGATTCTGCCCATTTATTTAGCTTTTTCCCACTGCTCGAACATCCTTTCACCACACAATGTCGGTGTCCAAATCCCATAACTGGAAGAGCGATGATTACACACTAAAAACTAGCCAAATACAATGTAAACACGCTTGAATAATAAGCTAAATAAAATGTAAACATGTAGAGAATAAATCCAATATGGCGGCGCTTGTGGAGTTGGTGCTCACTTTTCTAGTCTTGCCACCCCAGAATGCATTGCGATTCCACTGGAAGCCCTGCGATTCCATGTATACAGATACACATGTCTAACCTATTGATAGCGTATTACTTACTTATACAAAATGTAACAGACAAATACCCAACGAATGCATAACTTATACAAAAATATGGCATCTACAAACTATCGGCAATACGCTGGTTAACGTTGATATAAGTTAAGGTATAAGTAGTATTCGTTAAGAGCAGGCGGTGTTACGCTGGGGTGCGTTGTTGAACGCCGAGTCTGTGAAAATGTTTTGAGCGTGTTCAACGTTTTCGGACGTACGTGTGCTTCATAAGTTATGCAGACGTTACACATAAGTTACGTTACGTTAGACATATGTGAATACTGAATGCAGTACGTAAATACCTACGTGAATACCTACGTGAATACAGTACGTGAATACCTACGTGAATACAGTATGTGAATACAGTATGTGAATACCTACGTGAATACAGTACGTGAATACAGTACGTGAATACCTACATTGAATACAGTACGTGAATACCTACGTGAATACAGTATGTGAATACCTACGTGAATACAGTACGTGAATACCTACATTGAATACAGTATGTAAATACCTACGTGAATACCTACGTGAATACAGTACGTGAATACCTACGTAAATACAGTATGTGAATACAGTATGTGAATACCTACGTGAATACAGTACGTGAATACAGTACGTGAATACCTACGTGAATACAGTACGTGAATACCTACGTGAATACAGTATGTGAATACCTACGTGAATACAGTACGTGAATACCTACATTGAATACAGTACGTGAATACCTACATGAATACAGTACGTGAATACCTACGTAAATACCTACGTGAATACAGTACGTGAAAACGTTAGAGGCACGTTAGATATAGGCTATGTCGGCTGACGGTGAACCCTACAGCCAACTTATTGTTAACGAGTCGATAACCTATTCGTAACCTATGTTAAACGTTTGCCTGACGGAGGAGTAACTTATTAAATGTGTTTCTACAGTACAGCTAGCGTTCAGCTAGCGTTTTGGGAGCTTATTGGGGTTTGAATATAGTATATAGGGTCCCTGTGAGTAGCTCATCCTCACTTCTTCACAGCATGTCTTGATGAATACATCAACCCAGCATCAGAGAACATGGAGGATTCTGAGAGGCTGCGACAAGAGTACATTCTAGCCGTTCTCCAGCATCAGCATGATGTGAACCAAATGGCACTTTTCCAGTTTTTTTTAAATAGGTAAGTGATATGCTATCAATAGGTTTGACGTACATATAATAATTTGTTATGTATTCATTATGTATACGTCAGCTACAACACCGCTGTGGAAAAGTTGGACATATTTGGACAAATCTTGAGCAAATTTTCATATACGCCGGCATACGTTTCTGCCATACGGAACTGTGTGACAGGGCCGTGTGTCTGCCGTGTTCGGCGTGTCATCTGCATCCTTCGAACGATCACAACTTACCCTTAATTTATATCAACGTATTGCTGATATTTCGTATACGCCGACATACGTTTCTGTCATACGGATATGTGTGACAGGGCCTAAAACAATAAAGTACAGCTGATGGGAATGTCATTAGTTCCGCAGATAGTGATTAGCATTCATCATGAGGTGGTCATGCATGCACCTACCACATTTCATGTCAATCCATCGAATAGTTGTTAACCCTGAGGAGTCGACCGTCACGCCGCCGTGATCAGATCACGTGACCTGTTCAAGCCGGCACCGCATAAAAACACATTGCCATCTAGAGCCATGGCTCTATGGATGGCAATGTAGGTCTGTCTGATAGGTGTAATATTTTATTGATAGCATTGATTGCATGTAACAGAATTGTGATCTTTGAGATTGGATCTTTCTTACCGAATTTCACCTTTGGAGTCATAGTTGACATCTCTCTTTCAGTTTTTATATCCACAGGCTTGAATGTTTCACTTTTTATCAGAGAACCAGCTCGTCCTTTGCACTGATGATGTAACCGAAGAGTTCCATTACCATTCAAACCTTGAAATGCTTCAACTGTCAGTTACCATATTGTCTATACAGAATAATAATAATAATAATAATAATAATAATAATAATAATAATAATAATAATAATAATAATAATAATAATAATAATAATAATAATAATAAGCTTTATTTGTATAGCACCTTTCATACAAGAATTGCAGCCCAAAGTGCTTCACAGCAAAAACATAACAATTAGTACAAGGACAGAATAAGAGCATTTACAGTACAATAATCACAGTGTTGATGTAAATGAGTCTGAAGTACCATTATAAAAATAGCAGAATTAAATAGTATAAAATAGCAGATAAAATAGCAGATAAAATAGCAGATAAAATAATATAAAATAGCAGATAAAATTGCAGAATTAAAATAATATAATATAGCAGAATTACAATTGTATGAAAATAGCTGAATTAAAATAGAAGATAAAATAGCAGCCTTTACACATTCTTTGACCTTTTCATAATCCCTTTGTCTGTACTTTCAGCTATATTTGTCTTTGCAAATAATCTACATACATTCTTCCTATCCCTGTTCTCTGCTTCCTTCTCCCATAACATAAACTGTATTTTATGTTCTTCCATTGTTTTCAACGCTTCAGATTTAATCTTTCTCTTTGACATTACTTTTTCCTCTTGCTCTCTCAACCTTACTTTTAACTTTCTTACTTCCTCAACACTAAATGATCCTCCTTCAGGAAAACCAAGCTTAAAAATGTATGAAATCATTTAAATTAGTTTAAAGTGGCTAAGATAAAAATATATAAAATATCACCATTAAAAGGCTAAAGTAAAGAGATATAAAATATCACTATTAAAAGGCCAAAGTAAAGAGTTATGCTTTTAGCTTACTTTTGAAGATACTGAGCGAGCTTGCCTCCCTAATGTCTGCAGGTAAAGTGTTCCATAGCTTTGGTGCATAATCGATAAAGGCTGCATACCCAATTTTCTTTTGGATGTTTCTGGGAACATTTAATAAACCAGTAGTGGATGATCGTAATATTCTTGGGGGCACATAGTTGATTAGAGAGTTGGCAGTGTAACTTGGTGCGGTTCCGTTTAGGGCTTTGTATACAAGAAGGAGGACCTTAAAATCAATTCTAAAAGTTACTGGAAGCCAGTGTAGAGTGGCTAACACTGGACTGATGTGGTCTCTCCTCTTGGTCCTAGTCAGCAGCCTCGCTGCAGCGTTTTGGATGAGCTGAAGTCTCTCCGTTGTTTTTTTTGGAAGGCCGGTAAAGAGTGCATTACAGTAATCGAGTCGGCTTGAGATGAAAGCATGGATTAGTTTTTCAGCATCCTTTTGATTTATAAATTGTCTGATTTTAGCTATATTTCTAAGGTGGAAGAATGATGTTTTTGTCACCTTGTTTATGTGGGATTTAAAGCTTAGATCTGAGTCTATGATAACACCAAGACTTGTGACTTCAGGTTTAATCAAAGGAGTAAGATTCCCCATGTTATTCTGCATCATCTCTCTTTTTGTTACAGGACCTACTAGCAGGATTTCAGTTTTGTTCTCATTTAATTTTAAGAAATGATTGCTCATCCATTTATTTATTGCTGACAGACAGGTGGTGATGGCGTTAACAGCTGTAGTATCATAGCATGTATAGGGAGAACAGTAATGGACCGAGGCAGCTCCCTTGTGGAACTCCAAAGTGGGCATCATGCTTCTCTGACAGATGATCTCCAAGCCTGACAAAATACTTTCTCCCTTTGATATATGTTCTGAACCAGCTTAATACACAGTCAGAAAGACCAACCAGTTTTTCCAGACGATTAATTAGGATGTCATGGTCGATCGTGTCAAATGCTGCGCTCAGGTCTAGCAGGATAAGAATTGAGACCTTGTTTGTATCAGAGTTTAGTCTGAGGTCACTAATTATTTTAGTCAGAGCAGTTTCGGTGCTGTGAAGCCTGATTGAAATTCCTCCAGGATGTTGTTTTCTTTAAGAAAGGAGTTTATTTGGACCGAGACTATTTTTCCTAGTATTTTGCTGATGAATGGAAGGTTAGATATTGGCCTATAGTTGGTCAGCGTATTACTGTCTAGGTTAGGTTTCTTTAGCAAGGGTTTTATAACGGCTGTTTTGAAGACGTCTGGGAAGATGCCCGTTAGAAGAGACGTGTTTATAATATGTAGGACGTGACTTGAAATGCTGTCGAATATCCGCTTAAAGAATGCTGTAGGTATCGGGTCAACACAAGAGGTGGAGGAGTTACATTCCATCTCAGTTTCATGAAGCTCAGTTAATGTGATGCGGGTGAATGTTCCCATGGTTACATCACAATGTTTGCAGATGTTCTCTGTGTCTGCATCATAAGTGATGCTGGCTCTGATTGAAGTTATTTATTGAGGAACAATGCGAGTTCTTCACACCTTGATGCAGAGGACTGCGAAGGGGTGGGGGCAGTGTTCAGTAGTTGGTTAATAGTCGAGAATAGTATTCTAGAATTTCCAACATTCTCTGTTTCTTTCCAGCTGCATTGCTTTACCATAGGCAGCCATGGATTCTTTGTAGATATCATAGTTAACTGTGAGCTTAGTTTTCCTCCATCTTCGTTCAGCTGCTCTACAAGTCCTCTTAGTCTGAGTAACATTGCTGTTGTTTAACCATGGGGAGATTCTGTCAGTGGATTTCTTTTTGACCTTTAATGGAGCAACAATATCCAGGTAGATGACAAGGTGTTGTTTAGATTTTCAACCATGAGATTTAAGGAGCAGTCTGAGCATGGCTCACATGATCTCATGATGTTAGAGAATGTTTCCTCTGCTGTGTCATCTAGTATTCTTTTTTTGACCACTGTCTCTCTTTTGCTCTTTGTTAAGATTAGGTTAGCATCAAAAACACACAGTGATGGTCAGATATTGGTAATTCGATTACTGAGACCTTATCGATGTCCAGCCTTGTCGTTATCACTAAGTCTAGCGTGTTACCATGCTGATGAGTGGGTTCACTGATATTTTGTTTTAGATCCTAGCTGTCTAGTAACTTTTGAAGTTCAATAGTCTTGGGATCATTCTTCTTATTTACGTGAATATTTAGGTCTCCATGCAGGATTATTCTTTCACATCTAGTGATGCTGAGTGAAATCAGCTCTGAGAATTCCTTAGAAATAGTGCTGAATATTTTGGTGGCCTGTACAATGTGATGATGAGCAAAGATAATTCTGCTTTAAGCTCAATAGCAAGATATTCAAATGATGTAAATTCACCCAGGTCAATGTCATTACATACAAGCGACGCTGATAAGATAGCGACAATCCCTCCACCTTTCCTATTTTGCCTGACTGCCTGATAGTATTTATAGTTTGGAGGACACGTCTCAGTCAGTGTTGCCACAGCAGTAATGTTGTTTAACCAGGTCTCAACTAGAAACATACAGTGCAAGTTCTTTTGAACTATCATATCATTAATCAAAAAAGATTTGGTAGCCAGTGATCTGACATTCAGAAGAGCCACTTTCAGCTGCAGGGAGGGGGGGGTGATGTCCTTGAGTGTCCATGAGCAGGCTTTTGGCATAAGCCGAAGGGGAGGTGCGGGGGACGTCTGGGAGGGGGGAGTAGAATGGGGGATGATGGTGGGGTATGATGGTTTTGAGCGGGGGGTTATTTGAGGTGTCAGTTAAGATCACCTTTCACCAATTTGTTCATCCTGTCGCTAAAAGGGAGGAAGGGAGAGGAAGATGAGGAAGAGGGGGAGGGGAGGGGGTAGGGTGTCTCAGTGCTACTCCACAAAATTTCAACTTCATCTATGTTTGTCGGTGGAGTTGAGGGACTGGGGTCCTTGGTGTGCAGGCTTGTTGTGGCTGGTACTGCAGCAAGGTCACTCGCTCCAGTTGTTTGGACGTCATCATGGTGGTTATCTGGTGGTGTGGGGGATGGTGTCTCCTTGCATTTAGCCAAAGTTGGGTGGCTAACTGATAGCCACCTGCTGAGCCCCAAAATTCTGCTAAAACGATTCACTCCTGACCTGGCTGGTGGGATGGGACCACTGATGTATGTTTCGATGTCTTTAGAGCCTACAACTTTTAGCAGTTCAGTAAAGTCACGTTTTAGTGTTTCCGTTTCTCCCCTTGAGATATCATTATTCCCAGCATGAATAATAACCTTGTTCACATATTTGTGGACAGACAGCATTTCTGGAAGTTTTTCTGTTATGTCACAGATCATTTCATCAAGGAAGCAGTATGTTTTGGTATCTTTCTTACCGTTAATGTTAATGCCTGATACAGTAGAGTGGTCGATAATTAGCGTTGCTGGCTCAGTGATCTGTGGTCCTCTGTTCGGCGCACATCCTCGATCCGCTGTTTGCTCAGTGATCCGCTGATCGTCCTCCGTCAGCTTCTGCGGTCCTCTGCGTCTCGTTCTGCCCGAACGGCGCGGGGCTGACAGGCGAGCTGGGTCCTCCAGCGGCGATCCAGGCTCGGTTTGTAGCGGTAGGAATCTGTTTTCCAGCTGTAGAGACATCAGTGGCGGCGGGGCATTCCTTGCCGTGTTCACTGCTACAATCCACGGTTGCGCAGCGGGGGCCAGTCTCTTTCTGTCAAGTTGGGTTCTTCTAGTTTGTTAGGGGTTGCTTTAAGTCCTGCTCCACGCTTATTCCAGACGTGACTGTTCTCCGGGGCAAGCTGTAGCTTCACCTTTGGGGTCCATTGTATTGTTGTATCCTTTTCTTCTAGATGAAATATCTTTGCCTGAAGTACTGCAATCTTCTGTAGATGTCCATGGCAGTCCGTGCAGGGGGGCATATCCGTGAAAATGAAATTAATATTAGCAGAAAGATGCAAGCAGAGGTAAGCAGGGGCAAGAGGGGAAAGAGCAAGCAGAGAAGCGTCCGCACAGCGAGAAAGCAGGAATAAAATAGGACCACTCTACTTTCACTGTAGAAATCAGCTTTGGAACATTTCCTGTGGATTATTTTAAACTTTAACACCTATGTTCATACTGTATGCACTTTTGTTTTTGCCTAGGTTGTCAGTGATTGTCCGTCTATATGTTTGTCCAACACTTCGGTCCAGACCAAGTTATCTTTAATATGCTTGGGTCGTGGTCCCAACAGAATGAATTAACATGATTTGGGTTACCTGACTGTGGACCCTCTTGTCCACAGTCAGGGATAGTTATGACAAAGAGGAGTGGTAGTGTCAAACACACACTTTATTCTCACACAGGTAGGGTTTATACACAGGCACAGCTGACACAGGTCGCTCTCCTGTCGGTTGCTCTGCTGTCCGCTGCTCTCCAGGCTGCTCTGGGTCGTGGCTGCAGAGCGTCTCCGTCTAGTCTCGAACCCAGCCTACTGCAAGAGAACAGAACCAGGCCATCACCGTGCATTTATTATGTGACTGATTACCTGATTCCGTTCAGCTGTCTGGCCTCCAGCTGGGACACTCCTGTCTCTCCACAGCAGCCGCCGCCCTAACCACACCCCACTGCCACACACCCCTACCGCCCGACTCAGGCCGGGAGCCCGCCGGCCGCAAGCTAACTCCCCCCCCTCCGCCGAGCGGGAGAGGAAATCAGCCACAACCATCCGGTTACCCGGCCTGTGGATCACCTTGAAGTTGAACGGTTGCAACGCCAGATACCAACGGGTGATCCGGGCGTTGGCATCCTTCATGCGGTGGAGCCACTGGAGCGGGGCATGGTCCGACCAGAGAGTGAAAGAGCGCCCCAGGAGGTAATAACGCAGGGCGTCGACCGCCCACCGTATGGCGAGGCATTCTTTCTCCACCATACTGTAGTTCACCTCCCGCTGAGCCAGCTTCCGGCTAATGTACAGTACGGGGCGGTCGACCCCCTCCACCTCCTGGGACAGAATGGCTCCCACTCCGCTGTTCGAGGCGTCGGTCTGCAAAACAAAAGGGAGAGCAAAGTTAGGAGAGAACAGTAGTGGCTCCCCACAGAGGGCTTTCTTTACCCTCTCAAACGCCCGCTGGCACGGCTCCGTCCACTGGACCGGATCTGAAGCACCCTTTCGGGTCAGGTCGGTCAAGGGGCAGGTCAGCTCCGCGAACCCCGGAATGAACCGACGATAGTAGCCGGCCAGCCCCATAAACCTCCTGACCTCTTTTTTCGTCTTAGGTGCCGAGCAGAAGGAAATGGCGGCAGTCTTTTCCAGCTGAGGCCGCACCTGCCCGCCACCCAAGTGGTACCCCAGATACCGTACCTCCCTCCGCCCAACCGCACACTTCTTCGGGTTGGCTGTGAGCCCCGCGCTCCTCAGGGACTCGAGCACTGCCCCCACCTGCTGCATATGCTGCTCCCACGTCTCGCTGTGTATGATCACGTCATCTAAGTAGGCAGCAGCATACGCCGAGTGAGGACGCAGAACCCGGTCCATGAGCCGCTGAAAGGTGGCGGGGGCCCCAAACAACCCGAACGGAAGAGTCACAAATTGGTATAAGCCATACGGAGTGGAGAATGCCGTTTTTTCCCTGGACTCTGGAGACAGGGGAACCTGCCAGTAACCCTTGGTCAAATCCAGTGTCGTATAAAAGCGAGCCGTGCCCAACCGGTCCAGGAGTTCGTCGACCCGGGGCATTGGGTACGCGTCGAATTTGGACACCTCATTAACCCTGCGATAGTCCACACAGAACCGAATTGACCCGTCGGACTTGTGGACCAGCACAACGGGACAACACCAAACACTGCTGGACTCTTCTATTACTCCCATCTCCAGCATGGCCTGAAGCGCCGCCTGAACAATTTTCCTCTTGTGTTCAGGCAGCCGATAGGGCCGTGACCGTACCGTCACGCCCGGGGGCGTCTCTATGTGGTGGTGTGCGAGGGTGGTGAGCCCGGGCAGGGGGGAGAACACATCGGCAAAAAGCCCTTGCAACGTGGCAACGTCCGCTCTCTGACCCGGTGAAAGCTGGCTGTCACAAAAAACCGGGGATGATTTTACCGTTTTTAATACCTCCGGCCCCAGCTCATCTTTCTCCATCACCGTAGTAGCCAGAGAGACAGAGGCCACCTCTCTCCACTCTTTTAAGAGATTGAGGTGGTAAATTTGTGTCGCCCCCCCCCCCCCCCCCCCCTGTCCGACCGCACCACCTCGTGACCACAAAGGGCCCTTGCCACTTGGCGAGTAATTTGGAGCTAGAGGTAGGGAGCAATACAAGTACTTTATCTCCCGGTGAAAATTGCCTCAGTCTCGACCCTCTGTTATACAGCCGCTGCTGACGTTCCTGGGCCTGGAGTAAACTCTCACGTGATAACTGTCCCAGTGAATGGAGTTTCGCTCTCAGGTCCAGGACGTACTGAACTTCATTCTTACTTGTGCTAGGACCCTCCTCCCAGTTTTCTTTAACCAGGTCCAAAACACCCCGTGGCTTCCTGCCAAACAACAGCTCAAAGGGAGAAAATCCCGTGGAGGCCTGGGGAACCTCCCGCACTGCAAACAACAGAGGGTCTAACCATTTATCCCAATTGCGGCTATCTTCGTGAACGAACTTACGAACCATATTCTTCAGCGTTTTGTTAAACCGCTCCACCAGCCCGTCTGTCTGCGGGTGGTACACACTAGTCCTAATGGAGCGGACGCCGAGTAGCCCGTACAGCTCGCGTAAAGTGCGTGACATAAAGGATGTGCCCTGGTCAGTCAAGATCTCTTTCGGGATCCCAACTCGGGAGATGACCTGGAACAGTGCCTGCGCCACACTCTTTGCCGAGATGTTACGCAGCGGCACTGCTTCCGGATATCGCGTTGCGTAATCCACTAGGACCAACACAAAGCGATATCCCCGTGTGCTCCGGTCTAATGGCCCGATGAGGTCCATACCAATTCTGTTGAACGGCACCTCAATTAATGGCAATGGGCGCAACGGCGCTCTTGGAGTGGCCGGCGGGTTAACCAGCTGACATTCACGGTAGGACTCACACCACCGCTTCACGTCCGCGCGAATGCCAGGCCAATAGAATCGGGCCATGATCCGGTTGAGTGACTTGTCGTACCCGAGATGACCGGACATGGGGTTATGATGAGCCGCCTGGAAAACAGTTTCCCGGCGGCTTTTCGGAACCAACAACTGGGTATTTAACTCTCCTGTCTGTGTGTCACGGCTCACACGGTACAGTCTGTCCCTAATCACCGAGAAGTGGGGGTGTGTCAGTGCGACGTTCGGGTGTAGTGGGGAACCATCCACACACACACTACTTGCTCGAACGCGTGACGGAGGGTCTCATCTCGAGACTGCTCGAGGGGAAAGTCCTCCACCGGACGTAACGGTGGAAGCTCATCACAAGCCTCCTCCAGCCTCCCCTCCCCGGCGTTCGCCACCTCCGTCTCCCCATTGAACACCGCACACAACTCACATTTCCCTACCCGTGAACGCACCCCCCCAGTCTTCCCCGCTATCTTGTCAAACCCCGGCCAATTCGTTCCCAGTATGAGGGGGCGCGTGAGGCGAGTACTAACTCCAGCCTTGACTCTATGCTTTTTCCCCTTAAATGAAATTACCAGGGTCACCACCGGGTACTCGTGAATATCCCCATGCACACACCTCACCTTCACCCATGACGCCTCCAGCAATGCCCTGGGCCGAACCAAGCGCTGGTGGACCATGGTCTGCGTACATCCCGAGTCCCACAGAGCTTGGTGAATACCCCCCTGTATACATACCGGTACACGGTACATCCCTTCCGGACCGGGGGAGGAGTCTGGCGGTGCCACAATCCGGACCAGCTGCCCCACCTCCATGACTGGACAGTCCCGCCGGGTGTGGCCGAGCTTGCCGCACCGCCAGCACCCCAGCCCTGACATTTGAGGAGCCCTCTGCGGTGCCGGGCGACCAGACGCGTAGGCTGGGTCCTGTGGAGGGGAAAACAAAGGAAACTGGGGGTTAGGGAGCGACTGGGGTCCAGCTGTCCCAGGGGTGTAGGCAGGACCCCCGGAGGACGGCGTAATGCCAGGGCCAGCGGCCCCCACGGCAGGCCGGAACCTCCTCGGGGCTGGAACGGGCCGGAGCTGTGGAGGAGAGATGGCCCGGGCTTCGGCCCCCCGGCTCCGCCTGGGCAGGGAGAGGTGGTCCTCCGCGAGTCTGACGGCAGCTTCAAGGCTGGCCGGACGGTGGCACTGGACCCAGTTCGCCGAGGAGAGTGGGAGTCCGGCGATGAACTGCTCAAGGGCCACCTGCCCGACGATGTCCTCCACGGAGTTGACTCCCGGCTGGAGCCAGCGCCTAGCCGAGTCGAGGAGCTGCTGGGCGAAGGCGAAGGGTCGCCTCCCGACTCAACCTCCGGGGCAGCCGATGACCGGAGCATTCCCTTCAGGAGGTCTCGGTCCGCCTTCTGGTACGCCGCCAGGTCTACGAGCGTCTGGCTCTGCTGTTGCTGGAGGGCCGCGGTGCCCTCGTGCATGGCCGCCAGACGCTGGAGGATCAGCCCTAGCGGGCTCTGCGCAGCTACCTCCTCTGTCATGTCCCTGTTCGGGCGCCAGTTGTGGACCCTCTTGTCCACAGTCAGGGATAGTTATGACAAAGAGGAGTGGTAGTGTCAAACACACACTTTATTCTCACACAGGTAGGGTTTATACACAGGCACAGCTGACACAGGTCGCTCTCCTGTCGGTCGCTCTGCTGTCCGCTGCTCTCCAGGCTGCTCTGCGTCGTGGCTGCAGAGCGTCTCCGTCTAGTCTCGAACCCAGCCTACTGCAAGAGAACAGAACCAGGCCATCACCGTGCATTTATTATGTGACTGATTACCTGATTCCGTTCAGCTGTCTGGCCTCCAGCTGGGACACTCCTGTCTCTTAAAGGGTAGGAAAAAGCTGAAGAACTCGGAGCTTAAATGTCGAATCAAAACAGCAATCTCCTGATGTAATCTATATATTTATTTAACGCAATAAGTCAAACAAAGAAAATATTCTCAGCTGAGGACACATTTCGCGTCGCCGTTTCCATAGACCGCATGGCTCAAAAAGCCCCATCGTTACGGTCTCACGGCTCCGCTCCAGGTGTGCCCAAACATTTGAAAATTCGCATCTAATACATGGAGTAGGCGTTGACCTTCTCCTCATTGGTCCCAGTTTGGCGCCTACACGCTCCTCCGTCAGCAGTCCGGAAGTGATGGTTTGTTGACCTGTTACTCTTAAAGGGGAAGTGCCCCTATTATGTTTGTAATACATAGTTGTGCAGAAAATACATAATTGTGCAGAAAATACATAATAGTGCAGAAACATATTCGTAGTGTCGTAATACATATTGATTGAGGTAGGACAAATACATGTGATAGTCTTTCCAGTGTGGATTAATGAAGATCAGGATTAATTTACCTGACAATTCCCCCTTTACACACCATTTATGGTGTGTATAATCTCCAGTAAATATAAGGCACCGAGTGGTGTACAAATTCATCATATGGTATACAAGAATACATTCATAGTGCACTTGTTTTTATTCCAGTCATAAAAATACCTTCTGTATAAAACCAAAGAACTTCATTTGTTATTCCAGCATAAAGACAATTAGCTTCAGTATAATAAAAAACACTTCCAGTAAAAGACAGTAAATATTAGTAAACTTTTAATGTCTGTATAAGATTGTAATATCTGTATACGACTGAGAGACTGTAACTACAATAAAGTCAGTGGCTTCGGTATGGCAGCAAAGAACACTTTGTAGAGTTATTCACACGAAATCATCTTCCTGGCTGTCGTGTTCCTGCTCTATATCATAGTCTATGAGTACCCCACTGTTTGATGCTGGCTCTTTGCTGAGTCGGTCAAGTCCTTTCAAAGCTCTGGTAAAGGATCCATCAGGGGCTGTGTTATTTGGGATGAAAGTACAACACAGAGCCAAACAATTTGCAGACACCCCCTTTTTCAGCTAGCACCATGTCTAATGCAATTCCGTTCTGTAATCAGGCTAGTTCTATCAAATTGCATAAATCTATGGAGAGGGGCTGATACTCGTGTACATTTGTTTTGTTATTGTGGAATCAATCAATCTCGTCATGCGGCTTCTAATTTATGGTATATAACAACATCCACATACAGTAAGTATTTAGAATCAGAATAATCTTTCTTGTCATGTAGGTTTTCACCTACAAAGAATTTGCTCTGGGTTAGCTGGCACATGAATATAAAAAATGCATAAATATTTACAAAATATAAATCGGTGGAGATAATGTACAAATTAATATTGATATAGCTATTAATGCTGAAGATACCAGTGACATGAGAACTCTCCATCTCCCGGACCGTCTTTCCATAGCATCACCAGACTAATTCTCTACCCCTGAATTCTCTGCTAATTCTTTATATAATGTTGTCAATCTTTGTAAGGCTCTAGTAACTGATCTCTCTGAAACAGTATTATTTGATATAATTGTGCAACAGGATGATCCAACATGGCACACACACCTCCTTTCTCTGCTCGGAGCATGTCTAAAAACATTCTATCATGTCAATAAGCTGGAAGCTGCTTGTTGTTCAGCTTGTCCCTTAACGGCATCCCTTGTAATAATTAATAAACCTCTGTTAGATGCAATGAATGTAATTAGTCCACATTCTTATTAGTAGTTGCCCATCATAAAAACAATGAGTCAAAACCTGCTCCAATTTGATCTCTGGCACTCCCCGGGGGACTCCTACTGCATCTCTTGTATGCTGTGGAGCTGAAGCTCTCCCCAGGTGCTGTGTTTCTCTTCAGCCGAGTTCAAGCTTACAAGAGTTTGACCTGTTGTGGGCCAAACATAGAAACACTCGACCAGTGTCATCAATGCACATATTTCAGTCTTGTGCTATTGGTTCTGTGAGTTGGAAATCTCTTAATGAGATTTTTGCAAATTGGGCTGAGTGGTTCTGTTACACTGTGCATCATTGTTAACAGACAGGTTTACTCTGTTATTGGTCCGAGTATTACTGGGACTGGGCCTGACTGGTACACACACACACACAATATATTTACTGAGCTAGTGGTATACAGTTTGCAGTCAAGCCACATATTCTTCTCCACATATCCTGTCTCCCTGCTATTCTATTTCTTACTGTAGTAACTTGATATCCTTTCCTACTGACTGCTTGGAGATTGCAGTCTTCTTGTTTTCTACCTTTATCCTAAAGTGTCCTTGTGGACCTGCTCCTAAAACCTCTGCTGCCTAAAACAAACAGTCTCTAATCTCTGGGATGCGATGAAACGATGGTGAGGAATAATGGATCACAATCATTTATTTTCTTACATGTCACTCCTCTCCGTGGCAGCTGTGCTCCTCTGCCCACCTGATCTGTTCTGCATATTGTTAGGGAAGAGGGACAGGTTATTACGTCACAGAAATCAAATTTGATGTGGTTGTGCAGTCTCAGGTGTACAGGGCTATACTCACCCTCCTGTGATGACTCTGACCCCCATGTCACAGTCCCCTTCTAAAACTTCGGGTTGTTGAATCTTCACTGATGGTGAGACAAGCGCCCCTATGGGTACCACCTCCCTGTGTAGTCAGACTTCACCACGAAGAGGTCCAGTTTCTGCTTTATGGAGTCAGTGTCTCTCACAGGAGTGGTGATATATTTATGTGTCACCAGGATATATTTTTCTCTCCCTCTTCTTCCTTTCCAAATGGTGGTATATTTCTAAATATGGCTCTGATAGTTTTCCCGGCACAGATAGGGAAACTTGGCATGATTTCCAGTGTTCTTTTATACCATTAGTCTTTCACACTTATTTACATCAACACTGATTATTGTACCGTAAATGTTCTTATTCTGTCTAATGTTTTATGTTTTTGCAGTGCAAGTACTTTGACCTGCAATTCTTACATAAAGCTTATTATTATCATCATTATTATTATTATTATTATTATCCTTTACCCACATTACCTTATTTTACAGTTCATTTAGCTGTAAACAGTTCTTCTCTGGTCAAGTGTTCTTTCGTCAGTCGTCTCTGTCTTGTATGTAATTATTCTTAGTCCAAACGGCTTGTTCTTACTTTGTAGCTGCATTCTGCATCTCTTTCAATATCTGTCTTGTGTTCTGGTGTGTTTGTCTTCTCATTTACATATTGTTGTCTACTGAAACTGGATCAGTTCTTATCATACGTGTTGTGCCTTTATATAAAGCAATATACTTTGGTAGCTGTACTGCCTTCAATAAGTCTTCTATTAGAGTGAGTAATATGTTTGTTAGTCAATGTTACCATACCTTTATGCTGTACTTGTTGAGCAAACACATGTTGAACATGCATAGTTACTGTCTGTGTAGATATTTACAACTTTGTCTTTCTTTTATCTGCATGTCTCTGTCAATGCTATCAGTTCTGCTGCTCTGCTGACAGATGATTGGGTAGAGCTTCTGCTTTTAATACGTCGGTCTGTGTCACTACAGAGATCTTGTCACATTCGGATCCTCTAGGTTACTTTACATGATCCGTTAACAAACATTTCTATCTCTGGTTCCTCTTAGGGAACGTCAGTCAAGTCTGGTCTTGGTGAAGTTCCTTGTCCGTCTCTGTCGTTCAGTCATGTGATTCTCCGTCCTCAGCTGTTGGAAATAATGTAGATGGATCAAAGTTGTACATTATTCTATAGTCAGATGCGGTTGTGAAAACAAAACTGACACTGCATGTGTCACTGTTAAAGTCAATGGCCTGAATAACACTTGATGCAGAGGCCTGACCTGCCATTGAAGCTGCAGTTACTGCTCATGTGCAGTCAGGCATCGCCTTATCTACTGGGTCTAGTTGTGACGAGTAGTGAATCACTGGTCTACTCTTATCTCCATGGTTCTGTGTTAATACTAATGTCATGAAGTCTGCTGTTTAAATAAAAGGCTTCTTATAGTCCAGTATTTCTAAAGCAGATGAGTTTACCAAAACTTTATTTTCTTAAATAATTTGTCAGCTGTTTCATTCCCTATTATCTTACAAACTCTCTTCACCATATTTCTTCCTCATGACATTTACGATCGGACCCTCAGGAGCTTCTAGCTCCCTACACTGTTTAGACTAAACTCTCAGAAGATTCTATCTCCCTACTATTCGTCTGTCGACGATTATAGTCTTTCACAAAATGTCATGAGGTTTGAATATTTTTGGGAGAGGTGGGAACGGACAGCCATCCAAGAGGAAATCACGCCGGCCTTTTACAGAGGGATACAAAGAAGCCGTGACCGTGTGTGTTAAATGAGTTATGCTGACACTTCTTGACTAAAGTCTTTTATTATTATTTATTATTCTGAACGTAATCTATCATTAGCTGGTATTTTGCGGCTCTGTTCTGTTCTAATCATTTCTGTCTGCTCCAGAATTACACAAAAAGTCTACATATCTGTCATCCACATACTTATTAAACATGTTTTCTCAAAAACATATAAGAGACAGTTTTCTACACTTTACAATTCAGCCTCCTTTAATTGACTATGATAGTGTGTGTGAATGCAGATATACAACCTGGTTCCGGAAGTGTGGATCCCCGTTGCTGGGGAGTCATGTTCTCTTGTCAGTCCTTTTTCTCACGTCAGTCCTTTTTCTCACGTCCGGTCTACAGTCTGGGGTTCTGGTTTCACCTTTTTCTTCTCTTTAGCTTTCCTCAATTCAATTGGATTTTAATTGTAATTTACCAATTTGTCTGCTGGTGCACGGTTTTAAATTTAGGTGCGCTTTAATTGCCGTCCTATAGGTGGAGGTGTTTAAATTTTGTAAAGTTTCTATAAACTTTTAGTTGTAGTCTCAATTTTGTCCACCAGAGGCATTTAGCTATCAACCGGATGAAGAGAAAATGGAGGTTTCTTTGTTCTAAATTTTCTCTCCTTCCAGTTTGGAGAAAACTCGCATTTTTGGTTTTAATCACTCGGTCACTACATCACTTATGCATTTTATTTCCACCCAAAACTGCTCCAGCATAAGACTCAAGGTTTGGTTTATCACAATTTACTCTCACATGCCTCGTAACATCACATCATAGGCGGAATTAGCGACCCAGCATCACGTGGCCACCGTTAGCTGGTCCTAATCTCTGAGGCCTTTCGCAAAAACGTCTCCTTCTTTCACAGTTTTCCAACTTAAAACTACTTCACATACACTCCACGGTTCTGTTTGATTTCACAACCGTCCCCCAGTCAGTTAGAACAGTTTTCACCCGTTCTACAAACTCCAATGCATTAGCTAAATATCAACGCTAGCTTAGCCTCGCCTTAGGCCTGCTTTAGTCACACTTTACTCACAACAATACAACAATACACAAATCTTTACATGTTTTACACTATGCTTGCCGCAAAGAAGATGATATACAACATCTGAGACTATGAGGCGATCGTCATCGGTTCTCACGTAATTCAGGATTATAATCACTATCCTCCTTTGGTAAACAACACTAGCCTCTAATGCTAGGCTTCCCAGAAGTCTTTCAATTAAACTATACCTATCTGCCTTCCAAAGGACTTTTTTAACATTAAACTAACTAAGCTTTCTTAGCTACCTTCCAAAGGTGTTTTCGTATTAAACTACATTCAATGCAAGCTTACCATAAGCTTTATCCGGTACCAGCCCGGACACCCCCAGGGATTTGGTTGAATAAATATAAGTTCTCCTAGAACTCTAACCAGACAATGCTGGAGCTCTCCAAAAGCTTTTCATACATATCGTTAACATCATTAATATCTTCGATGCTTGCTCTTATCACTTGTATTTCAACATTCAGGATTGCTTTTTATCGTTTAACAGCAGTTGTATTAGCTATGACCGTCGAACATTGTTGCTGGCATTCATTAATAAGTTTTCCTAGTCTACCTGCAGTGAATATTTGTTTTTAACCGGTGTTCACCCTCACCTGATCTTTTGCACGTGCAATGAATACCAGTCAACGATACTCGGCGATCGTTCTTCACTTCTCCTTTCGGGATGCCCACCCAGGGACGCCAATTAAAGGGTAGGAAAAAGCTGAAGAACTCGGAGCTTAAATGTCGAATCAAAACAGCAATCTCCTGATGTAATCTATATATTTATTTAACGCAATAAGTCAAACAAAGAAAATATTCTCAGCTGAGGACACATTTCGCGTCGCCGTTTCCATAGACCGCATGGCTCAAAAAGCCCCATCGTTACGGTCTCACGGCTCCGCTCCAGGTGTGCCCAAACATTTGAAAATTCGCATCTAATACATGGAGTAGGCGTTGACCTTCTCCTCATTGGTCCCAGTTTGGCGCCTACACGCTCCTCCGTCAGCAGTCCGGAAGTGATGGTTTGTTGACCTGTTACTCTTAAAGGGGAAGTGCCCCTATTATGTTTGTAATACATAGTTGTGCAGAAAATACATAATTGTGCAGAAAATACATAATAGTGCAGAAACATATTCGTAGTGTCGTAATACATATTGATTGAGGTAGGACAAATACATGTGATAGTCTTTCCAGTGTGGATTAATGAAGATCAGGATTAATTTACCTGACACTCTCCACAGCAGCCGGCGCCCTAACCACACCCCACTGCCACACTGACCTTTCCTCTATCACTACACCACCGTCAGGCCAACATATGCGCACAAGAGTTTTCTGCTTCCGAGATTATAATTCATTTAATTGTATGGCTGACCTTTCCTCTATCTCTCTCAGTGTAAATGTTTTAGCTCCTTAACTTGCAAAATGATCAGTGTGATCTGGGTTCTGTCCCAAAACTTTCATATTGTGAGACGTGAAGAACACTGCAGTCTGCAGGAGCTGCTAGCAGCACTTTAGACTTTTAAGCAATTCCTTACTACAATGAGTATGGATTCTAACCAGGTTTGGTAATGTTCACATGGGTAATTTGGTTTGGTGTGTAATATCCACAGAGGCGGTGGATGGTTACTGGAGCTGCTGGGGGCCCTGGAGACCCTGTGGAGTCACAATGAAAAGACATCGGACGAGGCGGTGTGATAATCCCGCCCCCCTCAGAGGTGGCCAACCCTGCAAGGGTCTTGACAGACATGAGGATCAATGTCACATCTCCATCTTCGAAAAGTAAGACAAACTGTTTGATGCAGTCATTAAAGGTCAAGGACTTTTAGACAGTTTTCATGCCATACGTCCCATGGAAGCAAGTACTTTAACTCACCACTGCATGATGATCAAATAAAAAAAAGTCTTCACTGATATTTAGACATCTTTTAACATTATAACAATTTCTATGCTGTCACATGCAACAACAGATGTGCTGCTGATTTACAAAATGAGGTTGTAGGCTAGTTTGTATTTTCTCTTCATATGTGTTCTGTGTTCATGTCTTTGTGTCCAGACAGGAGACCTGTGACAATGATGATGACTTCACTATAGGCTGGAGGGACGAGCTGCCTCCTGGTGTGCAGGGTTGTCTGAGGCCACAGAGGCCCGCCAACAGCTTTCTCAGGGTAAACAGGAATCCGCCTGCAGTTAGTGATTGAAATGTACATTATAGGAGCAATAGAGCAACAAAGAGATTGTAGTTTATTGCTTATCACTCTAATAAGTGTCAAAAGTCTGACCAAAATATTGAGAAATACTCATTTCTATGGTCTTGCCTCTTACCTACAGCATATGAAAGTTAATTACTGCCATGAAAATAAACACATATCTGAAAAGTTGAAAAAGGAAAGTTAAAGTGTAATCAATCAAAAAACTTTATTGTCATTTCGAGATTATACAATGTACAATTCAAATAAAATTTCATTGTCCTGGCTTGCTGTAAAAGTTGTTATAAATATTTAAAAGTGTCGTGGTGCTGATGCATATATATAAAATAAAATGTGTACTTCAAATATAAATGTACTTTATATAAATAACATATATACACTCTATACAATATATACATTTAAGAGTTCTTAGAGTGGAGTTCACATGACATTGCTCAGGAGAAAAAGTTATTTTTGGTTCAACAGTCTGATGGATTGGGGAAAGAAACTGTTGCTTTGTTCTGTCCTTAAATTACAAAATAATACCACATGGATTCGCAAAATGAATGTCAAAAAGGCTTTTAAATTATATGTTTTGTTATAGTATCAAACAAAAGATGTTGTTTATTTTTGGAGCATGCCCTATACTACAGACTAAATCTGAATATATTGGCCACTGCTGCTTTAATTTTGACATTTTCTTTTTTTCTCTTTTGTGAGTCCCCTAACTTAATGGAAGTGCAATACTAAATGAGTGTTATTATTGCACTAAGTAGTATATCCAAATTAGAATTTTTAAAGACAACTCTCTTAAATTTAAAGAAGTTTAAATTAAAATTAAAAATTAAATGAAGGCCAACCCACAAAGCAGCAGCAGCAGCAGCTCTGATCAGATCTCATATTTTGGTGACACGGAATGACGTGAGAACAAAAGAGAGAAATCCAGTGAAAAGGAATGAACATCATTCCTAACTTTTCTGGTATTCATTAACTTCCTCCTGACAGAAAGCAAAGCAGTATTATAACTTTGGTGAGGATGAGGAGTTCCAGTGCTACACTGGATTTGACCTGGAGGGCTTTCAGTTCTTCAACTGTCTTCCTGACGGGACGTGGAGTCAACCACTTGGAAGCTGCAGCAGTAAGTTTGTTTTCTCACTAGACAAGAGGACAGTGATCTGAGAACTCTGGGAATTTTGTAACCACGTTCTGCAAATTATTTTAATGCCATTCTCTACTCAGTCTACTGCACCTGATATCTATGTTAGTTTAAAATCCCTCCTCCTGTAACTTTAGGGAAACTGTGCCTTCCTCCTGAGATCCCTGATGGCATGATGCTGTTCCCCAACAAAGACGAGTACAAAGTTGGGGAATCAGTGGGAATGAACTGTAACGAGGCAGCCCTGAAGCCGCTGCCAGCAGGCTTCTACAAGTGCAGCGACAGTCTCACCTGGGAGCCTCCATTACCTGCTGACCTACGCTGCACTGATGGTACAGTAGATTACTCTCCCACACTCATAAGAAATTAGGAGAAACTTCCACATCCAGTACTTTCCATACAAGTGTGTCACAGAGGAGCTCAACATTTTAAAGAAAGGGAGATTTCCATGGTTCTTGCAATCAATTGAATGCATCAGTCTAATGTTTCAGTGCATATGGACTGAGAGCACTAAGTTAATTTCTAAACAAGTCTCTGCATACATTTCACAAAATAGGCTGCCTGTCGGTGCCATTACATTACCGGGAATGAGGATGCGTGTTTGTGTGTGCGCGTGTGTGTTAAATCCGTACCGCTACTGTACAGGTGCTCAGAGTGGCCAAAAATGGTGCACTGCCCTTTAAATGAAGACGTCTTTATGTGTGTTTGGCCTCGTCCTTGAATTTTCTTTTCTTGTAAAAGTTAAATAAATCTCATCTTCGGAAGCTTTCCAGTGTGTCTACATTTTACACTCATTCTGGAGTGCCAAGTCATAATGTCACCACTGCATCTACGGTTAGTGAGAACCACAGCTGTCGTGATTGTGTTTCCAATATCGGCCACAAGGCGAAGCAACAAGCCTATTTTACACTAAGAAAATAATTAAGCCAAATTAAAAAAATATGAGATGCTTTTACAAGAGAGGACACAGATGAGGACTAACATGTTGGCTTGGCAGATTCACATCTGGCTCCCCACACACAGCTGCTTTCCCACGCTTTTCTATGTGAAGCAACTCACACACTGGATGAGACACACCCAAATGGGGATTATATTTTGTATGTAAAAATAACAAAAATGTTTCTTGTTTCTGTGAATTTCCTGTATGCAGAGGAACCGTTTGTTCCTGACAGTCAGTGTGGTTCAGGAGAGAAACTGCAGGGTTCTACATGTGTCTGCATTCAACGAGAAAGCTGCCTGTATGTTTTTTATCAATTTTTATTATTATTATTATAATTTTATTTTTAATGTTCTTTATATTACATTTTTTTATAAAAAATAATTCTTAAGTGGAGCACATTTGTTGCATTTTATCTGTTGTGGTGATATCATAACATTTATGTGTGTGTGTGTGTGTGTGTGTGTGTGTGTGTGTGTGTGTGTGTGTGTGTGTGTGTGTGTGTGTGTGTGCAGTTCACAACCGGAGACTCTCTGCATCGTGAACCTAGACGTCGGTGTCATCGTGTCAATGTCCCTGTGTTCCTTCCATGCTGGTCGTTGCCACGGAGATCCGCTCTTCTTTGTCAGCGAGGGCGCATGTGACGAGGTTGATTCTGCCCAACTGGAGTGGGCCACGTTCAGAGCCAACATGTCCTCTCAGAGCTCTGTTCAGGAGCCCTGTCAACTTGACACGTGTTATGAATGGGAGACCTGCTCTGGTGAGTTTGTCTGACACATTCATTTGTTTACACGCAAAGTATAATTTAATGCAAAGTATCCAATTATATTTCTTTTACAGCTTTTGTTGTCATTCTGATTGGTTATGATGATAACACTGTGTGATTGTGAGGCAACCAGCTGGGTTTCCAGAAAGTAACTGTACCTAGGCTTTGGATATATAAAAGGGCTGGACATGGCGCCGCCACAATGCATTTCTGTCCTCAATTAAACATTTTCCAAATAGAAACATATATAACGTCTGACAAAACAAATCCAACTGCAAACAGAGTTTACGGTCAGCGTCTGTCGGCCTGGTTTTTATGGTGTGTCCCGCACCGTGGCCCTGCTTCACCCTGATTGGCTGTTCAGTTTAAGCGAATCAGTGCATGAGAAGAGAAACAGATGTGAGTAAAACAAACGGCTAAAGTGAAGAGGGTACACACAAAATTGCATTAATTTTTCATCTGATCATTCATATACAGAGATATTTTCAAAACTACTTGACAATTCTGGAATGAAGTGAAGGAGCTCTGCAAGATAGTAACAGCATACGGTCAACCACATTACCACATTAAGGCTCAATTACCATGATTCAAATTGGTCTTTGTGACCACTTGTGTTGATTGAACTAATGTTTTAAAAGTGTCATCATGTTCTTTTGTGAGTAAAATGCTTTGTCATTGTCAATAAGGGCAAAAACTAAAATAAGTACATTTTAAAAAGTCTCTCAATGGCTTACAGGAATGGCTTCATCACTTTACACTTTGTTGGCTGTATTTTCAACTTTCAGTCACTCAACACGCATCAGCATAGATTCTTTATTCATCAAAGTATTACAACTTAAACAGATTTGAAAATTTGAAGTTTTCACATTTATTATATTAAATCATTTTGCTAATGTAAACTCACGTCTGTCCTCAGCATCTAAGAAGTGTGAGTGCAGAGTTGCTCGGGACTGCCCCAGACTGGAAGAGCACATGTACTGTGTGAAGCTGACCAGGACCCAGAAGACTCGCAGCATGGACCTTTGCTCTATGGCCGCCCTCAAATGTATCAGCTATCAGTTTGACATTCTCAATGAAGGCGTCTGTGAGTCCAGATAATCCTTCATAGGCTGGTTAAGCAGGTATACTGGGGTCCAAGAATCCAACGCAACTCAGAACCAAAGGCACACCTAACTGGGACAACGGGAAAGCCAAGAGCATCAAGTACAAATAGATCTCAACAGTGAGTTTCTAGAAGTGAAAATCCCTTTTATATTCTTAATATATACGTTATCGGATTTTCACCAAATTATTTTATTACAATATTGTATCTGACACTGAAATGTATCATTCTGCCACTTAATGCTAGATTTGCACACATTTTAGAGCGGGAAATGCGGGGTACATATGGGATGTGCATGCAAAATGTGTGTCATTTGGATACTGTATTGGTGACCTGCAGCAAAAATATCATTAAATATTTAAAACTATGCGTTAGCGCCACCTATTGATGGAGTTCCACCAAGTTGGTATGACTATACTTGAGGACTGGATAGGCATATCAAATATCAAATTTGGTGACATTTGAATAATTATTTGACATAAAACAACCCTGAAATAATAGCAAAACCTTGATTTGTAGTACATTTGGATGGAGTATCTGAAGCACATCAGGGGTTGGTGTATATGTGATGATAAGAGATATTACTGGTGAGAAAAAGTGGGTTTTCAAAAACATTACACTGTATCAGCATAGATCAATCCACAACAATAATACAACCAGACTGGAATTAGATTCCAAAATATGTTTTTACAACTAATTTGTCCAAAACTGGGTTTCACA
Source organism: Cottoperca gobio (assembly GCF_900634415.1). Taxonomy (NCBI): domain Eukaryota; kingdom Metazoa; phylum Chordata; class Actinopteri; order Perciformes; family Bovichtidae; genus Cottoperca; species Cottoperca gobio. The sequence goes on from NC_041366.1 coordinate 4,080,085, forward strand.
TATTTTGCAGAATTGTTCACCGTTAGTGCTTGCACACTTAAAAAACAAATTGACATGTTGTAAACAAATTAATGAAAGCACGGAAGTATTTATTATTATGGATATTATGGAAAGAAAGAACAATGAAGGTAACTTTAAAGCTTTGTAGACTGTTGTGTATGGAAACAAAAAAACAGAGAATAAAGGTTGATCAATTCACAAAGGTCAAAGACAACATGATGAGCCACACTGGGAAATTGTTTTTCTCAGAACTACTCTGATCTTCAACACAATTCAATCGTCTCACACAGTGGCACGGTGACACAGTGACACGGTGACACGATGACACGATGACACAGTGACAGTGACACAGTGGTTCAGTAAATCAAATCAAAACTTTAACGTGTCTGCTGCCCTGATAGGACCCACTTTTATAAGATAGAGAAGGCAGCGGTAAGTCAGTCAAATCTAATTACAGACACAGAGAAGAACATTTACACTTGCTTAATGTGCTCCACATGTAATAATAAAAAACTGTTATTGTATTTCTTATGGAGATTTTCATTGCTCCTCATTTAAGAATGGAAGACACAGCATTCGATCGCAATTCTATTTTTCAAACCATGACTTTTTATTAATGTGTCCAAGAGATATCCAAATATTCAAGACCCAGACTAATCTAAATTTAAGATTATCTTCACAGCAACTAAAATAAAATGAGAGACTTCCTCCTTTTAACATCAAAAATGTCCAAGGGCGATACTTGAGATTAAAGAGGATAAGTAAAGCGCCCAGTTAGGGGAATCTCCGAGGCAGCGAAAACAGCTGATCAGTCACGTGAGTTAGATGTTGGTTACTTCAGACCTTATTCTGTAAAAGTTTCTTTATCACATTTAGCATGTCAACTTTTTTTTGACAAAGGCAAAAACCACCTCAGGCAAGCGAAAATACTTTATTTTGCAATCGAGCAAGTTTTATGAAATGTTTGCGTTTTTATGCAGCGTTTTCATGCAGCTTTTCTGATGCAATACTTCAGAATGTGCATTAAAAAATGTGAATGGAGACAAGCCTACAGAGTCCTCTAGGTTGGAATATACTCACTGTATAGACTGATTTTATTTAGATTTTATTTTAATGCAATTTCATATGTGATTTCTTCCCTTTTAGAAAAATCCTGCCCTTGCAAAGGGGGTTTCAGACACTGTTACACATGTGACAGAACAACAGAATCCAAGATGGCAGCACGTCTCTTTCTGTGTCCGTATGTCTGTTACGATTGAGTGATTATATTTAAATTGTCTGGCGGACACTATCAATTTACAACTGCTACGTTTAAATCCTAAATCGTCAATGTAGTAGTGTGGTTTAGTTTTTCGTCTCCTCGGAAATACCGGATCGTTTCTGCTTGGACTATTGGAGCCTGTTCAACTCGGGAACCGGGAACACGTCGTTGATCTCGATAGGTCCAATTTCCTTCTCATCTTGAAGGGAAGAGCTAATTCCTTACTCTATTAGCTGCGCACTTGACTGTATCTGACTGTCTAAGGATCCTGCTGGTCCAAATTGTTTTACTTTGAATCAACGATGCACCGGGTCTGGCTTCCTGTTTACTTGTGACGTCACGACACGCATCGTTCCCAGCTGACCATGTGGCGTGGAGCTCGGGAGTCCGCTGTTCTGGTTGGGTTCTCCACGATTCGCGGGATTTCAAGTATGTTTTTGCTTTTGGCTGTTCTATCCGTTTTAATTTGGAGCGGCACCGGGGGAAGCCCCCTCAAGTTTACTAGGCCGGGGAACGTGCTCCTCTTGCAGTCCGCTGGGCTTTATGGTGATCCCCCTCCCTCTGGTCCCCTCCCTCTGGTCTTCTCCCCGCATCTGTCCAGTGCACATCTGTGGACTTGGCCCGTCTGATCAGCCTCATGGCTCTACAAGACAACTTTATTATCCCTGCTAGCCATGTTCCTGGCCTTGTATTCGGTTTAAACACCAAGAGAGAGCCATCAAATAATCCACCTACGTCTGTCTGTAGATGTCTAATTGTACAGTTATTGTTGATTTCAGGAAATGTGCAACCTAACCCTGGACCAGATTCTGCTCTTAATTTTAACACTCCTGCAGATTTTAAATTGAGGTCTGGTCTTGGTCTCATCCATTTGAATGTGTGTAGCTTGATCGCTAAAATGGATATGATTCGTATTTGGGCACATTTAACTGATGCTGATATAATAGTGATATCTGAAACTTGGCTAACCAAATCCATTCCAAACAAGGATATTAATATTGATGGCTACAATGTATATAGGACTGATCAACCTAAAAAGGGTGGAGATGTTGCAGTCTTTGTTAAATCTAAGTTTCATGTAAAGATTATTCTCTACATCACTGACAAAACAATTTGAACTTTTGGCTCTTGACTTGGAAGTATCAAAAGCTCTCCATATACCTTCAGCTGTCAGTGATGCCTTATCATCTTTAATGCAGCTTTTGTCCAGTCTTAACTATAGTGAAATTGTCATTGTGGGTGACCTTAACTGGAACTGTCTGCTACCAGCATCAGAGAACTTTAAAAAATACTGCAATTCCTTAAATCTCTTTCAGATTGTTGGTAGTCCCACTAGACCCAATCTGAAAAATCCTGAAAAATCCTCCTTAATTGATCTTATCCTTACAAATACTCATAAATACACCACTGCTTCTGTATTAGCAAATGACATCAGTGACCACTGTGTCATTGCTACAGTAAGGAATACAAAAGTCCCTAAAACAAAACCCTGTGTCATCATAAAGTGTGATATGAAACATTTTGTGGAGCAACGTTTCTTTCACAACCTGTTTCTCTTCGATTGGGAGAAAATCAATCTCATTTCCGATGTTGAAAATGCCTGGAAATTCTTTCATGATGGTTTTATTATAATTGTTGATAGGCACGCCCCCTTAAGAAAGTACAGAGTAAAAGGCAGAGATAATGCATGGTTCACATCAGATCTCTCTGATTTACTTCACGAACGCAATGTGGCATGGTCAAAAGCCAGGAGTACAGGTCTTGGGTCGGATTGGCTGCTCTTCAGGCAGCTGTGAAATGCATGCACTGTTAAAATCAGAAAAGCCAAATCTGATTATTTCCAAACTGAAACCACAAATAACTTAAATAATCCCCTTAAATTCTAGAAAACTATTAAATCAATAGCTGGAAATAAAAATGTGATAGAGCTTCCACCTTGTATTGTCAAAGACTCTTCAAATCTCTGACAAGGCAGAAATGCTCGGTTGTTTTAATGAACATTTTATTGCTTCTGGTTCCTTGTTTGAATCTCAGAACATACCTCAAGGAGCTCCTGCTCACTCTGAAGGTCGTGTCTGGCAGGGTCAACCCTTTACTTTTAATCCAGTAACAGTCTCAGAGGTGCATAAAGCCCTTAAAAGTTTAGACACAAGAAAATCAGCAGGTCCGGACAACCTGGAGCCATACTAAAATTAGCAGCTGATTTCCTCGCCTCGCCCCTGGCCTATCTTTTCAATCTATCCCTGGAGACAAATGAAATTCCCCTTATTTGGAAATCTGCTTTTGTTCTCCCACTGTTGAAAGGGGGTGACCCCATTCTCCTAAACAATTACAGACCCATCTCCAAATTATCTGTCTTAAATAAAGTGCTGGAATCATTGGTAAGTCAACAACTAAAGGACTTTTTAACGACTAATAATATTTTATCTGACCTGATCTGGTTTTCCGAAAAAACACAGCACTACAACGGCCGCCTTAAAAGTAGTAAATGATTTTATGAATTTCTCAGACAATAGAGAACATTGTGCAGCACTTTTTATTGACTTATCCAAGGCTTTTGATCAAGCTGTCTGTTGGGTTAGGGTTAGGGTTAGGGTTTGAAAACTATTTATCAGGCAGATCACAGTGTGTGCGGGCAGAAGGTATAAATTCTAGTTCTCTTAATGTATCCAAGGGTGTGCCACAGGGATCGGTTGTAGGACCATTGTTATTTATCATTTATATAAATAATCTTAATCACAATGTTTTAAATGCAAATTTCCATTGTTATGCTGATGTCACAGTAATTTACTGCTCTGCGTCCTCCCCAAATCAGGCTCTTTGTCAGCTCCAGACTGCTTTTAACATTGTACAATGTAACTTGTGTGATTTGAAACTTGTTTTAAATGCTGGAAAGACGAAGCTCATGATGATCTCGAAAGCAGAAAGCAAAAACCAAACACTTGAACCTCCCTCCTATCACCACTTCACAGGGTTCTGAGATTGAATCTGTATCTCAGTTCAAATATCTTGTCATTGGCATGGAGATGTTGTTAAAATGAATGCATTGTCTCAGTGCCTCAGCTCTCTGGATACCATCTACCACGGGGCACTGAGATCCATAACAAACCTCAAAACCCTGACGCACCACTGCACCTTATGTGCTCGTGTTGGATGGTCTTCCCTGACCACCCGTAGACTCAAACACTGGCACATTCTTATTTATAAAGCTATTCTTGGTGCTCTTCCGCAATACCTAAGGATCTATATTAGTCGGAAATGTAGTGGACCATATCGGCTTCGCTCCGAGGACTTGTTTCTTTTAACTGTCCCAAAAGTCCGTACTGAACTTGGGAAAAGGGCTTTTAGTTATTGACATTGAGGCAGACCGCTGTGTCTGTAAATGTTTTAATTAATGTTGTGATTGTGATTGTGACTGTTTATCTTTGTGTCTGTAACTATGCTGCTGCCTATCTTGGTGAGAACGCTCTTGAAAAAGAGATTTTTAATCTCAATGAGACATATCCTGGTAAAATAAAGGTTATAAATAAATGTATTAATTAAAATGTTATATGTTCTGATAAACTTAGGAAAAAATGGATGAAGGAACACATTTCCAGTATCAGGTATTACGAAAAAAACACATTTTGAATTCACAACTAGGGATTTGCTAAATAGTTTGTTTCATAAATCTGATGGGTGACCTAATAGGTAAATAATCCCTAAAAATATTTGATATTTTAACAATACCGAGAGAACAAAAACATATTCTAAAAAGTGTTTTATTAACTTCCTATAACAAAAACAATCAATAACAAAGGCATTTATATAGGATGTTGTCATAAACTTTAAATGCAAATGTTGTTTATCATGACACAAAAAGACACACAGGATGTCGGAGGAACACATTTACATCATTCAAGTGTAGAAAATATTTGATTCTTTTTATAATTCATTGAAAAACAAGTCCCTCGTTTATGTTTACGAGTCAGTGTGCTCTGCCATCTTTATTCTGGACAAGCCTCAATACTGACGACATTGACCTGCTCCCCCCCAGCACACCGCCTGGCCCCCACCTCACATTCAGTCATCGTCATGGCAACGCTGCCAGCACCAGAGCTGACGCACAGGGGGGCGGAGTCTGTCGGGCATTCTGACGCGTTCTGACACACACATTCAGATCCTAGAATTAAAACACAATGATTATATGTATTGATGCAGTCACACATATATGATACGTGTTCACTATACATATATATTAAATAATAAATTACTCTTTTGGATATCATTCCTTTCGCCTCATGAGATCGGGGAATGACATCGCTAATAACTGAGCAAAACCACTCATATTAACCAAACTCCAAAACTAGTTGTAAACATCCACCACAGTTTACAGACCAATTTACTATTTCATTTAAGGATTATTAGTTACATTTTAAGTGCACTCACTTTCTGTTTTGGCTAATCGATAATCTATGGAGCCACGACAGTGACTTTAAAATTTGGCATTGAAAACAAAACCTGAACTGAAAAAGGAAACATTTGAACACTTGTATTGGACAAAAGTTGAAAGAAGTTTTGACACTGAAAAAAGTTAAACTGAAAAATAAAACACAGGCAATAAAACTGAATTAATTTCATTTTTATATTTTTTTGCATTCTGATGCCATTGTTCTCACAGCCAATTATTCCGAAACCCCAAAAGTCCGAACAATGTCACATGTACAAAAAGCCCATTATCCCGAAAACAAACGGCCATTGTTCTGAATATACACTCTCTCCATTCAAAAAACAGAAGCACATGGCTAATTATTATGCAGAATGATGTCATCGGACCTTCCCTGTGGCAATTTCTTATTTCTCACTATGGCAAAGGCGTGACCCACCGTACTCTGCCTCTGGTTGGCTGACCCTGATATTCTTACCCTAAACCTCACCAATAAAGGAAACAAGTACTAGCCAATCAGAAGTGGAGTATGGTGGGACATACCATTGCCAGAAGATCCGTTGAAGCCATCCAGCATAATAATAAGCTTCTTCTGTTTGTTGCAGGGAGAGTGTGTATTTTTGGAGCAATGGGCTTTCAGAATAATGGGACAATATTTAAAGTGAGTGTTCCGGCTCCATAATAATCTGGTTTAACTGTTACCGTGTTCCCAGCCTGTCTGATTGTCCCATAGGACTTTGATGTAGAGATTAGTACTGTGTTAATATCATGGTCAAAACAACAACAATAAAACTCAAATTGTAATGAGCAGTAATTATCCTATAAAGACGGTCAAGCAGACTCACCCTGACAGATTGTCCCTGGTTTGCAGTCCTTGCAGGACGTGGATGTCACCACTGGCCACTCACAGTCACCGTCACTGGTCAACTGGAAGCTCCGCCCCATACACTGCAGAGCTCCAAGTTGACAAACACCAAGCAAACGGGTTTGGCTTGAGCCGAGTCTGGCGCACAGCTGCAGGGAAGTCCTAAATGAAGGCAAGATATGGAGAAATGCAAGTGTTTAAAAAAATAATCTTACTTTTACACAAGTAAGCATTTCCCTATTCCAGATGCAGAAATAATCATCACAAATCATACTCACGAGCACTGAGATGGCATCTTACACACACACTCGGTTTTTCCTACGTTCTCCCACATATTACACTTCAGGCCAGAAGAAGGGGAGGGAGCTGAGGGCGCTGAGGAGAATATATAGAAAGCAGGATTGGTGTGTGTATACTCCACAGAAGCACAACCTTAAAGCGTCTATAATCAACATTTTGCAATAGACAACAAAAGATCACATGAATGCATGTACAGTATGAGAAAGGGATCGCTCATAGTCAGTGGTGGAAGGGGTACTCAGATTTACTTTTAAAGTAAAAGTAGTAATACCACAGTGTAGAAATACTATGTCACAAGTAAATGTATTGCATTGATGTTATGTAAAAGTTTGAAACTATTAGCATCAAAATATATTTAAAGTATCAAATGTAAAAGTATTCATGCAGAATAGCCAATTTCAGAATGATATAATATTATTGGATTATAATTATTGAGTTAATTTTAATTAGATTATATACTGCTGGGTATTAACATATACTATTCTATTTGTTTATAATATTATGTGTTATTAATCTGAATCTGTAAAGAAACTGAATTTATTAAACAACTGTGGTACAAACTTTGGAGTAGAAGTATAAAGTACAAGTACCTCAAAATGATACTTAAGTCCAGTACTTGAGTAAATGTACTTAGTTACTTTCCAGCACTGCTCATAGTGATGAACTTTTAATAATTATAACCTGACGCTGCAGCTCCCCTCAGCTGTACAGGTCTTTATATCCACTTCCATCTCATTGTTTTCCAGCAGAGTGCAAATAGTGCGATGACAATCAGGTGAAGGAGTGTGACGCAACTTTTTCTCCAGGGCGTAAAAGGAACCCATTCAATCCTTACAGCTAACGCTAGCTATCTTAACTAGAACTTAATACAAAGGTTAGAAACTAGCTATCGGTAGCGTTAATCCATAGTCACTAGACACAATCTTATTCAGAAACTCTGATGGTAAGAAAGTAAAATGTATTAAATGGCCTACATAGCCTTTACATTGACCTGAAACATCTCCTTGTTGCTTCATGACAGCTGAGGTTGTGGTAAAACATAAGCTTAATAAGTTATTTGATTAAAGCTGCAGATGTACAAATGTAAGTACACTATTGCAATATGAATATATTATATATGATAGTCGAACCTCTGATTGAAGAGGAACAATGTGGATTCCGTCCTGGTCGTGGAACAACGGACCAACTCGCAAGCATCCTGGAGGGGCCCTGGGAGTACGCCCATCCAGTCTACAGGTGTTTTGTGGATCTGGAGAAAGCGTATGACCGGGTACCCCGGGTGATACTTTGGGAGGTGTTGCCGGAGTATGGGGAGAGGGGGTCACTTCTGAGGGCCATCCAATCCCTGTACGCCCAAAGCGAGAGTTGTGTCCGGATACTCGACAGTAAGTCGGACTCGTTCCCAGTGAATGTTGGCCTCCACCAGGGCTGCACTTTATCACCAATCCTGTTTGTGATTTTCATGGACAGGATATCGAGGCGTAGTCGTGGAGGAGAGGGGTTGCAGTTTGGTGGCCTGAGGATCTTATCTCTGCTGCTCTGATGTGGTCCTGATGGCGTCATCGGTCTGTGACCTTCAGCCGTCACTGGATCGGTTCGCCGCCGAGTGTGAAGCAGTTGGGATGAGGATCAGCACCTCAAAATCTGAGGCCATGGCTCTCAGCAGGAAACCGGTGGATTTCCTACTCCGGGTAGGGAATGAGCCCTTACCCCAAGTGAAGGAGTTCAAGTACCTCGGGGTCTTGTTCGCGAGTGAGGGGACGATGGAGCGAGAGATTGGCCCGAGAATCGGAGCAGCGGGGGCGGTATTGCAATCGCGTTACCGCACTGTTGTGACAAAAAGAGAGCTGAGACAGAAGGCAAAGGTCTCGATCTACCGGTCGATCTTCGTTCCTACCCTCACCTATGGTTATGAAGGCTGGGTCATGACCGAAAGAACGAGATTGCAGTTACAAGCGGCCAAAATGGGTTTTCTCAGGCGGGTGGCTGGCGTCTCCCTTAAAGATAGGGTGAGAAGCTCAGCCATACGTGAGAGACTCGGAGTAGAACCGCTGCTCCTTTGCGTTGAAAGGAGCCAGTTGAGGTGGTTCGGGCATCTAGTAAGGATGCCACCTGGGCGCCTCCCTAGCCCTCCTATTTCAGACTGAACAATTAGGTTTTATTTGTGCCTTGCCCTCATTTTACTCTGTGAGCACAATGAGTAGGCGACCGATTAGGCGATTATCTGTCAGAGAGGTTCTTGACCAAATATTTGAGCCAGTTGAAGTTGACCCAGAAATAAAGGAGGATGTCTCAGAAATGGAAGACAACATCGATCCTGATTTCGATCAAGACTTTTGTGAGACTGAGCAGTCAACAGATGGCGAGGAAGAGGCCCCTGAGGAAGAGGCACCTGAGGAACCGGCACCTGAGGTGATATTCCAGTCCAAGGGTGGCAACTTGCTCTGGTAGTCATCCTCCCAGAACAGAGGAGGCAGAGCGAGAGTGGAAAACATTGTAAGGATGACGCCAGGGCCAACACGGTTTGCAACATCTCGTGTGGATGACATCTAGTCCAGCTTACAACTCTTTTTACCAAAGTCCATTGAGGAAATTATAATGGAGATGACAAACCTGGAGGGGAGGCGTGTGTTTGGGAACACATGGAGAGCATTGGACCAGGTAGACCTCCAAGCCTACATATGTCTGTTGATTCTAGCAGGAGTTTATCGGTCAAACAAACAAATAACAGCCCGTCGGCCTGTGGTGGTGTTTCACAACATCCTGGATATGTCTGCAAGCAACGCATATGTGGTGTGGACAGCGATCGACCATACCTGGAAGCAAGGGAAATGTTTCAAGAGGAGACTCTTCCTGGCAGAGCTTGGGAAAGCTTTGGGGACTCCTCTAATTCAATGGTGCCAGCACCTTCCCTGCACACCAGCCTCTACCAGTCTGGTTAGGAGTCTGCTCTCCCCCAACAAGGACAGGTTGCAGAAGAGGAAGAGACGCAAGCTCTGTGCCTCTAGAGACAATAAAACCAGCCTTACATGCTACAAATGTGATGCTTACGTTTGCAAGGCACACTCCGACATGATAGTAAAATGCCACTCCGATGTGTGAACACACACACACACACACACACACACGTACACACACGTACACACACGCACACACACACTACACATAACTATTCTTTTTGATGTTCTGATGTTCTGTGAATTTTGGTCTCTGTTTTGTTTAGTTTTTTTTACAATAAATGTTAATTACATTACAATTGTTTTTCAGTGTATATTCTTTATATATTTACTGCAGTTATTCATGTAAACCAGTAGTCTGAGACATTGTTTACAGCTTAAAAGGATGTTAAATAAAATTTGGTGATAATTAATGATTTTTGTGGAGCTGCCTCTGGCGGATGTGGCCCGGAGAAGGGAAGTTTGGAGTTCCTTACTGGAGCTGCTGACCCCGCGACCCGACCCCGGATAAGCGGTAGACGATGGATGGACGTACAAAGCTTTACCACAGGGAGATTTGATACGGAGAATAAATGCACTGTACCGGCTTTACAATGAGCACTGGCTGGTGAAGGAGACCACTGCAGACTGGGACTGCACATGATCTCTGACACCTCAGCGTCCAGCACTGACCCCGCAGGACAGGACAAGGACACTCTGTCTCCAATCTGATAGGCTGCTTCGGCAGGCGTGGCTATGACGTCACTGTTGAGTTGAGGAATCCCACATGTGGAACCTAGGATTGGAAGAGAGGGATCTTGAGAGAAAGTGAGGACATAACATAACAGCATTGTGATGCCTGAGAGTGAATACTATAGAATCTTTAGAAATGTTTAACCTCGACGCATAGTGACATACAATACTGCTGTCTTATTGCAACCATGATTGTTGAAAATTGAGTTGGAATGACTTGATATTATCGCCATGCACACTTATAATAACTCTTTGTTTTTCCAGCAGTTGTGAGTGAGAGCTAAAGATACAGTTGTCAGTGCCGACACAGAGACAGACAAATTACGACTTGGTTAGGACTTACAAGCAGAATGAGTAGGATTTGTCGGTTGTGGTTTGTAAACACAACATTCAAAGATGGCCCCTTTTAGGAAAATTCTACTCATTGTGCCTTTAAAACACAAAGCTTACGACTTCGATTTAATCGAGAGTTGTTGGCCTTGACTTGGGACTCAAACATCTCAGCAACTATCGGAATGGATTAAGATTCGGTACAGACAATACATGACCTCCCTCGCAGAGTTAATGGAGTGAAGACGTACTTTTACAAAGTGGCGCTCCTGTCCTCCACTTCTGGTTGTCAGTGCATTCAGCCACAGCGCTTCCACTAAGGTAATGACCGAATATGCAGGAATACTGCACCGTGTTTCCAACCAGGTAAAAGTCTCTGGGATTCTGAGAAATAAAATACAACAGCAGTAGCTGAGCTCAGAAACATGCACTTAATCACCTTCTTTACTAATTGTCATAAAGTAACTGGAAACAACATAAACAAATAAAATATCCTTTTCTAAAGAGCTTCAAGTTTACTATCATTTTGTAACCTTTTTTTAAACCCGGTGGTTTCCGAGGTTTACATAAATATAAAAATCACCTGAATAAATCCGTTCCTGAGGTTAGGGGGCGCTCCACATGTCTTTGGTGGAGTCACGGAGAGACCGAAGCACTGAGGCTCCATCATCCTGCACACAAACAGTTTACAGTGAGAAAACTACAACACTGCAAAAACCGGCTGCTTATTAAGCATTAAGATTGTACTTATTAGGAGGACATGGTCATTAACTGGTCACTTTCAAATCTGTATGTAGAATCAAATAAAGGATGTTAAGTATTATTTCCCCATAAATCATGGGGGAGTTAAGACTTGTTTTGGGTTAAGGTAAGAGACAGTGTTAGGCAGAGCTCTGTCCTACTACTACTCCCTGACAAACAAGTTAGTATGTGCATGTGTCCTTACTGTAAGTACTGGATGTCTGCGTCCTCACAAGGCTTCTGCTCCACCTGCAGTCCGGAGCAGTGTTGGCCTCCTCTGCTGGGGGCGGGGTTGTTGCAGCTTCGGGTCCTTGACCTTTGACCTTTAGAGCAGGATCCCCAGGAGGCCCAGCAGCTCCAGCTGCCATGGATCACCCCTGAGAGAGAAGAAGAGAGGTTCTCTTTGTTGTGTTGTCTCTGACTGGACAGCAAGGTAACATAAAACTTACATTTTGATCATATGTTTAATGTAAATCTTAGACAAATAAGTTAGCATTGTAACGTATAATAAATGAAAGTGGGTTAAACCAACTTGGATTAATTAACCTGGATTTAATCTTTGTTATCTCGTTATTCTGATACACGTGATTTGAAAATAAACAGGATTATTTTCAACATTTTCTGTACATTATATTAAATCTTCAAGTAAGTGGTTTGCCTTATAACTTTAAACCTTTTAACTCCATCTTAAAGTATGATCACTGATTAATTTTAAATAGCTAGCTACTACTATCACTATTACTAGCTTTTAGTATGTAAGTATAAAAATTACAAATGTTACAATGTTTTATTTTTTTTATTTTTTATTAAATGTGTAGCTGTGTTTTATATTGAAACAACCGTTAAAAGCAAACCTAAAAGTAAACCATGTTTATCCAAACCCAGTCTTTTGTCTGTTTACCTGGTTGTTCACCAATCACAGCTCCGCTCTCGCAGGCTTGTCCCGACGTTCCCGGCCGGCAGACGCAGCGACACTCGGAGCCTGTTAGCAGCGCCTGGCCGTTGTTCTGGCAGGGCCGGCAGTGACAGGGATGCTCCTCAGCCAGGTACTCCTCAGTGGCTCTTTTCAGGTTGAGCTTCTTCAAACCTGCACACTGCACTTCCTTCACCAGCTCATATAGTGGACGCAGCTGAAATCGATGGTCGCCGGTTAATAAGGAGAAAGCTATTTTAGTTTATTTAATTCTGAAATAGAGCATGCTTACTGTTTAAAAAACAAATATGAAATGTTAAGGGTAAATCTGCTACCGTTGTCCGTGTAAACGTGCCATGCTGAAATAAAATAATTGATAGGCGTGGCAAAAGTAACTAAGGTAGGGGCGGGGTTTAGTGGAGGGTCAGTTGAGCTAGTTTAACCAATCAAACAACCAGCTGTGTACCAGCTGACTGTCATACCTTCTGGTCTGTTACTTCAGGGAAGTCTTTGACAGACGAGGCCCAGTTGTCGTAGATCTCTCCGTTAGCTTCTGGGTTATCCAGATCTAGACGAGTCAGAGCGGCTGTAAAGGCCGTATCTCCACCGAAGATGTTGACCTTAATGGGCATGTTGTTTACTTTGTTTTCTGCAGGCAAAAGACAATAGAGCTCAGGCTAGTCTGTGAGATAGTCAAGTTTAAATGAATTTCATTCCAAACTATACAAAAGGAAATTGTATAACTGATTCTTTGACACTTTTAAAAGCTGTAAATAACAAAGCTTTCACTCACCGTGGCTGGATGCCAAAGACTTTGTTAGTTTTTCACAGACTGTCTTGACTTTCTTCCTGAAGAGACGGCGCTTCACCTTTCTCCAACACCTCTGGTAGTCTATATTTGTTGTACCTTTACGCAAATAAGGCAGAAGCAAGAGATTCTGAAATTATCAGCTGACGGGCACCACATTTCAGTCCATAGAGAAGATGAGCATATGACTCATTGTTGGTATCAGACACATGATTTGACATTTTAAATATTTTATTTGTATTAAGCTTAAATAAAATGAATGGTTCATATGTGGTATTGATCAATATAGCAAGGCAAGAAACTAATTCCCAGAATGATCTACAAAGATACAGATTCCCTCAGCTTCAGATATTATGTGCTGAATCAAGATTGCTGTGTGTGTAAAAACACTAATATTACATATAACATTAATATTATCAAAGTTCTTACTGGTGGATTCGAGCGCCTGGTGGTCTAACTCCAACAAAGCTTGGTATTCGCCTCCGAGTGAGCCCTCGGAGAGGTAGTGTGTGCCGTACGTCTCAAACAGCCGGCGGTAGGCAGAGTAGTCGTACGTGTACGGCAGCGAGGACAAGGCCTTCCAGAATCCTTCAGCCAGAGTCAGATACTGTGGGGCAGAGTTTTGGAACTGGGCCAGCTCAACTTTATTCTTCAGAATGATAAGTCTGTAGGCCTGGACGATAGAAATTAAAATATCGGGATGTCATTATGATGTCAATCAAGCCAACTTGTGACAACACCCAAGAACAGCAAATTCAATATCTGTCACTTTGTCCCACACATACAGTAAGAAGTCCAAAATAAGTGACTTGTGAAGCAGCTCAGGTTATATCATTACCTTATTGTCAGTGAGCTCTTTATGGAAAGTGCGACGGTCGTGTCCCACCAACGCGTTGGCCTGGATGTGCTGCACGTAGGACCAGGAGCTCTCGTAGGATTCATCGCTATTTTCATTGTCTACCATCACCTGCAGCACAACAGAAGTTCAACATGCTCAACAGGAGCTCATCGTGCTTTATGCTAGCTGCATGGCTCTAGGGAAGACCTGGAGGACTCATCCCTGTAGGTCACCATGTGAAGGTAATGAAGGTATTGTAAAATAAAGTTTCATTGATTGATGAAAAGAAAGACAATAACTCAAATACTGTACTTTAGTACAACTTTGAGGTACTTTACCTGAGTATTTATATTGTATGCAACGCTATACTTCTACCTCACTACATCTCAGAGGAAAACACTTTTTACTTCTCTACATTTGTCTGACATATTCAGTTACTTTCCAGATTACAGTTTTTCATCCCCTTTCTGTCCAGAGAAAACCATGTATGTGTTGATTTTGAATTCTTGTGATAAACTGAAGGATGAAGTGTTCCTTTATGTGTTGAGAACATTCTTCTTCTTCTTCTTCTTAACCTAAATTAACTCTTTATAAAGCCTCTTGGATCAGCTGGAAAATGCAACGACACAAATCTGAAAATGGCTGTTCTGAGAGATTTATGAAAAGGTGACCTTTTAGAGATAAATGGTTCTTACAGGACAGAGACAAAACTACAAACATAATGATCTCACAGAATATGATGCATTGCTGTAGATTAATGGAACACTTGAGAAAGGTTTTGGTTACTTTTTGTAATTTATACATTGTGTTCTTAAAAGTATAGTCTATATATATAAAATCATTAACTAGAAAATGTTTACTTCAGTAGGAAGATAAAAGGTACAGTCAATTATTGATTTACTGTCAAATACATCATGTATCATCGTACATTTGCTCCTTATCTGTAAACATGAACACCAAACATGAATTTCTTGTTCGACTCACCTCAAAGTTGTACCTGAGGATGTTCCCTGGCAGTCTGTAGTAGACTTTATGGTCACCACTGAACACCTTCCTGCACTGCCCTGCAAAGCTCAGAGTGTTGATCACACCTGCTCTCAGTTTGCCTGTCAACACGTTGTACCTGCAGAGCGTGACACGACAAAGCTATTTGATGGACCGTCATCTAGTAGGTCAGTGGTTTCCAACCTTTTTCTCTTCAGGGACCTCTCAAAGCACTAACAATACAGAACAACTGATACATTATACGGTTAACCCAAATAGTGACACAATAACAGGGAGTTGTGTAAAACAAGCGATTTGGATGAATTTTGAGCAGATTGTTTCTTGGGAATATTGCATCAGAGATCAGTTTTCCTGTTATTTTTAGGAACTTTTTATACAATTCTCTGTCTGTATTATGTATTTTTTTTTTAACAATCATACATCATAGGCTCCTTTTTTGACAAATTCAGTGTTTATTCTCCCTGACGCCACTGTCCTATTTGCTCTTTGGTTGTTTTTACTGTGTACTTCTAGCAGAGAGGGAAGGCTCTGTGAGTATAACTTGGTCTTCACCTGACGGATATTTTAAAGTTTATAATATAACGTACACTGTCCTCTGAACTTACAGTCAGAGATCTTTAATAATGAAGTTTCGTTACATAGATCTTCATTATAAAGTTTATGTCTTAAATAATAATTCATGTAGCTACTCACCCTCTGCCTGTGAAGCCAGAGTTGGGAGGCGTTTTGTCAATGTCGCATGAGTACTGGCTGCTGTCTCCATCACAGCTTCTCTCATCCAGACCATCCTCACAGTCCTGGTCTCCATTACACACCAGAGACTGGCTGATACACTGACCTGCGTCAAGGTTTCAATAAAGACTTTTCATTCCACATTGCAAGAGACATAGTTTAGAAAAAAACATGTGTTATTATACTGTATATGGAAAGTCTTTTTGAAGTATATAATGTGTAATAAAATATTGGCACATCAAGTGAAACCCTGAGCAAAGCCTAAAGCAAATGATTAGCCTAAGAAAACTCAGCCCAAACTATAAATAAATAAATAGGTAGGTATTGTGGCACTGATGTTGTTATTTAATACAAATTTAAATTCATGGTGAAAAAAGCTAGACCCATTTAGTTAAATACACGTATGTTGCAACATACCAGAGGTACAGCGGAACCTGTCTCCACAGCCTGTTGCCAGGGGACATCCTTTCTGTGGGACACACGGTTGTGTTTGTGTGGCTTCTTCTGAACATCGCACACCCCCAAACTGGGTGTACACCTCCACATGGCGAGTTTGCACCTGACAAGGAAGCAACCATAAACATGAAATTAATTAAATGAAATGATTATCACAATCCTTTTTCATTCAATCCATTTTTAGTGTTTTATTTTATTTTGCCATCAATTTACAAGGAAGGCACACTGTATACAAGATGTCAACATCTACATCTAAGTAGACAACATCTACAGCAGTTTAACCACCACCGCACCTGCTCCCCCTCCAACCACCTGCCCCCCCTTATCCTGTCAGCCCCTGTCTCAGTTCTCCCCAGTCTCCCCTACTGACCTCTCTGAACTCCTCACAGGAATGAAAACGGCCACCTGCACTCTGGACCCCATCCCCTCCAGCTTTGTCAAGGCCTGCCTTCCTGCTCTCTCTCCACTTATCACTGCAACATTAAACTCCTCCCTGTCGACTGGCATCGTCCCACCATCCCTCAAAATCGCTGCTGTCACCCCAATTCTGAAAAAAACCTGGACTCAACCCGGACACCCCAAATAACTTCAGTTCAATCTCCAACCTTTCTGTGCAAAGTTTGGAACGTGCCTCTCAACTTAAACATCACCTCCCTGTATGAAACATTCCAATCCACAGCACTGAAACACTCCTCAAAGTCAGCAGCGACCTTCTCCTCTCCTCTGACGCCGGTTACCTCCTCGACCTCATTGCTTCCTTTGACACCATCAATCACTGAAATGATTATCAGAATCTACATTTTTATTTTATTTTTACTGTTTTAATTTACTTTGCCATCAATTTAGAAGGAAAACCCACTGTATACAAGATGCATACATGTATAGATGTATCACATAATCAGACTAGGATTTCTATACTTTTTCTGGTCTTTCATTACTCCACTTTAGGTCCAACAATGTTGTAATTTACTGCTGTGAAGCTGTTTTTAGAGTAATTTAGTATTTTATTTTCACCATTAAAGCAGCCCCTATTGGATTAATAACATTTACTATAAACATCAGATTCATTCCATCTCCTCACCCGACTTGAAACCACCTTTAACATCACTGCCCTTTCTTCCAGTTCATCTCCATTAATAACTGCAAATACCCCACCGCTCCCCTCCCCCAAGGTGTCCCCCAAGGTTCAGTTCTTGGCCCCCTCCTCTTCATCCTGTACCTGTTCCCCCTTGGTCACATAATCCGCTGTCATGGTCTCCAAATCCACCCACAACCTCATCCTCAACATCGACGGTTTCTCAGTATCCACCACATCCGGAATCTTGGCATCATCTTTGATCAAACCCTCTCTTTCAACCAACACACTTCACAGCTCACCAAGACTTCTTCTACCTCAAAAACATCTCCGTCCATCCCTCTCCTCCACAGCTGCAGAAACCTTCATCCACGCCTTCATCACCTCCCGCCTGGACTACTGTAACAGCCTCCTCTATGGTTCACCCTCAAAAGTCATCAAAAAACTCCGACACATCAAGAACTCTGCTGGGCGTCTTCTCACCCACTCCCGGACCTGTGACCACATCACCCCTGTCTTCTACAAGCTCCACTGGCTCCACAAGATCCTCCCCATAACCTACAAAGCCCTCCATAACCTGCCCCATCCTACCTGACTGCCTTCCTCTACAGACACACTCCCAGCCGCACCGTCCGTTCTGCTGGTGCTGGGCCTTCTCCATCGCTGCTCCCACCCTCTGGAACGCTCTACCTCAAACCCTCAGAGACTCCTCCTCACTCACCACATTCAAATCATCACTCACGACTCACCTGTTCAACACTGCCTTCAAACACTGGCCGTCTCTTCTCCTTATCCTAACTTTTTGTTCAACTATTTCTTTATTTTGTTTTATTCACTCTGTCAAGCGTATTTGAGTGTCTAGAAAAGTGCTATACAAGTCAAACATGTATTATTAATATTATTCATTTCACCACGATCAGTGGATATACTTGCTGTGGCAAATTATAATGCTGCCCAAACAGTTGACGACACAAAGTGTGCCACTGACCCATTGCAAACGTCCAAACAGTGCTGACATTTGAGGAGAAAAAGAGCTTAAAAAAGATATTATGTAGCTGTGTTGCTTCACACCACTGTGCCAGGGAATAAACTGCTCCAAATACTTACAAGTAAATACATAATTTAAATAAACTGTGTTCATTTATTGTCTGTAGTGCCTGAGCTCGCTCTCTAGTTCAGAATCTTTTAACAATCTCATCGCTCATGGTATCTTGGATGGTTACGACATTATGGATATTAATCAAAATCCTCGATACAGGATATAAAAGGGATTTTCACTTCTGGAAACTGACTGTTGAGCTCTAATTTTTGACGACACAGATACAGTTCGCTGTGATTCACAATCTGCTTAATGGCTTCATGTAGTCTGTATTCAAACACTACTGGGAATTTGGCCATTGTTTAAATAATTTGTGTGTGCTCTGTATTCAGTACATTACATTATGAGGACAATCTGGAGACACAACTTAAGTCTTCACAAGATCATATGTACTGTACAGTATTTTAGGTTGTAATGTAGTTGTACAGTTAGTGTTTTGGTATTGTGCAATTAGGGTTAGCTTTTGATCACACTTCCAGGCAAAGAAATTAAAGTCTACACAATGTCCTCACAAGTACGGCACGAGTATTTGTGTGCTCTGAAGTACCTTCGTACTGGAGCACCCATCACACTCAGACCACTGTCCATAGGGCCCCCATCTGCAGTTCACAGGCTGCTGACAGCTGAGAGAAATGGAATTTAACATTATTAAAAAGAACATTTATATTATATTCCTCTCTGAATGAACTGAAAAGCTGTATTCTTACGTCCCAGGAGTATAGATAATGTGGAGAAGAGAGACATAGTTTGCACTATTACTCCATTATTATCCAAGTGAGAATATCACACTCAGATGTTAAGCTTGTGTGGTTCGTTTGTGAACACATACCAAACTGGAGACAGAAAAACGACCAACAATGCCAAAGAAGACAGAACTGCAACCAAATCCATCTGGACACAAAAAGCAAAACAAATGTTAACTCAATCTTAATTAACCATGTTTGAAAAGTAATTCAGAACACAAAACATATTTTATAAAATGGTTTTATTCCTGACCAAAGTTATTGGCAGCAGTTATCATCATAACATGAAGGAAATTACTTTTTGGCATGAATACAAATTAAAGGTTGTTAGGACATAGAAATGTAATTCATCAGAATTTAAAGTATATATTTGAATTGTGCCAACAAATGAAGCTATATTCTATTGTTTCAACAAGAGTGAGTAAATCCTGGTAACTTTGGTTCGTAATCTGTTATCGATTACAAAACTTCAGTTGCGTAATGCAGGAAAACTGATTATGACTCAGGGTTGACTTCATCCTTCCCCTGTTAAATCTTATACGTTTTATTAAATAAGCTTTTGTTTTATTATTAACTCAGTGGAGATAAGAATGACAGATTAAAA
This sequence comes from Cottoperca gobio, assembly GCF_900634415.1. NCBI lineage: Eukaryota > Metazoa > Chordata > Actinopteri > Perciformes > Bovichtidae > Cottoperca > Cottoperca gobio. The sequence continues at coordinate 4,099,970 of NC_041366.1, forward strand.
TTGTTTTAATTAATACTTTAAGAACTTCTAGTTAGGTTGACTAAACGTCCAGTGGATCTTGACTTCACTCAAGTTATCTAGAAACATTGTTATTTTATTTGCATAAACTTCCCAACATTCATTGTAATTAGGATCAAATTGAGGTCTTTTTTTATATGCAAAAAGTTACATGATGGAGGCTGTTATGTGTCCTTTTGCACATGTGTCTCAGAGGAGTAAAATCGATGTCTCTTCAAACTAAATGAAAACACTGATGTTGAAGACATGTAGACACTCCCTGCATCCATAGCACTCTACCCTCATGTTCACCGATATTGTTTCTCGGTCAGTTAAACAGCAGCAAATCCAAAGTATTATCACCAAAACTATTTTAAAATCAAAATCCAAGCTAACTTATAAATTGATCATTTGTAAGCGGTAGAGCAGACAGATTTGAATTTAAAGTAAATCAACATTAATATTATCACAACTCAGAGAGTTTATAATATCATTTATATAAGTGACTTAACTAAAAATGTTGTTGCCTGGATATATTTGGAGCATTAGAATAATACTATCCAACTTTTGATATTATGGAGACACAAAGTCTGTATGATCGCTGTGTTGTGCGGTTTACAATACCTTCATGATGTGCTCCTCAGGCTCCGGCCCTCTCCTCTGTTCCATGGAGCGCTTCGGGTCATTTAATCAGCAGCGGGGGAGATTGCTCAACAGATCCCTGAGTTCAGGAATTCCCAGACTGAAGAAACTCGAATCAATCAAATAAAACAACCACATTTTTACCGACCCAGTGTTGTTTTCCACAGCTGCAGTCCGTGACCAGTCTTTTTGTTCTTTTGTGAGTTTATTTCCATTAACAATTGTGATGATCCTGTTTGCTTTGTGTGCTGAAGGGTTCAAAGGGAAAAGTGATGAAATCAGTTTTTTTCAGCCTCATTGGAATTTGACAGGAATAGTTGCATCACAATTGTTTATTCTTGATAAGGACACCAGCAGCTAAGTCTAACCTGTTTGGCAAAAGGTAATACAAATCCCCATTTGGGCCATATTTTAATGCATTTTTATATTACATTACATTACAGTTAATTTAGCTGACACTTTTGTCCAGAGCGACTTACAATAAGTGCAAACAATCATGAGGATACAAACTCAGAAAAGGAACAATCTTGCAAGTAAATTAGCTTCAAATAGGTGCAATCCTTTTGCAGAACAATAGCTTCAAATAAGACACACAAAAGTGCAACACACAGAAACAATAGAATACAAATTCAACTATTAGCTACAAATAAGCCAAACCAATGTAAGTGCAACATACAAAGAACAGAATCATTTGTTTCTTTTGTCGAGGTGCAGTTGAAACAGGTAGCATTTGACTCTGTTGCTCTGTAAATACAAAATGCATGTGGAAATAACATCCACATCTTCATTTGTAAAATCAATTTCCTATTTATGCCAGCATGCAAGTACTAATTTAATCTACATTTCACATTTATAGCCATAAACACAGTGTCTTAATGTCAAACTGTTATTTTCCATCTAGTGGTAACTTAAGTTCTTCTTTAGGGTTCAGCACCAGGTCACACGTGACATACTGTAGCGACACAGTATGTTTTCTTCATGTTTCCATTACAGGTGAGCACAGAGTGAGTGGATACGCCCTCTTTCCTTTCTGGTCTTGTGACATTTCTAAATCTAAATCTTCTCCTCTGACGGCAGCTGTGGTTGGGAATGTTGTTTTGCAAATTACAATCACACAAGACCCAGCTTGCCTCCATCTCCCATTATTTATTGCTTTGATTATTTTTTCCTTTCCTTTTTTTATACTTTCCATTCCCATCGCTATTTATTTTCTTTGAACTTTTGCTTTGAAGTAACTCGTTAGACACACACAAATGCATTTTCACATGCAACGACTATTTATCTTGCACTTCACAAACTCAACTTGTAGTTCCCACACTTTAACTGTAACTATATTGTGTCAATGCTGTTCTGTCTGTGACACGTTTACCGCTGTTTAAGTCTTGTGTCTCTAGAAATAAGAAATCTAGTGTTTATTCACTAGGGATTCAGCTCTCATTATTCTGTACAGGTAAAGAAGTGTTCTTCATGTGCGTGATACACTACATACACGTATGTAATACTTTGTCAGTTAATGTAACACCCTGACCAGAACGGTGCATTGAGAAAGGATTCAAGGATCATGTATTGTCATTACGCAATATAGGGTTGCACAACTAAATGCAGTTGTAGCTTAGATCTTTATGCTACACACAAAAAACATGACAACACAGGACAACAACAGCAGTAGTTGTTGTATTCCTGAAGAGCATTTTAATTTGCAACAGGAGGAATGTGAGCAAACAAAACCAATGGGGAATTCTCAGCACAGAAAATATGGCTGACATCTTTAGCTCCCCTCTGGGCTCTCCTCCAGAGCGAAGTCCTTGGTGGTATTTGGTAAAGCAGGTCGGACTCACTGGTTCGGTGGTCAGAAGATGTTGTGGGTGGTGAATGTCTCAAAGTCCGCTTGACTTATTCCATTTACTATGTTTCCGTCTCCGATGTCGCTGAGAGTATCTTTGTGATATGCCATACGTGATTCAGTAAAAAAATTGTTTGCCATCATCACTGCCAACTTACACTGCTTCCATGATCGAGACAATGTAACCAAAAACATTTGAGCAATGTTTTCAGGCCAAGCAGGAAGCTGTTTGCAACAGAAACGCTCAGTTCCTAACAGCAGACAGAAACAGTTAGAGACTAACTTGTGAACATGGTGGAGTATTCAGCAGCTAAAGAGACAGATACTTCCCCTCAGGAGTTGATGGAGTGGAAGAGTGAATATTGCACATACAGTACATTCATCAGCTGGCCAGGAACACACCTCCAAATGAATTATAATGTTGCTGTTTGTATCATATTAACTTTTGGTGTTGTGTCCACAGCTTGTTCCCTATGCCCCAATATGGTTATTACAGTTAAAGTAAATGAACAAGATGGTTTTCTAACACACAAATAAATACCATTTACCTGATTTAGTGCCCTCTTTCAAATTGTACGACTATATGTGTACATGTGTCTCTGTCTGTGTGTGAGTGCTATGCAAAGCATGTGGAAGAGGGTGTGGGAGGTCACTGCAGGCTGTCAAAAACCAGTTATTGACATGTGAGACTCACATGTAACACAGACTGAACATGACCTGAAATGTGACTCTACAGGCTGTGAAATAACATCCTGAAACTGTTGAGGAGCACTTCTGTTACATGTAGACAAACTAATATTTCCAGTTTTGTAGTAAAAAAAATGCAGAAGTTGAACTTTATACTATTTTAAGTTATTGATCTGTATCCTTTGTTAGGTTAATCATAGTTTCCATCGGAATTCATTTCACACATGGGAAAGAGGAACAACAGGGGCAGCTAACATCCTCATTCAACTTACAGTACATACAGTATATAATGCTACAGACTGGTTTTCCTCCACTACATATCACAAGGACATACTGAACATTTCAATGTTACTATATTTACCTGATGGTTGTAGTTACTTTGCAGATTGAGCATATGATGTGACATTGTGCTGCTAATACTGCTTTGCTTTTAGAGACCATTTTGAATGCAAGACATTTTAAGTAATGGATTTCACTTCCAAATGTATTGACAGGCTGTTGTGGAATGTAACTAACATTTACTCAAGTACTTTTCAATTTTGAGGTATTTCTACTTTACTTGAGTATTTCCATTTATGCGACTCCACTACATTTTGGAAGCCAATATTGTACTTTTTCCTGCACTACATTTCATTGACATTAGTTACTTTGCAGATTCAGACTATCAATCCAAAATATAAATCATCAAATAAATGATGATGCATTAAGATACTCAGTAGTATATGAAATAATTTAAATAAACTCCACCTTAATTAGCAAACATTAAAGTGATGAACACATGAATGCATTAATATATATTGGATATACTATAAGCCAGTGATTTAATAAAGTTTATTCTCAAATGGACCATTCTACATAATGAGTAGTTTTACATTTGGTACTTTAAGGTAATTTTAATGCTAATGATTAAGTAATTTAGTGTTTCTACATTGTGGTATTACTACTTTTCAATTTCAATAAAAACAACCAAAAATATTGATTCGAATTAAGACATTTAGCTATGATTTTAATAAGATTAAATAAAAGGTTAGGAACAGTAGGCTGCATAAACGGTTATAATCACATTTGAAATAAGAGACAATCATTTTAGCTTTAAAACTAATTGGATGTGAAGCTAAATCTAAATTATGATTACATGTTTTAACATACTGACTTTCCTGGAGATCTGCTGGCCGTGTTCCCACAGTACCCGGACTCCACCGACAGATGTCGCCCTTTCCCCGAGCCCCAGGAACAACAGGCGGACTATTACAGCTGTGCAGCTCGGAACACACACACACACACACCTTTCAGCAGCCAGTGAGGCAGGCTTTCTTCGACAGCGTCACCACCCTGCATGGATCTCGGTTTTCCCGGTTAGTTTTCAGAGGGTGTTCGCGGTCTGTTCAGAAGGATTGTGGACTTAATTTTGTGTGTGTGAGATTTAAATGGTGCTGCCGTTTTACCACGGAACCCTGCGAGAGTTTTAGGACGCGGAGCAGACTGCTGTCCACTTCTACACAGTGAGTTACTACTCATGTCTGTCCTGCATGTGTGTGTTTACGCAGCTGTATGTAAGCCGACAGTGTCTGATAGCGTTTTACTCATAATCGTACACTGGAATCTGAACTGCCGTTTACACAGTGTAGCCAGCATTTTACTTCTCGTGGTACACTATATTATCGTGTCAGAGCTTTTAGCCTTTTTATCTACATATTCCTCCATGAATCTTACACAATATCAGACCGCACAGTGTGAAAAACAGGTCTGAGCCCAATCTGTGAAGCAGAGTGAGAACAGACTCGTTAAACTGAAATGATGTGAAGAAACAGTTAAAGTTGTTTATAGTATATCATAAAAGTAGCCTGTCAAGGTTTACACGTGACATGTGCATATCAACTTTTAACAATTAACTTCTATGTAAATAATACATTTCTATCAATTTTGTAATACTGCCAAGTTTTAAAACTGATGAATTACACAATCTTTGCTTTTATCTTAACTGTGACTATTGATGTCTAATAGGGTATCTTTCCTGCATAATGTTCTAACTGTTTCTTAAACTCTTCCTGACTTTATATCTACGTCCTGTATCTGTGCAAATAAATAAAGGAACATGTCAAATCTACAAGTGTTAAAGGGTGGAAAGTATCAAGTATTTGAAATACTGTTAGGTACCAAAAACTCTGTGAAGTTCAATTTGGAGGGACAAAGTGACCTTGTTATGGTGCAAGATCATTTATTATCTTGAAATAAAATGACTAAGAAGTTAAACAAATAGTCAATTAATCAATTTGTTTATTTAATCTGCTACTATTTTAAATCATCGTCTGTTAACGGAATATCTTTGGTTAAGGACAGTTATTCAGAAAATAATGGCTGTCGCAACAAAAAAGATTTTTATAATCAAAGTGACCCTCTGGTAGTGAGGACACATTTTTTGTGGCCCTCACTATCCTCAAAGTTGCCCATCCCTGCTGTAGGGGTAAATGAACAATCTCACCCAGAGGAAAATGACGGAATGCGAAGGAGGGTTGGTTAGTTTGTTTGGTGGAGATGTTTAATGGTCATGGCCTTAGCCTTTCCAGGCTAAACGAAACAACACGCTCCAATACGGTCTCTCCCACAGTCCTTAGGCCGTTCTCTGACACACACACGTCCCTCATCCAGGACTCAGCCTACTGCAAGAGACCAGAACCAGGTTACCACCACTTATATTATTAGACTGACTACCTGATTCCCCAGGACGCCGCTGTTCGAGGCATTGATATGCAAAACAAATGGAAGAGTACAGTTAGGAGAATACGAGAGTGACTCGCCACAGAGGGCTTACTTAACCCTCTCAAACGCCAGCTGACACCGCTCCGTCCACTGGACCGGATCTGAGGCAACCTTTCAGGTCCGGTCGGTCAGGGGGCTGGTCCGCTCAGAATAGGCTGGAATGAAGCGTCTGTAGGCTGCCCAAGTGGTACCCCGGATACCATATCTCCCTCCGCCCTACCGCTTGTTCAGGTTGGCTGTGTGTGAGCCCCTCTCTCCTCAGAGACTCGAGCACTGCCCCAACCTCCTGCATTTACTGCTCCTCACGTCTCGCTGTGGAGGATGACGTCATCCAAGTAAGCAGCAACATATGCAGAGTGGGGACACAGAACCTGATCCATGAGCTGCTGGAAGGGGGCTGGGGCCCCAAACAACCCGAACAGAAGAGTCACAAATTGGTACAACTCGTACAGAATGAACAATGCCGTTTTTTCATTGGACTCTGGAGATAGAAGAACCTACCAGTAGCCCTTTGATAAATCCAGTGTCATATAAAAACGAGCCGTGCCTAGCCAATCCAGGAGTTTGTCGACCCTGGTCATCAGATAAGCATTGAAGTTGGACACCTTATTAACCCTGCAATGGTCAACACAGAACTGTATTGACCCGTCGCACTTGCGTACCAGCACGACAGGGAACCCCCAGTCACTGCTGGGACCATCTGAACCATCATCAGCCTGAAGCTCCGCCTGAACAATTTTCCTCTTGTGTTCGTAACAATGAAAAGTCCATTTAAAGCTCTGAAAGACATTCCCAGATCTACAGTAATGCTCTATCACGGATGGTGCATACTCACAATGGCAGGGTAAATATTGTATAGAATTCTGCAACAAATGACCTACATGGGAACTGAAAAGGTTACAACAACATTTGACATAGAAGTCTTTAGGTCTTATGTTTCTGCTTTGTACCTGATACAAAACGTGCTCTCACTCTTTTACATTCAAGGTTTCTTCTCCGAATCATCATCAATCAATGTGAAAGTCAACACGTAGCAATGGTTTCAACATGCATCAGCAGATTTGTGCATTTTGTACATCTTACTGTAATGTGATTAGGGATGTCACGATACCAGCAGTCGATACTAATACCAGTGAAATTCCACGATTCTCGATATCAATTATATACCACGGTAAAAAAGTAAGAGAAAACAATAAATCCCATCTACTTTAACATACACTCATACCGCCTTTTGTGGAGATCATGCATTAGGTTGTGTGTGTCTGTCTGTCTGTCTGTCCACAGCTAATCTCGCACATTAATGGACCCATCAGCCTTATATTTTATGGCATATTTAGGACCGTATGCTTAAGGACCTCTCTAAGTTGCGGTAGTTCACAATTTTTGAAAAACCTATTTATTGACAGTTTTATACCATCGCTGACTCCTCTTAACCGGCCTTTAGGAGCCACACGTGATCAACAACTGCTTCAGTAGCGAAAGGCCTTTCTGGTTATCAGCTAGGCTAAACAAGCCTTACTTAGTCTGCTGCAGGCACAGTTTGGCCTTTATGGTGGGTCAAAAACTGACATCCATAAACAAAGTTTGTTCTCATTTTGAACCATCTGCAGATTAATGCCATACACAATACGATATGATTCACTAAAGTTTCTCACACCTCGCACTAGCATTAGAGATTCATATCAATATGTATTTAGCCTCTACTTAACCAAACATAATGAGTGACGGATTATGTAACAGTAATTCTTTTTTCACCATATTGCGTATGTAAACTTAACACAACGCGATAACGATATTAGTGGCGATAAATAAATAAACAGACGTTAAAGTGTACTCAGTGATGCCTTTCTGTTTCTTTCAGTATACTGCTAAAACACAACTAACTGCCTCTTAAATTACAAATATGAAAGGAAAATATTTCCAACAAACATTGAACTGTCTCTTCATAAAATAGCTTTAGTGTCTTGTTCCTACGTTTCTGGCTGTTGACACAGATATTTAGGCCATGACATCATAATGCGAGTGTTAGGTGTTAGGTTCCATCTGAAAACGACATTGCTATTTTTATCTGAGTCAGGAGGCATCTCCAAATAGATTATGACAATGTTGTGAAGTATTTTTGAATATATTGAAATGATAAATCAGGCTTAGAAATACTTTGTGAATCCTATTCACAAACTCACAAAGGAGCCCAACTCCTGGGTTGAAACACGCCGTATGAATCCCAACACAAGGCTCAGTAAACAAGATCCAAGCGAGGCCCAGAATGTAGTAGGGATGTTTTTCACAATGCGCTGGCAGGATCCCAGCACTGTTGGCTGCAGATGGATGTCACGTTGGAAGCAAACGTTCTCTCTCCAGGAAGGATACACATTGTGATACCACGAGGAAAATATTTTATTATTATTTACTTTAATATGATTAAACAGCATTTTCTGACATCTTGAACATTACTTAAACCATTAATTGATGATGAAAATAATTGATTCTTCTTCTTCTGTCGATCGACTAATCAATTAGTTGAATAATAGTTGCAGCTCTAAGTTGAATTGCAAACGTAAGGGGAAAGCAATGAATGGAGGTAAAATGTCAGATGAAGTATAAATTATAAAAAGAATAAGTGTTAAGTATCTTTAACTGATATCTGGTCTCTGTAAAAACAGAAACCAGATATCAGTTAAAGCGGGGGTGTCAAACTCAATTAAGTTCAGGGGCCACATAAAGCCCAATTTAATCTCAAGTGGGCCGCACCAGTAAAACCAGACCATAATAACCTATAAATAATGGCATAAAGTACATTCTGAAAATATTCACATTTAATAAACTATCTTTTTACAAAACATTATGAACAACCTGACATTTCTTAAGAAAAATAAGTGTCATTTCAACAATATTATGCCTCAGTTTATCATTTACACATGTGCATTACAACTTACAGATCACAGTGTATCTACAAAGGCACACAACATTTAGTCACAGGTATCTAGAACTGAACAATTATTTTACTTTATGATCAAAACTTGTCAAGATCTAGAAATTATTTTCAATTTAGATTAATTTCCACATCTGTGTAGTAATCCTGACACACCACACCATACAAACTAAAGTGGGAACTTTAAGTTACTTTTATTGAAAAATTGCAGTTAATGGGTTATCTGTAATCTTTACACTTTGCAAAATCATCCTGCGGGCCGGATTGGACCCTCTGGCGGGCCGGTTTTGGCCCACGGGCCGTATGTTTAACACCCCTGAGTTAAAGTGACACTCATTTAAATGGTCTTGATGAAAATCTGAAATAAGATCCTTTTAAAGCAGCCAAAGGTGTGACTTCACATGTAGAAGTCAATTAAATGAAAAGTCCTAAGAACTTGAATATCTTAAAGCAGTAACAGTACAATGTTACTAATCTACACGTGTAACAAAGTAACCGACTTCTTCCAGCTGAAACGGATAAGCTGATATGTATGCACGGGTGCAGGATTTACAAACGGAAACATTCAGTCATTTGATAAATGCGTTTATCTAAAGCACGTTACGGTTCTGGGACTCTATACAGTTTTATCATGGGTGTACCCAACCTCTACTCTGAGAAGTTAAGGAGTGTTTAATGGTGGTAGTGGGCTGGGCCTTCATGGGCTGTATGGTTCAGCTGGGTGGACTGCACTGTGAAACTAACATTCGCCACATGTTTTCTCCTCAGCTCAACACCATGGCTGCCGCTCTCACCATGCTCTTCTTCCTCCTTCACATCTTCACTGCTTCAGTGCAGGGATCAGCCTCTGATCAAGGTACGTTTATGAATATAAGTATAAGTAAGTCAGAATTTAAACACATTTGTTGGCATTTGAATACTTGAGAGAGATTTGAAATGATTGCTATTATATAATGTAGTGTTATAGTGTTTATTTTCTTTAACTATTTGGTTTGGAATCTGAAATTGAAAATTGCAATCTGCTTTTAATGGACCACAGGACAATTTCAGCCCTGAATAATACAAAAAGTGTATAGTTGCATTGTTACTTTGTGCTCCGTACTGCTTTGGCATTCAAATGAATATGAAATGTGTTGCGCAACACCACACAGAGCCAGCAGATTTCTAGTGAAGTGGCTTCCCAGGAATTCTAGAGAGCAGAGAGTACTCCACTGCTGAACAATGGGAAGCTGTTTAGTGTGTCTCGGCCCCCCTTTCTTCCACACAGCCCCTCAGTGGTAGTAAACAGACTGTGCATTTGCATGCATGGCTTGTATTTAAACCACAGATATAAACTAGGTCTGCATTGACCATTAAGTCACATGGGGACATCCTGTGCTTTGTCTGGTTACATAACACTATTAGTATAGTTTAGCGGAGGTGTAGACGGAGTATGTGTTCTCCTCTAATCCCGTTCTCCTGTTATTTAGTTTTATTCCGGGTTTTTTCATGCCTGTATGAACAAGACTGCTGTGTTTTGACAGGCATTCAATTTCCCACTGCAACATAAAAAGGGAGTGAAAGCTTTCAACTGGCTACCAAATTGTTCTTTGGACTCAATGGTGCCTCAGCTAGCTATAGCTTTTATTTTATGCAGACTTGGTAGCAAGTTTGCCAACTTTTAATAGGCTTCAGATTTCTGCCTTCATCCCACATTGTGTTGACTGATCAAAACCTGTTTGGAGTGTGGTGTTGGCTGCTTAGCTTAATTCATTGTAAGAGACATGAGTAAATACTCAGGGTGGGGGAAGGAGTGCTAATGGCTAACAAAATAATTATTTATAAATAATCTTTTTTTTAAATGAAAAAGCACTTCACAATTCGCAGAACCCATCTGCTGTGGCTACCGGCTACTTCCCATTCCTCCAATGATACACAGGTTGCTGCTAGCCACCTACTCAGTCTCACCATGTAGCTTAAAGTAGATTGGTAAGCAATATGAAAACATTTAACATAGCAAGTTAAGCTACATTGAATCAAACTGGATAATTTAACTTTGAAGCTTATGCTTAAGATCTTTCAACAAATATGTTGTCACTGCTGGTGAAGATGTTTGTAATTCAGAGTAGGCCTTCTCAGATATCAGTAACATTCGTGAGATATTAGAGTTTCCCACAGAATTAAGTTAGCAGTTTACGGCAGCAGGATAGCCGCTTACAGCATGCGTACCTTGACAATCCAGCTGTATTCCTTAACGTTAACTTGAACTTTTAGCTATCCTTACTAGCTAGGCTCCTTACATACTTGCTAATAACTCATTTGAAGAGTTGGGTCTTTCTGAGATTGACAGCGTTGTGGTAAGCTTGATTACATTGGAGAAGCTAGCAATATTAAACTAGATTCTTTAAATTATCCAACCAAAAAACCCAGCCCAATGTTGTAAACTCTTCGCAATGGAAGTAGCTAGCAGCAGCAGCTCCAGAAGTTGCTAAATCCAGCGAGAAAGTCGCCAAATTGGCAGCAGTGACGTCCCGTTCCTTCAGGTCTCCCTGTAAAGCCATTTCCCCCAATGTATCATTGTGATAATGAACGCAAACAATGGACATGACTATTGTTAGTACTCACAGCTGTCAAGCAGGCAGATGGTAGAAGACTCAGACAGGCAGAGTGCACTTAGACAGGCAGACTAACTCAGTGGTTCACAAACCTTTTCTGCAGGCCCCCCCTTTGGTAGATTAGAATATTTCCGAGACCCCCCTGGGAGCTCTGTCACAAACTTTTCAATGTTATGCTAGCAGGGCTCAAGCCTTGCCGCGCCCCCCCTGCCAACCACTTTGGGAAACACTGGACTAATTTATCAGAGTAAACTTGAATGCATCAGTTTTGTTCATAATACTACTTGTCAGTAGACTCTTCTCACATGAGGAGACTGTGCACTAGTTAATCGATCGTTGATGGTGTTGTTCTCTGACGGATAAGAAAAAGCACCACATCTTATATCACCCAGGAATCAGGACATTGCTTCTTGATGTGATTACGAGATCATCCTGTCGCTCTTCACATTCGGGCATACACAAGCTTTTTTTGTCTCTTTTTTAATTTTATGTTTTGCTCATTAGGTTAGTAAAAGGTTCCACAATCAGTTTTGAGAGCATTGTGGCTCTTAGCCAAGGAAGGAAATGGCTTTTTCTATATACGGAGGATGAGGTATTTCCTCCTGAGAGTGAACTGATTGATGTCTAAACACGGGATTCTCTAAATAACCGTTTGCCCTGTGTGCTCATAGGAAAGACATTAATAAAGGCTTCCCACCAACACACTGTGCAGATGTTAATAGATGCTATGATGGGAAAACGCACTCAAAAGACAATACGCTGTGTTCTACCTGATAATAAACAGCATCTGCTGTATGTGGGGGTCCTTTGAAGGGAATTACTAGCTGCTATTTCCTCCTCCATTCAAAATTGCGGCAGAAGAGGAAACGCATGTGGGCTTTTCAAAACAGATTGACTAAGGATGTTTTTGTTTCGCCCTGAAGCAGATTGTGTCCGCAGCACTCGGAGAGAAATCAGGCTGTAAACATGTTTACTTTGTATGCTTTTGGCAGTTTGCCTAAGAAAGGGGTTGTCCTATAACGAGAATGGGTTGTACATTTATATTTTCTGTCTTAGAAATTGTGTGGCTCAGAAAGTGCTCGGCTTCACATGTTTACTTACACCAGGAGTGAACTCTGCCTGGCGGCTGTTGAGCAAACACAGCAGCACTCAAGCACACAAGCACACAAATTATGGTTTGCAAGTGGATCTAATATGTTGAGGTGTACTGGCTCCTTCAAAATTTTACTTGAAAGTACAAAAGTATTTACAGCAAAATGTGAACATAAAAATACTTGATTACCGTAATTGTTTGGTATATCCATCAAACAATGGGTCGGACCAACTAATCATTTCAGCTCAACATATTATACCAGGAGACCGCTGTTCATGTCTCATGCGAAACCAAAAGTCAGCATTGACTTATTTTGTCTTGCTTACATAACTTGCGTCAACGTACCTAATTTACACCATTTACATAACGTACTTAACTTATGTACGTAAATTATGTTACGTAGCAAAGATACTTATTTTAACACAAACCATGATCTTTTCCTTAACCTAACCAAGTAGTTTTGTTTCCTAAACCTAAGTGACACCAAAGGGGAATGCTGCGCGTTAAAAAGTAACGCCGAGGTGTCTGACCAAGCGTCCGTATGTGACGAGTCAGGAATGAGAAAGTGTTGGAAAGATCAAGGTCTTGGTTAAATACAGCAATTGTCAACACTGACTTGAACCACAAGTTGTGCCACATAACATAATCCAGGCAGTAATTACATTTGCCCTCAAAACGTATATGCCAATACAATTTAATAGTATACAAATGTAATTTGTAGAGAAACAGAGTTGCAAATAAATCTGGTAGAAAAAAAGGTACAATGTTGCCCTGTGAAATCTAGTAGTACGAATAGAGGTGGGTGACAGTATGTCATTTTCTATCGCAATATTCTTATATTTTTTGCAATCTCGTGAACCCATCTCCATCAGTCTGACAATGATTTGGGGGGCAATGGTCAATATTTCTGGGGTTCTGTTGTAGCCAGTGGATATCTGGGCCAAGACTTCCTCTTCCATGCGCCGGTCATTGTTTACAGTCTTTAGCATCTTGAGATGTGAGACTGGAGATGCAGTTAAGAGACGATGTCTGCAACCAGATTGTTTCAAGTAGCCAGTTTACAAGCTAATTTTAAGCTTGGTCTGAAGATGGCCAAGATTGTATTTTAGCCTCTTTTGCTCTTCACACTGACTGTTTACCTGCATGCAACCAAAGCCCACTAAAACATGGTTGGTCAATACTACTCGAACTTCAAACATAAACCAGAATTCATCTGGTGCCAGATATTTTCCGGTTGCTACACATTACTATGCAGATATCCGTTTATAGAGATTATATTTTGTGATACAGTACATTATCTGGAAACATATTTCAGAAGCCAGTGTACAGTGAAATGCTCAGATCTTTATGTCTGTGTGTTTGAAAAACCCTATATATGGAATACACAGAAATGACACATTTTCCCGGTCACATGCACACAATTTAGAAACCATCCACATGTGCTCATGTATCATGATGAAATGAGCCATATAAATGTTCCACATAGCGGAGTGTCAAATTGATTTTTCTCTTAATCCTGAGCTAAGCAGAGTTCCTAGGAGTCAGGATCTGGTAAACAGGTTATTTTTAACATGTAATTCCTTTTCCCAGAAGCACCCTGAGAGGGCCAGAGGTATTCATCATCCGCTCCGAGCGGTGCCTCTCAGCTGGGAAGGAGCCATCTTGTGCTCAGTCTGCACGGGCTTGTGTGTTGTTCTTGTCTGACATGTTGATGTCCCCAGAAACATTGATCAGAAAGCCTCCTGGTAATACAATCAACAGTGTTTGCTTAACGGAACGTAAAAAAGCTCCCTCAGCTCTTTGTTTAAAGGACCAGTGCAACCACATTAAACACATAACACTTTCCTCTAGTGATACAGTAGCTAGTCATGCAGATTGTTTTCTAAGCAAACTGTCTAACAATAAGTCTAGTGGGGAATTTCCATTATCTGGATAATCCTTAATATACTGTATATAGATAGACAGACGGATATTAATAAATCTAAAGGGTGTACTCACTTTTGAGATATACTGTATATATATATATATATATATATATATATATATATATATATACAGTATATATACAGTATATCTCAAAAGTGAGTACACCCTTTAGATTTTTGCAAATATTCTGTTATATCCTTTCAGGGGATAACATTATCCTACTGAAACTTTGATATAACTTAAAGTAGTCAGTGTGCTGCTTGAATAACAGTATAGATTTATTGTCCTTTGAAAATTACTCAGTACACAGCTGTTAATGTCTAAACAGCTGGCAACAAAAGTGAGTACACCCCATAGTGAACATGTCCTAATTGTGCCCAATGATGTTGTTTTCCCGCCCTGGTGTCATGTGACTCGTTAGTGTTACAAGGATTCAGGTGTAAATGATAAGCAGGGCTGTTAAATTTGGTGTTTTGGGCACAATTCTCTCTGAATGCTGGACAACATGGCACCTCATGGCAAGGAACTCTCTGAGCGGCTGAAAAAAAGGATTATTGCGCTTCACAAAGATGGCCTTGGCTATAAGAAGATTGCCAACACCATGAAAATGAGTTGCAGCACAGTGGCTAAGATCATACAGCGGTTTTCCAGGACAGGTTCCACTCGGAACAGGCCTCGCCAGGGTCGACCAAAGAAGTTGAGTCCACGTGCTCAGCGTCATATCCAGAGGTTGGTTTCCAAAAATAGACGTGCGAGTGCTTCCAGCATTGCTGCAGAGGTTGCAGAAGTGGGATGTCAGCCTGTCAGTGCCCAGACCATACGCCGCACACTGCATCAAATCGGTTTGTATGGCGGTCGCCCCAGACAGAAGCCCCTTCTGAAACCGATGCATAAGAAAGCCCGCAAACAGTTTGCTGAAGACAATGAATCCAAGAACATGAGTTACTGGAACCATGTCCTGTGGTCTGATGAGACCAAAATAAACCTGTTTGGGTCAGATGGTGTCCGGCGTGTGTGGCGGCACCCTGGTGAGGAGTACCAAGACAAATGTGTTTTGCCTACAGTCAAGCATGGTGGTGGCAGCATCATGGTCTGGGGCTGCATGAGTGCTGCCGGCACTGGGGAGCTGCATTTCATTGAGGGACACATGAATTCCAATATATACTGTGACATCCTGCAGCAGAGCATGATCCCCTCTCTTCGGAAACTGGGCCGTAGGGCAGTTTTCCAACATGATAATGACCCTAAACACACCTCCAAGATGACAACGGCCTTGCTGAAGAAGCTGAAGGTTAAGGTGATGGACTGGCCAAGTATGTCTCCAGACCTAAACCCAATTGAGCACATGTGGGGCATCCTCAAGAGGAAGGTGGAGGAGTGCAAGGTGTCCAACATCCGTGCGCTCCGTGATGTCGTCTTGGAGGAGTGGAAGAAGATTCCAGAAGCAACCTGTGCAGCTCTGGTGAATTCCATGCCCAGGAGGGTTAAAGCAGTGCTAGATAACAATGGTGGTCACACAAAATATTGACACTTTGGGCACAATTTAGACATGTTCACTATGGGGTGTACTCACTTTTGTTGCCAGCTGTTTAGACATTAACAGCTGTGTACTGAGTAATTTTCAAAGGACAATAAATCTATACTGTTATTCAAGCAGCACACTGACTACTTTAAGTTATATCAAAGTTTCAGTAGGATAATGTTATCCCCTGAAAGGATATAACAGAATATTTGCAAAAATCTAAAGGGTGTACTCACTTTTGAGATATACTGTATATATATATATAGTGCCATTTAAGAGTTTTTAGCAAATTTTGATGATTATCAGGATAAAATTAATTGCAATTATTACTTTTCTAGATGGGTTTAGTTGAGTTCTGATAATTTCATCAAAGTTTTTGCTTTATATGTCTTTCCAGTGTATGTTATAAATTCCATTGTATGGCTGATATAGATATTTGAGAATATAAAAGATCATATTTGCCAATATTATTTTGTGTTACGTAATGTAATTAAAATATGTTAATGTATGTTTTAAATAATTTGGATGAAATGCGTTAGCATTCACATAAAAAATAAAAACAAACTTGACTGCTATCTGGTGGACAAACTATGTAGTGGCAACAATATTTCTGAATGACCTCCCACATATTTTTTATCATTACTCTACTGCAATTTCTTGTTACTTAACGGCAACACCCAAATATCTGCGATAAGCCTATACAGGCTGATGAGCCTGGCGGATGTTTTGGTCGGCTTCTCGTTTTTCTAAGTCCCAGTTACTCTTGCTAATCCACAGACCTCACAGACCGCAGTTTTCATCGGAAGTACTTTCTGCTGGAGTAACCAGAATAGTGTTTTTTGAAAGAGATGTTTCTGTTTTATTCTACACAGATCCACAGCATGCTTAACAATCAAGTCATTGGGATATCTACAGAAAATGTACAATACAATAATAATTATGCCATCAGTCAAATTCATATTTAACTAACCCTCTTTTTAGGCAAAATAATTACACTCAAAATACGAGTGTAGGGAGGTTGAGCGAGAGTCTGTAACCTTAACTGTACACCAATGCATTGGGAAACGGCAGCCAGATAAACTACCATATTAACATTATATGTGTATTATTAAAATTATATCATTATTTAATTTTTTTTTATACCACGGTTATCGTCAATACCAGTATATCTCGACACCGGCAGTGTGAACACACTACACACAGACAGGAATTGGGACCCAGCTCATGTCTGCTGCTAGAGAGGAGCAGAAATGTGCTCTGTGCACATTTGGTTTGACTTAGTAAAACACATCCAAGTAGTACTTTCTGTGCCTTTTTTAGGTACACTGAAAGCCGATAGCTCATTCCACGACAGCCGTGCCAGTGAACTCTCCAGCTGCAGCTTTCGCTTGAAGAGCAGTAAAATGACTTCTAGGAAAAAGCTGATATTCTCCGTGTGGCTGGGCCACTCGCTGGATTTAGGTTACAGTTTCTTTCCTGTCCCTGAAGTGCAGTGCAATGATGAGTCATAAAAGTTACAACAGAGAAGAGAAAGCAACATATCTTTACAGTATAAAAGATAATTAGATGTGTTCTCTCTCTCCTTCTCTCTTCCCTACAGTCCCCCCCCAGATAAACCCGCACCTCACCAGTTGTGTCTCCACCAACATGGAGACATTCCGCTGCAGATGGAATGTCGGAACTCCCCGGAGGCTCTCCGAGCCGGGAGATCTGCGCTTGTTCTACATTAACAAAATGTAAGGATGCAAACTTTGCTTATGTGCTTTTTCTGTGCGTTGAAGCAAATCAAGGCGACGGATTAAAACAGTGAGTAGAGGCCCGTCATTGGTTTCTTTTTTATGAATTCTCTTTTTATTTGCATACGAGGCAGAGTACAAATCATTTCAACAGAAGAAAAACATCTTCAACTATCCAGGCCTTTCAAAGAAAAGGATAATAATTATAATAAGTGCATAATGAAAAGAAACCAAACATTTACAGCAAACACATGGAGTTGATTATTAACCGACCCATATAAACTTTTGTTTGATCTTAGCATTGTATACAGTGCAATAATGCTATGTGACGCAGATAAAGACAGACACAAAAGAAAACTGTATATACAGTCTATGCAGTTTTCTTTATACATACTTTATATGTCTCATAAGAGAGGAAAGGAAATAAGTGTCACAAATGCACTTAAGCTTAAGTGAATTTAGGTTAGAGTTGTAAACCACACTAAAAATTCACCTACATGTTCAAGGTCAAGCAGGGTCACTGCTATTACAACTCAAATGTGCACATGGTTGTGTCTAAGCCTTATCTGGCATATGGTGCACCAGCTCACTCTGTTGACAAGGCAAAAGTCCACTTCAGGTTTACACTTAGTTGGGAGACATTACTATGTCTGAGGGCATTGTAGTGTTTCTCTCTTATCAAATAGCAAGTTGTTTCTTAGTTTTTATTACTTAGATCAGGAGTTTTAAACATTTTTCAAGACAAGGACTTCTTAGCTGAAAGACAGATGGAGCAGGGAACCCCTACATGTGTATACAATTGAGTTGATATTAAACTGGGCCTACAACGTGTGGGGCAGCCTAAAGTGACTTTGGTAAGTGAATGTATATATGCGCAACAAAAGGCCATGAGATTTCCTTAATATGCTGGTTAAATGATAAGCCTGATATTATTCTATATTTAGACCTTACCCAACAATGTGTTAGTCTTTCTGACTTCCCTACCCTGTCTGGTATTCAGCCCCAAGCCCACCGGTCCTTATGAAGACATAAATCAATACAAAACGCTCCGAATTATATAGTTGTACTTTTAAAGGAGACATATAATGAAAAACATTGGTTATCTGAATCAAAAGGGAATCTCCATAGACCTCCATGTTAAAATGCCCAGCTTTACTGCAGAAATAAACATGTTTAAAGGTAAAAAGAATATTAGGGGCCGCTTTGAGAGGCAGGTCACTAACTGCTTGCTGTCTGCTCTGCTGCTCTTTCTAAATGTATTTACATTTTTTTTATGCTGAAGCAAACAACATTATTGCTTTCATTAAAAATACATTTGAGTTCCCTGGAAACATTAAGAGAAGCACTTATAAATCAAGAATTGTATCTAATCTCGAATTTCTGAATCGGTATCTAACCGAGAGTCATAAACGTTCCTCCACCACTGCCATCAGGTCAAAATGTCAGCTTTGTTCAAAAGATATCTCATAATCTAATTGGCAGATTAATGAAATACAGCCCCATGACATTTGCTTTAGCTTTACCTTCAAGGCAACCTTTACATTTACATAAACCCCACTACTGGTCTTAGATTAGCTAATATATCTATCTATATATCTATATATCTATATCTATCTATCTAGATATATAGATATCTAGATATAGATATAGATGTGTATATATATATATATATATATATGCGCCGTATATATAAAATATTTAGGAACTGCTTTGAGTAGATTTTCTGACTGAATGAAGAGGTGTTTCCTGTCACCTCTTTGCTCTCGTTCATGCTGTTCTTTAGACCAAATGTTGTCTTCCCCCCTCTTGCAGACCCTCCAACACTCCTCCTAAAGAGTGGAGCGAGTGTCCTCACTACAGCACAGACAGGCCAAACGAGTGCTTTTTCAACGAGAAACACACATCCATCTGGACACATTACCGCGTCCACCTCAGCTCGAGGGATCAATCGATCATCTATGACGAGAAACTCTTCCACGTTCAGGACATCGGTGAGTGTACTGCTCCCCTGCACACCTTTCACAGAAACCCAGACAGAAAGTGGATTAAAAACCCATGTGAGGTTTCCTATTCCACTGTTTTTTTCCACTCAAAAGTCTAAAGACAGGATTTGTTTGAACACTGGTAAAGTACCAATGCTCTTATCCAACTTCCACCATAGCTACTATACCATTACTATCTGAAGAGCCTTTGGATACTACTCCCCACAATGATATTTTATGACAATCGAGTGCTTCAAAGTTCGCTGCAACAGTTTGGGGAAGACTGTGTCCTGTTCAATGGGACAGTGGAATGAATTGGACCGCTGATTGAGCCAGGTCTTATCAGCCAGCATCACTGTTGGATCTCACTAAAACTCATGTGTCTGAATGAAGACAAATCCCTGCAGACAGGTTCCAAAATCGAGTAGAAAGCCTGAAACCATAACAATGAAGGCTGTTATAGCAGCAGATTAATTCCATGGCTTAGAACTGACAGGTGTGTCCTTTTACTTTTGTCCATGTAGTGTAAAGGGCAGTGATCTTGACACAAGGATTCATTTGGTCTGTTTTCCCCCTGAAGCTGAGACACTACAGGCAAAAAACATTTGAGTTCTTTTCAATTTTGAAAGGTTGGGCTATATTCCATAACATGTCTTCTTTCAGACTAAAGGTAAAGAAAAAAATAAACACATTTAGGTGTTTATGTTACTAACTTTGTCTATTTGGTTTGTAGATTTCTCCTAACTTCAGCGAAAGTTTGCATATTTAAACATAACATTTCATAAAACATGTAACACAATAAATAATTGGCTTAATAGTAATCAACTGGGGAAGTTTCAAGGTGATATCTTTTAGTTAACTGCCTATTCACCTGTAGTGTTTTTGCAAAATGTATGGAATTTTACATTACATATCTTTAAAGGCTGTTATTTTCTCACTCTGAGCCAGAAACCACTACCACCAGTACCACTTACATGCACACAGAGGGGCTTGTTTATATATCACATTTCATTACTATATTCTTTTTTTATGGTTGTTGACAGTATTTCTGATTTACAGAGTGATGCAAAGAGATATCCACAATTCCCTCTGTAAGAAATCAACTGGGGAAGTTTCATGTTGTACCCTATTCACCTGTAGTGTCTGCTTTTAACAAACGTCCCTTTGGTCCCTTTGAACTCTCTGACTCCAACTAACATTCCTCCCCCGCCTGTATATTATAGAATGGATACATGAATACATGTGTGTAAGCTTTTAAGTTAAAACATTTTCTTCTTATTTTCTGGCCTGCAGTGGAGCCGGATGCTCCGGTCTACCTGAACTGGACTCTGCTGAATGTGAGTTTGACCGCCAATCACTATGACATCATAGTGAGCTGGAAGCCGCCTCAGTCCGCAGACGTGCAGATGGGATGGATGACGCTGCAGTACGAGGTCCAGTACCGTGACGCCAACTCTGACCTGTGGGAAGTGGTGGGTGTTTTATTCATGTATCATGTTAAATCCTACTTTTGTGCCTCAGTTAACCTCAGTACAGTTGCTTTCAAGAGTCCTACGGAGCATTGTTTCATTTTATAGTTAAATTATTGTCACATGAATGTTTTGTAGAGGAGAAGATGGTGAATCTGCAGCACTGCTTCTGTTATTTCAACCTTGTTTTCTTAACCACAGGCCGACATTGGGAAAGACACACAACGCTCCATTTATGGGCTTCAAGCTAATGCCAATCACGAGGTTCGGGTCCGGTGTAAAATGTTAGGTGGGAAGGAGTTTGGAGAGTTCAGCGACTCTATATTTGTGAACGTCCCATCTAAAGGTAAACACTAACTGCTTACAGGCTGGATGAAAAATGTTACTTTATACCTGAAGAGGCTGCAGCTGCATTTTATTGTCACCGTGAATAAACCTTTTAAATATGTATATTCCAGTAGTTACCTGTGATCAGAATGTACCAGTAGCCATGAGTGAATCCAGCTCCATTTTATGCCAAAATATTTGAGAATTTTCCATTGATAAGCCACAGTAAGCCATCGCACTTTATCTGGAAAAAACAAGCAGAAGAACAACTATCTCAGTATTTAGGCTACTATCTTTTTGAAGACATGTCAATGTTGCTTAAAGACTCTTCTGTCCTGCCGCTACAAAACATGTTACCTACGGCAAACAGTAAAGTAGAAGTTGATCCGTTTTATAAAGTGTAGGCCTTCCTCCATTTCTTTACCCAAACAAAGGTGGCAGCACTAGCTGGTTGCTGCTTTACTAGCTATCTCAAAGGTTTTATTTATTTTGGACAAAAACAGCGTTTTGTATTACTGTAGCTTTAATGAAATCAGCATTGCAAATATAACAAGACTGGAAGTCTTGCTGAGTTACTGTACATGTTGAGACATGTCGGTCTGGACCACATTTGGGGACTAATTGAATGACCAACCATGCAGCTAGCATGCCTAAACAATTATGTTGCATTCTAAAGTGAAATGTGAAGGATGATACAATTGGCTACAGTAGTTATACAGTAATTATGAAATGATTTAAAGGGGTAGTTCGGACCTTATTGTATTTTATTATCTTATTGTTATTACCACTGACTATGGATAAGTAGGCTACCTAATGCAACCTCACTTCACACAATCCAAAAATACCCCTTTAATATCAGAGCATGCCAGGTGTCTTCAGCTCTACACCAGGTTATTTAGAGCCTCTTTCAGACATGCACTTCATACAGTAAATGTGATGACAATTTTACATTGAGTCACTTTTACAGAACAGTTTATGTCTGAAGGACAGAGCCATTACGTTAACGGATAAATCCAGCAATGTTATGTATGTGATGTCTGAAAATGGCTTCTGTGATTAATACATTTGTCAAACCTAAACATATCCTATTTGTTTTGAGTTTTTGATGTAATATATTAAATGTGAATTTATTTTCCCAGTGTCAGGATTCCCAGTGATGGCCTTGCTCATCTTCGGTGCCTTGTGTTTAGTGACCCTCTTGATGTTAGTTATCATCTCGCAGCAGGAAAAGTAAGTGTTTTACAACCTTGAAGATTTCTGTGTAGGACTGGATGGTTTGGAAATGCTTGGAGAAGTGATGAAGTGCAGTATGCACCTCAGTGTGGGCTTCTAGACCTTGAAACACTGCCTCAGTAACTGTTTATCTGCGGTGTCATTAAAAGGTGTTGAAAAGTGAGACATTCCATATAACTGCTCCTCAACGTTTGTACTGACGTCAAGTGCAATTTGTTTTCTATTGCCATTCATGTGTTTATTTCTTTATTTGTTAACTTGGATTCCCATTTTTTGCTACGCCATGACCCCCCTGTACCAACTCTGACCAAACATCACACAAACAAAAACAATGATAATAACTATAACAATTAACAGAGAAAACCAATAATATAAATAGAAACAAACAAAACTCTGTTTCGACCCGGGAAGGAAAGCACAAAATAAAAGAAACAGAACAGACTAAACTAAATGAACAAGATCCCTGGGAAGGTTCATACCAAGACCAAAAGACATCCAGCCGTACACCAGACGACGGTTGACAGGTCAACAAACCAAAACGATTTCTTTACTTATCTTAAAAAAATAAAGTTTTTAGGAGTTTTTTATGGCTTTTTTTATGCACAGGTCAGTTTGAAGACATTGGGCTATTTTGCTTCCATAATATGTCTTCTTGCAGACTAGTGAAAATAAAACATCCAAAATACACATTTAGGTGTTGATTTTATTTACTTTGTCTATTTGCGTCTTCAGATTTCTCCTAAATTCAGAAATGTTACCATTAGATAATGCCTCATTTGCATATTTAAACATAAATATTTAGAGCATTTGTAATACAATAATAATTATCTTAATGTAAGTAATCAGCTGAGGAAGTTTCAAGGTAATAATGTTTGTTTTTTTATTTGTTTTTTAACTCTATTCACTGACAATATTTTGAACCTGGCTTTATACAATGTCCAGATTTCTGCTCTAGAAATGTACGCAAATAAGGACATATTTAATAATAAAATGCCCCATTTGCGCATGTAATCATTTCAGAAAACACGGTTTACAAATAATAATTATCTTAATGGAAGTAATCAACTGGGGAAGTTTCATGTTGAAAATAATAATATATATAACTTA
This sequence comes from Cottoperca gobio, assembly GCF_900634415.1. Lineage (NCBI taxonomy): Eukaryota > Metazoa > Chordata > Actinopteri > Perciformes > Bovichtidae > Cottoperca > Cottoperca gobio. The sequence goes on from NC_041366.1 coordinate 4,123,820, forward strand.
TTAGATCAATATTGTACCCCCTTCATCTTAAAACAAGCTTTACTAGTAGTTTCTTTAGGGAGTATGGTGTTAGCTTTGTACAAAATTGTTGTCGGCATTGCACAAGTTGTACGTGCAGGAACAACTCCATGACCTTGTGTTACTGGTCTAGTTATAAAATATAAAATATTTGAGCGTAAGCTTTTTATGCTAAAGTACAAATATTGCAAAGGAAGACTGTCCTCCACTTTCAGCTGGGAGAGATCATCATGCATGGCCTTGACACTCACCCTGGATGAACAGTGAATAGCTAGACGTGCAGCTGTGTTGTGCACAAGTTGAAGCTTGTCCAAATCTCTGTTAGTCGCACTTGACTGAACTTCACTTCCCTTTTTTGCTACAATCTTATCAATATGACAAGAATAGGTAACCTGTTCATCCAGGGAGACACAAAAACTAAACCGTTTATTCAAGGGGATGAGGCAACTAAATCCCCAATGCATGATTCGAACCAAAGACGATGCACTTTGTTTTTGATACATTCAGCACATGCTTATTATTTTCTACCTAATTTGGAGAAAATTCAAGTTCACAAATTTCACGTTTGTCCTTTTTTTCCTCCCTAAGGTTGATGGTTATTCTTTTGCCTCCTGTTCCTGGACCTAAAATACGAGGAATTGACCCTAAACTACTCAAGGTATTCAATGCAAAATATTATTGTGCTTTATCATAATGTGTCCTTATTTACTAGCACACACTCTGTATTAAAGAGATTTGTCACTTAAAATGAACAAAGCAAACCATTTTCAGACCCACAGAAGTACGGAGCTATTGACTTTTTCAATCTTGGTTTTTTTCTAGATGTTGTCATCATTCCCAACTTTCTAACCTAAAGGAAATATTCTCCTAAATCACACATCAACCTCAACACTTTTAAGGCTGACTAATTCTAAAAGAAAATCACTAGCCCATAATGCAACTCTCTCTGTAGGAAACTCTTTCCACTCAAAATTAATATCTGAGGTTGTAATGATTGACAAGCCAATAGAATCATCTACAACACAGTGTTGCACAACGTATAGCAGGTTTATTACAACTTGTTTCCATAGTGTGGGCATTATTTCAAAGAACTGTGCTCATCAAAGTAATTGCTGAGTACTTCGCAACACCGCTAGAGTCCGACAAGCCAAGAAACACAAGCAGGCAGACGATCAGGCAGGTTTTATACAGGCCAACTGTTTGTTCAGACTATCCAAACCATTTTATTTGTAAAGTGAGCTCACCCAAACTGTGCGCACACAGTTAGGATGGTTTGCTTCGAAATAAGTTTGGCTAACCTGTGGGCTTTTTTTAAAACCTTCAGACGGCTTGTGTTTCTTGCCCAGTCTGACTTATTTGTAGTTGACGAGCACAACGTCACATTACTGATAGAAAAGCTACAAAATAAGAGCGAAGTCATAATAAACTGGAACTATGCCTGAAGCAGCCGACCTAAAGGCCTTTACACACCAGGAACTAAACAAAAACACGGAATATTCATATATATATATATATATATATATATATATATATATATATATATATATATATATTATATATATATATATATATAATATATATTATATATATAATATATATATATATATATATATTCGTCGACAATATTTTACGTTCCAACTTTTCACAACAAGACCGAGACATTTCGTGCACACAATCATCCATTGACCGTGTGCACATACAACAGAAATGATTGATGTAACACTATCGCTTATCTTATACAGGCAGGTTTTCTAGTATACATTTCACAACGACTACATGTTATTTCTAACGCATATAACGTTCTCAGCATTAACACTAGCTAATGGTTCTCTACATGTTACCGTGTCATAAGTGTCTTTACTCCTCTTTTCTAGGCTACTCACCATCACAATAAAGTTCAACTGCTATACTTCCCCAAATACTCTCTTTATATCCGTTTACTTTGTTGTGAGACCAAATGGATCCATCAGTCATTATCCATGCCTGTTGTTGTGTGACAGTATGAATGACGGAATCATAACATCGGCTACTATGAGGACGTCCGAGAAAATCTATTGATCGTGTGCGAAAATGTAATCATTTTATTGGTTCGCTAGTTTTTATCGGCATCAGACATTTGTAGAAATCGAACATGCTGTGGAAAAACCCCTGCACTGTTTTAGATTGTGTGTAGATAGGCTCATAGAGATGAATGGAATCAAATGTATAAATTGACGTGCAATTTATTCTTGTTTGGTCTGAAAAGATCTTAACTTGAATGTGGCTTCTTGACTCTCAACTCTTTTTTTCTTTATCTCACAGAAAGGGAAGCTGAGTGAGTTGACATCCATCCTAGGTGGCCCTCCTACTCTGAGGCCGGAGCTGTACAACAACGACCCCTGGGTAGAATTCATCGATCTGGACATTGAGGAGCAGAGCGACAGACTGACGGACCTGGACACGGACTGTCTCATGGAGCGCTCCCTGTCCTCCAACTGCTCACCCCTCTCCATGGGCTTCAGAGACGACGACTCAGGCCGGTCCAGCTGCTGCGATCCAGATCTCCCAAACGACCCAGAAGCGTCATCTTTCATTCCTCTTATCCCGAATCAAAGCCACGCTAAGGACTCGTCATGCTCAACTGCTTGTGAGCCAAGCCCCCCTGTCCAGAGCCCCGCCGCTGGTGAGCCTTGTTTTGTTGCACCGGGTAGAGAAGCGTTGTACACCCAGGTGAGTGAAGTGAGGTCATCTGGCAAGGTGTTGCTTTCACCTGAGGAACAGGCTGAGGTGGGGAAAAGCAAGAGCAAAGACACATTGAAAGTAATCATGGCGGAGAAAGAGAAAGAAAAGAAAGAGTTTCAGCTCCTGGTAGTGAATTCAGGTTACACCTCGGAGCTCAACGCAGGAAAAATGAGCCCCAGATTGTACTCGGGAGACATGAGTGAACCCTGCCAGACAGGAGGAGACTCAGGCTCTTCACCGTCCCTGTCGCCTTATCACGAATCAGATACCACCCACATGTCCCCTCTTCCCCCTGCTCCCGTCTACACCGTAGTAGAGTGTGTTGACAGGCAGAACAGCCTCTTACTGACGCCAAACTCGACACACGCCCCCCAGCTCATAATGCCAAAAATCATGCCGACACCAGACGGCTACCTGACCCCTGACCTTTTAGGAAGCATCACACCATAGATCAGCGGTGAACTGGGCAAAGTTAAGACTGTTCAATTAAAGGTAGAGATAAGCCTGGGTACGGTCTTTGAGATTGACTGTTGATGGTCCCAATGTTAAGTGTTGAATGTCCTAAAATAGTTGGGGGACATCTGTTCCTGTTCTGCCATCACCTATGACCTCCCGCTGCGCCCTCTGACAGGGCTGTAAAGTTTTAGTCGGAGGTTTGGTATGAGGGAGGAAGAGCTCATGAGAATGTGTTTTTGCTGCAGTTGTAGAAAAGGGCAAAGGGAAACTATAATCTTCATTTGGAGTTGTGTTTTTGTCCAGTTGATAAATGTAAGTCCATTTACTCTCCTTTAACCATTAGAAAATGATCTGCCTCTTTAGCAGCTGATTGCTTAACTATCTTCACCAGATAGCTGCTCATTTTGTGTGTCTGCTATTTGGTGCAGAGCCAAAACAGGCTAAAAGCGCTGACTAAATGAGAATGCTTGTTGTGTTATGTAAATTATGGACGTTAAATGAAACAAGTGAACGTTGACTTTTAGTTACATACGGGACACGAACAGTGGTCGCCTGGGTAAAAGTCCTGTGTTTGTTAAACCAAACTATTCAGCAGACGAGGCTTTGCAGAGTTGGTGGTTATTCTCTGTGGTTTTGTCACTACGAGTCAATTCAATTCAATGTTGATATAAAAAAAAAATTAAAAAATAAGCTTTAAAAAGGGTACATTAATGTTACTGTCACATGCTTCATTCCTATCATGTTGTACATTTCAAAATCTTTTTGATAAAATCAGGTCATATGTAGTTGATGTACTCTGTGAAAGATCATGTGCCCTCTTTTTATGAATCCAACATTTTTATGTTTTTCATAATGTTTCATACCTTTTCAGAATTGCCAAAATGAAAAAAACATCCGAAAAAGGAAAATAAAGCATGATCTGTGCGTGTATAAAAGGATCAAATGGAATATAAAATATCACATGCCTATTACTTTGATGTCATTTTTTTCTTAACTTTGAAATGTGTTCACAGCTGTCAGTGTTTCAGTACTCAATCAGTATTTCTTTTTGAGAGCACGGACTATAAAAGTTTATATTTTTTTCAGTTGGTGTCTGGTTGACAGTGCATTTAATTCAAATTAAAAGTTTGTGGTATATGGTCATCAGTGCTGGATTTGGACAGTTAATGCATTTTAACTGTTCAGGTGTTACAAATAAAGCACTTTCATACTTTTCCCATTTGTCTGTCTCTTTAATATTAGCTAGACCGCACAGAACACTGCATCATTTCTGTTGCGAGTGTAATAAGATGAGTGGTATTATTCAGAGTTTTTTTTATGTAAAAGTAGCAGCATTGCATTGAGAAATACTAGAAGATAAGAGTCCTGCATTGACATTTAATTTAAGTGGATGTACTAACAGCTAAATGTAATTAGCAGCTTCCATTCAGGATGCTACATCTTGTACTTGCATGTAAATAGAAACACATTCGAATAAATTGTTCTGGGAAATGTATTACATTTAGTAGATCCAAATTATCTACAATGACATTTTGAGTTAAAGTAAAGCGAAATATCAGATTATAATAATACCTACTCACAAGCGCCAAAAGTAATTATTTAGTAACGTTAACTGTAATTTGTAAAAGCATATTGTAAATACAAACGTGACAACTATGTATTTAATATGTAGCCTATGTATAATCTTCTGTAAACTGCTTTGGCAACATGTTATTGTTCATGCCAATAAAGCTAATTGAATGGATACTTCCGACCTCCGCTCTTACAGAAATTAATATTTTCTTTGTGCACGAGCACATGAGCAGAGCCGTTAACCAGTAACCAGTACGTGCATGACAGTGCTAGCTATAACACCGTAACTTCAATAGTTGCCAGCAGTTAGCTAAAGGAGACTTGATTTTATCTACCTTAACATTAGTGTAGACTTATTGAAACTTAAGCAGTTATACGATAGTAGCCTATTACTTTTTACTACAGCCGTTTGCTTTTTATCTAGTAAAATGATAAAGTTCAGCTGTGTTAATCTTGACAGGTTTATGGAGGAGTTTACTCAACTAGAACAGGTAAAGTAGCTAACGTTAGCTATGCTAACTCTCGGATGGCTATTTATGGACGTCTCTGCCATTTGATTTATTATCTTTTCGCGTTAGACTCAATAGACGCGTTGTTGTTCCAAGACCCTGATTATTGTTAGTTAATGTTTGCTTTTTTTATTTGTTTGTCTGTATTAGTATTTATTTAGTGTTTCACTTTGTGTCCGCTATTTTATGATATATAGATAGATAGATAGAAAATACACTTTAAAAGGCACTAATAGTAGTGAAGAGTAAAAGTGTAGAGTATTTCCACTTGCCTTTACTTTTATCAAACAGAAAATTACAGAGGTTAATGGCAAAAACAACATGTTGGAGATCATGCTGGAGGATGCCAATAGACAAATGAAATTCTATCTGACCAAGGAGAAAAATCTGATTGAGGGTGAGTTTTTGTCTTTGTGTACTACAGTGTTTATTTTCTAGGATTTAAGATCCTTGTGGAGATTGATTTGGTGTTTGCATGTCACCCTCTACTGGGTGTTTTGCTAAATGACATGCCTCCTGATCTGGCTTCTCCAGTTTTCAGTTCAGGAAATGAAATCCTAAATTTGTGAAAAATGTACAGAAGTGCTGATATGTTAGTGGACATAATTTCTAATACATTGTCATGAGGATGATGAAATGATGATGACTGTAGCCTACTGTGTCAGATGGTTGAATATTGTTTGCACATGGGTGAGTTTCAGTTTTAAATTTCTTCCTACAGAAAAGCAATATATAAAAAAAATACATTTAAAGCGTTGCATAAACGGTATGTCCCTCCATTGAGTTGTTTTTTTATTGGAAGCTAATGCTATATATATATATATATAATATATATATATATATATATATATATATATATATATATATATATAGTTGCTAATTAATTTGATCTAACTGTTGCAGAGAGAGACAGTCTTCTGGTCACAGTGAACAGACTGCAGCAGACTCTGCAAGAGCAATGCAACCTCAGAGGTAAGCACAATAACCCACTAGACACTTATTTCAGAAATATATATAACAATACCCCTGGATTCTTAAAGTAATCAAATCAGTCTTTACAGGATGGAGAAATCCTAAACTCTAATGTAGCACATGTTTAACACAAGAGTTAAAGAAGAAAATGGTCTCTAGGCTACAATAAATACAATAGTCTTAGATTTAATAGTGTTGCTTTTGTTATTGCTATTTTAAACATTGCTTGGAAAAAAATTTATTCTGTGTGATATCCATTTAGTATTATATTATATTTGGAATTTGGAATTGGTGAAAGGATTTTCATCCTGTGACTCTTCTGAAACTGTCCCTATTGTAGTGGAGAATGAGAGACTGAGGAACACGATGGTGGAAGTGAAACAACACAATGAGAGAACAGCCGAGGTAAGAAGTGAAGCAGAGAACACTGGCAGAATGTAACATTAAACTAAATTGAATACAGCAGTGAATCAAGAAGTTTGATTGAAAGGTGAATGCTTTATATAGCTGGTTTGTGGTCACGGTAATGTTCTCTGTATGTTGTGATATGTGTTAGTAATGTTCATTACATTAAGTATTATGTACCGTATTGTAATGTAATGTAATGTTCAGAGACATTTATTTATCTATGCAGGCTGTACACAGTAGCTGAGTTACAGTTTCCTGTAGTTTATTTAGCATCGTCCTCATACTGTCTCGCTGCCAAAATCCAGATGAGAGAAGCTCTGAGTTGATAGAAAATTCAGATAAATTGTTATGTCAATATGTTACTCATCCGCTCAATCTTTAAAAACATTCATCTATAAATTGTATGTTTTGATATAAAGGGGACATTATGTATTTTTTCTATTCAGTTTAAATATGTTTTTTTAAATCAAAAGCTGTGCGCTGCATATCATCCCCTCTCTCTTCCCCTTTCCAATCTATCTTTCTTATCACAAGATATTCTTTAGGAAAATATCAATCAAAGCTAAGGCAGCAAAGGACAGTGTTCCTCACACAGGAATTCATTTTTGATATATTGTTTTTCTTTGCTTGCTTTATTTATTTTTAGGATTTGTGGTTAGAGATGTTTAACCAATTCTGAAGAGAGATTGCATTATAAAGTGTAATTTTTTAGATCAATATTAATGTATGTAAATAAACAACATTGATATATATATATATATATATATGTGTGTCTGTGTGTGTATATAAAGATACTTTAAAAAAAATAATTCTGGACCGTAACTCTAGGTACTGAGTTAAAGTTAAATTTGACATCTTAATAATCAGTTGATTCTCTCCATAAATATGCCTACTAACCAATATGTTAAAGCTGGTCAGTGCCTTTCAAAACTTTAAAATTAGGTAGCAATTCCAAATGTTTGTTTGGAAGTAATTGAAACTGGAAACGTGTTGCCATCAGGATGGAGAAGCTGAGCTTCAGCGGCTCGTCAGTGAGATGAGAGCAGAAGGAGAGAGACACAAGAGGGAGCTAGAGACTGTCGGGCAGCAGTGCAGGAGAGAGGTGGAGGACGCCCACCGGGAGGGTTTCCATCAGTGTAAGTCCAAACAAAACGCAGTCAGTGTTGATGTTTAAGGGAATACTAAGATTATACGTGCATGAAAAACCTCCCTACAGTCCTAAAGGCTCATTTCGTTGTGTTAATGCATATGGCATACCATTTGACGAGGGAGTGAGGTTTTTGTTGTTTGTCTCTTTTTTCTGAATTTTGGAAGTTCAACCTCGGCTCCTTTAATAAATCTATAATAAAAACATACTATTTTCCTGGTTTCCACTTTGGAGCATTTAGCATTTATTATACAGAAAATAATTACAATTGTGTGTTGTTTTCTTCATAACAGCTGTAAACAAACTGGCATTTAAAGGTTTACAATTTTATGAATGAATGAATGAATGACTATTTTGTAGTGATGATCACGATTGAAGTGAAAAGATTTAACCAAAAATATTAATATATCATTTCATGGCAGATTTTTTGGTCCTCTAGAGCAGTGGTTCCCAAACGTTTTCTGCAGGGCCCCCCTTTTGTAGATAAGAATATTTTCAAGCCCCCCCTGGGAGCCCTGTCACAAACTTGTCCATGTTATGCTAGCTGGGCTCAAGGCTTCCCGCGCCCCCCTGCTATAGCTCTGTGCGCGCCACTTTGGGAACCACTGCTTTAGGGACATCAGAACAACTTGAATCAGCAGATTTATCCTGAAATGTATAATTAACACTTGTGGTTGAAATGTTGGCAAAAGTGTGGAACATTTCCAGCTTTATTCTTCAACATTGTGAGAGTTGTAACATTAAGAATGATGTCAGCATCGGAGAGGGGCAGCAGAACAGAAATGTAATAAAACAAATAAGATGAATCTTTATTTGGCTGTGGCCTGCTGTTTTATTCCCTGACAGTGGAAACTAAAGATGTTGAAGTTAAGAATCTGCTGGAGGAAAAGGATCTGGATCTGGAGAAGCTGAAGAAGAGGCTGATGGAGCAGGAGAGGGAGAGGCAGAGCGAGCTCCTCAAGTTACAGATGGAGGTAAATGAAAAGCTGCTTCCAACAGTATTGCTGGAGGGATTAAACGTCCATCCATCCATCCATCGTCTACCGCTTATCCGGAATCGGGTCGCGGGGGCAGCAGCTCCAGTAAGGAACCCCAATCTTCCCTTCTCCGGGCCACATCCTCCAGCTCCGACTGGGGGATCCTGAGGCGTTCCCAGGCCAGTGAGGAGATATAATCTCTCCACAGAGTCCTGGGTCTTCCCCGGGGTCTCCTCCCAGCTGGACGTGCCTGGAACACCTCCCTAGGGAGGCGCCCAGGTGGCATCCTTACTAGATGCCCGAACCACCTCAACTGGCTCCTTTCAACGTAAAGGAGCAGCGGCTCTACTCCGAGTCTCTCACGGATGGCTGAGCTTCTCACCCTATCTCTAAGGGAGACGCCAGCCACCCGTCTGAGAAAACCCATTTCGGCCGCTTGTACCCGTGATCTCGTTCTTTCGGTCATGACCCAGCCTTCATGACCATAGGTGAGGGTAGGAACGAAGATCGACCGGTAGATTGAGAGCTTTGCCTTCTGGCTCAGCTCTCTTTTCGTCACAACGGTGCGGTAAAGTGACACGTTTAATCCCACTGTGTGGGATTAAACGTGTACAATTAAAAAGAAAGTCAAAATAATTTACTTTTAAGCTTAACAATCACCAGATTACATAGGAATAGACCGGTATTGGTTAATAGATTATTATCAACTGATATTAACCTTCAGCTTTTCTTTAAGCTCGTTGTTGTTTCACTCTCTGTACGTTTTGGCAGTTTGGTGCAAAGTTAGCCAGAGTTCAGAGTACAGCTCAGTGGAGCCAACAGCAGCAGCAGCAACAACAACACGGCTCCAACCTTCTTCCACAGAGTGTCTTCAAGAGGGTGAGCAGCCCACACAGTGCACGTTACATTATGAAGATGAACTGACATGGCATCTGCCATATCTGCCGTGCAGGAACATATTTCCTGAGCCTCAGAAATACAACATGGTTTGGGTTTGTCAGATTGTACCCTCTGCATGTCAACCTCAGCTGAGCAAAGCAAATTGTATTAGATTTGACCTCATCCTGTTGGTCCCTACCTTCTAGGACACATCAGGCGTTTCCAGTATGCCCCATCAGCTTGGTCTGAAAGACAAAAGTCTAAAAAAGAAAACACATTCAGACACAACTTTCATCTCACAAATTTGACTATTGCAGTGTCTGTCCGTGTTTATTCTCCCCAAACAGCCGACTATGCCGACTGTACAAATGTGAGCTGTAGCTAACTAGCAACACACACACACTCCAACCAATTCTGTCCACAACTCAAAGATCATGGAGGAGAAAAGAAACCAGAAAATATTCACTTTCTGTTGGAGCGTGTGTGGATTAACTGTGCGTGTTTCCTCAGAAGCTGAAGTCTTTCCAGGAAGAGAAAAACAAGGAGATTGGGGTTCTGCGTCAGCGAATCAAAGAGCTGGAAGAGATCCAGCGTGTCAGCGTCTTCAGCGACAGCCAGATAAAGAAGAGAAAGATCTAAGTTGTTTGGAGGCGAGCCAATCTGCAGGCGGGTGAATCTCCTCAGGGGGCAGAAGGGACTAAAGATTTGAGAAATTTCCAGATTTGTATTTCAGTTTCCTTTCACATTTAAATTCAGTTCCTCAGAGTTGTTGACGTATTTTACAGATCACTTATTGAACTACACTGCTTCTTGTGCACGGTCATACTTGACTTGGAGGTGACCAGTGTGCAGCACATTTACTCACAAGTCATGTTCCTGTCTAAGGCTTTAATCCAATCAGACGCCTGCATGGGAGGGCAAGAGGCAAGGCGCTGAAGCAGGAGAAGCACACGTCTGAGTAAATCAGATAGCTGGGAGGCCAATCCTCTTCAGGGAATTAAACATGTTTATCCCCTTTATTCAATGAAAAAAATAATCTTTTAACTCACATCTGCTATTTATATCAGATTCATTGAAGTCAAAGCTGCATGCTACTAATGTAGACATTCTAGTTCCCGTTGTTGATGTTTAGGAAAGTAAATTCTACCTGAATGATTATTAAGAATCAGTTTCTTTATTGACTGTATCGATCAACTTTGATTTTTAACATGAAAGTGGAGAGCTCAGTGAGAACATTCATAGCACTGCTGTCATTCTGGACTTGATGTACTCCTGATGTCCTCCTGATGTCCTCCTGATGTCCTCCTGATGTCCTCCTGATGTACTCCTGATGTTGTCCTGATGTACTCCTGATGTACTCCTGATGTCCTCCTGATGTACTCCTGATGTACTCCTGATGTCCTTCTGATGTACTCCTGATGTCCTCCTGATGTCCTCCTGATGTCCTCCTGATGTCCTCCTGATGTACTCCTGATGTTGTCCTGATGTACTCCTGATGTACTCCTGATGTCCTCCTGATGTACTCCTGATGTCCTTCTGATGTACTCCTGATGTACTCCTGATGTCCTCCTCATGTACTCCTGATGTACTCCTGATGTCCTCCTGATGTACTCCTGATGTCCTCCTCATGTACTCCTGATGTACTCCTGATGTACTCCTGATGTCCTCCTGATGTACTCCTGATGTTGTCCTGATGTACTCCTGATGTACTCCTGATGTACTCCTGATGTCCTCCTGATGTACTCCTGATGTCCTCCTGATGTCCTCCTGATGTCCTCCTGATGTACTCCTGATGTACTCCTGACGTACTCCTGATGTTGTCCTGATGTACTCCTCATGTCCTCCTCATGTCCTCCTGATGTCCTCCTGATGTCTTCCTGATGTCTTCCTGATGTCCTCCTGATGTACTCCTGATGTTGTCCTGATGTACTCCTGATGTACTCCTGATGTCCTCCTGATGTACTCCCGATGTTGTCCTGATGTACTCCTGATGTTGTCCTGATGTACTCCTCATGTACTCCTGATGTCCTCCTGATGTACTCCTGATGTTCTCCTGATGTCCTCCTGATGTACTCCTGATGTCCTCCTGATGTACTCCTGATGTACTCCTGATGTACTCCTGATGTACTCCTAATGTTGTCCTGATGTACTCCTGATGTCCTCCTGATGTACTCCTGATGTACTCCTGATGTACTCCTGATGTCCTCCTGATGTACTCCTGATGTTGTCCTGATGTACTCCTGATGTACTCCTGATGTCCTCCTCATGTACTCCTGATGTCCTCCTGATGTCCTCCTGATGTACTCCTGATGTACTCCTAATGTTGTCCTGATGTACTCCTGATGTACTCCTCATGTACTCCTGATGTCCTCCTGATGTACTCCTGATGTACTCCTAATGTTGTCCTGATGTACTCCTGATGTCCTCCTGATGTCCTCTTGATGTCCTCCTGATGTACTCCTGATGTCCTCCTGATGTCCTCCTGATGTCCTCCTGATGTACTCCTGATGTACTCCTGACGTACTCCTGATGTTGTCCTGATGTACTCCTCATGTCCTCCTCATGTCCTCCTGATGTCCTCCTGATGTCTTCCTGATGTCTTCCTGATGTCCTCCTGATGTACTCCTGATGTACTCCTGATGTACTCCTGATGTTGTCCTGATGTACTCCTGATGTACTCCTGATGTCCTCCTGATGTACTCCCGATGTTGTCCTGATGTACTCCTGATGTACTCCTAATGTTGTCCTGATGTACTCCTCATGTACTCCTCATGTACTCCTGATGTCCTCCTGGTGTACTCCTGATGTTCTCCTGATGTCCTCCTGATGTACTCCTGATGTCCTCCTGATGTACTCCTGATGTACTCCTGATGTACTCCTAATGTTGTCCTGATGTACTCCTGATGTCCTCCTGATGTCCTCCTGATGTACTCCTGATGTCCTCCTGATGTTGTCCTGATGTCCTCCTCATGTCCTCCTCATGTCCTCCTGATGTCCTCCTGATGTACTCCTCATGTTCTCCTGATGTACTCCTGATGTCCTCCTGATGTCCTCCTGATGTACTCCTGATGTTGTCCTGATGTACTCCTGATGTACTCCTCATGTCCTCCTGATGTCCTCCTGATGTTGTCCTGATGTACTCCTGATGTCCTCCTGATGTCGTCCTGATGTACTCCTGATGTACTCCTGATGTACTCCTGATGTTGTCCTGATGTACTCCTGATGTTCTCCTGATGTCCTCCTGATGTCCTCCTCATGTCCTCCTCATGTTCTCCTGATGTGCTCCTGATGTCCTCCTGATGTCGTCCTGATGTACTCCTGATGTACTCCTGATGTACTCCTGATGTACTCCTGATGTTGTCCTGATGTACTCCTGATGTCCTCCTGATGTACTCCTGATGTCCTCCTCATGTCCTCCTCATGTTCTCCTGATGTACTCCTGATGTCCTCCTGATGTACTCCTGATGTCCTCCTGATGTCCTCCTGATGTCGTCCTGATGTACTCCTGATGTACTCCTGATGTTGTCCTGATGTACTCCTGATGTACTCCTCATGTCCTCCTGATGTCCTCCTGATGTTGTCCTGATGTACTCCTGATGTACTCCTGATGTTGTCCTGATGTTCTCCTGATGTCCTCCTGATGTCCTCCTGATGTACTCCTCATGTCCTCCTGATGTACTCCTGATGTCCTCCTCATGTCCTCCTCATGTACTCCTGATGTCCTCCTCATGTCCTCCTCATTGTACTCCTGATGTCCTCCTCATGTCCTCCTCATGTACTCCTGATGTCCTCCTCATGTACTCCTGATGTCCTCCTCATGTACTCCTGATGTCCTCCTCATGTCCTCCTCATTGTACTCCTGATGTCCTCCTCATGTCCTCCTCATGTACTCCTGATGTCCTCCTCATGTACTCCTGATGTCCTCCTCATGTACTGCTGATGTCCTCCTGATGTCCTCCTCGTGTACTCCTGATGTCCTCCTGATGTCCTCCTGCCTCACAGATTTGAACTCAATACCAAAATCCATTTCTGTGATTTCTGTAATTCCTGTTTGTACAGAAGCTGTCATAAATTCACGTATTAATCCAGTTTTAAGCCACATTTTCATGATACATTTTTTAGATCTTGGTCGTTTTTAACAGGATGAAGGATTTCAGTCATTGGACATCTCGATCTTAAGTTTTCAGAGAAACAAGCTTAGCAAACATTAGCCTTTAGCTCGTAGCCCCTCCCTGTCCACCGGCTCTATCCAGGGTTTCAATGACCAGGTCCGTTTGTTTTGGAGAGGTGGTGACTTCTGCAGATCATTTTGGCTAAAAACTTCCTGAATTGATGAACAATGAAATAATCTTTACTGGGAGAAGCTGCAATGACACACTCCCATGCTGTGCTACTTCACAATGCCACCAAACATCCTCTTTTTTTACAAATAGTCACAAGTTCCAGCTTCTCAAATGTGAGGCTTTGCAGTTTTGCTTTGTCGTATATGATAGAAAGCTGAATATCTTTGTGCTCTCTGGTGACACTGTTTATAAGTTACTTCTAACATATATGTGGCATTACCTTACGTCCTACATGTTTGCAGATACCAAAATATCTGTGATAAGCTAAAGGTTGTACCGATCAGGCCATAATACATGAACTGCACTTGCAACATTTAAAAGAAAGCTGAGTTGAGAATGCTTTTATAACTGTCCTGATGTCTTTTGACTGTAATGTCTCCCTGCTGTCCCTCCACTGCTCTTCTTAAGGATAATACTCCTGTATGAAGACGCTTGACTTCGAGCTTTGTAATCCCTTTATATGTGCTGCTCAGCCAGCATCTAAAAGGGACAGAGAGAGCTAATCTCTCTGGGAACATTGGGTAACACCGTTGCATAACTTTTCATCTTCACTAAAGCCAAGAGATCAACCTTGGCTGCGAATGCACAGCCATGTACACGAAACCTGCAAACCGCAGCGTTGTGGTCATGCATACTGTGGATACAAATACATCTGCACATGTGTTGTATGTTGCATCCCCTTTGGCCTCATTTTTGACCCCCTGAACTGATGTCAGCAATTTGAAGGGATTGGCATAGAGCCAAGTGAACGATTAGAGTTCATGACACCACCTTAATCCTTCATCAGTGAAGAGGAGAGGTGAGCTGTGAGTGTCTGTCCACTCGTCTGACGGCCCTCCCCTCATGTGTTCTGGGCCATCAGTGTGCAGTAGTCAGTTAAAGACAGTTCTGCTCAGCGTGTAGGAGGACAAACTGTCACATTTCAGCATGTGAGTGAAGGACAAATCAATTCTGGTTCCTACTGTGCCAAAACAACGTCTGCATGTTGCTGCATGCAGTGGATTCTACGGCTGCGTTTTGATGCAGAGCGGCAATTTGGAAACTTGGTAAGAAAAGAAAATCTTTCTTTCTATATTCTTGATATCTTTTTGTTAAATCTTTGAAGTCATTTGAGGGTTGAAAGTTTCTAGTCTAGTACATGTGCAGTTATATGTGTACAAGCTGTTCCATAAGACATCTGAGAATTAGTATTTAATATACTGGCGTAGTCTTTAAATCTTAAGTGATATTGCTTAAGTGAAGTGGAGCTGAAACATTTGGTCGACAGAAAAATAATCAGCAACTATTTTGATAGTTAGAATCGAGTCATTCTTCATGCGTAAATGTCAGAAAATGCATTTTTCAGTTTCTAAAATATAAAGATTTCCGCTTTTCTCGTTTTATATAATTTTAAAGTGAATATCTTTGTGTTTTGGGCTGACACACATAGACATTTAAACATCACCTTAGACTTTCAGAAACTGCAATGGACATTTTTCACTGTTTTCTGACATTTTATAGACCAAATAATTAATCCTTAAAAATAATCTGCAGATTAAGCGATAATGAAAATAATCTTTAGCAGCCCTACAGTGAAGCACTGGAAGACACAGGTGTAGAATATAATATATGTGATGTGAAGCGAACATATAAAGGGAAATGTGATCGTATTCCCTCATTTTAATATGAAGAGCTTCATGGTGCAAATACTCCCCCGTACATGTTGATGTCTCAGCAGCTTACTTCCTCATTAAGACTTGATACATTAGGCTCTTGACTTAAACCCATTTTGCAGCTGCTTTTAACATCTCATCTCACATCTTGACCCTTTTTGGATGCTTTTTAAACTATTTTAACGTTTTAGATGAAATGAAATGATGACGCACTGCTTGTTGCACTTCCAGTGTAGTAAACAAAGCGTGTATAACATCCTATCAGCAGTTTCAGGAGGAAGAAAGTAATACATGTGTGTCAAAGTGGTAAAGCCTTAATGATGTCATCATGTCTCTAAAGATGCAGAAATGATTGGAGAGCAGTACCAGGTGACAAGCACCCGGCGCCACCACAGCCTGTGCAGCCTGACGGACAACTCTGAGGTCGGCCCGGAGGATGAGGAGGCGGGCGTCCTGCTGCCCCCCACGCCCCTGCAGAAGCTCACCACCGACCTGTGCAAGGACAACAAGACCATCAAGGACCTGATCATAGGCCGCAGGGTGGGCTTCTACAAGGTCCGCGGGGAGATCGGCTACGGGACCTTCTCCAGGGTCAAAATGGCTTTCCATGCTCTGACCAAAGGTAAGGTACATGCTAGATGCAGAAAAATAAATAGATTGTTTTCACACCTTTACAAGTAGAGTTTTGCACCATCCTAAAACTGAGACCCACCCGTCAGCTGACCAGACTATTGCAATACTGACATGACATTTATGGATGTATTGACAATTGGACAGTCACAAATATAAACCTCCCATGAATTATATTTTAAAATAACCCAAGCTCCAAGCTTTGCGCAGCAAAACAGCTCAAACTCGACGCACCTGATACTTTGTCTGGTTTCAGGTCAGGGTGGCAGAACTCTAGTTATTTGTGTTGTTTATTCTATAAATTGTGATGCCGTGGTAATGCAGCCTGCAAATACCCAGTGTTTTCATCATCAGCTGATCTGCAGATCATCTCTAAAATGTCAGAAACTAGTGAAACAGCTCCCGACAAGTTCCCAGAGTCCAAGCTAATGTTTCCAAACAGTCCAAAACCCAAAGATGTTTTCTGATCAATTTTGAGCTTCCAAGTTGTACGCAAGTCCTATTTTGTAACAGAGTTATTTTACCAGGACTCCTAGTTGACAGCCGGACTGTTGTTTCATGTCTCCGTGTCCCTTCATCTGTCCTCCTCGTAGACAAAGTGGCCCTGAAGATCCTGGATAGGACCCGGTTGGACAGTCAGGCCCAGCGTCTTCTCGCCAAGGAGATCAGCAGCATGGAGAGCCTGCATCACCCAAATGTTGTGTGTCTGTACGAGGTGATGGAGACGCCGAGCCGCCTCTTCCTGGTGCTGGAGTACGCAGGAGGAGGAGACCTCCACAACAGGATCTGCACCGAGGGAAAACTGTCCGACAACACCGGCAAGATCACCTTCGCCCAGATCCTTTCTGCCATCACATATATGGTGAGTGACATGGAAACATTTTGGTTTGTTTTCTCCATGCTGTATTTATTTATTCTATTAAGTTTACTAAAACCAGACCTTATGTTGCAGCTTAAATGCTGCTGGGTTTACAGGGACTTAACTGAACACATCTAAACACAGCAAGAAATGCAATTTGTCAGGTTTTGATCCAGGACTCACTTTGGCCCGGTTTACTAAACCACGCAAAACAAAGATGGCTTTAAAGTTTCTACCCGGACTGTTTGGTTAAAACCTACATTTTTAGAAAGCTTTAACCTACGCCGCTTACTGTAGAGAAGACACATTATAACAGACTTACCTTTATATTTGTTTAAATAAAGTGGACTGCTATAATCAATCCCAATTATAAAGCAGCAAAGTCCCCAAACAGTAAAAGGATATCATAATCAATTACAATCCTGTTTATAATAAAAAGCTTTTTATGTTTTGCTGTATAGCACAACATCAACATCATACACCGGGACCTGAAGGCGGAGAACGTTCTGTTCACCACCGGCGGCTGCGTGAAGGTGGCCGACTTTGGATTCAGCACGCAGATTTCAAATCAAAGCGACTCCCTGGACACCTTCTGTGGCTCGCCGCCGTACGCTGCCCCAGAGCTCTTTCGGGACGAGTGCTACCTGGGGCCCCCGGTGGACGTGTGGGCTATGGGGGTTCTGCTTTTCTTCATGGTGACCGGCACCATGCCGTTCCGTGCCGACACCATGGGGAAGCTTCGGCGCTGCGTCATCGAAGGCGCCTACACCGTTCCTCCCTGGGTGCCCGGCCCCTGCCAGAGGCTCATCAAGGGCATCTTGAAGGTGGTCCCCACTGAGCGCTGTGCCATCGACCAGATGCTGGGCTGCGATTGGCTCTTGTCTGTGGAGTTTCCCTGGTCGTTGGTGCCTCCCGAACCAATGAGCCCTCTGCAGAGCCTGTTGGACTCGGAGCGGGGGGGCGTGGACGTGGAGGTGGAGAAGGAGGTCAGGAGCTCGCTGGAGGAGCTCGGCTTCACCACGGAGCACCTGCACAACAATCAGCCCAAACACAGCCGCAGCCCCGTCACCGGGGTTTATCGGATCCTGCTGCACCGAGCCCAGAAGAGGAGGGGCTGCGACTGTCCCCCAGTGGTGCGAGGGATGGTGAAGGACCCCAAGAGGGAGGGGCTCCGGGCCTACAGGGGCCTCAGACACACCTCCAAACTCTGTGTGCTCTCATAAAAGACTGGCAGCACAGTTTTTATACACACTTTTATACAAACATGAAATTAGTGGCAATAGTGACTTTTTGTCATTTTATTTTGCATTGTTTACTGGAAACTTGTAGTTTTAGGCTTTTGATAAATGTCTTTCATTTCCTCCAATGCAACTTTTTGGCCTTAGCTGGTAAATGTTTAAGTGCCTGATGAAATTAAACAAATGTAAAATGTGTGAAATAATCCAATCAATAAATTCACCATTTTTGTTATTTTTCCTGATTTTTGTTTCAATATTTGAAAGAAGAAAATCTAAAGTTAAAGATGTATAAAAAAATAAACAGAATGTTGTGTAACTTTTCTTTGTTTAATCCTTGGGACCCCTCAAATTTATAAAATAGTCACAACTGCTCTTTACAAGCTCCCAGAGCCAAACAGCCACAAAAACAATTAGTTTACAACACCGTATAAACCAACTAGAGCATTGCGCTCCCAGACTGCAGGGTTACTTGTGGTTCCTAGAGTCTCTAAGAGTACAATGGGAGCCAGAGCCTTCAGCTATCAAGCTCCTCTCCAGTGGAACCAGCTTCCAGTTTGTGTTCGGGAGGCAGACACACTCTCCACATTTAAGAGTAGGCTAAAGACTTTCCTTTTTGATAAAGCTTATAGTTAGGGCTGGCTCAGGTTTGCCCTGGATCAGCCCCTAGTTATGCTGCTATAGGCTTAGACTGCCGGGGGACACCTCCCTGCTCTCTTCCTTCTCTCCCTCTCTCTTCTTCTCCCTCTCTATCTGTATGCATTTATGTAAATGTATGTTACTAACTCACCATCCGGGGTATCATCCCCGGAGTGTCTGTCTCTCATGTGGCAGGTTGCCACTGATAAAGTTTACGTCAGGATCATGAATCGTGACAGCGCCTGCTGACCTGGTCCTGCTGGACACCGGGAAGCCTTATTGACATTTTCCTGGATTCATCCAAACTTTCTATTTCTTTTTTTTTTCCAACACAACATAATTTCTGTCAAATGTTGTATTTGTACTATGTTGTTTATCCTGTACACACGACATCTATTGCACGTCTGTCCGTCCTGGGAGAGGGATCCCTCCTCAGTTGCTCTCCCTGAGGTTTCTTCCATTTTTCCCCCTTTAATTTTGGGGTTTCTTTTAGGAAGTTTTTCCTTGTGCGATGCGAGGGTCTAAGGACAGAGGATGTTGTAACCTGTACAGTCTGTAAAGCACACTGAGACAAATGTATAATTTGTGATATTGGGCTATACAAATAAATTTGATTTGATTTGATTTGATTTACAATAATATCAAACCGAAAAGCTGCAATGATCAATAATTCATTTTCTCGGCAATAACTCTTTAAAGCTAAATATGTTTGTGCACCTGATTTAAGCTTGTGTCTCTTTTGGGCTTCAGTAAATATGAACATTGTACATGTGTTTAAGGGAAGCTTACCCCCACTTACAAAAAGTGTGTGTCTTGAAAAGACTCCCATTGTTTATGAAAAACTAAATAAAGTGGTGAAGAAACAAATGTGATGCGTCACGCAGCTTTTATTGTTGGGACGCCGAGCAGGTGGCAGCAGAGCTGAGCTCGCGGCTTTGTGCCTTGTTTACCAAAAGTTTCACTAAGTGCCTGCGAGTAAATAATAGTCCCGACAGCAGCTGGCAGGACACCAGATGATGATGGGACAACCGGCCCAAACCAGCCAGACCCAACCCGGGCTGTCCCCTCTGGCACTGGCAAACTCACTCACCCCCGAGCTCCTCCCAGCCCTGCCCGACCCCCACCTGCTGGAAGCGGCAGATGGCGTGGCGTGGCTGCAGAGACATCTGCAGGCCGAACAATAGGCGCTCTGTGCGGACCGCTGGAGCTGACAGGCCGGGAGCTCGCGCTATTGTGCGCCGCGCTATACACATGCAGATGAGGTCTGCTGGAGGAGGGACCTCGGAGGTTTTATTATTATATTTTTTTTACTGCAGGGACAACAGATGACGGGCCTGTGCGCCTTCCATGCAAATCTGCTGAGTTTAAAACTTTTGTTAGTTTTATAACCTCCCCCTCCCCTCTGACCCCCTCAACCCAAACACACACAATACATACAACTAGAAAGTGAAAACACATCACACCAATCATATTCACTTTTTGTTTTTTATTAAGCATTTTCCAAAGCAAAGTGAAACGTTTAGAAATATATACATTACTTTGTTTCAAACATTGTTCCAACAAAATCAGAACATCAAGACAATATTTATATGTTTTAACATTTCTGTCTTCAGTACATAATTAAATGCTTATAAGACAATCTTACAAATTCTCATATGTTTTAACATTAATTTATTAAGCCATTTTCTAAAGTGAAACCTTTAGAAAATATTTTCATTTGTTAACATTTCTGTCTTCAGTACATAATTAAATGTTCATAAGACTATCTTACGAATTTTCATCATTTTTTAACATAAGTCATTTTCTAAAGTGAAACCTTTAGAGAATAAACTTGTTTTTGAATGTATTTTTTTTTTTTTTTTATGTTTTAGAATATCATTTGTCATTGTTAAATTTCTAAAGTGAAACCTTTAGAGAATTAAGACAATTCTGGAAAGTGGGAAACATTTCCGCTGATTGCAACTGTTGTTGTGTTGCTCAGCAAAGAGGACGTCTTTAAAAAGTCCCTTTTTAAGAACGCCTCTTTCTCAGCACCGCTTCTTCTCCTGCTGCGCGTGCTTTTCAACGTGCGACGTTTGCTCTGTGAGACCCACAGGACGCAGAACTCGCATCTCCTCCCTCTCCAAACCTCATCCACACAAAGAATGAGGGTCGATGCGTCGCTCTTGTGGCATACCTGACTCTCATTCACATAAAGAATGAGAGTCATCTTGGCATGGACGGGACAAGAGGCGACGGTTCACGGGGGGGCCCTCGGGCCGGCGCCGTGCTGCCTGGACGGGAAGCCTCCTCAGGAGTATCCAGGGATGAGTAGAAACAGGGTCATCCTGTTCGTCAGGATGAGTATTTCAAGATGAGAAGCTTTAACAGCATCTGAGCAAGAGATGAGCCGAGGCCCAGATCAGCGCCCGGGGAGGCTGATCTCAGGAACCCAGTCGTTGAGACGGCGGCTCTCCTCACAGAACAGGTGCAGCTTCTCCAGAGCAGGGTCCTCCCAAGACCCATTAGCTGGGTTCTGTTCAAACAGGAGGAGGAGGAGAGAGAATTTAGTCACATGTTTCGTTCAACAACGCACCAAACACACACTTGTGAAATGATTCAGTATCACATAATTATCTGAGCTCGACATACCGTGATGAGGATGCAGTGGGCATCTTCAAGCTGCTCCGCCTTGCCACCAACAATCTCAGCCAGACGCTGCATGTCGCTCACTCTGACGATGCTGATGTCGTTGTCGAAGCAGAAGGACTGGATGAGGGTAAAGTGGATCTGCAGAGCGATGTCACACTCAAACTCCTCATCCGTGGCCAGGACACAGAAAGACACGCTGTCTGGATCACTGTGGAGACAAAAGAAAAGGAAAAAAACATGAGATTTCATCCAAAAACGATCCTAACTATCTGATATGATTGATGAAAATGTGCAAATCTTCAGCTGAGAGTTTCATACTTACAGGTTCATAACTTTAGCGCACTCGTAGACACCGACAGTGAGGGAGTCATTGTCCTTAGCGGACACCAGGACCTCCTCGAGGGCGTTGCCGGTGCATTGAGCACGCTCGGCGGGTTTCTGGGTCAAAACTTCCTCAAGAGTCATGATGAAGATGATGAAGATATTCCGCAAAGGCAGAGAGGTTTAGATAGTATGGTCAGAGAGTAAATCCGAAAGGGAGCAGAGTACTTTCTGAGCAGCAGCCTCGATGTTTTATACTCTGCAGCTCGTGCGGCGCAGTGAAAGCGCTGCGCTCTGATTGGCTAAAAGCTGAATGGTGTATTGGTATGATAATGCTATTGTCACACTCCGGCTCGTGGCAGATTGATGGGGGTCATCGAGCCACGCACGCTCCCCCTCTGAGCGCAGCAGCCTGGACTGAAACTAAAAATAGCTTCATTAAAACATAAAAAAAATCAGTGCAACAAATTATAGAAAACACAGCCGGTGATTCTTTTTGCAGAGATGCATGCTGAACATTGCACTTTTACATGCATTTATAAGAACTCTTCAAACGCACAATCTTCATGTTGTACTCTTTGGAGACGATTTATAGACCAGTTTAAACCTCATCATAATCAACCTTCCAAACATTCAAACATTAAATATGAACTCGACTAAAAGAAAACTCAACAAACTTTAATACCAGTTTCTTGCATTTTAGGATTTTTGGTGACATTATTTTAGCAACAACATGGAGAAAGTGTGCAGCGCCCCCTCCCCCTCCAGCAGTGAGAAAGGGCAGGTGGATGATGCCATCTGTGGACTAGAGGATGGCCATAAAAACGGCCTCATTGTGCTCACAGAAGCCCTCTATTATTACGGTCACCCATACAAATGCAAATGAGCAGCGCGTGCCAGAACGCTGTGCGTGCTGCGCAATCTGCACTGCTGGCCCATGCTGACCACGTGGCCATCAGCTGTCCTTGCTCGGTTTTTATTTATTTGCTCTTGGGAGTTCAGGGGCCACTCGAACTGAATTCTAAAGGAGAACATGTGAAGTTTATTGCACTTTTTTTGGTATTTGGTTCGTAGATCCAGCAAATGTCTTCATCGGGGACATGTAAACCTATTGTTGACAACGTTCTGTTATCCAAACACTTTTAAGTACGACGAAACTATCATGCACTGCTGTATTTGTTTATGTTCAGTATTTGGTGTGTAGATCCACTAAATGTCTTAATCTGTGCTTTTAAATACACTTGTTTATGACAACCTTTTGTTCATTGCCGATTACTTTTACGCACGACACACTTTTACGCACGGCTCTATTTGGTTATATATTTAGAATTTGGCCTTTTGATCCACTAAATGTGTTTATGTTTTAAATAAACTACCTTTTGACATCTGTCTATTTATTTTAAATAATTTTACGCACAACAAAACTTTTACGCACACCTCTGTTTCATCTGCTCCACTGATAGCAGTGTCTCCCTAACAGCACGTGCTTATTTGGTTCTATTTTATCTGCATAATAATCCAAAACACATCTCGCATCAGGTCAGGCCTGCTGCCACTGCTGCATCAATAGAGGAGGGGGCTGTCTGTGCAGGAGACACAGGTTGGCGGTGATTGATTCAGCGCTATTGTTCAGAGCGGCAGATGGAGAACTGTCGCTATGAGGGACCCCCGCCCCCCTCCTCTCCTCTCTCCTAAACCCAGGTCAACCCCGACCCCTGGGCGCGCCGATCCTTTGTCTACAAGTCTCCACATTTGCCAGTCTGTTGTCTGACTTTTGATTAAATTTGAATACCAAAGACACGAGCTTATGGTCTAAACTTTCACAATGATGTTATCTCCAAAAGATGCCAGACGTGTAAATTACATTCAGTTTGCGCTGTAAACACGTGCAAGAATGCTCAAAGTGTGTTTGTTAAACAACATAATTCTTATCTGCGCATTACTGCAGCACATTTGTTTATTTCTACATCACTTTCACTTGCCCTCGTGCCCTCATCAGCACATCAGCTGGCCGCCAAACTTACATGTGGGCCAAAGTTTGATTTGGATCCAGTAGATGAAAAGTCAAACACTGAGCTTTTTTTTTTTTGGAAGGATCAGCTTGCATGGCCACAGGGCAGGCAGGCGCGTGCAAATCGATACCGACCTATTGTTGCTGAAGCACATCTGCCAGACGGAGGCCTCCTCGGCAGCGCGCGACAGGTGTTGGTGGTCTAAGCTCTTTTCTGGTGACCTGCAGCGACTCATAAAGCTCTGAACCTCTTTGTAAGGATAGAACGTGTCTAAAGCTGCAGGAAAAGATTTTTGCAAATATGACCTGAGGTTTGGGGAAATAGGTGAATAGTTTAGTAGTTATAGAAAAAGTAAATACACGTAAATAGGAAAAACTCGAAAAACTTCAGCGTTTGGATTTTGTTTCACCTCAAAACTTTAAAATCATTTTTACAGCGGGTTGACAAACTGCCATCACGGCCAGCAGGTGCTGTCCGACTTCCTTTGTCCACCCTCCCCTTCACCTTCCCCCCGCGGGCACAGATGGTATCTCTCGGTTGCTGTGGAGAGTGATGCAGACAGAGAGATAAAGCATGCACGCATCTCCAGATGCCACGCGCCTCAAGTGAGGACCGGCCTTTAGGCATGCAAAGCAGCGGCGCGTGTCACTGTCTACAGAAAAAACAGTGCATGCAGGGAAATTGGTCATGAGTTATAAAAGTGTCTGACATTCAATGGAATTAGGATGGTTTGTATTTTAGCCTTATGACACATAAACAGCTCCAAACTGCACATTTGTATCATTATGCTAACTACTGATACTGACTACTAACTGTTATTTAAAGGACTGTGCTAGAGTTATAGCAAGTTTTAGCAAACACTGTGTACTTGTGTATGCATGCTGTTAGGTTTTAAGTTTTGGTTTCCATTACTGTACAGAGACATTCTGAGGTAAAAACTCCCTTTTAAAGAAAATCCAAAATCCAAAAAACTCAAAACTCAAAACAGAGAACAAGAAACCAGTTTATTATAAATATATTTCTTTTAAAGGTCCACATGAGACTTATTTATATAAACTTTAACCTTAGATGAGATACTTCAAGGACAGTCAGAGAACTGAATTATTGAATTCAGACTTTTCACGATGCAGTGAAACATTATTATCACATGAAAATGGTGAAAACTTCAACAAGTTTATTGTATTATTATTCTTGTGTATTTTTTAAATCACTGAACATCAAGTCTGAATTAGTTTCTGTCAAAGTTATATTATAATTGCACGGTCATATGGTTTAAGTTAAAACCTAAGCTTTTCATTTGTAAGTGCAGAGTGATTGATTGAAAAGTTGCCACTGTATTACCTCATACAATAATTAATGTTCACTGTGCATTACACAGCTCAAGCAACTATGAAGAGTCTGCTACTTGATTTTTATGTTGTATGGAAATGAATGGAAGAACAGCCTACTGGACTGTTGGGGAAAACATGCTTTAAAATATGAATATGAATCTTGAAATATGAAACAATATGGAAGGACTATAAAAAAAGCACTTCCTGAAAGTTTTGCTTCAGTTATTTTGTACAGCTCTAGGCAGCCATTGATTTCAATACATTTTCTGTTCAATAGAAAATCAAATAGCACTCTTTAATATTGATCGAGGTGAGAATCCATCACACTGAACATCAAATCTACAAAAATGGACACAACTGCATAGTTTGAAAAACGTTCAGCTGTGATGTAAAGTACTGTATGTGCGTATGGTCCTCGCTTGATTATTGGTCGCATCTAATTCTTCCAGAACTTTGAGGACTTGGACGACAGTAGAAAACTCTTTGAGGTTTCTCCATGTGTGGTTTCATCAGTTCTCTAATCTCAAGGAATCATTTAAAGGTCAAAGAGTTTTCTACATCTGATCCTTTCAACCAAAGCTTCCCCCAACTTTCTATGGCTTTTCTATAGGCACGCGTCCCAGAGGGTGGGGTGGGGGCTGCAGGCCTGTTGTAGCTATTGTGCCCCAAACGGCCAATCAGAGAGCGAGCGTGTGCCGGGTCTGCAGTATAAATACTGGCAGATTCTTAGAGACAGCACAAACTGTTTACTATCCGACCACATCACCTGAACTATTACCTATAGCAACATGCAGTCTGCTGGAAAATCTCTGAAGGAAGCTCTGTGCTGTGCTCAGGGCGAGGATCGACTCACTGTTGGAGTCTACGAGAGCGCTAAAATCATGACTGAGTAAGTACACTAAACAGGACTTAAATATGACTTTGGCATCGTCTCTGAACAGCCAACATGACCATCATGAACAGCAGCAGCTAACCACAGGTGACTTTTCTTTGTCCACAGTGATCCAGACAGCGTGTCTTTCTGTGTCCTGGCCACGGATGAGGAGTTTGAGTGTGACATCGCTCTGCAGATCCACTTTACCCTCATCCAGTCCTTCTGCTTCGACAACGACATCAGCATCGTCAGAGTGAGCGACATGCAGCGTCTGGCTGAGATTGTTGGTGGCAAGGCGGAGCAGCTTGAAGATGCCCACTGCATCCTCATCACGGTATGTCGAGCTCAGATAATTATGTGATACTGAATCATTTCACAAGTGTGTGTTTGGTGCGTTGTTGAACGAAACATGTGACTAAATTCTCTCTCCTCCTCCTCCTGTTTGAACAGAACCCAGCTAATGGGTCTTGGGAGGACCCTGCTCTGGAGAAGCTGCACCTGTTCTGTGAGGAGAGCCGCCGTCTCAACGACTGGGTTCCTGAGATCAGCCTACCCGGGCGCTGATCTGGGCCTCGGCTCATCTCTTGCTCAGATGCTGTTAAAGCTTCTC
The DNA here is from genome assembly GCF_900634415.1 of Cottoperca gobio. Taxonomy (NCBI): domain Eukaryota; kingdom Metazoa; phylum Chordata; class Actinopteri; order Perciformes; family Bovichtidae; genus Cottoperca; species Cottoperca gobio. Next base: position 4,150,616 of record NC_041366.1, read on the forward strand.
ATCTTGAAATACTCATCCTGACGAACAGGATGACCCTGTTTCTACTCATCCCTGGATACTCCTGAGGAGGCTTCCCGTCCAGGCAGCACGGCGCCGGCCCGAGGGCCCCCCCGTGAACCGTCGCCTCTTGTCCCGTCCATGCCAAGATGACTCTCATTCTTTATGTGAATGAGAGTCAGGTATGCCACAAGAGCGACGCATCGACCCTCATTCTTTGTGTGGATGAGGTTTGGAGAGGGAGGAGATGCGAGTTCTGCGTCCTGTGGGTCTCACAGAGCAAACGTCGCACGTTGAAAAGCACGCGCAGCAGGAGAAGAAGCGGTGCTGAGAAAGAGGCGTTCTTAAAAAGGGACTTTTTAAAGACGTCCTCTTTGCTGAGCAACACAACAACAGTTGCAATCAGCGGAAATGTTTCCCACTTTCCAGAATTGTCTTAATTCTCTAAAGGTTTCACTTTAGAAATTTAACAATGACAAATGATATTCTAAAACATAAAAAATTAAAAAAATACATTCAAAAACAAGTTTATTCTCTAAAGGTTTCACTTTAGAAAATGACTTAATTATGTTAATGTTAAAAATTATGAGAATTTGTAAGATTGTCTTGTAAGCATTTAATTATGTACTGAAGACTTGACGTTTCCATCCTGTTGGAACAATATTTGAAATAACAGTTTCACAAAATATTCTTTAAAAAAAAGTGTTTAAAAAATACTATCTAAAGGTTTCACTTTAGATAGTAACATTGAGAGAAGAAATACAAAAATAAATGAAAAAAATGAAAGAAGTGTGTGAATCTGAAATCTGAAACATATTATCAAAAAATACCTTTAAAATGCAATTGCAGTTGTTCCTGAGGGTTTCACTTCAGCTTTATGTATGTCAAATTAAATAACGTGTTCTCTGCATATCTGATTTTAAGAAAGCATAGAAATAAAAATTTTGAATTTAATATTGCCCTCTGACTGTACTTTGACTTTTTCACGGAAGGTTTAAATTGTCTGAAGCATAAATGAAGTCCCACGGAGACCTTTTCTTCTGCACACTGCTCTTTAAGGAGTCCTTTAAATGTTTCCTGAACTTTAAAGTCTTGACCAACACAGCTGTAACCTGTGTGCAACTCAAAGCAACAACAAACATGTCCGCTCTTTAAACATCTACCTCCGTGCACCTTCACACATCTATTCATCTCATTTGCCTTCTCTTTTAACTGAGACAGATGATTGACAGTTCTGTCCTCCACTCACTCATGATTGTTTTTCACATTTTTCTGAAAAAATCATTCTGGATAACATCCTTAATAACAGTCCACTGTAATCATTGCCTTTAATTGAGTCTAAATATTATGCAGCACAGTTGTAAAACCAGGCTTCCTTGTACATTTAGAACACCAAGTTTACACGACAGTTTGACAAAAGTAAAAATGTGCTAAGTCGCTGTCTTGCTGAGAGTTAGATAAAAAGATAAAACGATTACCACTCTCATGTCTCTAAATATGCAGCAACATGCAGCAGGCTGTTAGCTTAGTTTAGCATTAAGACCGGAAACAGCTGATCTGGCTCGTCCCAAGGCACTGAAAGCCACCAGCTGCTCTAATGCTAACTCACTAACTTGAATCTTGTTTGTTAAATCTGTATAACAATGTTTTATCTTTTGGCTAAGCTAGTCACCTGCTGCGTCAAGCTGCATATTTACTGCACAAACACGAGAGACGTGCGACTCTTTGCAAGAAAGTGAATAAGAGGATTTCCCAAAAGTCTTCAAGAGGAATCAAGCCACTGCATCAGATTAAGGCAGACGTTAGCTTAACGCAGGCTTCTCATTCATTTCAATGACTTTGTTGGCATAGCAGGAGTGCTGACACAGACTCAAGGACAACAGTGCATTTAATTGGTAAAAAATGATGATTTTTTTAACAGTCTGGATTTCCGAGCAATTCTGTTGTTCACCGTCAAGACAGACACAATAATTCTGCCGTAAGAACCGTAGTAGTAAAATGCAGCATCTTGGCATCGGATACGACTTTGTATTGTATTGTCAGCAGAGGTGGAATGTAACTAAGTAGTCTCCATTTACTGAAGTACTGGACTTACGTACAGTTTCGAGGTACTATTTTCTTTTCATGCCACTTTCTTCTTCTACTGCACTAAACCTCAGAGGCAAATATTTTTCTTTTTACTCCACTATATTTATTTGAAAGCTTTAGTTACTTTACAGATTAAAGTTTTAGCAAATAAAACATGAATGTTTCACTATAAGAGCAACCTTTTTGATTATCATCATTTTTCATACAAAAATATTTAATAGTTCCAAGTTCTCAGATTTGAAGATTTTCCTTTTAATGAATTACTTTATCAAAATTCTGTATCTATATAATGTTGAGGTTTGGACTGTTGCTTGGACAAAACAAACATTTTAAAGGCGTCACTTTGGGCTCTGGTTATTGTGACGCATTTCTTACTATTTTCACTATTTCTTTACAAACAAAACATTCGATTCATGGAGGAAATAACAATCAGATGAATCCATAATGAAAATAATCTTTAGTTCCACCTCAACCAACTACAACAGTAACATCCTTCTTTCACATGAATGCATTAGTAATAATGATCTAATGATATATATAATAGTATAACAGTCACAGCCTGGGTCATTTTTATACATGTAATACATAAACTACGTTTTCCTGATTATACTCACATACTTTTACTTCAGTAGAATTTTGAAGTTTTTTCAGGACATCACAGACTCTGAGATGTTTTCTGGTGTTGTGCGGTTCAGTGATGTCATACTAACTTTAACTTTATTATCATCATTATAATCATTAAGCGAAGCTGTAGCTTTATTTAATGAGGCTCCTCGCACGGTGAAGTCAAGAAAAATCAAGCAAAGTGAAGTTGCAGAGTAATGAAGCTGATCTTTGGCTCCTGGCAGAACCTTTAAGCTTTTGTGTCTTTGGATCCAAACTCTAAAGTCACTCTGACCTGCATGTTGCCTGCAAACTATTGTGGAGTCAACAGCAGCTGCAGCCCCCACGCCCCACTGACACACACACACACACACACACACACACACACACGCACGCACGCACGCACGCACACACACACACACACGCGCGCGCGTACACACACACACACACGACTGTGACTTCCTTTTTTTCCATCTTTCTATCAAAGTGCTCATTACAACCTGATACATTTCACAAGAATAAACTGGTATAAACTAAACCACAGTGGACCAAATAAGAAGAGAGAGTTAATTTCGTTAACAATAATTATTATTAAATATGTTCGTAAACAACATTTTTCCATGACTAAGAAAAGACGATAACGAGCCGGCACCAACTCCATTAAACACTGTGAGGATAACAAAATGCAATATTGTTGTAAAATGTAGTTATCAAAATCTGTCTTTATTTATATCGACAAAAAAGATGAGAAATATTATAAATAGTTTTTTCAATGCAGCAGTTCCCATTTCGGTGTAACTTACTTACTTAATGGCACAATGAGTAGGATTTCCCTTAAAAACATCATTTATGACCCACTACTGTGTAGCGCTGTATCTACAGAGACCCTGCAGCCCTCTACCTGGATTTATTATTTAGCTGTACTCAGGACATTTTAAAGGCGTTGACCTCTATAAAAGCGTAGCGACCAGGTGCCAGATCGTCAGCACGCATCCAAGACGAAGCTTCAGAAATGGCGGCCGCAGCGTTAAAATCCCACAAATATCGTGAGGTGAAACGCCAAGTGGACACACTTCGTTCCAAAACGAGAGTGAATGAGAGTCGGCTTTCACTCGCTGGCGAGCACCGTCACCATCGTTGAGCCAGGGAGGAGGGTCGACTTTCAATGTTATGTTTACAAACTGCAACTGACAAATTCTACTCATTGTGCCTTTAACTATAATGACACAAGTTGGAGAAAGAAAGATGATACTTTGGTTACGATTGACTGAAATGTTCGATATAGTCTGACGAATAAAGATTAACATGTCGACAGTTTTCATTGACTAAAACTTTACTAAAATATTAAAGGTTTTTATTGACTAAGATAAAACTGGATGAGGTTGACTAAATATGATAAAAAGTAACAAGGACAAATGACACATGACTAAGACTAAATAAAACAAACAGTTAACAGTATTCTGCACAGTTGCAACATGTGATTAAAAGCTGAACCAGCTGCATCGTTCACTGTGCTGTGCCCTCACATGTGCATATACACAAACATACACACTTCCTGTCCAAAAAGAAAGAAAAATGGACCAAGCAGGACCAGCTGAAACACCCATTTAAATCTCCACGACAACAAGCCCGGCACTTACTCCATCTGCTGTCCAATTTAATGATGAGGATAAAGGGACAGAGAGGAGGAGGAGGAGGAGGAGGAGGAGGAGGAAGAGGAAGAGGCAGTGTGCCTGGCACAAGCCGACTGCCATTCATCCATTCAGGGCCAAATCCTGACTAAGAACTTCATCCCCCAACAGTCAGCAGAAACACGTCTGTAGTGTCAACACAACACAGTCGCTGCACCCTCTTACAATAACATCACAATAACAACCTCAAGCAAGTCTGTGAAAATGTGCTTTTAAGGAATAGTTTTGGGAAGAATGCTCCGTCGCTTTGCCTCTGAGAGTGAGATTAGTAGATCAATACCAATCTCATGTGTGTATGTGAAGCTGGAATCAGGTCGTAGTTAAATTAGCTTAGCTTAGCACAAAGATTAGGAACAAGGGGAAACAGCTAGCCTTCATCCAGAATGGGTCTATTTAAACCATAGACTGTATATAAGAAGTAGTCACAGTGACGTCACCCATTAGTTTGTGGACTAACTTGAAGCATCAAGTTTGGCATTGTGGCCGTCGCCATCTTTTTTGGTGCCTGAAGTGACCATATTTTGATTTTGGTGTCGCTGGAGAGCAGAGAGGCCCGGCGGAAGCACGTACGGTCAACAACTAATGCTAGCACTAGATTGAGACCATAAACTCATCAGGAAAATGTTTACTGAGGAAATACATCGAGTGAGAAGTAATTTCCTCACTGACTTCTATACAATCAGACGTCTATTTGCAACCTGCTGGCCATTACAAAGAATGCAAGTTTAAGGTACTTCCGCATTGGCTTCACTTGTCATGTTACGTAAAAAAAGAACATAATCAGGCAGAATTTATTTTTCCCTCGGAACATAATTGACATTTTTAGGAGACTAAGCAGGATGAGAAGATCGATACCAATCTAGTTTGTATGTGAAGTCCGGCCGGGGTTAGTTTAGCATAGAGCCCGGAAGCAGGGGAAACAGATAATCTGTCTCTGTGCAAATATAACAAATAAGCCTACTAACACTTCCAAAGCTCAGCTTGTACACAAACAGAAAAGTCCAAAATGCTTGAATTTTCTGTCTGAACTGGCTCACCCTGAACAACTGGGCTGCCCTCTGTCTCAACCCCGGTCATAAAGAGCTCTGCTGCTGCTGCTGCAGCCACATGCTGCGTCTCAAGTGTCCTTTCAACATAAAAGCCTCCTCCTCCTCCTAAAATCTTTTCTGTGTGCTGGAGAGCTGCGGCAGATGGTACTGACGGGCTGCAGGCTCAGTGTGTGTGTGTGTGTGTGTGTGTGTGTGCTTGAGTGTGTGTGTTAGTGTGCGTGTGTGCATGTGGGTTACTCTGTGCTCTTAGTTTGTTAGTGTTTTGGTTGAGCATGTTGCCTAGGATACTCTCTCACCACAGCTCAAATACATTTGTATGAATCTATTTCTTTTTAGTGGCAGGCACACATCATATTTACACTGAAATATTCAAACTACATTTCCTAAATGTTTCTTGTTTATCTCCAGTGTAATTTATATTTTTGGAAGCATGTTTGTTGGGTTCGGGTTTGTAAAGAGGGATCCAGAGCTGAAGAGTTTCAGAGGTTAATGTCTGCGGACTTGCTCTGTCTGATAGCTATGCTAATATAGTTTTTAACTACGTTAATACCGACCTGCATCATTACCATAAGCCTGCTGCTGCAGGTCACTGCAGGATCGGGGTCAAACAACACGCACACACACACACGTGTAACTCTGTGTATGTCCATCAGTCAGTTGTGTATATGCACGCACACACACACACACACACACACACACACACACACACACACACACACACACACACACACACACACACACACACACACACACACACACATACACACACGCCCATTCCCTCAGTCATCAGCTGCTGTTGCTAATTTGTGTTTGTGATACCCATCAGTTGGGCCTGTGTCAGCTCATGATGAATCTAATCACTAATTATAATAACAACCCTGCAGCTCTCAGGCGGCTCCTCCCGTACTGAAGGATACTTCATTCAAATACTCTTTTATTGCTATTTGCATAATTCAAAAACATTCATGCAATAATTCAAACATCATCATTTTGGTATTAAAATGAGAACTGGTCTGTCTTCAAAATAAAAGTTGTGATTTTGTATAGCAAGCATTGCATTGTTCCAGATGTTATTTGGAAGTGAGAGTCCTTGTTACCTTTATCTTTAAAGGTAACAAGAGTGTAAATAAATATAGAGATAAAGTCATTTATCTCTGTTTATGTCCACAGCTGCAGTTTGTAAACACGCACGCACACACACACACACACACACACACACACACACACACACACACACACACACACACACACACACACACACACACACACACACACACACACACACACACACACTGCCAGCTGTTGCCAACACACTGGACTGCTTCTCTATTCAAAGCTGGAGGCTCGTTCAGAAAACAGAAGCAACACTGTGTGTGTGTGTGTGTGTGTGTGTGTGTGTGTGTGTGTGTGTGTGTGTGTGTGTGTGTGTGTGTGTGTTTGTGTGTGTGTGTTTGTGTGTGTGTGTGTGTGTGTGTGTGTGTGTGTGTGTGTGTGTGAGTGAGTATGTGTGTGTGTGTGTGTGTGTGTGTGTGTGTGTTTGTGTGTGTGTGTTTGTGTGTGTGTGTGTGTGTGTGTGTGTGTGTGTGTGTGTTGTGCTTGAGATAGCCAATATTGCTATTGCTTTATTTGAATTATTGTACTTTTTCTCATATGAAGCTCCTTTGCTCAATGTTGAAACACTTTGTACCTTTGTTTTGATAAGTGCTACATAAATAAAGTTTATTATTATTATTATTTATAATTATAACTTTTTGCAGAGCTCTCACATATCACTTTAGAGGCTGTGCAGATAGTCAAATCAAATCAAATCAAATCAAATTTATTTGTATAGCCCAATATCACAAATGATACATTTGTCTCAGTGTGCTTTACAGACTGTACAGGTTACGACACCCTCTGTCCTTAGACCCTCGCATCGCACAAGGAAAAACTTCCTAAAAGAAACCCCATAATTAAAGGGGGAAAAATGGAAGAAACCTCAGGGAGAGCAACTGAGGAGGGATCCCACTCCCAGGACGGACAGACGTGCAATAGATGTCGTGTGTACAGGATAAACAACATAGTACAAATACAACATTTGACAGAAATTATGTTGTGTTGGAAAAAAAGAAATAGAAAGTATGGATGAATCCAGGAAAGTCGTGCATGCAGAATCACAATATTGTGCACTGGAGACCAGACTTCACTTCTATGTTTCTGTGTGTATACATGCCATGCGTGCGCTGTAGAAGCAGATCAGATGCCGCCCCCCCCCCACCTCATCCACCGCACACCCTCACCTAAACAAAAGTCAGACAAAAGCTACAGCCAACACTTCTACACCCTCCTCAATTGGCACAAAGAGCAGAAAAACGACAGGAGGGGCCGTGCACAAAGGTGCATCGAGACCCCGACCCTCTCTCCTCTTTTGTGCTGGAGAATGGAACGGTCCAGGAGCAGCTGCTGACATTTGAGACGGTCCTTTCACCAAAAACAAAGTCTGGAGCTGTGAGTGTGCAGGCTGCAGGGCTGCAGGGGTGAGGGGGAGGGTGAGGAGGAGGGAGGCTGTATAGAAAACCAAAGGCACACTTTCCCTGATCAGTGTAAAGCTGACTCCCCATTCATCCTGCTGATCAGCAGCAGAGGGGGGTGGGGTCTTAAAGTGGAGGAGGACACCTTTAAAGTTGACGTGAGTCACATCAGTCACAGCACAAAGGAGTCCCAGAGGTCTGCCATATGGAGCAGGCACATCATCTGTTCAGGAATCACTCAAAGAAATCCAGCCACAGCCAATAGGAGCGCACGCTTTGCACCTTTTCTCTACCCAGAGACACATCTCTGGTTTCTGATTGGCTGTGGAAGTGTTGTCATTGAAAAAGTGTCTCAATTAGCCAGATAGGTAGGAGGACACTTTGTTGTTTTAGTGCTTCAGGACCTCTCTGTTTCCTCTCCGGTTACTTTGACATGTGGATCTCCAAATATCACTTTTTAAGCATTTTCTTCACTTTTGGTATCACTTTTTTAAAAGATTGTTTCTCACAATAATACTCTTCCTGGACTTTTTGCTCAGCTGATTTCTCCTCAGATACCAAATAAAATAATCAGATCTTGACACAATGGAATAAATCAATGAAAAGATCAAATGCAATTTATCTTCAAATTGTGAGTGCTAATTGTGGATTACACCACACTCATCATACATAAATACAAATTATTCTTATGGATGTTCTCAACATACATCTGCTTTATTTTAAAATATATCATCCACAACACCCTTTGTCCTTAGAGACCCTCAAATGATCCATAAGCTGTAGGTGTGGGGTGGCCAAACAACAGCCTGCTGCCTTTTTTAACAAATAAACTACAATATGGCTTTAGCATATTTATAATAAATTGTATGTACATTGCACATCCCAGTCCAAACACGTTTCACAGACAGACACAACCTCGGTCTTCAACTCTTGGCACAGAAAACAATATTTTACAATTTCTGCCTTTTCTGTGTGTTACATCTTAATATTAGACTTACAGATTTATATCTAATACAACATCAGGAACAACCAAAATGTATTTACAACCAATATTTACAGATTTACATATACCATAATCTTTAGTGGACATTTGGGCCAAGCACTGTATTAGAGTTTAAATTTAAATTTTAAACTTTAATTTAAGAGCAGCAGATACAGAAATACTTTTTGAAATATGTGGGCACACTAATGAACCACTAATGTTAAACATTAAACTGTTATTTTGATAGAAGATGCATTTTCTATTACACATTGGGGGTTCTCTAGAAACAAGAAGTTATTACAGTGTAACTGATATATTATATTTTATAATTCTTTTCTGTATGTGGCCCACAGTCAGACAAAATTAGGCTACTCCTGGAGATCATAGACTACACAACAATACAAACCTGTTTGAGGTATAAAGTATACTGTATAATAATAATATATGGTTCTGTACTGACTGTTCCCAAGTTCCATCAACTACTGAGGCAAAAATGTCAAAGAAAAAACAACCTTAAAACATCTGAGTAAATGTTTATTTGCTTTGGGACTCCCTGAAATGAAGCTGTGATCAAAAGTTGAATCTGTCGAGAGTTCTGAGCACTTCCATCAAAAGCTAATTTTCTCTCTTCTTCATCTCTGCAGCAGTGAAGTAACTTTTGAGAGCCTTTACTAAACACAACTATATACAAAAGAGTATTAGTCCTATACTGCCAAAGTGAAAGTACAGATCGCAAAATATAGTGACGTAACTCCTTTATATTCATGTCTTGTGTTCCTGTGTGTGCCATCCAGTGGTGTGACAGTGGTACTGCAGGATGTAAGGCTTCATCATCTGCCTGCTGAACACAGAACAACAGCTCCACCTGCTGGTTCACAGCCGCTCCTGCATCCCGTCTCGAGTAACTGCAGATATCTGGTTTTGATTAAACATAAATGAATTATCATTATGAGCATGTGAATTAAATTCAGGTAAGAAAATACAGAAGCTATAAACTTTTTATTAAAAAATGTGATCAGTTGAATACAGTGCAGAACATATTACCTGTACCAGCTTCTGAACTGTTCACTTTCATTTGGTTTGTTTTATATTCATTAAGCTAACTTACCCACAGAATGTCATAGATAGATACCCAACCACTAATGTCTCTACTGTTTGACTTCTTTGATAATATTTGGGGCAATTTATTATTAGACTGGAACTTTAACAGTAATTTAATTTAATTTGACTTTTCATTGGAATTGTGTTGCTGTAATACATTTATTTGCCGTATATCACTTTGTATAACTTTGAATTGCCTCTGTGTCTGAAATGTTTAAATGCATTGATTACGTTTTTCTTATCGATTTGCGGTTTGGATCCTACATTTCCCATAATGCCACTCAATAGGATCTGTCATTAGACACTCTGCCTGTTAAACAGCCACATGCTTTCAACTCCATACACCCAGTTTGTTACATTATGCAGTAAAGATTTGTGTGAGCCCAAGTGAGATAACTCTGATGACATCACGACTATCTCATCAGGGTGATTTTCCCATTAATCCCTTTGTATGTGAATTTGAGTGGAAACGGCAAAATACAAATTATTCGGAAATATTGTAAAAATAAATTTCACTCTTGACTGAGGTGGAAAAGTTGGTGTATTGATAAAAGCAAAACGTGACATGCAATGGAAACAGATGAAGGGAATAAATGATGTAACTTCCATGTCCACTGAAGCCTCTTCTCCACTAAAGAGATAACAGATCTGATGTCACCTTCCTCACATTATGAAACAAATGTCATACTTACGTCCAGTTTGAGGTCCGACTGGTGCTTTTTAAAATATGTCATCTCGGCACCTTCACCTTCAGCTTCAGCTTTTCTTTTGCACATTCACTTAAACTGCAATTAAAACGTTTGATACATTTGTATGGAAACCTGGCTTCAGGGTTGACAAAGCTGCTCCGAGCCACTGAAGTATATTAAGTAAATGTTTTGGCACATGAAGATATTCCCCTCCTCCCTCAAACCATCCCTCTCCCCAGATGTTTCCCAGCTGTTGACAAGCATGCTAACACTAATCGCTTTTTCATAGTAATCATTTCAATCAACATACCTTTCAGCCACACTGATTAAGATGCAGAGGGAATTTTAAAGAAGACATAGTTTCCATCTCTGGACAACGACACATTACTTTCCTTTTATGTCTGCTCTAAAGCTGAACTTGAGTATTTATTTCCTGGATGTACAATAAAGTAGAATTTAGCTTTGCTGATGTCAGCTGCTGCAGGAAGTGATCAAACCTACGGCAGACCACCCACACATGAGTGTGAGGCGAGGAAGCATCAGTCTGCCCGTGTTTTCAGCTCGCAGTGAGTGTTTACTGAGCCATTAGAGGATCTGTGTGTGGTCGAAGGTCCGTGTTAGAGATTCATCCCTGTTTCCCTCACTGAGATCTGCCGTTCAGAGTGGAGTATGGCGACAAACGAAAAAGCATTAACATGTTTAAGCCCTTCAGTTCATATACAGTCCATTAAACTGGGGACAGACGGATGAGCGAGAGTAAAGCACCATGACACTCTGCGGACTTACCGCCATGTTTTGCTCCACTTGAGAAACACAGTTCAGACTGAAGTGCTGTGAACTTTTCCTTTTTTCTCTCTGTCAGACATCCAGCAGCTTTTCTTCCAACTGATTTTCAGTACCAGGAAAATAGATGTGAACCAAAAACATGTTAGGTCACTGCATGTGCAATCATCACCCTGTTTCAAAAACTGAATAACACACGTGTTGAGGCCCACAGGACATCAATGAAAGGAGGGGAAAGCCAAGTTCTTATTACTCTGTTAATCTTTCTTAGTGGAAGTTCTAAAGATCAACGTGTTGGCAGATTCAACTGACATATAGACCCCGTTCACACTTTGTTTCAAAATGTCGCGATCGGATCACAAGTGAACATAAACAACCACCAGCAGGCATTGTGATCCGATCACTTATCTCTTGTAGTGTGAACGCTAATGTGTGTCCCACAAGGATGGAACAGGAAAATACGTCATCAAAGCCGAAGCTATCCTTTTCTTCCTTCTTTTTCTCAAGTCCAGTTGGTTCTCAATCAAGAAAGCTGGCTTTGACCACGACATCTGAACATATCAAAAAGCTTGTATAGATATATTACGTCAAACATCCTGGAACACGTTAGAATAGACCCAGGCTGCTGTTGAATAGTCTTTTTTTTCTAACTGAGTAAAATGACCTGGAAGTATTAATTGGCAGCCATGATAAGAGCTGTTTGAATTCTAAATGCTAAAGGAAAGCTGCTTCAATGCTTCCTTTCTTATCTCTTCAGCATAGAGTACACTGGACCATCATTTAACAAAGGAGAGGAGATAATGCCGTCCCACAATTCCTTGCGGCTTCAACATTTAAAGCAATGCGGCATTCGAGCGTCAATAACTTAACATTACTTGAATTCTACAGCAGTAAGTTTGTCACTGTACATGTTCTAGGCGTTATGAATAAAGTAGTTTTAAATAACAAACAAACCTACGCAGCCTTGTGTAAGTGACCTTTTCCTGAGTCCTTATGAATTCTTCACATCTTTCCTTGACCTCATTACGAGGACAGAAAAAAGCTTTTAGGAAAAGTTTTATTTTTTTACTATTTGACCGCAGCCCTGTTCTTTTGTTTTTTTATCTTTTCTTCTTCACGTTTCCAGCAGACTAAGCATGGGAAGTGCTTTGCTGACATTTGTTTAGATGTATAAGTGAGATCCGATCACAAGTGGTCACTGGAGACGCACATGGAGACGCGTTCCAATGCCAGGTGCGAATCCCCCAAGATGCATGTTAATAGTAAACAACTGAGCAAACTCCATCCACTGAGGAAGGCCATGAGATGTGGATGAACACCTGGATCTGCTGATGAAAAGGTTTTTCATAAACAACATGGAAGTAGTCGAGGTTATTCATAGCCAAGGTCTTCCACATCACCATGTCCACGTGTCCAAGAAGCAGCGATTACAAATTTAAGATTGAAAAGATCATTGAACAGAGTTTACGGTTACGACTGCTTCTCGTATCGCTTCAGCTCCCAATATATGCTAATTCAGATTACTTCAGATGTTCCTGTTTCCAAACAAGGACGTAATTCCTGCACTGCATTTTCCTTCATCCCCAAAATGTTTACAGTCTCAGTTAAATGTACTCCCTAGAATCTCCAAGTCAAGTTTCCATTCAAATTTGCCAGAAACTTTAAATAAATGAAGACATGAATGCATGTTTCCATCCATTGCTATTAGACGAATGTTAGGAATATTTGGAGATGGGCACATCGTAATAAACAGTTGGTGGCCCTAATTCTCCAGTGGCATTTTGCCAGTAATATTGTTATGGGTACGTCCAGAGGAGACGCAGGCGCACAACACTAGACTCTGGAAACGGAGTAAGGTTAAATAGTTTATGCAGGCAGGCAGGCAGGCAGGCAGGCAGGCAGGCAGGCAGGCAGGCAGGCAGGCAGGCAGGCAGGCAGGCAGGCAGGCAGGCAGGCAGGCAGGCAGGCAGGCAGGCAGGCAGGCAGGCAGGCAGGCAGGCAGGCAGGCAGGCAGGCAGGCAGGCAGGCAGGCAGGCAGGCAGGCAGGCAGGAGTTGAGCGACAAGTTATGCTGTGATCCGGGGTAGTAGAGACAACAATCTGGCGATGAGCGGCTGGAAGACCGGGGTAGATAAACTGTGCTGGGTTGAGTTGATTGTAGACAGGTGAGCAGATTGGAGTTGAATGAGATCAGCTGCTGATGTCTTTGGCCGCGCCCCTGCCACATACACACACACACACACACACACACACACACACACACACACACACACACACACAAAGAGACAGGGAAATCATGGACCAGAAAACACTAGGGATACAGATGGGACCGTGACAAATATGTTGCATAAGAAGAGGACACATCTTAGAGTTCCAGTCAAGCTTCAAACCAATGAGAATAAATTCTGTTTGTTTGATGTAATAATCTAAGGAAGGTTACAGTCTCCTCATCGCTCCACAGATCTGATGTTTTTGTCTGCCGCCATGTTTTCTTCTCTCAAGTGCAAGTAAATCAGGATTTATTCACCAAGTCTGTTTCAACTGCACTTTGTTGCATTTTGCTTATACAGCAACTTTTCACAACCAGTCAAGCAAAAGACTTTTCAAATTTCCTGCGTTTACATTCAGGGTTTTGATGTGCTAATTATAAATGCACTCAAAACAGGTGGATACAAACACACTTACTGTTCAGCTGCCAAGATCAATATGAGAGAAGCTCCCAGTTGATGAAAATGGTAATACGGTCATCGGAGTGTCCTTCAACTGTTCCTGTGTGCTCACAGTCAGCTGTTCAGGCAGCAGAGAAAGCTTTGTGGACATTTGTTTGTCTCCGGGCTTCACTTGTGAGGCTATGAACAGGCTTCCCGTACCTTCTAAACCAGGGGTGTCAAACTCATTTTAGTTCAGGGGCCACATAAAGGTCAATTTGATCTCAAGTGGGCCGGACCGGTTTTGGCCCCCAGGCCGCATGTTTCTCACCCCTGTTCTAAATGGTTGAGCTTGTTGGGGTCGAACACAGAGACCTGCAGACACTACTCAGGGCTGAAAAATCCTATTCAACCTCCTCCATGTTTTTCAGAAAAAAAGATTTGATTTACAAGTATTAATGCAGTAAAAATGTCATCATAATGTGCTGCAGACTTGATTGATATTGGTTATAAATGCAGCCCCTGTACACACACACACACACACACACACACACACACACACACACACACACACACACACACACACACACACACACACACACACACACACACACACACACTGAAACCAACCTTATACTTTCTCTCCAAACGCTCTTCTTTCCATATTTTCATTTGGTATTGATAAGTGAAGTAATACTTTACTTCTTAAGTAAACCATTTGAGTTATGTTTCTCATCCTTCCCACATCTTATTCCTGTTTTTATCTCCGTTGTTTCTTCTGATTCTGTCTCCATCTCCATTTTTCTCCCACCTTCTTCCTCTTTTTACCGCCTCCCCCCCTTCCTCTATCTGTCCCAGGGTGAACACAGAACAGACTGGAAGTCATTTCAGGAAGAAATTAACACAGGAGTCTAATACTCTAATGCTCCCACACAGCAAATTGGATTTGTTCGCTTCACTGACTCTGAGTATCAGTGTGCTGCAGGACACAAAGCCTCCTGCAGCAAGTGAGAAGCACAGACTCAGGGGAGAGCCGGCGGTGCTTCAACACAGCGAAACTCTCTGAAAATAAATGTGTGTGCGTTTGCTTTGGGACAGTTTTTTGTGTTACTTTTAGTTTCACACTTCACGGCCAAAAAGTATGTGGACACCTGCGTTTAGCAGCACAAAGTCTGACGTCATGGTTCTCTGATGGAAAGATGTGGAATAGCCCCTCCGGGTCAGGAGTGAGTTACTGTCCCAAGCGAAAGAAGTTTAGGTTTCTCAGGGTTTTGTTCAGGAAAGAGAAAATGGAGATGGATAAACAGATGAGACCGGACGGATGGATGGACACCTGAGCATAAAACCATGTGCATTAATCTGCTGCTATAACAGTCTCCACTGTTAGGGAAAGAGTTTCCATCAGATTGTAGGATTTGATTTCATTCACTTACAAGAGTGTTAGTGATTCGGGACGAGGCCTGACTCACAGTTGCGTTCCAAGTTCATCCCAAAGGTGATGGATGGGGTAGAGGTCAAGGCTCTGTGAAGGCCAGTCCAGTTCTTCCACATCAAAACCATTTTTTATGACATTGTGGGGAACATTGGCATGTTGAAACTGCAAAGAGTTGAAAGGAAAATCCAATGACCAGAAAGTAGACAGTCAGTGAGCTGACATTGCATATTGTTGCATTGGCCTTTGCAAGATGTGAAACACATCCTCGTTGAGCAAAGAACGCCACCGAAGGATTTTCTTTGCTCGTTGACAGATGGTTTATCCAATCACCTGCCAAGTGTTTTTTGAAAGTGCTTATTTTCCTAGTTCCAATGATGGCTTCTCAGATGGTGCTTTTTCTCAAAAATAAATAATTAGAAATATTTTTTTATGATTAGTTACCACTTCTAATTATAGATACCACTTTTGGATATGATTAGGGAAAGGTTTTCATCATGGCTGCTTTTTTAATTATTACAAAATAAAATAAAATAAACAGTAAAACAAATTATTTATGTCAAAGTCAAACACAGCATGTGAGACACTCTGTATCACACCTATCAGAACAAAGTATTTTCATAGAGCAACACAAAATAACACTCTAGTAAAACAAACTTTCAGAATTTCTCCCTTGAGATAAAAACCCCTGTTACATCTAAACCGAAGCCATATTGCTGTAATGTTGTAATATGTTTCATTACTCTGTTGCCCTGCAGCCCGCATGTTAATTACATTAGTAAAACCTCAGTGTGAACAGAGACACATCAACACACTACTGGAGAGGTGTAAAGGAAACGTGTTGCCATGGTTTTCAAAGGCGAATTATAAGTGAGCATTGGATCAGTGATCTTTACACTCGCACCTCCAGAGAACATGTCGTCAGTAAGATGGTCCTCAATAACAACAGCACGTCTGTTATGAATGGATACAGAGCAGTGAAGGAAAGTGCTATCTCTGAACTTAAACACTTTAATGGAAAAGCTTTTTATTTTATTTATGTCTTGGGTCAGAAAACAGGGACTATAAACGTAGAGACGAGGAAAAACTGCACATACTGTATTCACAATCAAAATAGGTGTGCTACATGAGACCAATTCATAATTTTTCATAAATATGGGAAAGCCAACATGAAGGTGTTGAAAAGAAAACATTAGTATTGTGTCATTTAAATAGTCATTTATTTAAGGTCCCTAAGGCAACCCCAGTGGGGAAGTGCAACGGATTCCTACACCGGGCGAACCTGAGTAAGAAGACATCTCTGGATCCAGAGGGAATGTCTGCTGTCACATCCAACTTAAACCTGACTTAACCACAGTCTTCAGGCCTAGTCCACAGGTACATGGGTATTTTTTCAAACCAGGTTTTTCAAGAAATCCTGTTCACACATGCACTGTTTTAAAAAGTTCTCAGTCGAAATAAAAACACAAATGACGGACTTTCAAGGCCAGTGGGCAGGTTGGGCCACACACACTTTAGAAAGCTTAGAACAAGAACTATTTTGTCCACATCCATCATTGCACAAATGTTGCCTCATTTGTAACGCCTCACAAAGAAGATAACGCCGCACAATGTGACGACACAAGCCAAAAACATCAGTTTTCCCTGTTTACACGTCAACACTGAAAATGAGTTTTTGAATGCTAGAGTTTTACAAAAGTCTTCAGTGACGTCAAACGCCGTTTGGGTGTAGACGAAAGGCCAAAACACATAGAAAAAGCTATGATTTTAAAGAATGGAGCCTCGTTTTTACCGTAAGGTTGCCAGACAACCAGCGGAAATTCCAGCTTCAAACCTTTATGCTGAGCTTAGCTAATCATCACCTGGCTACAGATTCAACAGTAACACCTGAGCTTTTCCTACAATGAGGAAAACAGAGGAAAACAGAGGAAAACAGAGGAAAAGAGAAAAATGCCAAAACACAATACGTTTAAAAAATAGTCTTTTTTTAACCAGTGTGGAGGTTTTATTTACTTTAAATCCAGTGATTAACCCCTTGAAATGAACCATGTTGTTTTTGAGAGGCTCATGTCATTCAACATACGTGCGTTTGTCAGCTGAGGATCTTTGACCGGCTTCCATATGACCAGCAGTTGGATATAAAGAGGAGCGTGTGATCCCTCAGCTGATATTAAACCATGAAAGTCAAAGTTTGGATTTACGAGGTTGTAGCAGAGCGGGGATGATGTGCAGGCATGACGGACACATTATGAACAGCGGCTGCATCACTGCACTTCTGTCGAGCCCCTTAAACAATTTCCCCCACAGCTCATTTTTAACCTGCCACACAGCCGTCATCATTTAGCCCAATAATTCCCCAAATTCACGCATAATCAAACAAATTAGCCTTTATGCTAATTTCTTATGACTCAATTATGTTTAAAGCCTCGACTTGAATGGCAGTCATAATTACAGTCATAATGCTGGCAGAGATATTACCGGGCGAATAATACGGTAATGGATATCAAAGGAGCAGGCTTCATCTGCTATATAAAGACGCCGCTGAGTGGGTTAGCAAGAGTAAATAAACTCTGATGTGTTTGCTGATGAGCTGTTGTTGTCCTACAGCACTGCTGAGATGCCACAGAGGTCAGAGCGACACACACACACACACACACACACACACACACACACACACACACACACACACACACACACACACACACGAACACACACACACACACTGATGGATGGAAAGAGATTCAATTTCAGCTATGTGTCTATCTTTGTCTCTCTCTAAGCTTTTGATACTGTGATGTTTTAAATGTTTTTTTATTAAATAAAGATGCACTCTTTACCTCATGTGTTTGATTTTTTAAAGTATTTTACATGCCAACTTTTTTCATGTCGACCTCTGTTCCTCTGGTAATTTACTTTGTACCTATGTATATATAGTATAGTAAATGCTTTATATGTGATGTGTTTATGTGGCCTGTTTGTTTAGATCAAAATGTCACCTTAATTATATTAATTAATAAATATGTCCCTTATCGGACCAATTGGGAAGATTATAATTAATTTCACACTGATAAACTAGAAAAGCTTACTCAGCAGAGTGCAGATCACTGCTAGGTGTGTGTGGGGGCATGTGTGTGGGGAGTGCAGGGCAGGCTGTGTGTGCAGCTTGTGAGCATGACTGTAGTGGAATGAAGCAGACGATCAATCAATAAAATGGGTTTGAAAAAAAAAGTGAATCACTGCAACCACGAGAGGTCCTTCAGCATACAATCATAAAAGTGTACACAAATTATTAGGCTGATGGGTCCAGTAGAATGCGAGATTAGCTACACACACGCGCACACACAAACCGAATGCATGAGCCCCTCCAGGAAGTTGTTAGGAATTATGAACAAGAGGAAAAAGTTTTACAAATTGGGCCCCTTATCCAAGGATCCAGACTAACTATTTAATTTTAATTTTAATATTTGCTTTGATTTAAAAAATAAATCTTGGGATTAATAGTTTCCATTATGTATTATAAGCTGCTATTGTTAGGAAGTTAAACAGGTCATAATTCCCTGAATTGTATATTGTTTTGAAGAAATCTCCTTCAAACCACTGCATTTATTAAAAAACTACATTCTACAAGATTGCATTTGAACACATCGTAATAGTGTTATAATTAACCTTCGCTAAATACTAATTTTACTGAATAGAGTTGAACGCATCATAATGTAACTCAATGCAACCTCTATTAACATTAGCTGTTAGCTCATTTATCTAGCCAAGTGGCTGATAACAGCTAACATTAACTAGCTCTCATCCTGCCCATTATAACACAGATTTGTTTTTCACAATGTGACTTATCACCATAGAGTTTTGCATGCCCCGTCATCTGTTCGGCGGGTTAGGGTTAGGGTATGAAAGTTGGCTTGGTCTCAACTTCTCTATTAAGCTTTCTTTTTCAGTCCTCACACACCTTTTACGTTACTTTTAATGTGTGCAACACCATGAATGCCTTCAAGGAGAGACTGTTACAAAGTGTGCGTTGTCATCTCTATTTATAATAACCATTACCATGTCTCACCCTTCTGTCACCCTTAGATGTGATCGTACAGATTGTACAGACTAGTTTGGTTTGTGAGTGTATTATAGATGGACAGTTAGATGCATTGCTTTTGTAGTTGTTCAACAATACATATATTTTGGTGATAAACATTAATCACCAAATGTTTCAGTGATATCCGTTAGTTATGGCAACAATTTCCCCATTTTCCCATATGAATTGTTGATAAAAGTGTATTCAGTTTTCAGTGGAATGGGGGCGTGATATTTCCAGATGAATGCCTGGCACAAAAAGTTTGGGAACGACTTACCTAGAAAAAGCAGGCCAGCTACACTAACAAGAGTTTAATCCTTTGCTTCCATCCTTCATATTTTGCAGGTCCCACTGAGATACAAAAACATTTCAATCACAGGCTCTTGTCTTGAATCCAGAAGAAGAGGGGGGGAGAGGAAGAAACAGTTCTTCTGGCAAACATGGTGATTGATACCTCTGTTTATTACAGCAAGAGTCTACTTTACAAAGCCTTGGAATTTTGGCATCTGAAAACCACCGTTGGCCTCCTGTCAGACGGCAATAAAAGATGAAATCACATCTCGATAGTTTTCCAAGAGGAAAGAGTTTGTGTTGACAGAATAATGAGACATTAAGAGACCCGGTGAGTAGATGTCTTTTGGGAATAATTTTTCTTTGTTTCAGGATGGATTGATTGTGTTTTGGAAAATGTTCATTCACTCCTCCTCGTTGTCGGGGTCAGAGGTCAAAACTGTCTCTTCAGTGTGGAGCCAGTTGCTTTTTTATTTTCCTCCCTCAATGTATTTTTGCTGTTATGTAACAGATCTTTGTCTTGCCCAGCGAGAACAAACAACAAACCATGCAAGTCCATAACTTCCTATCACTTACTGTTGTGCTGATAAAAGCTCTGCATTTTATAAGCGAATCGCTGATACATGATAGATGGATCCGGAGCAAGTGAGGAGTAATTGCATATTTTAGGACCCTCAGATGAATTATCCAGCACTGATCCGTCATTATAATACTAAAACTCAGGCCGTCATTTGCAGTGAGGAATGTTGCTCAACACTGGTATTTGCACAGCTGCAGGGGGTCATACATTATTGAAGAAGACACATGCACATTAGTCCAACTCTTTCATCACAAGTTCTCAAACAAGGTACACTCCTCCTCTACATGGCTCATAGTGATGAACACACAGATAATTATAACCTGCATCTGCAGCTCCTCTCGGCTTCAAAGAGCTTTATAGTGAGTTTCAGCTGATTGTTGAGCTGCCCGGCCTGCGACTTTACTTTTTACGTTCACTCTCACAGCTCTCGCCGCGTCTAAAAACCCAATGTATTCTACCTGCTCAGCAGAAAACAGCAGACAGACACAGATAGAGACTAGCTGGTGAACACAGTGGAGTATTTACAAGCAAAAGAGGAAGATATTTCCCTCAGGAGACCAAAAACAGAGCAAAAAGAGAAAGAACATTCGACCAACAGTCATCAGTTGGACACAAACAAGACTCTAAATGAAGGCTAATGTTAGTCAATGACAACTGGAGGTGGAAATTAGCAACTGTTTCCTAGTTTGCTATATCAACTTAAAACATGTTGATATGTCAGTGTTTTATTTTTTACCCCTGCGCTTAAACAAATTTTATGGCAAAATCTGAAAAAACTGAAACCATTTTGGCGAGTGCATAAACAATCTGACTTTACTTGAATTAATTAATGTGAGTAAAAAACAAAAGTGTTGCATTAATGTTTTTTGCTTTTGTGCCTTGAAAATGTGTTGAGGCTGGAAGCTATTGTGCCGTTTACTACAATGAAGTGTTGCTTCTGGTGTGAAACTCAGGTGAGGATGAATATCCATGTGCAGATTTGTAAACCAGTTTTGGCTATAAATCTGAGCAGACATACTGGCACTGAAATGAAAATGATACACTGAATGTGTGTGTGTTGTGTGTGTACGAAGATGTGTATAAGTTGATGCATGTATGTGATGCTCCTAATGTCTCTCTGTCTCATCTTAACGACTCCTCATTCTCGTTTGGAGCAGGATATGGATCACCACTGCTCGCTGCTCCGCTGCCGCTGTTTACCGTCTGATAACTCTGTCCAATTAGATCACAGAAGCTGCTCACACTCACCGCCTCAGCTCGCTTCTGAGGGTGACAAATATGACAATTACCCAAAGTACCAGGCGCTGCTGTTCATTCCTTATTAGTGAATCAATCAGGACCAGGAGTGCCGAGCCCCAAGGCGCCAAGACTTCCTTTCAAGCCCTGAAGAAGGAACCCTGGAGGTTGTTCTGCATGTCTGCCTCGTGTTTAGAAGAGACTTGAAAGTGCTTGTTGCTGTTGTGCAAAAACACCTGACTTTATATTCTATTTTGCACACTTGAACTTACTTAATACTAATACTTGGACCTTCGAATCTTGCAAGAACCTGTTGTGAAGGAGTACTTATACAAAAATATCAATATATTCAGGATATTTATGCCACCATACATATTAACAAGATATGAGATAAACAAAAGACAAGAGTCTGAAGCCGTGATCATGGCTGTGTGAGGCTGAACCAGAGTCTGTATAAAGGAAGCGGACGTAGCCTCCAGGTCTGAAGTGAAGCCAACGTGGAAGTGCCTTAAACCTGCATTCTCTCTAATGGCCAGCAGGGTCCGACTTCTCACCTGATGTATTACCTCAGTAAACATTTTCCAAATGAGTTTATGGTCTCAATCTCTAGTTTCAAGTCTTCTTCAACACAGCATGATGCTCATTTAGGAATTTATGGTCCCATTTAGGGTAAAATAGACAATAAAGCAGAGTCTGCTTTAGGGCGTGGCTACCTTGTTAACATGCTAACATTTGGTAATTAGCACTAAACACTAAGGCTGAGGCTGATGGGAATGACATTAGTTGTTCATTAACCGAAGAACTGAACAACGTACGATTTTGATCTAATGATGAACTCATCCTGCAGGGAGCATGAATAAAGTATGTACCAAATGTTATAGCAATCAATTTGAAAGTTGTTGAGACGTTTCACTGGCACTGGAAGTAAAGTCCCCAAAGTGAGAAGGACATACTGTCCTGGAACCATGAATGTTTGTCCAAAACGTTGTGCCAATGTATCCAGTAGATGTTGACACTGGAAAAGTGAAAGTGTTGGGCTGCTGGTGGTGCTAGAGGAAAAGTAAGAGGATCCCCAAAGTCATTAGGATTCATCTATTGGGGAAAATGAATCTCTAGAAATAATTTCATGGCAATTCTCCGATACTTGTTGAGATATTTCTGTCTGAATTGGCACCAGCACGGTTATAGAGAGTACACATTTCAGCTTTGATGGGTAGAAAATGAAACAAAAGGTAGTGATTATAATAAAGTAGGCCTACACAAAACGCTATGATTTAAATGCACAGAGATGAATAACATTGTAGTTTGTTCATAATCACACGGACAAGACAGCCATCAAAATAAGTGTTTTTGTTCATATTTCAGGATATTATACAATCCTAAAATGAAGCTTTATGTTGGCGGTGCTTTTAACTTCACCATGCCAATAAGCAGGTAACTATATATCAGAGCCATGTAATGCCCACCACCTTCTAGCCAATAAAATGAGAGTATTCACTGTGGTCATTATATAATGAGTATTAATAAACAAACCTATAACCCAGTTGTTAAAATGAGTGGTCAACAGTGAGCAATACCAAGGAGTTTTATTGTGGAGTCGGCTGAATGTCTCTGAAGACAAACTGTTTAATGATTTCAACAGAAAGCTACAATAAGAACAAACCATCTGCAAAGACTGTAAGGGTCAAGGCCACTGAGATAATAGCAAGAATTGCTTCAATATTTATAAGGAAGTAAGAGTCTGGCAGAAAGTTTATTTTTTCATTGAGAGCAAGGGGACATGAGTAGGAAGTAGAGGTCGCCGAGGAGAGATTGGATGGTATGTGAAGTATTTCTTAGAGAGATAACATTTGACATAATGGAACACAGAAATCACATCAATTCTGACACCCTGCAAGACAGCCAAAACATAAACAGTAAAACATAAAGCAGCGACTGCAGCAGAGACATTGACCTGTGTGCATTTCTCAGTGAGCTTTGAGTTGAATAAACAACTCCACATGCGGTCCTTTAGTTCAGGCCCGTAAATGGATTTGTGCAAGCTGATCGTCCTGCTCTTAGCGAAGGATTATACATTCAAGAGAAACACAAATCGGAGTAAGACCAAACAACACATGTTGCTCTGTCACTAAAAGCCTTGTAATGTTTTACTATTCTGCCGGAATTTTAGTTATTTTTTATATTTCTAATAATGCTGCTTTGTGTCGCTGAAAAAGACATTCTGATAGTGCATGACATCTTAATAAAAAAATTAAGTATTTTATGTCCTTTACAGCAGTGGTCCCCAACCACCGGTCCGTGGGTCATTTTGTACCGGGCCGCACAGAAAGATTGAATAAAAAAATATTTTATTTTGAAAAATCACCGGATACATCTGTCTGTGCGTCTGTGTCTCTTAACACATGTCAAGACGCTTGTCTGTCACGTGATACTTTACTTAAAAAAAATAAGCCCACAAGCAACAATGAGTGGAAAACAAACGTCTTTAAAGAGCTTTTTTGGAAAAGGGAAAAGACCCAATGAGGAGACATTTAAAAGACAACATCAGGAGTCCACCTGCAGCGATAAACACCTCAATACGTGTTTATCGCTACATGCGCCACTCTGCATAATATACAGGCTCGCAAATGAGGCAACGAAGCCTTCATAACGCCGGCACCCGGCATTAAAAGACAAGCCCTTGGAGTTGTTTTAAAGAAAAGAACATGAACAAGAAGGACATAAAGATTTACTGATGGTCACCACATCAACACATGCGAGTGCACTGAGAGCGTCATACTTAGTGACTAACTGTGTCACTAAGAGAAGAAACCTTTTACTATTGGTGAAGAATCTATCCCCCTATATTGGACCGGCTCGTTGCAGAGACACAAGCTCAGGGCTCCCACTAATTTAGCGTAATGGTGAGTTTTTTATGCACTTTATATTTGTTTTTATGCCGGCCGTATCATTTTATTTCGTCATATTTATTCCCCCCCGGTCCGTGAACATTTTGTCTTACATGAAACCGGTCCGTGGCATAAAAAAGGTTGGGGACCGCACACACACACACACACACACACACACACACACACACATTTGACTCCTACCAATTGTTGCTACACATCTCCTCCAGAAAAACCTCTTCTGCTCAACTGAAATGGACGTCCTTGCGTCACAGAGAAGACAATATACAGAACGTCATTTTTCCTGTGAATGAAGTTTACATCCTCATGAATATGTAAATGATAAGGTCACTTCTCTCTCTCTCTCATTTCTAATTAAGTGTCACAGTTTTGCTCTCCTCATCACTACTGTAATAGTGAAGATTACTGCTGAGTCATCACTGCCATTATCATCATCACCTTGTCCTAATCATGATTTCAGCTCATCATCACCTGGTGTGTAAGTGATTATGAGTTGTTGTTAATGCATCATTTACAGTTTTTTACAATTGCTAAAACACATTTCTTGAAACCTTCACCCATTTTCTCAAAACTTTAAACACAAAACACAAAACTCAAGCTACATTCACAAAACCACAGACTCCTCATGGCACAAATCAAACAATGCTTTCAGATCATGCACTTTTCCAGTCAAAATGGAAACACCTACAGAGCATTCATTAGACACTACATAAAACAAATTAGTTGTATTGTAAATGAAGACATTTTTGCAAAACTAAACAAAAGTACAATTATCCTATACTTATACAAATAACAAAGAAAAATTCATACGGAAATGAAAAGCACATTACAGGTAATTGAAAAGCATATTACAAAACCAACTGCAAAAAACGTCAATATACGATGCATTCTGCCTCAGCAGCATCACGCCTTTGTGGTGGTCCGGCCAGAGGACTTCATCTACACACGCAATGTTTTCTCTTGCTAAGCAGTGGGGGGAAATGTCATTGTCTGTAGGAGGTTTACCCTGGTGTAGGGGTTCCGGTCACAGACCCTCCAGCGCCACGCAGAAAATAACTCCTCTATTGGGTTGAGGAATGGGATGTATGGTGGAAGGCAAACATTTATGAAGCGCTGGTTGATGTTGAACCATTCAGGTATGCGGACTGCACGGTGAAAGCTGACATTGTCCCAAACTACAACATAAATAGGATGACCCAGCCTGATGAGGAACCTGCTGCTCACGATCCATCAGAAAATCCCGAAGATCACTCAGATATGTGAGAAGATGCTCGGTGTTGTAAGGCCCCAGGGTTGCATGCTGGTGGAGAATCCCCCAATTACTTATTTGGCCTGCACAAAGGGTGACATTGCCACCACGCTGGCCAAGGACTTCCACAATGGCCCGTTGGCCAATTATGTTCCTGCCTCTCCTTCTCCTCTTCGTCAGATTGAACCCTGCTTCATCTACAAAAATGTATTCATGGGCCCTTTCCATAGAATCAAATTCAAACTATCTCTAACTGTACCTGTGTTCTTCTCTGAATGCCCTCACGATGGTGGCCACAGAGAACCTACTTTGTGTTCTGCTTCCCTCATTGTCAAGTCATGAACAAGAACATGGTCTGTGACCGTTGCCTGGATTGCATCTGAAATGATGGTTCTGGTTCTTCCTCGGCCTTGATATCTTCCTCTTGGCCCACCACCTCTTACTTGTACTCTTCCTCCTCTGCCTCTCAAAATGTTTTTATCCATTGTCGGTAGTCACATGTGCACTCTGAACTTGCTTATATAGTGTGTTAAATCGGTTGATCACATCATTAGAAACGAGTGTGAACAGTTTTGAGTCGTTGTGTTTAAACGATGACAACTGTGTTGTAGTTGTGTTCAACTTTTGCTGCCTGTGTTTGGCATTTTGCAACACATGTGCATCACAGTGGGAATTGTGTTTTATAGTAAAGGAGAATGTGTTTAGAGTTTTGCTACTTACTACTTGAACTTGTTTAGGGTTTTGCTAAAAGAATGGTTAGGGTTAGGGTTAGGGTTTCGACAAATGGGTTTAGGCAACTGATGATTTACTTCAGAGAATGGGGTTTAGTGTTTTAGCAATTGTAAAAAACTGTAACAGCTAAGATAACATTAATGTTAAAGGGGCACTCCACCCATTTCACACACAATATTCAATTTGCTTGCTACTTAGTTGTACAACTGTTGTGTTGCTCAAAGTGTAATACAATAACCCTGATGATGTCATGATGATGTCATCAGGGTTTGCTCGGCTTGGGTTTAAGACTACACATTTACAACAAAGTCTGCGTTGCAAACTGGAGGTGTGAAGTTGGAAATATGGGGGTGTTTACCTGGTAGGGAGGAGCTAAGGAAAAATGCTGTTATGTTGCATTATGGGAAATGTAGGATCCAGTGGTTTTGGAGCTTGACTCATTGGGACATCAGGATTTTTGAAAAAAAGACTTGACACAAAGGAGGAGAACGCTGATGGACAGGTAACCTTTAATTTAAAATTCTAATTTTATAATAAATACATGACTTTCCAATTGTGTTATGCTTTCAAATAAGGAATTCATGAAGGACTTCATACACTTCAATGGTTTGAGACATTTTGTTATCGTTGAAATAAAAAAATAGTTTTTGTCTTAGCTAAAAGTTGACATTTTGGATTTTTGAACAGCAATTTATTCTTTGCTAGTTCTTGGGTCCCCTAGTGGCCCCTGGGGAGCCCTCAGCTGCTGCACTTGCTGGAACAGACATTTGTACGTAAAGGTAAGACGATCACAAAGTAATAATGAACTACTCATAAATGTATTTATGTATTTGTTTATTTGTTTTGTTAAACATTATATACAGCAGACATTTTGACTTAGCAGGAATAGCATAGGTGTTATTAATAACATTGATGGTGTGACTCAGGAATTCATGACAGTATCCATTTTATTAGGTACACCTAGCTAAAACTAATCTTATACAACAGCCCTAAGATAAAATATTCCTTCATGAAGGTTCTAATGTTCAGTTATTGGTGAAACGGTTTTGTGCAGGTGTTGTAGTCAACTTTATGGTCATTTAGGACTATTTAGTTTGTGGTGCTGTTAAATTGTATGGCACTATACTGAGGAGTCTTTTTGTACTTCAGCCTACACTTATTGATATAGCTGGAGTAGAAAAAAAATCAGTGGCAAAGAAACATTACATGGCAAGTGATAAACTTATCACTGGGAAGCATTAAAACTCACCGAATATGGACCAATAAAACCATTTCACTAATGATCTTAAATCACTCGTATGTGCACTCAAGAACAAATCTGTCTGTACGAGTCTCTCCTGCATGAGGCCCAGTGTCAGGTGCTGTAAAATGTCAATATGATAATAATTATGATGAAATTAAATGTGTCCATGGAGAATCGACAAAAAGTCTTCTGCGAAAAAGGCGAACTGGCTCTTTACTCTTCTTTCCTTTCTTTTTGTTCACTCAGTTTACTTTTATGTAAAAGTTGGAAAGGTCATTCAAAGTAATATAGTTGATTTAATGGCACATGTGATATCCACAATATATAATGCGTTACCATGGTTTTACTGCAGGGTCAGTCAAATGTTGGCTTTTCTCTCCGTATCTCCTGCTCAAAGTTCAAATCTATCAAGAGTGTAATATTTTTCTATTTCCTTCCAAACTGTCTGACTGTTTATAGGCCTTTAATCATTGTTTATTATGTCAAGACATAACTGAAAACATGCTGTCTCACCAGCTGACACACTTTACCGGCATTCACATGGACACATTATTTTCCTCGCAGGAATTGTTCCCCCTCCGGCAACCCGGAGTGTCCTCCGCGCTCAGGGGATGACCGATACCCGATCCCATCCAGGAACCTCCGAGATCTTCTTCCTAACCAACACGAACGCTCTGTTTAATGAATAAATAGCGCTTCGGCCCGCTATGGTGGATCACAGGCAAACATGTTTTCAGTTAGTTCTCGGCAGGAAGAGGCGACACAGATACTGCCGGGGAAATACGATGAGAGCAGGAATAACATTTACGGGGAAGAGAACATCATAGCAGGTTTGGTTGAGCCCTCGCTCACATCAAGACAAAAGGGAAGGGTGTGTATTTGATGTGGAATCACACTGAGAGGACCGGGATCAGTTCAAATGGGCAATAACTGTGCAGGAAGGGGTCGCTGGTGGAGACACGGACTGATGACTTTCAGGTATTCACAGTATACTGCTCCATGCAGAAACTCAAGCACACTGAAAGTAATTCATCCGGTTATTCTCCACACGCTACCTGAGTGATTTCCTAATTGAAAAAATACCATACTAATTTGGCTGGTAGTAAGAAACTCAGGTATGGAGGACTTCAGCCTTATTTTCAGATTTATCTTCCTTGTTTAATCCAGTGGTGGCATGTGATAGTTTAGGCCCCCTACCAGGCCATGATGTGGTTCTTTCTCTTGTAATAATCTGAGATTATCAGTCCAGGAGACCTCCTGCCGTTTGTTTTTTCAAGGTGAAAACATCTTTCACTGACTGGCATTGATCGTTTTCAGTGTGCTGAGTGATTTGACTTGTTTAGACGTCTACATATTGGATATATGGATGTGTTTAGGAACAGAAGTCTTGAGGTGCTCAGATGAAATATGTTGTTTAGTTGTGGAGGTTCATGCATGGGCAGAAGCCCCTGGGGTCCTCTCACTCAATCTGCCCCGCTCCTCATGTCACGACCCCGCTGTGACCCTCATCACTTCCCGCTCTGCATTTTCCCACCGATATAATGATGCACTCCTGATGACCTCCGCCACCTTATTCAATCCAAACTCAACGGAGAGCCATAGGTCAAAGTCGTTTCAGAGATGTTTTCCTACTTGTCCTTTTCCAAATAAACCCTTCCCTTGCTGTTTTAGTGATACAATGCAGAGAATAAAAAGGAAGGCTTGTTCTCAGATACAAATGAAGTGTTAAAGCTTACACATTGTTTAAACTGCAGGTGAAGGGTGTTTATAGGTCAGTCCAGAGGTTTCTTCTGGAGTGACAACCTTGTCAAATAAACATCATGCAAATGTGAGCGCTTGTTCCCTCATTTCCCCTCAAAGTTTAAACATGCCACGGTCATATTTTATGCTACTGCCACGCACCTCTCTGGAGAGTTTGTCGTACATGTTAACTGAATTTTAATGACCGCTCGTGAAACATATTTCCTGTAAGAAAAGGCTGAATAAGATCCCCTGTTTTAATGAAGCAGTGTATAATTTAAACGCCTTAGAAATTTCATCTTTAACCACAAAGCAGGGGGAAGACAAAAGCTCAGGAGATGCACATACAGTAACATCTCCCCAGATATGTATTTAAGGCCATCATACGAACATGAGTAATGTGCTGCCTCCACAGGGTTTATCACACCGACTCTAAGGACCTTTTTTCTCTCACAATATGTATTTCCCTTTTGCTTTATTCATCATGCAATGTTGAAATAAATTAATAGAAGTGTTCTTATTCTCTACTTGCATAACATCATAGCTATAGGGTCAACTTAAAGGACATGCCCCCGCCTTTATCATGGCTCTGGGGGCGGCAATGTTGGTCGGTCCACAACTTTGGTGCTAAATTTAATGGGGAGATTGCCCTTTTGAGCAGATTTATGCTCCACCGAAGATGAACCCTTTTAATGTTCAATGTGCCCTGTTCTTCTTGACCATTACTTTACTCCACATCAACTTATTTTGAAAACCACTGGATGATATCTAAAGAGTTTTCTGTGTAGATTCATGTTCACCAGTGGACACTCCCTAACAGCTGTCCTTTTGGAAACACCATGGCCACAGCCGGATTTGGAGATGACTGAAAAACAAACAGAACTACCAAAACTGCATCCTAAAGTCCCTGTTTGGCAACATTTTGCCTCTAATGTGAGTTATGTAAACATCGGACGTGATGTTGACAGAATAATTAGAACATTGACAGAGTGTCAGTGTATAAAACTGATGATCTGTTGATCTTTACGAATTGAGACTCCATGGTCTAACAATGGCATAGCAGCAGTGCTGACAAAAATAAAATAAAAATGTAATCGATTCCTGACCTTAATAACGGAAGTCAAATTAAATCGTGAATTTTTGAATCGTGACTCCCGAACAGGGAACGTTTGTATGTTGTCTTAGAAGATGTTCTAACTGCCCATGGCACACTGATCAAATCCATCCAAACAAAGCAGTTGACCAAACTTAACAGGTCAAACAGATGACTTCAAAAATTACCTCAAGATGGAGACTGAAGATACTGTAGTTTAGCGACACTCCTTGTACTGTTGTGTTAAAAAGTGGCAAGACGTTTTCAATCACGCAAGAAATATTGGAAGAAAATCTGGAGCAAGCAGTGGTTGTTAAGAAGATAACACACGGGAATGTTTCATCTTCGTCGTGAGCTAGAAAATGAAGACGGATCTGTTTTGTAATCTTCTCTCAGAGCAGTAGGCTACGAGAGCCTGGTGGAAAAGGTTACACCACTTAGAAAAACATCAAAATACTAATTACAGGGAATGCATCTATATGTATAAGCGTACTTTGGGGTAATTGTCAGTTTGAAATCACGGCAAACTGACCAAACTTCATCAAACACGGACAAACACAGAACATCTCCAATCAGACCAAACATCTCCAAACAAGGACAGACAGCCACGGCTCAGCAAACCAACATCTGGGTTTGTTGGGGAAAGTTTGATTGGTGTGCCGTGGGATTTAAGGATCATTAATTCTGACCAGAAAATGAACCTTTTGATTTTTAACCTCACTATGACCTTTCCATGTGTGCTACCATTATGACACAATATCCCCTTAGTCAACACTTTGTCCATGACAAGATATCTCAAAGAAATCATTCATGGTCACCAGAGGAGGAATCTTAGAACGCCTCCAACATCACTTCTACACAGGGAATATAAATATCGAATTGCCAAACGTCCATGATATTCACTGATCACAATCATGTTCCCCCAGAGCACGAACCCTTTTGATTGACCGCATGACCTTTTCTCTTCTTCTTCTTCTTCTTCTTCTTCTTCTTCTTCTTCTTCTTCTTCTTCTTCTTCTTCTTCTTCTTCTTCTTCTTCTTCTTCTTCTTCTTCTTCTTCTTCTTCTATTTTAGTGCTGTTTTCTTTCTGTGTCACTTTGCATGTTCAATAATCAGCTATCCCTGTCAGGTGGAAAATAAGGTTTCCAAAAAGCTCCAGCGAGAAATAACATAAAGATAATTAACAGAGATCAATTGTTTATGAATCAATAAAGTTTTGGACACGGTACTGGATGAAATGCTCTTGCTAGTTGGTTGTTTGTGCAGTTTTAAGCTCTGCACACTCAGTCAAACCGCAGTTAAGACAAAGGTCGAGCTTGTTTTCAAACATGCGGGTTATCTAAAGTGCTGTAATCAAGAGGCAGTGACCGATTGTGTGATTGCTGGTGGTGTTGTTGTTGGCATATTCGGCTCTCCTTCTCCACTTCTTCCAGACCTGGATCTATATTTAGAGAACAGGGCGGTGGTAATGGGATGATAAATGGACTCAGCGAGGCCTAATTTCATGGGGCAGGAAATCACTGGAGAAAAGCTAAACTGTAGAGGCTGTAATTATCCTCAGGGAGAGATCAGTCACAAACTACAATACAGCAAATGGATGTATCATGATTCATGATAAAGTAACATGTCGTACATTCAACCTTCCACAGTGATACCTTCACCTTCACGGGCTTGTGCCCGTTGGTATTTCTCACGGGATCTTTTTTTCTTTTTCTTTTAATGACATGCAATTCAAATGACCTCATCTCATTCCACTTCTCACACTGCTGGTCACTCAGCACTGTTTCCTCTGCAGCTGGAGCTTCACTGCATGACGTACACGCATATATAATGTTATATGTAAACAGTGTTTGTGCAGTGATATATTGTCTTGCCCGATATATGTTGTTCTTTTGCATCGTGTGAAATTCTTTGCTCCATGTGCTTCAGCCTGCACAGTAAAATATTGTCAGTATGTTTTTGCGTCAACGTTAAGAGGAAGCTGGAAATAAAAACCTCGTAGGGGAGACCGGGGGTTGGTTGAACACAGGTTTATACAGCTGTTGCTGTGACATGAGCACTCTGTCAAATACTGTGTGTAGCTAATGCCTGGTTAGCTGGAGGAATTTTTTAGTCATTCTTTAAATTAGTAATTTGTACCCTGAAATGTGTGCCCCAACTATACTACATCGCCTCAGTTTAATAATTCATGTGCTTCAATAACCTTATGTGTTCCTGTTAATGAATTATTGGTACCTTCAAAATGCTTTATTACATCAATACGTTATTGTGCTTGAAGCAGAGTTGGTGGTTTTACACTGAAACAATTGGTTAACGCGTAAAAAAGGCTGTCAAAGATCAACATCTTTTTTAAAGCACAAGTCTGGTATTATTCTATATTACCATGAAAAGCCAATGATAACCACACTGTTCCTTCATTACCCTTATATACAGCCAATGCAGTTGTGTTGTTCCAGTCAATGCCACATACACTGTTCTGTTGCTCACAACACTCACTAGAGCTACAAATGTGTATTAATCCGCTGCTGAAAGTAGTCCCACACAAAACGCACAATTTACTCCCTCACAATTGCTACAAAACTACAATGTTTGAAGTTCTGACGTATGGAATAAATATGTTGCAACATTATGTTTTAGAAGCTAAACAAGAATACGATTTTAATCATTTTAATAGGATGAATTCAGAAATTTCCGGGTAAGAATCTTCAATTTTAAATAAATCTACTCAAATAACTTAACTGAAATGCGTATATTTAGCACGCTAGTAACAAGACATAATTTACTATTCGGAAAAGAGATTATCCAAACTATCTCATATACCTGAGCTTCGTAAACTAAAACTTTTCTGTGGTCACTTTATCAAGAAGTTTTAAAATGATGACTTTTATTTATTTATTTATTATTATTATTATTATTATTATTATTATTATTATTATTATTATTTATTCTTTTACAGATTTAGGAATCAAGGGATCGTGAGTGTGATGACTTATATTGGATATTTGATTTTTGTTTTTTTAAGTCTCCTATTATTGTTATTATATTTTAAAATGGACACACTTCACCCTTTTTTATGATTCAGATTTCACAATTACATCAGTATAATAAACCACAGATGGAAGTGCCACATATTTTGTAAGTGAAAAAGTGAAGTCTCAAGAATTAAAAGGTATTGCAGTTAATATAAATATATACTATATTATAATAATAATAATAATAATAATAATAATAATAATAATAATAATAAAAACACTGATATTGATTATGTACAATACAGTTATAAAGTAAATATAGTATATACAAATGGTGCTAGCAAGTTTTAGTCTCATACATAACAATTCTGAGTAAATTTAGATTTTTCTCTAGGAAACACTGTTTTTAGTTTTAATATGTGATCAGTGTGTGACGCCTCAGTGAGGATGAGAGTGTCTGTCCACCAGCAGAGGGCGCCATGCCTCAGTTTGATCATATCAAGTTTCTTCTCTGTGTTTTAACTCAAGTGTCGATCTTATCTTTTCCAGCTTTTTTCAGTTCTGTGTAACAGCTATGGTAAATGTTTCACTGTGTGTGTGTGTGTGTGTGTGTGTGTGTGTGTGTGTGTGTGTGTGTGTGTGTGTGTGTGTGTGTGTGTGTGTGTGTGTGCATACTATGTAATTCAAGCTGGTCCGGTCAGAGAGCTGTTTGGCCTTCTGATACTCTGGAGTAAATATGAAAATAAAGCTTCCCGCAGGAAAGTCCTAATTAGTCTGTCACTCTAAACTTACCGTTCCACCCTCCCCCCCCCCCCCCCCATCATCTACCCCCTTTCAACTCCCCCTTGCCTCCCATCTCCTCCCTCCTCACCCGCAGTATTTTCTCCCCCTGTCAGAGCTGGTCATGAGTGTCAGATTTAATCTGGTGCAGGGGCAGGGTGACTGAGCCCTGGGGTGCTGAGAGAAACCCATCATTTTGAGTTTGTTTGTGTGTGTGTGTGATAGATAGAACAGATAGAGGAAAGGATTGGGAAAAGGAAAGAGAAGGAGAAGGAAACAGCCTGACAAATTCAATAAAACACCTCTGAAGAGCGCGCGCTGCGCCTTCTGCTTCACTTTGCCACTCAGAATAAATATGAGTTTGTCTAAATTACCACAGCACATTACTGTTGTGTATAATTGTCTCATTTCTTTCCTGGCCGTTCCTCCGTTCCGTTGTTTCACAGAGTGAATCCAATTAGAGCTGTCACCATCACTCACGGTGGTGGATGGAGCGGATGATGCGTGGATCTGGATAGTTGATTGGTTGTTTGCGGGGCAATTGCATCGATTATCCGTGAAAACACGCCGACCGACAGTTTCTATCACTCACTCCCAAATGAGGCTCCAAAGAGCAAAACTTAAACTGAGGGGGGAAGTGAGACTTTATCTATGATGCTAAAAGTAGACCCCGGATATTTGTCTTCAGCTTCCTTGTGGGGTTTGAAAAACAACATATTTTTAGAAACCACATACATCAACCAATGAGAAAACAGATGTTGTCATTTTCCCAGATGTAAATATAGTGGGTGTTTTCAATGTTTTAAAAACGAGGACCTTGAAATGGGGTCGACTAACCTACATCTGCAGCGCCTAAGAAACCAAAATGTGCCAGGTAGAACATACACACGTCAGAGTTCATGCAAGCATCTTGTACACCTGTTCCCATCCTGTACACCTCCGCTCAACGAGATGAGAAGCGTGGACCCGTAGATGTATCATATGTATTTACCCAACAATCAGAATTAATTTAGCAACATTTACATTAACCGTGGAAATAGAACAAGTGCTGCCGCTGTCTTCATTAGCTTGAAAGGCTTTCCTTTTCTTTTTCTATTATTTTCTGCCAGTGATACAGAAGAACGATCGTTCTTAAATGAAACTGCTCACAACAAGCTCTGTGGATTATCTTGAATAACTGGGTCATGATTTCTGGAAAAATACTTTATTGTTTAGTTTTTCAAATGCATTCTTTTGCCGCTTTGAGCATCCCTAGCCTCAATTATGTTGTTATGTATGTAATTCATTTAATGCTGTTATTTATGTCCTGATGCCAGAAAACAAATCTGTAATTGGTGTTACAGCTGCAGTCAGCAGGTGTCAGTTGTTCTTTAAAATTGTAACGTCATTGTAATTGCTGTGAAATTTGGGAGAAAATGGGAGAGGCTCAGCTATAACGCATCAGCTATAGATATGTTAGACTGCCACCACATTGGCAACATTTTCCAGACTGTTTGAGACACAGTGAACCTCCTATTGTGGAGGACAACCATAAATTGTTCCCAGCATCAAACAGGAGAAAAACATGGATCCATTTTTGAACTAAGCAAAAACCCAACAGTGTGAGTCTGTTTCTTGGGGTCATAGTTAAGTGGTGGGGTTAGAGGTGCTGATGCCCTGCCCCGAGTGTCAGGGGCCGAGGGCAGGGCTCTCTCTAATCAATGGGCAGCAGCTTTCAGGATGAGTGTGTGGACCACAAACACATTAGATCCACTGAGATGAGGATCAAACTGACACTAATGATGCCTCCCCCCAACTTCATGTGGAGTTCATTTCATGGTTTTCAAGTGTTTGTGTTTGCAAATTAATCAGCTGCTCTCATTCAGCAAACTACCATTAGTTGAAAAATCAAATCTTGATTATAAAATGCACAAATGTGTACAATATTAAAACACAAATAACACATGACAGAAAAAACATGGATTGTGTTGATAAGATTAAAAATCACGGGCTCATGAAGTCGTTCAATATTTTTTTTAGATTATGTCAATATCTCAATCTCTTTTCTTGAGGTTTTACTTTTTATTTAAGGTTGCTTTTTTCAATTTAATTTCTACTAACATTATATCAAATTATTGTAATGTAAAAGGTGGCGCTCGTACTGGACGAACCCACAGAGGATTATCATCCGACTGCAGCTCCCCTCAACTTTATGGAGCGTTTTAGCCTCTTTCAGCTCATTGTTTTGATTTTACAGGCCGACAACTCTGCTGTTTTGATTCCCTCTCAGCGCTCTCATCAACCTCATATACAGAAGCTGCAAACAGCAGACAAAGTCAGCAACTAGCTGGTGAACATAGTTGAACAATTAGCAGCTAAAGAGGCAGATATTTCCATCAGGAGTTGGTGGAGACCAAAACAGAGCTAAAAGAGAGAGAATATTAGACTTACATTCGTCAGGTATACACAACTCCAAATAAATGCTAGTTTTGCTCTGTTTCTACTCAATGTGTAAAAAGGCAACTATTTTCTAACATGTTATACACAATAAGGTGACAATAAACTGATGTTGTTTTTTTGTTTTCATTTTTTGAATGAATGGTGTAAGTATTGTCTACTCTTCAAAGTACTGTATGAAATAAGTCTTTTTTTAAATCACAATCTTTTCTTGTACTTCCTTTAATTTAAAATGAATAATAATAAAAACACACACACACACATATATATATATATATATATATATATATGCATTTACACATGCATATATACATGCACGCATCGTACATTGTCCAGTATTTCAACACCATAAAAAATTAGAGAAGATGTGTGACCATATATAAAATCGATTCCCTTGACGTAATTAACTGTAAAGCACAAAACTGATTAGTATTCATCTATTCTTATTCCATCTAAATATCATTGTCAACTTTTCAATTATGCGTGGTGCTAAACAATCATTTTATGTTCTAAAACTAATTTCCAGTGAGAGCAGACAAACCTTTGTGGATGTAAACTTAATTAAACTAATAGTTTTACTCCGTCTGGATTTTTCAAAAGCTTCAATTTGTTTCTCTTTTTATATTTTCACTCAGAGGTTTCATTTTGGCGTCCACCTGTGAATTCTGCTCAATGTGCATAAACTACCTTGAACTGTTGATAATCAATGTTCACCCATAAAAACCCGGTTGAGCCGCTCCCCGAGGCGAGGTGTGGTGGTGTCTTATTTATGCAATTCAATATGCGTGCAGAGAGAGTGGACTGCGGCCCTCAGGGGTATCAGTAATCGTCTGGAATAACTTCCAATTAATGAGCCAGATGGTATTTTCACAGTAACACCTGGGATGTCCAGGCGCTCAGCAGGCAGGAATTAATTCCACTTAGAGTAATATTTCAAAAAGTGTTATCCCCTTCATCCCTGTCTCTTCTTTTTTTCCACTGCCGGCTGCTTAAAGCTGTAATAAATATCCTTTGCACTTATCTAATAGAGCAAGTCTGATTCTCCTGCACAAGCCTCCTCTCTCGTTTCTGTAATCCTGCTGAAATACATAACTGTCTGGGACGACTTCCAGGGAAGTACAAGGGCAAAAAAATGGAAAATGGAAAATTCCATGTGTTGGTCTGTTTATAACTTAATATGCCACTCAGGCTCCTGCAGCGTGGAGTGAGGGCTCAAGCCCAGTGCACACAGGCTAAATGTGTTAGTTAGGCAAATATTGCAACATGACGGGATTAACCAGGAATGTGAGTGAAGGCACAGCGGCCAGCAGAGACTGGGCTCCACTCACCGTATTTTGTCTTGTAATTATGAGTAAGACCGGTCAGTGTGTTGACCGCACTGTCCACATCGGTAAGTACATACGTCACTTGTTATGAATGAGTTTGGGTAAAAGGTTGTGTGCTACTGACTTCTCTGTGTTGTTCATTTAATCTTTGCTTTTAAGTTTAGTTCAGTTAAATATAATAATTTTAAATATATGTGGGCAAAGCCAAAACGTTTCACAGACAAGATAAAGCATTACAAATCAGAAAACCATTTTGGAAGACATTTTCCAAAAACAATCCAACAAAACAAACAAAATCCACAAAAAAAGAAAAAGTTCAACTTAAAAGACAAATATTCATAACAACATATTTACCAAAACAGAAATAAGTTGAATAAGGAATTCCAAGAGTCCAGGAGGTGACTCGCACGTGGGCAGAATTTATTAATTTTAGGGCATGAACATGAACATGAGCATGAATGAAAATAAAAGGTACTCCTGACACCTGCCTGGCTACATACACAACAGAGTATCGGAAACACAAACACAAAGAAGAAACCGAAGACATTTCACAAAATAAAGTCACAAAACTGAGAAAAATCGTGTTAAATTACATGTTTACAAAGTCGGTGCAACGAAAATACCAGACTCCAGTAAGTTCTTTGCTCAAAGAATACTTCACTATGGGTGGTATGAATGTCAGAAACATTACAGAGCAGACAAATAAGAAGAGAAAATGACCAACTGGAGCTCTAAACCACAGCGCTGAGGTTCATGTCTTCACCCTGAGCTTCAGAACTGCACAGCGCTGACCTCTGACCACGGCAAATAAATGAAAGGGAAGACGTTTTGTAACATTTGTACAGTTTTATTTTTATAAGACGTTTCATTTTATGGCCACAGGGACACCAATGTGGTTGGTTGAGTAGTATACTCAATTGATTTAACCACAATAACACTGTGGTTTCAGTTTTAAGATATCTTTAGCTTTGCATCAGCTTTCTATTAGATTCACTGCTAGAGAACTGGTTTCCAACCTTTTATTGCCAATTCAGTCCTTCTCCTCCCGTCACCTCGTCACAGGTTGCACCTGTTTATCTGTGAGCAGTTCAGAGTGAAGTTCTCCTTTTAAACCTTTGAAGGCAATCGGCTGGGCTAATAACAAGCCTCACCTAGTCTGTTGTAAGTCACATTTTGGCCTTCGTTATGGCTCAAAATCTGACATCCATAGAAAAGGTTGTTCTCGTTTTCTGCATTTGCAGATTAATTCCATACCCGATATGTTATGATTCACTAAAGTTAGGAAAGATACGAGTTGAATATATCCATAAATCCCTGTATTTGTCATCTTCGCCTTCATCTTGACTGTTAGGGAGTCAGGAGGGACAATTGAGTGAGATTTAACTCTTCTTTGTTTGGGAAGGAAGAGGGAGACGCACCTACTGAGTACACTTTTCTAGTTTTATCTTGCGACCCTTTGGGGGGCCCCTACCCCCAGGTTGGGAACCCCTGATTTACAGAAAAGAGAGAGAGAAACCAAGAATGATGAGATGTCTGACTGCACTTCACTAAATGTATCATCAACATCATCATCATCATCATCATCTGAGCAAATTGAAATGATTTCTCCCAGGGCATCAAGAGATGGAACAGATTACTTATCCAGAGATGTCAACTGCATAATACAGTCATCATTGCAGAAGTATAATCATTACATTTCAAGATTAAAATTATACCAGATCTCTACACCAAAGCATTTGCCCCTGCTATGAATTTGAAATGCTTCATTAAAAAAAAGTGAAGAAGAGCTTCCTAATAATGGAACTTGGCATGTTTTGTCTGTGTCTCTTCGCAGCGACATTCACTTTATTGTCAAGTGCACAATAGGCGTGCTGTGATGAGCTGCCTTTGATGATCATAAATGAAATCAGAGCTCATTATGACAAGTTTGGTGATCATCAGACGGCCCTTTTTTTCCTCCTGCTCGTAATGATCAAAGTCGGCTCAAACGTGCCTGCCTGGGAAGTTCTCGTTCTTGCGGTCTGCCGTCGTCTTGTTTCCAGAGGCAGAGCTGCAGCCCGGGGGCTCGGCCCTCCATATGGAAGACATATGCACCCGCTTATTTGCTCATGTAGAGACAGGCGGCCTCTATGCCTGTACTCTATGATGTAATTAGTAGTTTCCCTTGTCAAGAATGAGGTTACTGTTTATCTTTGTCTAAGCCCATCCATTAAATCATTATTAGCTGGCTAAATGCTGCAGGAGGAGTTCGCTTCCTGCATGGACGGTTCACTGAGTTATGGCCAAATATCGGCTGTGTCTGACTGTCCTGTAATTGATGGCTTGGGTCGATCCATAAAGAGCAGTTTCTGCACTATGGGTAATGCAGGCCTGGAAACATGAGGAAATGTGAGATAGAGCAGGCTGTGAGTCACAGAAGGACACAGAAAAGTCCCCACATGAAAGCCAGAACAGACATTACATCGACCCATGTAATATAATGTCCACC
Source organism: Cottoperca gobio (assembly GCF_900634415.1). Lineage (NCBI taxonomy): Eukaryota > Metazoa > Chordata > Actinopteri > Perciformes > Bovichtidae > Cottoperca > Cottoperca gobio. Next base: position 4,191,337 of record NC_041366.1, read on the forward strand.
CTGAACACACCTGGTATTACTTTTCAAGAGATTAATAAGAGAAAAACTAGAAGCAGTTCTCCCATGGCCTTTTTTATGGTTGCATTTTTATTGTTGTGCAGCACTCAACATTTATTAGAAAATATTAACCCTTTGAACCCCTCCTTTTTTACAAGCTTATGACATAGTCACTAACTGTTTTAGCTTAATGGATTAAAGGCAACATATTATCTTCACTTTCTGGTTTTCATACTAATATTTTGGGTTTCTACAAAAACGTGTTTACATGCTTTAATATTCAAAAAACCCTTGCCTACAGCTTATGACTTCAATTATACCTCAAATTCGACCAAACTGCTGAAACTCTGAGAGCCGGTCAGGCTTATCCATCTGTGTTCACTGGAGCACTAATGTTAACCGGGGCTGCAGTCCGTATAACGTTACGTTAGTTTGTTTAATGGACTAAATCCAAAGTGGCAGAAACTAGAAAACGACCCGCATATTCTTCCCATCCCCAGCCGGGGGAGGAGAGAGGTCGGCAGAGCCGCCTCCGTCAGATGGAGCTCCAGTCAGCGGTCAAAGAGACTCGGGCTCAACCAGAACAAGCTCCAGCCCTGCAGTCACAGTGGGCTGCTGGACCTGTGTAACAGCAGCAACTGTGTGTGCTGTGGCTGAACTCCAGCTAACTGCTAACTGAAGCTACGCCGTTTCCCTGCCGACAGATAAAGAAACAGCCTCCTGGCAGCTTTGAGGACGAGGCGAGGTGGTGCGGGTGTACTTTTCTCCCTCTGTACTGAGGCAGACTGGAGCTACAGTGACTCACTATCACCTCTAGAGGAACAAGTGGTATTACAGACTGGAAGGAGCGCAGCTAGCTGTTAGCATGCTAACCTCAGTAGATATCTCTACAACACAACACAGAGACGTGTTTGACACAACGTCAACACTGTTACCTCTTCACACTCTGCTGATAATGGTAGTTCATTGTTTTGATGTTTTTAATTCTGGCAGATCTTACACATTGAACCTTTAATGACAATCTAGTGTGCTGGATGAATTACCGACTGTTAACAAGTCAAAAATAGTTACAACATTACTCATTCTACTCTTTTCCATGAGAATTGTTTCCTTTAGGAAGGATCGGTGTTGACAAGCAAACAGCTGTAAGTGATGACAAACTTCTGACATATATGTGAATTATTAATACTTTGATGTCCGCAGCTTCTTAGAAGACCTGCAGAGGACTCACAGGGAAGTATGTGTGTGTGTGTGTGTGTGTGTGTGTGTGTGTGTGTGTGTGCGTGTGTGTGTGCGTGTGTGCGTGTGTGTGTGTGTGTGTGTGTTTGTGTGCGCTTTTGTTTGTGCGCATTTGTGATTATGTGTGTCCCTGTGTATTCCCAATTTGCCTGGAAGTCTGGCTCTGTGGGCAACATGCAGTGATGCATGCTGGGAGCCTGAGGCATGGAGATATTAATTATCTCAGAGGAAACAATAGATGGCTGGCAGAACACAGTGGAGACTTTTAAACCGAGCCATTTTCATTTGAACTACATGAAATATCTTATATACATACCATGATTTAAACAGAGTACTTTCTTTTATCTATTGTAATGAAAAACAGGCCTTACAGGCGGTACAGAACAGAAAGCTCATATTACATTTACGATGAAAGCTGAAGCGGGAAATACCGCTCTGTGAAGATATCCCTGAACAAATAAAGCAGCTTGTTTGCAAAGTATTAAAAAGGAAGCACTACGACGATGTGACAAGTACAAGTCTTCACTTCGAGTTTCTAAATTGTTTTCCAGAAGAGTGGGGGGTGCCGTTCAACATCAGGTTTCCCATCAGGCAGTAAACATTAATTAAAATTCTTTGAGCAGTGAATACAAACACATCAGCGTGTTTTCATCTGCTGTGGTATTTAAATTGATCATTATTTTGTAACATTAATATTTCATTTCCGCTGTCAGGGATTTGGTTTGAAATGAGGACATTATTATACTGAATAATTGACTTTTAATAAAAAATGTTTTGACGAAGGGATAAAAAACAAGTGTGATTGAAACAAATGTACTCAATTATTTGTGACTGTATTAAACAATATTAATCAATTTATTATTTATAAAAGTTATTCAAATGAAAGGTGACTCAGTGCTTGTTTCTTTTGAGTGGAGAAAAGAGAATGATTCTCTTTGTTTCTGTTCCTCTGGGTGTAATGTGTGTCATATAATAAATGACACACATTACTATAGAGATAGACCACAATTAACTGCTTTTAAGAACTCAATAAACAATGTCCTTATAATGAAACATCACATTCATAAGTATAATGCATACATATAATACAAAAATGTAATAGTGAATATGGCAACCTTGGGTAATTATTGATAATATGAAATTCCTCTGAATCCAATTGACTGTGTAAATCTAATTTCATTGTATAATTAAGGTATCATGTAAATGTCTCATTATGGGTCCCATCAATACCTTTCAGTTGTTTTATTTTTTTTGTTATTTATTCTTTATTTTCTTTATTATTCGTTTGTTTTATCTCCCATATAATAGAAACAATAACACTTTATTACCCACTTCAGTGGAAATATGTCTCTAACTACACCTCAGCAGAATAATTAAACATTTATTATTAAGACATGGAAGATGGAGACTATTAAAAACAACAATAAAACTAAAACAGTGACAGTTTAACACCTCCCAGTAGAGGTGGGTGGACCTACACTATAAATAGTAACAATTGTGTGTTTTAACCAACAAGTCTTCCAAACTAAGTTCCAAAATAAGTACGTCTGAAAACAGGACAAGCCCATATGTAGAACATTGTAGTTGCTCCTCCGGTCCATACTGCCCAGAGAGCTCCCTTCTCAAGCAATTTCAATGGGAGTGATTGGGAACAAAATCCACAGAATTGCTTCTGTGCAAAATAAATATTATAATTGCCTCTGCAAATATGAGGATACATCAGTTTGAGTTAGACAAGTTAGGCAGGCATCTTGCACAGTTAATGTCTTTTTAGTATATTATTCCATATTTTTGTCTCTGCTAAGTAAGTAGCTTTATCTGGAGTATCAGTGTCTGTATCAGTCCGTCCGTCCCAGAGGGCATCAAACTGATCTCACAGGTAAATGTTTCAAACTTCTTTGTTTGGTTCTAAATTCCCCGGGCTGGTTCTGAGCTTTCCTTGCCTCTCCAGCTAAAGTGATTTTAATTTTTTGGATTTACAATAGCGGGATTTTAAATTGTACATTAGCACATTTTCTACCAGCACTTTAAAACATGGCTACCACACTCGAGCCATTTACCCTCCTAATTAGATAAAGACACTGCATATACTTTCTAAAGGAAGAATTATTGCTTTTTATTACCCAGACATGTCACATATAGCCTACTTAACAACACAGTGGCTGTCACGTCTTGTTTGGCATTGCTCATAACTAGTTTTTTCCCTTCTTGATGTCACTGTTTTAAATGTTTTTAAATATCATTTCATAACAAAAAATAGTATTGTCAAGCTTCTTTTTTATATAAACAAACACGATCTAAAAACATGCAGCAAGGACACCATTTAAAAATTATATAAATAAATAATAAAAACTATTAAAAATAAACAAATCAATGAAAACATTAATACTTGTATAATACTTGATAATAATATATTTAATAATTACCAAAACAATTATAGTTATTTTATAACAACTATTTTATTATAATAAAATGATAGTAACAGTTATAGTAATACTAATAATATTAATGACAAAAATAATAACAATAATACTTGTACTTGTATAACTTCCCCATTTTGATTTATTTTAACAATATCTTATTTATTACTTACTGTAGAAGTTTTGTATCTTTTTACATTTACATTTAAATGCTACTTTTGTTAGCATATCAGCTAGTCTAATGTATTCAAATAATGATTCCCATGGAGGTCATGACACTTCCTTCACACGTTCTGTTGCTATTCAATGGTTCAGACTGACAGATGTAATATGTCTGCCACTTTTCTTTAATCACCATCATTGACACCTACAAGCAGTGAGCAGGTACTGAGAAAAGCGATTTACTAGCCCACTAAAAACCTCAAAGGTGGCAGCAGGATGCAGGCGGGAAAAGCCGGGCCGGCGCTCTGCAGTGACGAGGTGAGAGCTGCTCTCGTGAGGCGGCATAACGAGCCGCGGCCGCAGCGGGCCGAGCTGAGATTTCCGGCCATTAAAACCGAAACCCAGGGTTCGCCCCGGCTGTCGTTACGAGGCAGCTGTGTCCACGGAGTCAGAGCTGACGTGGAGCTGCACTTTGATACCGTGTCTCCAGCTAATTGTGAGAACACTCATTATGTCTGATAAAGAAGAACATAAATCACAAGGAGAGGCTTGACCTGTGGCTGGCCCCGGACGTTTGGCGGGGGAAACTCTCAGGGGCCGACTCAGAACAGCTAAGATCTCATTACGTCTTTGTCTTGACAAAGAGCCAGCAGCATCTTTGATACTGCCGGGGAGACCTGCTTTCATACACACTGCCTCTGTTCTTTGTGGCCGGATAAAAGCAACCTGAGACTGACACCAAATCTCTGACTCTGATGCTGATGGCTGGGAGTCCTGCCTACATCACTGAACATATCAAAGATCTGTCAGACCAACAACCAGAAGTGTCTCCTAGAAATTACATTCAAGCAGCAGTGTTTGCCCTGATTCAGGACCTTTGCACAGAAAAGTGCTGTACTGCCATTGACTGTTAATAAAATGTTACACTCGTGCACTTATGGGTTCTGTCCCACCTGACAGATTGGATTCAGTTAGATCAACCCTGGTGCTTTAGCCCGTTTGGTGCAGTTTGTTTGTGCTGGTGCGAAAGCTGTCAGTCAAACTGCGGTGCAGTGAACTTGTGGTGTGAGAGCAGAGCAGACGATAGTGGATTTATGATTATAGAATACATTCAAAAGCTAAACCTCTATTAAATCCATGGTCTGAGGATGGAAAGCCAAGGAGGTGATGTGTATAAATAACGTATATCTTTGGTAACCATGGTAACACACATTCATGGCAGCACACAGTAGTGGGAGAAGTAAAGTAAAGAAAAACTTAAGTAATAAGTAGTAATACCCGAGCAAAGAAATATTCTATTTATTAAAGTTTTACTTGAATACCAAAGCACTCATTATGCAGAACTATAACTATAGTACATCATTATATTGTCTTATAATCATTGATGCATTTGTGTAATAATCACTTTAATGTAGGACTAATCTTTAACAATTTTAGCTTTACTTTAACTATACTGCTGGTAGTATTTTTCAAGTTTTGTTAAATTTTATATTCACACAAATATATATATATGTATTTAATATATTTTCTATATATTTGTTTATATATAAACAAAACAGGCAGGTACTAATCTGGTGGGCATTAAGACATGACAACAATTACAGATGTACTGTGCCAAACCATCAGATTCTAGGAACATATTATAAATGTTATATATATCTTCTTTAATTATATATTTTTCCAGTTCAATCTCAACATCATCTTTTCAACAATTTCCATAATTTGTTCCCTTCACATTTTCAGTGTAGGAGTTTGAATCTCTTTCCAACATTTTACAATCAACCGGGCCAGTTGTTAATACTCTAAATGCACATTTACTCTACTGCTGGGCAGTTTTTACACTTCACATTTACATTTTGTCATTTATCAGACGCTCTTATCCAGAGCGACTCACGGTGAACCAACTAAAGTCTCCCTGGAGCAGCTCAGGGTCAAGTGCCTTGCTCAGGTGCTCAATGGTGGCAGCACTGGTGTTGAACTCACAACCATCTGGTGTTGTATTTGGAAGCCGTACCACTAGTCAGTTGTAATAATGTGTAATAGTGCAATAGTGTATTGTCACAGTTTGTAATAATACATCATCATTTATTAGTTCAGTGTATTTTGTATTAATATTCTAAATAGTATAACGTATAAAGTAGCAGTAAAGGCAACTACTCAAAGAAAGTACAAGCACCCTAAAATCATTCTCTATTGTACATGTTTACTTTCCATCATGGTCAGCAGGATAGTGATGCATCAGAAAGTGAATACCTGTGAACGCAGAACCACTGACATGTCAACAAAATATAGTGCTATGGGAGAGGTCGCGTCTGAGTTGTCAAAGTATCAGGATTGAAAATAACAAACACATCAGACAATCCTGATCCCAAACACCTCACCCTGCTCCCTGCATATAAACATGAAGCCTTGATTGAAGAATAGCTCCACTTCCTCCAACACAGATGACGTTTCTTCCAACATTTTACCTTTCAGCGACTTCACAGATCATCGACTTCTCTCTTGTGTACATGGGAATACAGAGCATTGGGGATAAAATGTAAAAAAAAGATAGACGCACTATTTCACTCTCTTCAGACCATGACCTTCAGCTGGGTCGTGTTTTTCATAGTTCTGTATTTGAACAGCTGCATCAGAGTGAGATTTCAGTGGGATCCTTTGCAGCAGCACATGTTGGACTGAGGAGATCCAGCTGGCTCAGCAGTCACTCCACACTCGTCACATTCGGGTGCTTCTTCCCTCGGTGTCACTTTTAGCCCGCTGGGTACCCCGACAGTCATTTTTCAATGTGCAGGGTAGTTCGAAAGACTTCAATGTACGTATGTTACGTAACTCAACGTTTCGCTGGTTAGGTTTAGGAAAATATCGTGGTTTGGGTTAAAATAAGTATTTTTGTTACATAACTTAAGTTAGGTAAGAAAGTAAGTTACGTATGTTAATGTATGTACGTTACATACTTTAAAATATGTTTAGTTTTGGTTTCACTTGGGACACAAACTGTGTGTCTCTATACTACGTTACCTGACTTCCTCCTTTACTCCCATCATAATTACTACGGCCACTAGAGGGAGCCCTGCACGTACAAGAGGGTTAGTACAGTGGTACAGTGACCCAATCAGCAACCTCCAATGCTGGGAAATCACGCTAAAGTGCCAAAAACTGTTCCTCTAATGGCCACTTGAGGCTGCCTCCAAAAGCTAATAAATCTCCATAGACCCCCATGTTAAAATGGCCTGGTACAAAAAACAGGGTTTGGTTCCTATAGTTAATTTTCCCGTTTATAACAACTGTATATCTGTACAACTTTTAACTCATCCGTTTAAATTATAGTAAGGCTAAACTTACTGCATTATATAAGGGGTGGCCGCTTTGAGTGACAAGGTGGGTGTGTCCGTATGTGAGTGGGGAGTGAGAATGCTTTGGGCTCAGAGTTTTTTTTTTGTCATCTACTGTTTCTGGAGCTACCTAATAATAAGCTAATAACATGTTCAGTCTCAGGGCTGTTGTTTGAAAATGTAAATATTTGATTCCTACAACATTAAATATGCATTTGAAAGGAAACAAAATGTAGTCATGAAATAAAATTCAGAGAAGTAAATATAGTAAATATTTTTGCTCATGTTCAGTACAGTTTTGCGGAACAGGTATCAGAAATCCTTCATTAGTCCCACGACGGGGACATTTACCTTGTTACAGCAAAATAACATATGAAGTAAAGTGGTGAGTACACAATACATAAATAGAATAAAAATTATATAAGTACAGAGTGGTTGATAAAAAACAGATATAAGTGGATATTGCACATGGCAGTGTTACTTACTTTACTAATTATATTTTGGAAGGTTCTCTGTATTTCTGTTTCACAAATAATAATAACAGTCATTTTTTGCAGGTAAAAAACCTTAAATGTTATATTTAAAATGCTGTGTAAAGTGTGTTTTTTTGTTTTTACGGTAAAAAACTGGCTGCTGAGGTTACCAGAATTTCACCGTCATAAATCGGTAGAACTTTCTCTACATTACGGTAAAGGATATTCAAACTGCTGATTTTATGGTTCAGGTTGAAATTGGATTATATATTTTACCCTATAAAGTTAATATATTTAATAGCTCAGCCTATTTGCTTAATTATTCAAAGTGTAAAAGGGATTTGAGCATTTTCTGAGCCTTTTCATCTTTTACCCTTTCTTTATTTCCATCTATCCTTCCTTTTTTACACATCTTTCCCTTTTCCCCTTTTTTTCTTTCTTTCCTTCCCTCTTTTTGTTTTCTCCCTTTCTTCTTTTACCTTTTCTTTTGATTTCTCCATCTTTTAACTGATTTCCTGCTTTTCCTTATTTATTTTCCCTCTTTCCTTCCTTTCCCTTCTTCTCTTCCTTCTCTTCCTTCTCTTTCTTCCCTTCTTTTCCTTCCTTCCTTTCCTTCCTTCCTTTCCTTCGTTCCCTTCATTCCCTTCGTTCCCTTCGTTTCTTTCCTTCCTTTTCTTCCTTTCCTTCCACCTGATTTGAAAGAGTAAAAAATATTTTATCTCCAAATGTATTGATTTTCTTAACATTACACTATGTGGCACGGTGTGCTGTTCTAGTTACTCTACATGATTATACATCAAAGATATAGATACAAATAAAAAGTGAGTAAATACTCATTTGAATTGTTTTAAATTGAAATTTGAATTCCAAATGTTGCTGTAATGGAGTATTTTTACATTCAGGTACAGTACAGAGAACGTTTTCCCATGTAAACCTGAGGTTGTTATAGATGGAGGGTATCTGTTCAGCAGGGGAAGTATTGGTTTGAGGAAATGGTTGACCTTTGACCCCTGCTACATGCTTTCTAACTGCCAGCGGGTTGACAGCACACAACGTGTTTCCAACTTTGCTTCAAACACACCTCAGCTCTCTCCTCCTGTACGTTACCGCAGGACTTTGACACACGCTGTTATTCTAACACACAGCTAATTTTCTCCCTGACACATAAGAAGCCAAGACAAATATTCACTTTCACTCTGCTGTGTGAGTTTGGATTATAGACTGGAGCTTTGACAGCACAGTATGGAAACAGCAGACTGGAACATGTTACCACTGTGGTAGACTGCCGAGACTCATCGGGAAATTAAAGTAAAAATTAATTGTTTTGGACATTAAGTACACTTTCATTAGACAGGGATGTGTCTATATCTTTAGACAGCATGATTCAGAGTAAACACAGACTATAAACATTTCCAGAACATTCCAGCACTGTGAGAATTAAGGCGTAGTAACATCTGTACACCCCACACCCCTCCTGATTCAACTTTTGACCACCAGACGTAGCAAATTTATTTGACGTTTAAGAATGTGCACGAACATTTAGCTGCTTTTCAAAAAGCATTGAAAAGTGCTTATTTTTATTAAGCAATTTACTGTTTCGGATTAATTAATTTATTGGAAGGCAGAATGATAAGTGGGTTATTTCATATAAATACTTTTTTCCTTCATATATCTTTGAGAGAGAGAGAGAGAGCGAGAGAGAGAGTTCAGTCTGTGCTCCCTCCATCTCATCCCATCACATTGTGAACAGCCCCACAGCCGACCAGTAAGGTAATCAGAAAGAACATTTTATTCAGACAGTCGTCTGACGTACAGAAACCTTCCCTCCTGACAGCTATTCAACATTTTCTTTCTACATTTGCTGACAGCTGCAGTCAGTTGTTAGGCTCCACTTTAACTTAGGTTAGCTAGCATGTGTGCTATGTGACCTGTACTACCAAAGTCTCTTTTCTTAATGCTAGAATGTGCAA